>NC_140233.1:710000-1405000 GCF_951802725.1 Rutilus rutilus
GAAACCATCATGTTCCTGTGTTTAATACAGCCTCATGTGCTCAGGAGTACTGTAGAGAACACTGAACACAGTCTGACGCCGCATCAAGTAATGCCACTGGAGTCTCTGGTAGGAAAGGAGAAAGCTCTACATCTGTTCAAAGCAGAGATGCTGGCGAGTTCTCTGGGCTCGAGCTCTTCTCAGATGCTCTGAAACAGGGGAGATGTGTGTGTGCTGTGGTCAGATGAGTCCATGTTTCAGACCGGGAGAAACAGACATCGAGTTCTCAGTCCCAAAGACGAAAGGGAACATCTAGACCTTCATCAGCGACGGGTTCAAAAGCACAAATCTGTCTGAGTGAGAAAATAATCTATGGTCATTTGAAAGATGTAGTCATTGTATTTTATGCCAAAGCAGTGATAAATGATCCATAGTCTCATTGTGTTAAGAATTTTTCTTTAATAAAGTGAACTAAGTGTTGAGAAATTGCTGAGTGTTCAATGTCACGTTGTGTGTGTGTGTGTGTGTGTGTGTGTGACATGAGTTCACTGTTATGACGGAGTCAGGAATGACCAGCAGATGGAGCTGTTACTGTAAACACAGATGATCTCTCATTTCAGACACTTCACTCATTTCAAGGAAAATCACTGTTTTACTGTCAGCAACTTTTTAAAAAAAGTTTCCCTGCAGGATTAAACAACTGATAGTCCAGTTCCCCAACAGATAAGCAATTCTGCTAAACTAAATGAACTTTAACATCAATTTAAACAAAGTAGGACAGAAAACAGGTTGATCTGCTTGACAAACATGTTTTAATGAAGTTGAGAGGCGCTATTGTCTGGGATGGTTCTCGGATGTCCCACACTCATTCCCATGCTATGATGATTATTTGTTTGGGATGTGATCAACCCAAATGGTGCAGAAACTATTTAACTGTTGACGTTTTCTTCTTTTCTCTGATAATTAAGCCATTTTGAGCTCATTCTGTGTTGCAGTGGAATCTGGGTCGAGGTCGACTACAATTTCTTACACATGCTTCAATTCTTATGGTCAATTATTATTAATTAAATTCACACACATTTATTTTGTATAGCACCTTTCACAATACACATCGTTTCAAAGCAGCTTTACAGAAAATGCATGTCTGCATACAATTTAGAGAGATACATTTTTTAAGCTGAGATAATGGGTGACAATCTTTTTCTTTAAATTTACATTTTAATTACAGTGGTGTGTATAAACCAAATGTTTAATTTCACATGTGCATTCATTGAATTAAATACATTTGTTTAAAGTCTATAAACTAAAAATTTGTTTTTTTCTTTCACTAAATGTTTTTCCCTCAGTGAAAATGAAAGTATCAGAAAGTTTACCCTGTTCTTCCAGTTTTTATGATGACATTTACTTGTGTGGTTTCCTTGCGTGAGACTGAACAATAACCTTTTGTTCTAGACATTCACATGATTCATATTTGTCCTGCCAATATTTCCTCAAAAATACTTTGTTAACCATCCGTCAATAATAATGTAAACAGGAATGCGGATATATGAGGTTTTGTTCTTAAAGGAACATGCCGAATTTTTTGGGACTTCAGCTCCTTCATTGTATCCCCCAGAGTTAGATAAGTCCACACACACCCTTCTCATCTTCGTCTGACGCACCCACCGCTAGCCTAGCTTAGTACAAAGACTACAGGTAAACGGCTCCAGCTAGCATAGTGCTCCCAATAAGTGACAAAATCACTCTACAGAAGTAGATGGCTGTGTATCATGTGACCTTGTTATTTGTACACACTGTGACTATACAAATCACAACATGTAAATAGGAAAATGTTTGCATTATTTTGTCACTTATGAGAAAATGATGATAGTGACATGATGTTTTACCAACTGTGTTTGAGTGTAAATGGAATATAATGCGTGTAATTTAAGTGGTGATATATTGTTAAAGCTTTTATATACTTGTGCAAACACTACTTGTGAGATTCATGAGTGTGTTTTGGTGATAGATCAGCATTTGAGTGACAGATCAGATCAGAGTCTCATGTTTTTCATTTATTTGTCAGATCAGAGGCTTTTTCTTATTTCTGTGGATGGATAAAGCAAAGATTAAACTGCACACACATTCAGATAGAATAAATATGCCATAATTTACGAGATCTTAATCTCTTTTGTAATCGATGTTGCTTCTGTTTGTAATATTAGAATATCCATATTAATTTTTGTTTTCATCATAAAACCAACATCCATAATAAAGTTAGTGTTCATCAATGAAAATGGATGTTTGTGTGTCTACTCATGAGTAATGATTTTGTGTTTATATAAATGTAAAGAAATATTAGCAGCTGATGGAGATGAACAAACAATGTATTTGTGTTTCTAAATGAAATCATAAAAAAAAATAATAATCAGTGGCTAGTCACAAGTCTTCTGTCAAATCAAGATGTGTTCCTTCATTTATAATATAACAGAATCATTTATAATGAGAGATACTGTCTCACGGAGAAATGTTCAAAGATTCATCATAAAAGTCTGATGAACATGTAGGCCAACATATGTTTTTTTTTTGTTTGTTTTTTTTTTTGCTGAGTATACTGTATATACCCACACCATCTGCAGAGCATCTTTCTCCTGCTGTTCTCCAGTCAGTTTAGAGTGTCTTTCTTTAATGGCCTGGGCTACTGGAATGGTGACTTTAATTTTCTTTCATCTGTAATCTGTTAGTGTCTGTTAGTACAATCTTTGCCATTTATTGATATATAACTTAAGGGTTAATTTTTTTTATTTAATTTTTTGGAAAAGACCTGCTCGATTTCTGGATTTGACCAAATTATACAATTTTTGTTTTAAATTTAGATATTTGTTATCAAGATGCCTGGCGGTTGTAAGACTACTTGATTCTAGAATGATGCTTTCAGAATCTTTACTTTTTAAATTATTTTATATTAATTATAGAAGTCCATAGTAATCGATTGTCGAGTTCACACGCGTGATCATAGGTACTAAACCTATGCGTGTGAACTCGACAATCGATTACTGTGGACTTTCGACCGAAAACAGGATGTAAACACAGGTATGTGCGCTGGCTGAAATAACATCATTTTTATCCATATCTTTCACATCTACTGCAGTCAGATTCACCCGCGTTCACTCTGAAGGAATCACTCACATTGGCTGTGCACTTGTAATGACACATCAAGGATGTTAAGAGGCTAAAAGCAGGTTTAAATCTTGCCCCATTGAAGTCAACAGGGTGCACATCTTAAAAAGAGGATAACTCGGTGTAGGCAACACCGATTTTTGTCGTTTTTCTCTGTATTGACAGCACTCCAAATGTACAAAAAAATGAGTTAGGTGATTAGTCTCTACAAATTCGTATTTTATTATAAAGACAATAAGAACTATAGATATGATAAATGTTCCCTTCGTAGTATAAATCTACCTTTTTAGGTACTCTTCAACCGTGTTTGCTATACAACAATAACCCTGTCGTAAGCTGCCTCTTTGCTAGGCTATCAATCACTCAAAGTTCATACTGACTATTCTCATATCAGAAATCATGCTTACCCTCTCGTAGTTTCCCCCCCCGGTTGGAATCGTCCTGGTCCAGGAAAGAAAAGATGAAACGTACTCAAGAATTCCAAGTTCCAGTCAGATGATTTAGAATAAATGTTTAACAATATTTATTAAAAGAATCAAAATGAAAGGTATACTTGTTACAGAATATAAAATAGAGTATTTAAACTAACAGAGTAATATTAGCTAGGCTTGAAGCTTCTTGCATCCGAAAACTGCTGGCGTTCCGGACTGGAGGTTGCAAGGATGAGCACTTGAATTCTGTCCAAGTCTCTTCTTTTATAGTCCAGATTCGAATATCTTCGTCATATTTACTGTAAGGCAATATCACATGTACAACTGCAGATCTCAGCAAGTGTCTAACACTCTATAACGATACCGCATGACTGTCCAGTCAGCGGCATCCCCCCAACGATACAATAGCTCCCCTGTATGTGTGGACAAAGACCCTTGTCACTGCTGTCTCATGTGACTTGAGAGTAGCAGTAATGGACAGAAAACTCTTTATACAAAACAATATTTTTTGACAGTCATATGCTTTAGTAAACCAGAAAGCTCGAATGCGCATGCGTCGCGTCTGAACGCGTTGTTGTCTTTGGAGCTCTATTGATTTGATTTATAATTCTTGATTTTTCCCCTTAAAATCACATACAACGAACATTTTTTACTTTTTTACTCACTGAGAAGCACTACTGCTCAACCCTCATAGTTACAACGCGGACTGTTGAGCAGACGCGTCTCAAGCCTATTAGTGATCCAACGCTGCATACTCTTATAGGTTACGTCCGTGGATCACGGCTGAACGCGTCTTCTCCACACTCAACAAACATGGCGAATATATCAGATGTAAGTAGTCTACCTCTTGGTGCAGGTGAAGATACATTTGAGCTGCACGCACTGCAGTCTGAGCTGGAAGCTGTTGAGAAACAGATCCACGACCTTTTATTGAGACAGGCCGAGCTGATAGACCGGCGGTTAGCTCTTGAAACATCACGCGCCGATGCACACAAATCAGTGATTAGCGTTACTAACCCGCTGACTCCGACCTCGTCTACTCCGTGCGTTACTCAGAATCGGTCCAGAGCGCCGAGGTCGCGATCGCGATCAGCCATGGTCTCGTTCACTCCGGCTCCAACACGCCACCACGAAGCCTGGATATTTCCGCAGCGGAAGACGCGAGTCAGGTCTAGACCAAGACTCTCTCCGACCCTCCCGGTTTTCGAGTTATCCACACAAAACCGCTTCTCCCCTCTTCGCGAAACAGAACGCGATGCTGTGATCATCGGCGATTCCATCGTTCGACACGTACGCGCAACGTTAGGTAAAAGTAAGGTGCACAGTCACTGCTTTCCTGGTGCTCATGTTTCTGAAATCGCTGCTCGCGTGCCCGAGATTCTGAACGAGCGCGTCGGAACTGTGGTCTTACACGCGGGAGTGAACGACATCAGGATGCGCCAGACGGAGGTTCTGAAGAAAGACTTCAGGAATCTGATCGATACGGTACGCAGCACATCGCCTGAAACAACGATCATAGTGTCAGGACCGCTTCCCACGTATCGACTAGGACATGAAAAGTTTAGTACATTATTTGCGCTAAATGAATGGTTAATGTCATGGTGCAATGAGCAGAAACTGCTCTTTGTAAATAATTGGAATCTGTTTTGGGAGCGTCCTAGGCTTTTCCGTGCCGATGGCTTACACCCAAGCAGATTCGGAGCAGATCTTCTGTCGGATAACATCTCCAAAATGTTAAATACCTTTTGACTAGTAACCAAAAGTCCAAATCATAGTCTCTGCTGCACCAATTTAAATGATATAAATACTAGTGTAGAACATTGCATAGAAACTGTGTCTATTCCTCGTTTAGTGCGATCAAATAATAAATCTACTGCAGGATCTAGGAAAAATCTAATTGTTATTAAAACAAATTTTTTTGCTATTAGTAAACAAAAACAATTTCTAAAGCTAGGTCTTCTAAACATTAGATCACTCACACCTAAGGCAGTTATTGTAAATGAAATAGTCACAGATAATAGCTTCGATGTACTTTGCCTTACTGAAACTTGGCATAAACCAAATTATTATTTCGGTCTAAATGAGTCTGCTCCTCCAGGATACTCCTATAAGCATGAACCCCGTCTGATTGGTCGTGGCGGCGGCATTGCAACAATCTATAGAGATATTGTCAATGTTACACCCTAACCCTAACCCTAACCCAAAACGGGCTATAAGTTTATTTCGTTTGAAGTACTTGTACTAAATGTTACTCTCTTAGATGTTAGAAAAACATCCCTATTATCTCTAGCCTTGGCTACCGTATATAGACCGCCTGGGCCTTACGCTGATTTCCTAAAAGAGTTTGCAGATTTTCTCTCAGATCTATTGGTCAATGTAGATAAAGCATTAATTGTTGGAGATTTTAACATACACGTAGATAATCCAAATGATGCATTAGGGGCTGCGTTTATAGATTTATTAAACTCCTTTGGGGTCAAGCAAAACGTCACCGGACCAACTCATCGTTTTAATCATACACTCGATTTAATTATATCACATGGAACCGATCCAACCGATATAGATATCATTCCACAAATTGATGATGTCACTGACCATTACTTGGTAACTTGCATATTACGTACTGCTGTAATATGTCATGCGGCGCCGCGTTATCAACCAGGCAGAACAATCCTTCCATCCACCATAGATAATTTCTCAAATTGCTTATCTAATCTGTCTCAGCTGCTGCCTGAACCCAAACAAACAGATGAACTAGAAGAACTAACTAGCACTATGAGCACCATTCTCTCTGGAAAATTGGATGTTGTTGCACCGATTAAATTAAAAAAGGTTAGAGAGAAAAGTAAAGCACCATGGTACAATAATACTACGCATGTTCTAAAGAGAGAAACCCGTAATTTAGAGCGTAAATGGAAACAAACTAATTTAGAGGTCTTTAGAATCGCGTGGAAAGACAGTATGTCACGTTATAAAAAGGCCCTAAAAGCGGCCAGGGCTGAGCACCTCCGCAAACTAATAGAAAATAACCAAAACAATCCAAGGTTTTTATTTAACACCGTGGCTAGACTAACAAATAAACAGACGTCACCCGAACAAAATATCCTGTTACAGTTTAGTAGTAATGATTTCATGAACTTCTTCACTGAGAAAATAGAAAGCATCAGAACCACAATTGTAAACGTTCAATCTTCAGTTGCGCCTTATAATTCAGCCTCAATTATCACCCCGCAAGAACAATTACAGTGCTTTACAACTATAGAACAAAAAGAGTTAAATAAACTTATCACTTCATCTAAAACAACAACATGTTTATTAGATCCTATACCGACTAAACTACTGAAAGAAGTGTTACCTGTAGTGGAAGAGCCTCTCCTCAATATTATTAACTCGTCTTTATCTTTAGGTCATGTTCCAAGAACATTTAAACTGGCAGTTATAAAACCTCTCATTAAGAAACCACAATTAGATCATAATAATCTATCAAATTATAGACCTATTTCAAATCTTCCATTTATGTCTAAAATACTAGAAAAAGTGGTGTCCGCTCAATTGTGTTCTTTCTTGCAAGAAAATGATATCTATGAAAAGTTTCAGTCTGGTTTCAGGCCGCATCATAGCACTGAAACTGCGCTCGTTAAAATCACAAATGATTTACTTTTAGCTTCTGACCAAGGCTGTATCTCAATACTAGTTTTACTTGATCTTAGTGCTGCGTTCGATACTATAGATCACACAATACTCTTAGATCGACTACAAAATTATACTGGTGTTCAAGGACAAGCATTAAGCTGGTTTAGATCATACTTATCTGACCGCTACCATTTTGTCTATTTAAATGGAGAAAAATCGATCATAACTCCAGTAAACTATGGAGTGCCGCAGGGATCTGTGTTAGGCCCTCTATTATTCTCAGTATATATGATGCCACTTGGAAATATTATAAGGAAACATGGAATTAGTTTCCATTGTTATGCTGATGACACTCAAATATATATTTCATCACGGCCAGATGAAAACGCTAAATTATCCAAATTGACAGAGTGTGTTAAAGATATAAAAGATTGGATGACGCGTAATTTTCTTTTATCAAATCCAGACAAGACAGAGGTAATACTTATCGGTTCAAAAAACCGCCCACAGAACCTCTCACAATACAACTTTAACATAGTAGGATGTCCTGTTACTTTATCCTCTACAGTAAAAGACCTGGGTGTTATATTAGATTGTAACCTGTCTTTTGAAAATCATATTTCATATGTTACAAAAACAGCCTTTTTCCACCTTAGAAACATTGCTAAGCTACGTAATATGCTATCTGTTTCTGATGCAGAAAAGTTAGTTCATGCATTCATGACCTCGAGACTAGATTACTGTAATGCTTTATTAGCCGGTTGTCCTGCATCCTCAATTAACAAGCTACAGTTAGTCCAGAATGCCGCCGCTAGAGTTCTTACTAGATCAAGAAAATATGATCATATAACACCAATTTTATCATCACTGCATTGGTTACCTATAAAGTCCCGTATTAATTACAAGGTATTGCTACTGACTTATAAAGCCCTAAACGGCTTAGCTCCAGTCTATTTAACCGATCTTCTATCGCCCTATAATCCATCGCGCTCTTTAAGATCAATAAATTCGAGGCTTTTGGTCATACCTAGGATATCCAGATCCACCAAAGGAGGGAGAGCATTTTCACATTTGGCTCCGAAACTCTGGAATAGCCTTCCTGATACTGTTCGCTGCTCAGACTCGCTCTCCCAGTTTAAAACTAGATTAAAGACGCATCTTTTCGGCCAGGCATTCATATAATATTGTTAATCTCACAGGTCAAACTACAATCCGGCCTCTAGTTCATAAATGCCAGAGGAGAACTGGCCCCCGACTGAGCCTGGGTTCTCCCAAGGTTTTTTTTTTCTCCAGTAGGTCACCTGATGGAGTTTTTTCGGTTCCTTGCCACTGTTGCCTTTGGCTTACTCAGTTGGGGATATTTTGGGGATATTTTGGGGATACTTAATTTTATTCTATCAATCAATAAATTCCACTAGAAACTAACCTTGTTGTATTTTTATTTTATTTTTTATTTTAATTTAATACTGTGAAGCTGCTTTGATACAATCTGTATTGTGAAAAGCGCTGTACAAATATACTTGATTTGATTTGATTTGAAAGCGCATCTGCAGCATTATTAGTTACAGGCTTCTTATTGTGACCCTTCCTTCTTTGTCGTCGAGTTTGAGGTGTGGGTGAAGGGAATGAAATGCCACTCTCAGATGGAGCCTTGTGACTCCTCAAAACAGAGTCTTGATCATTTTTATCAGTATAATCTGTGTGTTCAGTGTGTGTAGAGTCATGACTTGAAGAATCATTTGGTTTTGACAAATGGTCAGCATCAGTTGACTGTATTCCTGTAGATTCTTCAAGTACAGGGAATCACAACGCAATTTAAGGAAGGCCATTAAGAGTGCAAAAAAACAATACAGAACAAAAATAGAATCTTTCTATCAGGGCTCAAACACCAGAAATATGTGGAGTGGTCTGAGAGCCATTACGGACTATAAAGGGAACTCAGATAGTGCGGTGGAGGTGTCATCCTCTCTCCCAGAGGAACTTAACACCTTTTTCTCACGGTTTGAAACCAACATTGATGGCACGGTCACTGAATGGGAACAGGGTGGGTGCCCCCTCCAAGTAAACAGGGCAGATGTATGTAAACAACTTAAAAGGATTAACATTCGTAAAGCTGCTGGACCGGACAATATTCCTGGCCGCGCTCTCAAAGTATGTGCTGACCAACTGGCTGATGTATTTACTGACATATTCAATCTTTCACTACTCCAGTCAGTGGTCCCCATCTGCTTTAAAAAAATCTATCATTGTCCCTGTTCCTAAAAAGTCCAAGGTACTTGGCTTGAATGATTACCGCCCTGTAGCACTAACGTCGACCATCGTGAAGTGCTTCGAGCAGTTAATCAAAGCTTACATTATTGACTCTATGCCTGCGACTCTGGACCCGTACCAGTTTGCTTATAGACCTAATAGATCTACAGAGGATGCCATCTCTCTGTCACTTCACTCTGCTCTCTCTCATCTAGATAAAAAGAACACGTATGTGAGAATGCTGTTTATTGATTACAGTGCAGCATTTAATACCATTGTGCCTCTTAAGCTTGCGGTGAAGCTCCGGGAACTGGGTCTTGATACCGCCCTGTGTGGATGGATCTTAGACTTTCTGACGGGCAGACCTCAGGTGGTACGGATGGGCAACATAACCTCTACCTCACTTACCCTCAGCACTGGCTCCCCCCAGGGCTGCGTGCTGAGTCCCCTCCTGTACTCTCTTTTTACCCATGACTGTGTAGCTACACACTCCTCCAACACCATCGTTAAGTATGCAGATGACACCACTGTGATAGGCCTGATCTCTGATGACGACGAGTCGGCCTACAGAGATGAGATACATTCACTGTCTCTTTGGTGTCAAGAGAATAATCTACAACTCAACGTCAGTAAGACAAAGGAGATAATTGTGGACTTCAGGAGGAAGCGGCGAGGAGAACATGCTCCCATTTTCATCAATGAGTCTGTAGTGGAGAGAGTCAACAACATAAAGTTCCTTGGGGTTAACATTAGCGATGACCTGACCTGGTCCATCCACTCTAATAAGGTGGTTAAGGAGGCCAGGAAACGGCTCTTTTTCCTCCGACGGTTGAGGAGATTCGGCATGGACGCAAGAATACTGACCAATTTTTACAGATGTACTATTGAGAGTATCCTCACCGGATGTGTCACAGCATGGCACGGCAGCTGTACCTCTCATGACCGTAAGGCACTACAGAGGGTTATTAAAACAGCAGAGCGCATAACAGGGACTGACCTGCCATCCATGCAGGATCTTCATAACGAGAGGTGCAGGAGGAGAACAAAAAGGATAATTTCTGATCCTAGTCACCCGGGCCATCGATTGTTCAGCAAGCTGCCATCGGGCAGGAGGCTCAGAAGCATCCAGACCAAGACCAACAGGTTCAGGGATAGCTTCTTCCCCCTGGCCGTTAGGCTATATAACTCGTAATACACTGCAACTGATATAGACTGTCTTTTATATAATTTATTATTATTGTATTTACTGTTAGTATATTTATTTATTTATTCATGTGGATGTGATAGGATGTTTTTATTCTAGATAGGTTTTTCAAATTTTATTATTGTATGACAATGTTGGGTGGGGGTGGGATCTAAGCATTTCGTTACATAACTTGTTATTGTAATGACAAATAAACTACCTTGTACCTTGTACCAGGGTTTGTGAGGGCTTTGCTTCAGTTTCAGAGTTAAAGTCACTGTTGTTCTGGAGAACTTGCTCATCACTCATGGTATGTTTAGTGTGCTGATTTGTCTGAGGATTGTCTGGTTCACTCTTTTTTCTATGTTTTGAAAGCTTTGGATGATCTTCCTGTGGCCAAGTGTTTGCTCTTTTTATTTGTTTGTTTTGACTTTCTGACTCACTGACCACAGAACTTCCTGAACCTGAAAAAAGAAACAAGAATAATGCTATAAAACAAGCGTTTTCAACTGTCCACTGAACATATAGCATGTGTAATGCTCTTCAGGCTTTTAAAGGGAATGGGAGATGACACTCTGATTGGTTTATTTCACGTTACGCCCAAAACACACCCATTACTCATTGTGATTCTGAATTGAAACGAGGCGTCAGTGTCTTTCAGTATCACTGTCCATCTGAAGCTTTTCGTTTTACTCCTCTCTTTTCCCCAACAGGGCTATAGCGTGTCTAGTGTGGGATAGTTTCAGTTTACAATCTGATCAAGTGTTTACATGTTCTATTGAACGGATTCTAAAAGGTTTGTCCCACCCCTCTCCAGTCGGTTTGGGCATTTTTTTTTAGATTGAGGGGTTTACAGGGAGCAGTTTCAGTCGGATTGGACTTTTAAAACAATCCATGTAAATGCACCTAATGTTACGATTTCATCCTCAGTTTAGAAACCCCATGCATTTACTAGGTTTGAACATTTCGATATTAACTCACATTTCTTGTACAAAAGAAGGTATGCTTCAGTGTTTGTCCGGATCACACATCTGAAAAATATGAAGAAAGGCCATACAGTAAAGGGATGAAACAAAAAAATCCATATCACAAAACTTCATTAATATCTCAGCCATAAAGAATTACACATGTAAATGTATTTCTCAATGCAAACATCTGCACAAAAACTAATTCAGTGTGACTGCTAAGAACATTATAATGGATAAAAGCACTGTCAGATTATACTATATCTATCAGTAAACTATCAGTTTAACTACTGAAAAAAGGGAAAGCACATTAAACTACAATGGTTTAGTAAAAAAACAAACAAAAAATCAAAGACAGTTCACCTTGTGTACTCTGGAGTCATCAAACTGATACCATTGGTTGTCAGCATCTTTGATGTGAGCGTAATAGTGTCCACCAATGAGAGAGCCAGAATGGTTGGCTATAGCATACAGATCATACATGTGATTTACACCAGCCTCATCCTGAAAACACAGATAAGACAACACTGTTTTACTAATTCACTACAGAAAGAACCAGTTAACCCAATGATGAGAATATAGTTTTCAATGATCCAGTTCATGAATAATTTTTCAGCTCTGCCTCAATAATCTGTTCACAGTTTAACAACTCAATGAAGTACTAGCTTTTCAATGAATAATGACTAAAAATATGATGTTCCTGTTTTGAAGCAGTACTAAGTGATTTTGCTCCTGATGTTCATCTGCATGAGAGAGTTTAGAGTCTTGAGCTTTTGCAAAATAATACACAGTACATCTTGTTGTAAAATGTGCTGGATTGTGATGCCAGATATATTTTAGGCCCAAGGAAAAAACATTGGTTGTGGCCAAAGCCCAAAATTTGATACTGTATCTCTGAAATTTTGAGATACCAGTGCATTAGCTCATAGGGTCTCACAGAAATGTTAAAATCAAAATGTCCTCTAGACCTTTTTATTAATGCTTATGGCAGACAATTTTCAGTCTCGTCAGAGGTCCCTGTCGTCTACATATTTAAAACACTGTCTCTGGTTCTCATTTGATGAATCATGTTACACATCACGTTTTGTTCTCAATTTATGGTCACAGTTTCTGTTGGTATTTTGGCACACAATTAAGATGCCTTATATTGAACTCTCTGGTTTCTGATTTACATCTAACCTACTTTATAAACCTGCAACCTTGGTCTTTTCAGTACACACCCACAAAACATGTTTACCAAGTATCACCATTTCAACATTTACAGGAAATTGTTTGATTTACAAGAAGTGTTTGCCTTAAGAGAAAATGAAAGCATTACTGTCTAACCCTGCAGCAGAGAGCTTTAGCCTATCTTTTCCTGCTGGGGTTGGGTCGTGTGTGTGTGTGTGTGTGTGTGTGTGTGTCCATTACCAAGGAACAACTGAGCTTGGGTTTTCACCCAGCACACCCAAATCTTTGGAAAAATATCAATGTGACGAATTATTCACTGCCATGCAAAATCATAAGGCAATGTCTGATGTTTTTCACTAGACACAAAACAATTAGTTACATAATTTCTGATGATGATCATAGTGAAAAAAAAATCTTTAAGCTATTGTGAGACTAATGCTTTGTTATGAACAATAGTTTTAAAAGAAGTGAGCTCATTTACAGCACAATACACGATTTCATGAATATTATTTTGGATAGTGTTGTATATATTTTCCCTTTAAATGACTACGATTTTCATCACACATCTCCATAACCTTTACATATCAAAAGATTTGATATTACCTTCAGGTTTTTGGTTAGAAATTGCGGTGGGAGTCCGTGCCAAACTCAGTCTGGATCCGGATGCTCTCAAGGCTCGATGGGATTAGATGGGTTTTAGAAGTAAATCACTCTGACACTTGTTATAGAGAAGTTTACCACAATCACCACAATCAATGGTTTTGTTTTAATAACAAAGTACAGAATAAAAATAAACATAAAACAAACATGAGAACTCCTCTTGTCTTCACACTTCAGTATAGTAAAGCAGAAGTTACACATGTCTCGGTTGTTCGATATGCTCTTTGACTTAGATGCACTACAAGCTTAATTTATCTTAAAGCCACACCGTGTAACTTTTCAACCTTCATAATCTATTTCCAAGACCCTTGTGATGGTACATCAACTTACAATAGGTTGAATGAGACGTCTGCCAGAGCCTGACGGGGTCTGTATCGCTTTTACTGGCACTATGTAACTTCGGGGTTCGGGTAGTAACCAGAGCACAAAAAGAACTACAAAATTCGACTGCTTTACGGCATACGTCACTTCCCCCACCACTTCCTCAAATTCGGACTTGAGCGTTTATATACTGTCTATGGACGTGAGAGGCCAACCAGCGTTTGTTTTCGGCTTTCGTGCGTATGTTTTTGTCATGGGGGCTTTTGTGTTTAGACCTGGCCACTTCATGCGTTTTCTCAGATGGGATAGCTATCCGATCGTGAAAAAAACAGGTGTAAATGCCCTCCGAAACGCATTCAAGACGGATTTGAATCCGATCGCTCAAACCACTTCAGGAGGAGCTCTGAGACGCATTCCAGACGAAACTGAACAAGTGTAAATGCATCTGGTTGTTGAAACCACATATGTAAATTGTACTCCTCCCAAAAATGCTAAAAAATAAATAATACAAAAACCGTGTGAGAGCGTGTTATAGGCTATATGTTATATCCAGATATGACGACGCGCTGGAACACGCATCACCGCAGATGAGAAGCTGAGCATCAATTCATCAAGGCAACGTGCAAACTATCGCAAATCAAAGTGAAAGTAAGTCGCAGACGCTTAACACACAATCATCATCATTAAAAGTAAAGAAACTAAATGATCTTACCAGGGCTGTTACTGCTCTCTCTTATTGCGGTCTTTGATTTAGAAATTTTAGCTGATGATCAATAAAATGCAGTTCATAACTGTTGCTTTCGGTGACACTCCATTAAATCTGCATATAGCGCGAGAATTGAAGATCGGATTTAAATCCGTTTCGCAAAAACACATTTATGTGACCAGGTGTAAATGGAATCGTTTTGATAAATCTGATAGCTATCCGATCTGAGAAAACGCATGAAGTGGCCAGTAAATAAATCTCTTAAACTTGTTTGCGTTCTGTGTTGTTGCGCTTGCTTGTAGTATGTCATTTTTTTGCATGCTGTTCATTGATCCATTGCTGATAATTAGACCAGTCCAATAATTCCCACATATGTCTAGCTAGCTTTCGATTATCAGAGCTGTTAACAGACAACTCGTTCTCTTACGTGTTTTTTGCGTTATGTTTTATTGCCTAGCTTGCCTCACGAACTAGTTTGCCAGCTGAACTCAGGTGTTGTGAGGTGTATTTATCACGTAGTCCTGAGGGAAATCAGACGACGCTGTTGACGTTGATTCTTGCGATTATCATGAGAACAGTTTTCAATATCTCACATAAATATCAGGACATAAATAAGCCTTGAGGTTGTAAATAAATGAGCACAATTTGCAAACTAGATAAATTGTAATAATCATGTCTTCGGAGTCTGTGTGTGTGCCTGTTCCATGCCCGACACAGGGTGGAGGGTGGAGGGTGGGGGGTGGGGGGTGGGGGGTGGGGGATTATTTGCGACAGTGCAAGTATTCCACAGCGACTCTAGGGGTCGCTGTTTGACAAAAACAAATTCTCCACAGTGTGGCTTTAAGCAACATATTATATGTAAAAATGTATCATCTTATACCCATTCATACATATTTCAATTACATATCACACTTTCTTCATGATTTATCAGAAATAGACTGGTGTTCGAGCTTCAAACGAAGTTGCACACCCTCTGTTAGTTTGTCCATTTTATATTTCAAACAATTTTTCTCAATGTTCTTCCCCAATTTACTGTTTTATAAGTTCCATCAACCTTTTATTCAAAGGCTCTTGTTGTCTAATTATTCGCATCATCTCTCTGTTTTCTCTGGTTCTTGGCTTCATTCTTTTCTACTTTGTCCTGTTTTTTTGCTGAAGATTAGCTACAAGCAATCATCCAAGTTCATTTCAAGATTGTTTGTTATAATTTGTTCTTCGCCCAGGGAACTTACAATGGAAGTACACTCATCACAATTGCCGACAATGATGTTTTAATTTATAAGAAGGTTGATTTTAAAGTATGAACATAAATCAATGATGTGACTTTATTGTTTTTATGCTACTTTATTTAGTTTAAACATTTTCAAACATATGTTTGTACCATAGGTTGCTTAGAATAACACAAGTATAATTCACTTTGCTCTTGTTTTGTTTCTAGTGTTTTCACAGCTTGAGGAAACTCTGCTGGGTAATTAACCAGCATTAATTGTGTAAGTGAATTAAATTCTGAACATTTGTGCTACCAGTTTGTCCCTCATTTACTATATTTATCAAACATTGATTTAATAACAAATAATAATGAATGTTTTTAAGTCATTTTATTGTTTTAGTCCTTTTCTGAGTTTATTTAGTCATTAATAATATTATTACTAATAATTATAACATGTATCTATATTAGTACTTAAATTCCTTAACTTAAAATACATTTACATTTTAATTTGTGTGCAGTAGTATTATTACATAAATGTAATTATACTATAACTGTCACTTTCAGCTTACCTACGTACAAAAAAAGATGCACAAAACAAGTATGCACAAAACAAGTATGCACAAAACAAGTATGCACAAAACAAGTATAGACAAAACAAGTATGCACAAAACAAGTATAGACAAAACAAGTATAGACAAAACAAGTATGCACAAAACAAGTATGCACAAAACAAGTATAGACAAAACAAGTATGCACAAAACAAGTATGCACAAATAGATTCCAGGAAGCTGATTATGTATGACTTGTAATTTTTGTCCATTACAGATTTAGATTCTTCATCTGTCACCATTTGCTGGGCGCTTGCGTTTGTTTCAGGGTTAAACTCACTGTGTTCTGACAGACTCGGGGTAGTTTGATGCTCTATTGTAACTATTGTACTTTCAGGAACATCCAGACATCCATCACATGCAGAGGTATTAGTGGACTCTGCTTGCTGCTCTGGCAGACTGGAATTAATCTTTAACTCTTCATGAACCTTGTCAGTGACTGTCTCATCGTTCTCAGGAATCACACATTTACTGGATGTTCCTTCCTCCATGATTGGTTCCTCTTTTGCTGTTTGAGAATGTGAGGCTGTGAAAAGAAAAATAATTAACAATGTTTTTATATGATTTCACTTCAAAAGATATTTGAACTATTTTAACTCACAGACTATTGAAAATCAATGTGAAGTATTATATAACATTGTTTTAAAAGAGTTATCTAATGCTATAATGCCCACTTTGATCATCAAGTTCTAATGGTTTATTTCCTAACCAACCTAATCACAGTTTTATATTTTGTTTCACACAGATTGTATTGAGCAGTGTACATGACATCTTTCATTATCTTGTTACGGTATAGCCTATACCGTAACAAGATCATGAAAGATGTCATATACACTGCTCAATAAAAAATATCGCTGTTTGGATTTAAATAGGCAAATTACGAGTCTATGATTGGATCATTATTGCAGTGATTATTACAGTTCTTCTGAACCTAATTGATGAAGTGTGCAGCTTTTCATTTCTTAAACATCCATAGGAAGACACATCATGGCCATATTCCAGGATGATAATGTCAAAATTCATCAGGCTCAAATTGTGAAAGAATGGTTGGGAGGAGCATGAAGAATCTGGGTTCTGGTTCTGAGTCCAGACCTTAAATTCAATGAAAGTCTTTGGCATATGCTGGAGGAGACTTTACAGAGTGCTGGAAAAGTGTTTAGAACGAATTTACAGGGCAGAAAACAGCGTCTTCTTGAAGAACCCAATGAAGACCATAGGCAGGCATTATGCAAATGTTTTACCGAGTTACTTATGACAGTCACGGAAGTGACACTGGAATTCCTTACGACAGACAGGGCTTAGATTAAGCCAGGATTCGGCCTTAGTTCAATTAGGAAATTTAAGTATAGCTTTTATAAACGTGCCTTAGAAAAACACATTACTGGTGTGCATCTTTTTGAGACAAAACAATGAGACTGACATATATTTAATAAATGCTTTCAGTTAAAACAGATCAAACATGCATTATAGTCTGAGACTAGCTTAAGCCTTGTCTTTGAAACTAGATGAATAACTTTATTTATTGTGCACAACTTTGCAGACCGTTTACATTCACAGACAGCTACATTACTTATTGAATGCAAGTTAATATTTGAAAGCATATTTGGGGCACTTTAAGTATTTGCCTATTTAAATCAAACAGCAAAATGTATTTATTTTTTGGCTGGGCAGTGTATTTTAAATCTATGATCTTGACTATTTCTTGATTGTGTTTTTGAATGTAAATTTCTTGAATTCTTATTTTGTAAAGTAGTTTCAGGCTGAATTTAGAACAGCTGGTTAGCAACTTCTACTCTAAGATTTCTGCCATATAGCAGAAAACATAAGTGTAGTATGCTAATTTGAAACAGCATGCTTCCTTGGTTGAACACTTGCATATTAACTCACATTTTTTGTATAAAATTAAGTATGCTTCATCACTGAGCAAGGGGTTGTTCAGATCACACTCCATCTAAAAAAAATAAGAGTAAAGATCATAAAGTAAAGGGATGAAACAAAACTATCCATACCACAATTCATCACAGGTCATAAATATTTTAGTTATAAAGCAATACAGAATTTAAACATGTAAATATGTCTCAATGTAAATATCTGCACAAGAGGTCTAAATTCTGTTTGACTCATTATGATGTGCAAAAGAACATTATAATGTGCAAAAGCTCTGTCAGATTATACTATATTTATTACTAAAAACATTAACTGAAATAACCAGATACTAAAAAGACTGCGAACAACTAGCTTAAAATATACGAGAAATGACAACACACTTCCACATTAATATGTGGTTTAGTCAAAATATCAAGAAATCAAATATGGTTCACCTGGTCTACCGAGTTGTCATTAAATCGATACCACTGCTGGTCCTCAAATGATTTGATGTCAGCGTAATAGTGTCCACCAATGAGGGAGCCAGAATGGTTGGCTATAGCATACAGATCATACGTGTGCTCTACACCAGCCTTATTCTGAAAACACAGATAATAAGACTAATCTTATTGTTCACTAATGTTCTACTGAAACAAACCATTCAGTGATCTGTATTGAACTGGAAGTTGTTCAAAAATATTAAAGGACTTATAATGACGTGTGGGAAACAGACATTTATTAACTCAAAAAAGGTGGAATATACTGTACAAGTCATGTTAACTACTGTTATGATACTTTTTTTTGTATGTTGCTTGAAGATTCTTAAAAAGATTTTGTGCGTGTGTGTGTGTTAATTTGCAAAGAAAGAACATCATACAGATTTGGGGCCTGATGTATAAATGTCTAGCGTACGCACAAATGGGCATAGAAATGTGCATACACAATATTCCACACACACATGGGATTTATAAAAAATAAACTAGGACTAAATGTGTGCACTGTACAGACACGTCTAGACCGTGTGTACACACTCTTTTACTGGAGTAAGCAAAGTCATTTAGTAAACAGAATTTTACATTTGATATACACATATAGATTAAATATGCTCTCATTAATGGAGTTTTCATGAAATTATTATCCTGAAGTAACAACATTTTTAAAATAAATTTTAAATCTAAATAGAAATATTTGTAGTGGATGTAGTGCTTTTGGAAACTTTGCCAGTGGCATGCTGTTTTTTAATGTTTAATGTTTGTTTCTGTGTTCTAATGTTTTAACACATGACAATTCCACTTTAAATTGTGTTCTAAATAGCAGAACGTCTCAGTTAATATTGTCCTGGCTGGAACTAAGACCTGGGTGGTGGGCTGCGTCTCGCTTCCACGAGAAGCTCGACATTGCGGCTGAGATGTTGTTTTTCCTTCAGACTGCGGCAGAGCAGATGTAGAACCGCAGAGGGTCTGTCTTTCAAGAGATAGGATTGCAACATCATTATGGTCATGTGCTCACAGTGAGAGCATGAACCATCTACGAACGCTGCCTCAGCATGTTGACGGCACAGATATGTAATGCAGCAATTCTGACTGTAAGATATGGCCAGGAAACAAACGCATCCAAAAAACACATGGATGGAAAGACATCTTGTAAAAGAAAACTGCTCTTATGGCCGAAGCACCCAGGGGGAAATCACTGCACTTATCTATGCAATTGCTGATGAAACACTGCTGAATGTGCCATAGATACCAGAAGAGGGAAACCCTTCTATGGTGATTGGCAGAGCGATCGATGTAGTAAACACACAACCACTCTGCTCTGAAACAAAAATCCGAATGAGTGGATGCATGCTGCCATCTTAAATACCTATTAGCCCTGGGGAGTGGCTTGCTAAGCAAATTCCACTCGCCAATTCTCATTGCCTGTTTTTGTAGTTGAAGCTCCCAAACGAGACTAATGTCTCATTAATCTCATGTCATGTCAGTAATGTCATTTGACATAATGTTTTTGTCATGATTCTGCCTTGGTGTCCTAGAATTTTCTTGTTTTGAGGCAGAATCATGACAGACCCATGTTTTATGTGTAAGCACATGGCCATTTGTTTGGCCATGTGCTTGCGTTGTCTCGTCATGTAACCCTGCCCCCTTGTTACCCTTGTTAAGTTGGCTTGAGAAAGCCAACTTACTGAAATCCTATTTAAACTTATTATTATTCTTCTTCTTCTTCTTATTCTTCTGACCCAAAATTTATCAATTCTAACTCCTCCTAGAGCTTTAACTCTACAAACTCCAAACTCGGGTCAGACCTTCAGACTGTTCTGACTTGAGTTGCTATATCTTTTCAGACTGATTTGACTTTCAGTTTTCTTAAAAATTAATATTAAAAACCATAAAAATCCCATAGACTTGCATTGCAGAGTGCTCATATTGAGCCAAGACTACGGTGGCCCATTAGTGTACAAGCCAAAAACTCAAATCTAAACTCCCTGAAGCCCTAGACTCAATTAAACTACCATTCTATGGATTAATAAATATATCTATCTATCTTCAAACTTTATCTATCTATCTATCTATCTATCTATCTATCTATCTATCTATCTATCTATCTATCTATCTATCTATCTACAAACCTTTTCTATCTATCTATCTATCTATCTATCTATCTATCTATCTATCTATCTATCTATCTATCTATCTATCTATCTATCTATCTTCAAACCTTTTCTATCTATCTATCTATCTATCTATCTATCTATCTATCTATCTATCTATCTATCTATCTATCTATCTATCTATCTATCTATCTATCTATCTATCTTCAAACATTTTCTATCTATCTATCTATCTATCTATCTATCTATCTATCTATCTATCTATCTATCTATCTATCTTCAAACATTTTCTATCTATCTATCTATCTATCTATCTATCTATCTATCTATCTATCTATCTATCTATCTATCTATCTATCTATCTATCTATCTATCTATCTTCAAACCTTTTCTATCTATCTATCTATCTATCTATCTATCTATCTATCTATCTATCTATCTATCTATCTATCTATCTATCTATATATATATCTATCTATCTATCTATATATCTTCAAACCTTATCTATCTATGCTACAATCAGTAAATCATACTTGAACATGGTAAATCATGGTATACTATAGTAAATCATGGTAAACTATGGTAAATTGTGGTAAATCATGGTAAACTATGGTAAATCATGGTAAATCATGGTAAACTATGCTAAATCATGCTAGAATCAGTAAATCATACTTGAACATGGTAAATCGTGGTATACTATAGTAAATCATGGTAAACTATGGTAAATCGTGGTAAATCATGGTAAACTATGGTAAAATCATGGTAAACTATGATAAATCATGCTAGAATCAGTAAATCATACTTGAACATGGTAAATCGTGGTATACTATAGTAAATCATGGTAAACTGTGGTAAATCGTGGTAAATCGTGGTAAATCATGGCAAACTATGGTAAATCATGGTAATCTATGATAAATCATGCTAGAATCAGAAAATCATACTTGTACATGGTAAATCATGGTATACTATAGTAAATCATGGTAAATCATAGTAAATCATGGTAAACTATGGTAAATCATGGTAAACTATGATAAATCATGCTAGAATCAGTAAATCATACTTGAACATGGTAAATCATGGTATACTATAGTAAATCATGGTAAACTATGGTAAATCATGGTAAATCATGGTAAACTATGGTAAATCATGCTAAACTATGGTAAATCATGCTAGAATCAGTAAATTACACTTGAACATGGCAAATCGTGGTATACTATAGTAAATCGTGGTAAATCATGGTAAAATATGGTAAATCATGCTAGAATCAATAAATCATACTTGAACATGGTAAATCATGGTATACTATAGTAAATCATGGTAAACTATGGTAAATCGTGGTAAATCATGGTAAACTATGGTAAATCATGCTAGAATCAGTAAATTACACTTGAACATGGTAAATCGTGGTATACTATAGTAAATCATGGTAAACTATGGTAAATCGTGGTAAATCATGGTAAACTATGGTAAATCATGCTAGAATCAGTAAATCATACTTGAACATGGTAAATCATGGTATACTATAGTAAATCATGGTAAACTATGGTAAATCGTGGTAAATCATGGTATACTATAGTAAATCATGGTAAACTATGGTAAATCGTGGCAAATCATGGTAAACTATGGTAAATCATGGTAAACCATGCTAGCAACATGGTAAAAAAAATTCTAGCATCATGCTAGCAACATGATAATCATGCTAGCATGGTAAACTATGGTAAATCATGGTAAACTATGATAAATCGTGGTAAACTATGGTAAATCATGCTAGAATCATAGTAAATCATACTTGAACATGGTAAATCATGGTATACTATAGCAAATAATGGTAAACTATGGTAAATCATGGTAAACTATGGTAAATCATGCTAAACTATGGTAAATCATGCTAGAATCAGTAAATTATACTTGAACATGGCAAATCGTGGTATACTATAGTAAATCATGGTAAACTATAGTAAATCGTGGTAAATCATGGTAAACTATGGTAAATCATGCTAGAATCAATAAATCATACTTGAACATGGTAAATCATGGTATACTATAGTAAATCATGGTAAACTATGGTAAATCGTGGTAAATCATGGTAAACTATGGTAAATCATGCTAGAATCAGTAAATTATACTTGAACATGGTAAATCGTGGTATACTATAGTAAATCATGGTAAACTATGGTAAATCGTGGTAAATCATGGTAAACTATGCTAAATTATGCTAGAATCAGTAAATCATACTTGAACATGGTAAATCGCTGTATACTATAGTAAATCATGGTAAACTATGGTAAATCGTGGTAAATCATGGTAAACTATGGTAAATCATGGTAATCTATGACAAATCATGCTAGAATCAGTAAATCATACTTGAACATGGTAAATCATGGTATACTATAGTAAATCATGGTAAATTATGGTAAATCGTGGTAAATCATGGTAAACTATGGTAAATCATGGTAAATCATGGTAAACTATGCTAAATCATGCTAGAATCAGTAAATCATACTTGAACATGGTAAATCATAGTATACTATAGTAAATCATGGTAAACTATGGTAAATCGTGGTAAATCATGGTAAACTATGCTAAATCATGCTAGAATCAGTAAATTATACTTGAACATGGTAAATTGTGGTATACTATAGTAAATCATGGTAAACTATGGTAAATCATGGTAAATCATGGTAAACTATGCTAAATCATGCTAGAATCAGTAAATCATACTTGAACATGGTAAATCGTGGTATACTATAGTAAATCATGGTAAACTATGGTAAATCGTGGTAAATCATGGTAAACTATGGTAAAATCATGGTAAACTATGATAAATCATGCTAGAATCAGTAAATCATACTTGAACATGGTAAATCGTGGTATACTATAGTAAATCATGGTAAACTGTGGTAAATCGTGGTAAATCGTGGTAAATCATGGCAAACTATGGTAAATCATGGTAATCTATGATAAATCATGCTAGAATCAGTAAATCATACTTGAACATGGTAAATCATGGTATACTATAGTAAATCATGGTAAATCATGGTAAATCATGGTAAACTATGGTAAATCATGGTAAACTATGATAAATCATGCTAGAATCAGTAAATCATACTTGAACATGGTAAATCATGGTATACTATAGTAAATCATGGTAAACTATGGTAAATCATGGTAAATCATGGTAAACTATGGTAAATCATGCTAAACTATGGTAAATCATGCTAGAATCAGTAAATTACACTTGAACATGGCAAATCGTGGTATACTATAGTAAATCATGGTAAACTATAGTAAATCGTGGTAAATCATGGTAAAATATGGTAAATCATGCTAGAATCAATAAATCATACTTGAACATGGTAAATCATGGTATACTATAGTAAATCATGGTAAACTATGGTAAATCGTGGTAAATCATGGTAAACTATGGTAAATCATGCTAGAATCAGTAAATTATACTTGAACATGGTAAATCGTGGTATACTATAGTAAATCATGGTAAACTATGGTAAATCGTGGTAAATCATGGTAAACTATGGTAAATCATGCTAGAATCAGTAAATCATACTTGAACATGGTAAATCATAGTAAATCATGGTAAACTATGGTAAATCGTGGTAAATCATGGTATACTATAGTAAATCATGGTAAACTATGGTAAATCGTGGCAAATCATGGTAAACTATGGTAAATCATGGTAAACCATGCTAGCAACATGGTAAAAAAAATTCTAGCATCATGCTAGCAACATGATAATCATGCTAGCATGGTAAACTATGGTAAATCATGGTAAACTATGGTAAATCGTGGTAAACTATGGTAAATCATGCTAGAATCATAGTAAATCATACTTGAACATGGTAAATCATGGTATACTATAGCAAATAATGGTAAACTATGGTAAATCATGGTAAATCATGGTAAACTATGGTAAATCATGCTAAACTATGGTAAATCATGCTAGAATCAGTAAATTATACTTGAACATGGCAAATCGTGGTATACTATAGTAAATCATGGTAAACTATAGTAAATCGTGGTAAATCATGGTAAACTATGGTAAATCATGCTAGAATCAATAAATCATACTTGAACATGGTAAATCATGGTATACTATAGTAAATCATGGTAAACTATGGTAAATCGTGGTAAATCATGGTAAACTATGGTAAATCATGCTAGAATCAGTAAATTATACTTGAACATGGTAAATCGTGGTATACTATAGTAAATCATGGTAAACTATGGTAAATCGTGGTAAATCATGGTAAACTATGCTAAATTATGCTAGAATCAGTAAATCATACTTGAACATGGTAAATCGCTGTATACTATAGTAAATCATGGTAAACTATGGTAAATCGTGGTAAATCATGGTAAACTATGGTAAATCATGGTAATCTATGACAAATCATGCTAGAATCAGTAAATCATACTTGAACATGGTAAATCATGGTATACTATAGTAAATTATGGTAAACTATGGTAAATCGTGGTAAATCATGGTAAACTATGGTAAATCATGGTAAACTATGGTAAATCATGCTTGAACCAGTAAATCATACTTGAACATGGTAAATCATGGTATACTATAGTAAATCATGGTAAACTATGGTAAATCATGGTAAACTATATTTGGCTAAATCTATATTTTGAACTTATCTATCTATCTATCTATCTATCTATCTATCTATCTATCTATCTATCTATCTATCTATCTATCTATCTATCTATCTAACTTCAAACCTTTTCTATCTATCTATCTATCTATCTATCTATCTATCTATCTATCTATCTATCTATCTATCTATCTATCTATCTATCTATCTATCTATCTTTTTAACTAACTAATCTATCTTTCTTTTTAACTAAATAATCCATCTTTCTTTCTTTTTAATGAACTAATCCATCTTTCTTTCTAACTAATATATTTTTCTTTCTTTCATTCTAACTAATCTATCTTTCTTTCTTTCTAACTAATCAATCCATCTTTCTTTCTAACTAATCTATCTTTCTATCTAACTAATCCATCTTTCTTTCTTTCTTTCTTTCTTTCTTTCTTTCTTTCTAACTAATCAATCTTTTTTCTTTCTCTCTCACTAATCTATCTTTCTTTCTAACTAATTAGTCTTTCTTTCTTTCTTTCTTTCTTTCTTTCTTTCTTTCTTTCTTTCTTTCTTTCTTTCTTTCTAACTAATCCACCATTTATTCATTCTTTCTTTCCAACTAATATTTCTTCTTTCTAACTAATCAATCTATCTTTCTTTCTAACTAATCTTTCTTTCTTTCTTTCTTTCTTTCTTTCTTTTTCTAACTAATCTTTCTTTCTAACTTATCTTTCTATCTAATCTTTCTAACTAATCTTTCTTTCCTTTCTAACAAATCTTTTTTTTCTTTCTTTCTAACTAATATTTCTTTCTTTTTTCTTTCTAGCCAATCTTTCTTCTTTCTTTCTAGCTAATCTTTCTTTTTTCTTTTTCTTTCTTTCTAACTAATCTTTCTTTTCTTTCTTTCTTACTTTTCTTTTTTTCTTTCTAACTTATCTTTCTTTCTTTCTACCTAATCTTTCTTTCTTTCTTTCTTTCTTTCTTTCTTTCTTTCTTTCTTTCTTTCTTTCTTTCTTTCTTTCTTTCTTTCTTTCTTTCATTCTGTCTTTCTACCTAATCTTTTTCTTACTCTTTCTTTCTTTCTACCTAATCTTTCTTTCTTTCATTCTGTCTTTCTACCTAATCTTTTTCTTACTTTCTTTCTTTCTTTCTACCTAATCTTTCTTTCTTTCTACCTAATCTTTCTTTCTTTCTTTCTTTCTACCTAATCCTTTTCTTTCTTTCTTTCTTTCTTTCTTTCTTTCTTTCTTTCTTTCTTTCTAATCTATCTTTCTTTTTCTTCCTAACTAATATTTTTTCTTTCTTTCTAATATTTCTTTTTAACTTATCTTTCTTTCTTTCTTTCTAATCTATCTTTCTTTTTCTTCCTAACTAATATTTTTTCTTTCTTTCTAATATTTCTTTCTTCCTAACTAATCTTTTTTCTTTCTAACTAATCTTTCCTTCTTTCTAACTATTCTTTCTTTCTAACTAATTTATCAATCAAAATTTAAACTACTTTAAACTTCAAACTACTTCAAATTTCTAACTACTTTAAACTTCTAACTACTTTTAACTTCTTCAAACTCTCTGGTCCGGCTTTCTCAAGCCAACTTAAAGTTTGTCTCAACAAACTTTTTTTTCTAGTTTAGTCATTATTGCCTTTCCCATTATCACCTGTGTTCCTGATTAGTCTCCTATTTAATCCCCTTGTGTTTGCTGTCTTGTGTCGGTTCATTGCCATACTTTGTGTGATCTCTTTGTGAGTATTCCTGTCTAGTAAAGTTCTGGGCCCGTATGTATAAAACTTCTAAGAAATGCTCTTAAGAATAGTCTTAAGCTTTGACTTAAGTGTCAGAAAATACTTAGTAAAGAGTAGGACTTTTCTAAGAGTAGGAGACTTTTATAAAGCAGCTAAAAGCAACTTTCAGTAAAGTATAAGACTGATTCTTAAGTGCTGACTGAAGTGGGACTTAAGTGTTGTAAACTAAGGACTACAATGATGTCAACCCAAAATGGCCGCCCTCAACCACTGAATCAGCCAATAGTGAGCCTGCAAGGATGAGGTCACTACAGCATGACACCAATCATTTAATCTAATTATAATAAAATAATTTAATTAAGACACTGAGGCTTTAATATTTAAATTTATTTAAAAAAAATGCTTTGCAGTGCATTGTGCAAAATTATCACAAGTTAGTATTTATGCTGTGGAAACCCTTTTCTATTGATGCCTGTCTCCTCATTTACAGTTGGAGCAATTATGCAAACATGAGTTCCATCAATGGATTCAACAACTCAGGAAAGCCCAAAATACGCAATAAAGTGGCTTTATTTTACTGCGAGATTTGAAGATCAATTGGAAAGTCAAAGAACTGCCATATAGTATTGGCCAAAAGTGAGGCCAAGGAAATTTGACACTCACCCTTTATTCAAATAGTATTAAAACTGTGTTAAAGTGTGAAAAAATGTGTTTGTACGCATGTTGTGTAGTTGTGCTTGGAGTCAATTGTTTATTTGTGATAACACAATGAAACATGACAACTGTACAGTCATAATTTTTAGCCAATGTCAAACAAATGAACAAGAGAGGACAATGAAATATTAAAAACTGACTACAGTATGTTGCAGACAATGTATTATTTTTTTCTTCTCCTGTGAGCTTTTTAGTTTTTTTAAAAAAAAAACTGTTGCTGTAGTTTGCCCTTTTTTCAACAATATTATTGATCTGCCTGGATTGACACCATTGTCTCTGAACTGAACTGAGCTGAACAATGACATCACTGTTTTCGCAGAGTGGCTGTATAATGAACTAAATAGATAACTAATGATCTTTTACAATGGAAATAAGTCATCATTGAACTAACTTCAGCTGCACAATGACACTATTTTCTTCTGCTGTACAGCCCAAACTAACTTTGTTGCATTATTTTCCTGTTATGTAAAGCTGCTTTGAAACAATACTGTAAAAAGTGACTTGACTTGAAATAATTGTGTCAGATAAATATCTTCACTAAGTTTTATTTTCCTTATATTTTGATGGTTTAAGCAAACTTGTAGGGTCATAAAAAAAACTATAAAAAACTCAGCACATCACTTTTAGCCACTAATGTGTTTGGTGTGGTCAGTGCCACAATAGTGCTATTAAGACCCTGCTTACTGTGGACTGATGAGCTCAAGTCATCACCGGGTGTACTGCTTTTTATTTTTTATTATCCTTTTTATTTTTTATTATCCTTTTTATTTCATTGCTATAAAATCAACTCCGTCATCATTTACTGTAACTCCAATACATCATATTTTCATAAAGCGCGTGGCCGCCTCCTCTCTGCTGCCATCTTGTTACTCCTAACTAGGTTAAGAGACCTCTTCAGCTCTCTTAAATAATTTAGGAGCTGAGACCTAGTCTTGACACTTAGGAACCTTTATGAATCACACTTATTCTTAAGTCTAGGAATAAAAGTAAAATGACGTCATTCTTAGAATTTTGACAGACTTGAGACTAAAATTTTACTCTGAGTGGCTTTATACATACGGCCCCTGATCTTGTATTTGCTGTTTGTTTATAGTCTAGTTAATTGTCAGTGTCATAGTCTAGTTAGTCACTCATAGTCCTGTCTTGTTTTGCCCCCTCGTGGGCTTTGTTTTCCCCTGTTATTTGTACAATAAACTGTGTTGCTGTGACCACTGTCTGCAATTGGGTTCATCTCCACACATCCACATAACACTTAGTGTCTGACAGAAAGGGTTGATGTGCTTTGGCGAAAAATGATCAATGAGCTTATAGAAGGCAGCACAAATGGCATTTATAGTCCGTATCTCATATTTTCCTAATGTCTTGTTTCGTTTAACATGGAATCACATGGATGGAAAGGAGTATTCATAAATGATATGCAGATGATGTTATGCATGGTATAACTAGACGTTGTAAGCCGGGGTGGAGATGCATGTAAGCACAATCTTCTGCTGAATGAGTTTTATAAAGGGAATGTTGCACAGGTACAAAATTCTGCACACACTTTTAGGATGAAATCTGCGGAAATTGTAATACACAAGGCCCCTGGTCAAACATGATGTAGAGAAAAGTGTTTTTATTGAACACTTTAAATCACAAATTAATCTTACTTTGACTGATAACTGGGCAGGAATTTTCACTGGAGAGTAATTCTTCACGCAGCACATGGTGTCATAATCAAATTCAAACCTCTCCAGGTGCAGAACCAGAACTGAAGGAACTTCTAGCAAACTGCAGCTCTAAAAGGAAAGATTATTTTACAAAATTACATTTATAATATGTATTCTTATATCATTAACCATCCTAAACCATGGGGGAACATATTCTGCATTGCTGGCATTGTATTTCAAGATCCATTTGAGTAGAATCTACTTCTAAGTTTGTTGCATTTGAAAATAAGTTACCGCACTCACAGTTTCTGTGTCCATCAGCTCTTCACAATCTTTACAGTACACTTGTTGGCCTTCCCCACACATGGTGATTGGTTTAAAATACGAATTGAAACAGTTTTGCTGAAATACAAAATAAAGGTTATTGAAACAATTTTCTTGTTAAACTGTTTAGTTTGCCTGAAGCTAAAAATGACAAAACATGAATTTAAAGGAATATTCCAGGTTTAAGAGCTTCAGACAGCATTTGTTCATAAACGTCATACTGCGACGGGCTCATATGATGGAAGAATCTGGAGCATTTAAAATAAAAATGTGAAGATTACAATTTTATGAAGGCACATTAATTCTATATGCATTATTTGAGCTGTAAAGCTGTTTAAAATCATGCTACAAATATTATGCTACAAATGCAGTTGACTGAGGTAAACGTCCACTGAACCTGTAATATTTCCCTATAAATATTACTCTATCAGAGGTTTAAGTTCATATATTCTCGCTGCAAAGGGATCAGGAATTTATAAATGCTTACCACACTTATACGATCCTCCTGTGACTCCAGAGAAATTGATATCATGAAAAATGTTTTAACTTGCTTCAGAGGTTTATGTGCTTTTGCTGGGTTTAGACAAGTGGTGATGTGTGCCATCTTTCCCTGAAATATCTGTTCAGTATAAAGATAGATATAGATATAGATGTTATAAAATGTATGACCATTTTATGTCTGATTTTATTAAACTCAAAGTCTTCAAGGATTACATGGAACATCGGCCCTATAATATGAAACATGGCAAACTTCAGTGAGAAGAATGTTTAGACACATTTTAGAAACACACACCTTAGATATCTCAGGATCGACCATGTTGAGTATCTTCTGAAGACATTTTGCTGCATCTTCCTGCTTATGAACTGATGAAATAATCATGTACGAATGATTCAAATAGGCTATGCAAAAAGTGCTAAACAAACATTTGAAGTGAAAATGTACAAACCCATTTCCAGAAAAGTTGGGACATTTAGTAAATACCAATCAAACAATTGATATGTGACTGTTAATTCTCTTTCAACTTTATTTAACTGACAAAAGTACAAAGAAAATATTTCCAATGTTTTCACTGACCAACTTAATTGTATTTTTTAAATATAAACAAATTTTAAGTTGGACAAAGGCATGTTTCCCACCGTCACATCACCTTTCCTTTTAATTACACTTTTTAATCATTTGGGAATTGAGGATACTAATTGTTGCAGTTTTTCAAGTGGAATATTTGCCCAATCTCTGCTGATATAAGACGTGTGCTCAACAGTCCGTGGTCGCTTTTGCCTGATTCTCCTTTTCATGATGGGCTGTACATCTCCAATAAGAGACAGATCTGGACTGCAGGGTCATCTCTTCTGTGGAGAAGAGTGTCTACAAACCACTCAGTTTCAGCATGTGCAGAATGAGTCCTGGCATTGTCTTGCTTCCCAGGAAAGATGTCATCTTGATGCCATTAAATGTCCCTGTACGATATACTGTACCAGTATATTCCTCCACATCAGTGGTACCTTCACAGAAATGCAGGTCACTGATGCCGTTTGCAGTGACGCTCCTCAAACCAGGACAGACGTTTGCTTTTGCACCCATCGCTGATGAAAGTCTAGATGGTTGGTATTTAGCCTGAATCCCGAGTACTCCCCCGTATTCCTGGTTAGGAAAGTAACCAGGCGAGTGTGAGGAGGAGTGGTGGTGGAGGAAAAATCTGTTTTATTATTAACAAATACAAATACAAATACATATACATATATATATATATATATATATATATATTGTATTTGTATTTGTTTTGTATTTGTTAATAATAAAACAAATTTTTTATTGCTTGACAATTCTGTTATGATATTTGGTGCTTGCAAAGACTGAGAAGCTCCTTTTACACTCAATCACAATACCCTCACCTACAGTATTACCAAATCACCTGCTCATTGTGGACTATTTCAAAACAGTTTATCTTGGTAATCATTTCACTATTATTTTGCCTCTGTCCCCTTTTTGGAGTCTGCCATTAAAATTAAAACTTGTTTATACAAAATACATGAAGCTGTTCATTGAAAACTTTCTTTGTACTTTTGTAATTTGAATAAAGATTAAAGAGAATTAACAAAACCACAGAAACTTAATTTTATTGCATTTTACACTTTTTTTTCTGAAAATCGGGTTGTATATTTGTTTTGTTTTTGAAATTTGTCAGGAAATTGTATTTTACTTTAAAAGGAGTCTTATTGTGCCCTTTTATGAGGGGAGGGGGGTGTACTAGAATATGTTTTCATGCTTGATTGTTCAAAAAAGCCATTATTGTTCACATATTTTACATTATTACAGCTCTTCTCTCCCCAGTGTGACTGAACGTGTTGTTTTCGATGAAGCCCCTCCTTCCGAAATAATGAATATGCTTTGATTGGTTAGTTGGCCCAGTGTGTTGTGATTGGCAGAGGGTAGTGCGTGATCGAGAAATGTCCCACCCTCCCATAACCGCAAGCTCTAATTATTACGATGGTGTCGATTTCAAACTATTTTGAGCCCGATTCAGACCCTGACAATGTTAATGTAATCAATATTTTTATCCCCAAAATTACATATTTAAGCGTTTTTTCCTTGAAAAGAAGTGTCTTCATACCTTAAAATATCTTGAATGTAACTCGACACCCTTGCCTCATTTAGTATACGTGGTTCTATGAATATGCAAATGAGCATCGCCTCTGCTCACTCACAGCAGCTCAGGCCCTGTCCCAAATGGCACACTTCAAATGCACTTTCGGTCTTGTGGACTTCAATGGCTGCCGCATGTCCGTTAAGTTTGTGAGACCGTAGGGTGTCCCATTTGTCATTTTAGGTCTCAGAAGGGTGCTATGCGTTCGATTTGCGCACTTTTGCCAAGCCCACACAGTCAAAGCGCCATTACAGTAAACACTACAATACTGTAATGTTAGTTATTGTATTGTACCTAAATTGTACGCTCTCTCTGTCTGCTGTTCTTTAATAAATGTGCAGCGCACAGACAAAAGTTAAGCTTATCATGTTCAGGAACAGTGTTTAAAATATATTTTTACCACTCTAAGTTCGTCAGCCTTAGGACAAACTTTTTCCGAGGTGGAAAAAACAGCGACTACACTCTTCATCTTCTCTAATGCAGCTCAGCCAGGCCTCGACAACTTTTTCACATATTCCATGGGCGGAGATTATTTAAATGAGGAACATTATGACTTTGTAAAGCCCAGAAAAATTGCGTTGTTATCCAAACGAGCCGGTCGTTGTAGTTCTTGAAAAGAGGAATCTGTTAAATGAAATGTCTCCCTTTGGAGTGGACTTTGAGCTTTGTAGCCTTGTAGAGCATCTTTTATGCTCACAGCAACATTATTAAAGTTGAACAAGTGAAAGCGTAATAGGACTCCTTTAAAAGTAAATCTTAAACCTACCATTGATTTTGAGTTCAGTTGTGATTCCTTTAGTGGTGGCAGAGCTTCTGTATCCAGAGCGTAAACACTCAAATAATAATGCAATCTCTTTATTTATTTTGAGTTCAGTTGTGATTGCTTCAGTGGTGGCAGAGTTTCTCCATCCAGGTTTTAAACACATACATAACTGGGCAATGAGATTATTTTTGTTTGAAATGCTGTTATCTGGTTCATACCTGTAAAACACACTAGTTATAACTGGATTTGTTTTATCAGCTGAAATGACCAATAGAACAATGATAAACTCCTACTTTTCCACAGCCTTTCTGAAGTCCTCTGTCATGAAGAGCATTTGCAGCACTGTGTTCAGGTAGCACGTGGCTCCCTGATTCACCAATCCAGTGTATCCTGGACAATCCAGAGGCATTCATGTTACAATCTTACAGTGGAACACGGCAATTAAATAAGTGTATACCAAGTGTAAATAATAGATTAATTCTTCCCAAAGGGTGGGGAGGTTTCATTGACAGATATAACACAGGAGACACCTTTTCCAGAACGAGTGTGTTGTGCACTGCTTTGCTTTTCCTGTAGCGATGACATCGTGTGTATTTGTTCTCCCGGCTGTTGTAAGATCCAAAATCGAAACAAAACTGTGGAGAATAAAAACATTATTCTGATTTGGCAAGGCAAAATTTTCTTCAGAAAAAATTAACTATTAAGCCCTAATTATTGAATTGTTAAGGTACTATACCAGTAAACTAAGCTTTAAGTGTTAAAATGATAGTTCACACAAAAATGAAAATTATTTCATCATTTGATCATCATCAAGTTGTTCCAAACCTGTGAGTTTCTTTTTTTTTCTACTGAACACAAAACTGTTTGGTAACCAGGGGCATAGCCCTTATTTCAAAAGTGAGGGGGACAGGATGCAAAAGAAAGAAAGAAAGAAAGAAAGAAAGAAAGAAAGAAAGAAAGAAAGAAAGAAAGAAAGAAAGAAAGAAAGAAAGAAAGAAAGAAAGAAAGAAAGAAAGAAATATGTTCAGTACTTTATATTGCACATGCAGGGTTTTTCCTGGCTCAAAACTAGGCGTAGGTGGTAAAATCCTGATCATGTATTTTAATAATAAAATAATTAAATTTGTATTTTTCGTAGACCATCATATAGCCTACTGTGTTTGTGGGTGGAGCTTGGTACCTCTAAGGGGGTCTGGGGGCATGCCCCCCTGGAAGAAAATTTGTACATTTTAAAGATAAATTAATCTGGTGCACTTTGAGTCACCCGAATCTGCTGTTAAAAATAAATAATCTAACTGCCCAAACCTATGATATTTGATCATCACATTACAATTATTCAAATTCTCAGTGTTAAGCATGATAATGTGGTAAAATGTCACACTGAAGTAGGCTGCTTTAAAAATAACATTTATTTAAAATAAAAGTTCTTCTTTTGGCAAAATTACATTTCCTATAGACTAAACAGAGGCTCCCTTCAAGCTTTATTCCTTAATTTTATTAAATGTAGCCTATGCTCCATCTTTCATTTCAAATTGAAACAGAGAAACTTTGTTACCGTCAGTGTATTATCAACTGTAAATCGCCACTTAACATTAAATTAAATTAAATCAGAATCATCCTTACATTATCTGTGATTCCCTATTTATTAGTAATATTTATTATTTATCCATCCATCCATCCATCCATCCATCCATCCATCCATCCATCCATCCATCCATCCATCCATCCATCCATCCATCCATCCATCTGCCTGTCTATCTGTCTTACTAAACTAAAACTTTCCAATTGAAAACCTTCAAACTTCAAGCTTTTAAAACTACTTCAAACTTTCTGGTTAGGCTTTTTCAAGAGAACTTAAAGTTTGCCATCATGTGCATGTTACAATGCTGCCTGATTCAAGCAGGCTGTTAATGCATGAAAATACAAATTCAGCATTAACAATCACCATGTATTGTGCAACACAATTCGGATACCACATGACAACTTACAGTGCTTGACTTTTTCGTGAAAATGTGAGGAAATCAGAACGGATACAATTGCAAGTAAAAGGCGTTTATTGAGGTGGTCAGAAACGCACAACAAGTCAAGTCAAGTCAAGTCATCTTCATTTATATAGCACTTTTAACAATTTAGATTGTTTTAAAGCAGCTTTACAGAGATAAACGTATAATTTAAGGTACCAGAGATTGTTTTGGCTTTATAGCGGTTCTTTAATAAAGTTATTTTCCAGCTAAAGTTAGTTTTGATTGATTCGCTTCCGTCGCAACGATCATTTGTTATTAAATTAGGGGCCGCTAAGACGACACCATTCTCTCTACACAGACTTTAAACACGAACCTGTGATAAACGCTGATGGCGTTCACATGCGCATTAAGAACGGGTTCTATAGTTATGTGTGTTTGAATATATGTGCGCAGGTTTGGAATTCCCTACAAGCCAAGCCTAAACAAGTACTTGTCTTTCCTTATACATTTTGATACAACATTTTATTTTATTTGTCACTTTGGGTTAGGAACGCGAAACGAATTTTCCCGACGACGCTTTATCTGTAGAGTGGTAGTGGGATCCTCCATAGGGAGAGACTAGTTGGCACTTCAGCACTGCGTTGTCATCGGTCCAGGCGAAGGTCCTTCATCAGATCTGGATACGGCCTGGATCCGGCAGGCTGCGGGATAAAACCTCGGGATAAACACATACACTAAAATTAGTGTAGATGCCATTCTTCTCATGATGTAACAAGTACATCAGGATTTATGGGAAGTGTTCCCGGTTCCAGCTGACCTAATCTATGCAGCCTAATATGGAATTATAGAAGTCTATAATGTATTATTATGTGAATGCTAGGTCAAAGAGATGTGTCTTTAATCTGGCTTTGAACTGACAGAGTGTGTCTGCTTCCCGGACAATGGTAGAAAGACTGTTCCAGAGTTTTGGTGCTAAATAGGAGAAGGATCTACCGCCAGCAGTCGACTTTGATATTCTAGGTATTATCAACTGGCCGGAATTTTGAGATCGCAATAGACGTGAAGGACTATAATGCGTTAAGAGCTCGCTCAAGCACTGCGGAGCTAAACCATTTAGTGCTTTGTAAGTAATCAGCAATATTTTAAATGTATGCGATGTTTAATAGGGAGCCAGTGCAGTGTTGACAGAACCGGGCTAATATGGTCATACTTCCTGGTTCTGGTAAGAACTCGAGCTGCTGCGTTTTGGACCAGCTGTAGTTTGTTTATTAAGCGTGCAGGGCAACCACCCAGTAGAGCATTACAGTAATCTAGCCTTGAGCTCATGAATGCATGAACTAACTGTTCCACATTTGTCAATGAGAGCATATGGCGTAATTTAGATATATTTTTAAGATGGAAAAATGCAGTTTTACAGATACTAGACACGTGACTTTCAAAAGAAAGATTGGTATCAAAGAGCACACACACACACACACACACACACACACACACACACCCAGGTTCCTCACCGATGACGAAGACTTAACAGAGCAGCAATCAAGTGTTAGACAGTATTCTAGATTATTACGTGAGGAAGTTTTTTGTCCAATAATTAGAATCTCTGTTTTTTCAGAGTTTAGTAGTAGGAAATTACGAGTCATCCAATTTTTTATATCCGCTATGCATTCCGTTAATTTAGTGAATTGATAAGTTTCGTCTGGGAGTGAAAAAATATAGAGCTGAGTATCATCCGCATAACAGTGGAAGCTAATGCCATGCTTCAAAGGGTAGCATGTGTGTGTGTGTGTGTGTGTGTGTGTGTGTGTGTGTGTGTGTGTGTGTGTGTGTGTAGCATCTACAGAGTGAACAGCAGCGGTCCTAGTACTGAGCCTTGTGGTACGCCATACTGAACCTGTGATCGATGAGACATCTCTTCATTTACTGCTACAAACTGATAACGGTCAGATAAGTATGATTTAAACCATGCTAGTGCATTTCCACTAATGCCAACATAGTTTTCTAGTCTATTTAAAAGAATGTTGTGGTCAATGGTGTCAAAAGGTAGATACGAGATCGGCCTGTAATTAGGGCTGCACGATTCTTGCTAAAATGTGAATCACGATTTTTCTCCATGGGAATTGAGATCACGATTCTCTTACACGATTCTCATTTTTTCAACCAAAATTTATTGCACTCAAGTACAAAAAAAACAAAGGACATTCAGTATAATAAAGTGCAGGAGTAACAAAAATTGTCTCTTTTCTTTATTTTAGACCCCTCAAAGTGAATCATTTTAAAGCTTTATGTTGTTGAACATAAGAGAACATTAACATATACAATAATAGCCTAAATAAAAAATAACTAAATAGAACCTGTGATTTTTGCTCCAATTGGCACAGAATGTACATAGTACTTACATCTACTGTGTTTACGGGAATACTCGACTTGGCGTTTTGAAATATTTCTGTGTTTATTTGGCCGTTTAGACTCGCAACTGGACACAAAGACTGCTTGTCCGTGTTGCGCTCGGAGCGCGCGCACAGCATCCTGTCAGTACAGTAGCCTATAATTCAGTTCTCTTTCGCGACTTATCGCGTTTTTAATATTTATTTTCGATATAAAACACATTCTGCTCGTTTCTTTCTCTTTCATCCATGATTTGTTATTAATAACTTTAAACAGAATCATCAACTGAAATCTGCGCAGATTATCAAAAATACGACATTTATAGGACATAAATTGTCTCTGCGCAAAAGTGTAAGTAAAAGGACAGCAAAGCACCTGTTTCAATAAAAGGATATATTAAAGTTTATATAGCCTACTTTTAAATTTTCACTGCTGTTCTAAAATGGTTTTCGCCATTACCAAACAAGCTGCAGCTGCTTGAATCCAGTGCAGGAGCTGTAACTATTAGGCTACGTTCACACTGCAGGGCTTAATGCTCAATTCCGATTTTTTGAAAAAATTAGATTTTTTTGCAAGGCCGTTCACATTTCCAATTAAATGTGACCTTTTGTGATCTCCTGTGTGAACGTGAAATGACCCAGAAGTGACGCGCATGCGCAGAAGAGTACTCAACGGTCAACGACGTCACTTGTTGTTTGCGGAAGTAGCTAAACTTTAACTGTGATTCTCTCTCTCTCACACACACACACACACACACACACACACGAGCGCGTGCAGTGACCGTTACACAAGAGCAAGACAGCAGCCGCTGACCTATCTTATATCAGATTCAGCACAAATAAGTTAACATAACGTATATATAATGGCCGTGGGCTTTTTTTTTTTTTTTTAAATTAACGGGCTCGTCGAGGTCGACCCGTTCGGCAGATTTACCTCAGCTCGACGAATATGCAGTCCGTTTTCAAACCGCCGACTACTTCAACGCAGAATTATGACGTTTCTCGCATATCAATGACGTGCGGGTCGGATACATGCGACCTGACCGTTCAGACTGAAGTCGCATTTCAAAAGATCGGATATGTATCGGATTTGGGACCACATACCCAAGTGGCCTGGGTCGCATTTGAAAAGATCGGATCTGTGTCGTTCAGACTGTCATGAAAAGATCAGATACAGGTCGCATAGGGGCAAAAAAATCGGAATTGGGTCGTTTCAGCCTGCAGTGTGAACGTAGCCTTAGATTAGGCCTACCACAGAAACGTAAGCGGTTAGTTGATTGCTGGGATGACTCGCACTCGCGAACAGCACCGAACACGCTCTTTTGCCGGTAGGCTACAACTTGAATATTATTATTATCATACACTTTTCATTAACTGTAGGCTGTACAACAAGGGAATTGTGATTGACTGGTTTTTCTACAGAGATCGGAATGCAAGGCAAGGCAAGTTTATTTATATAGCACATTTCATACACAATGGCAATTCAAAGTGCTTTACATAGAAGAAATTAAAACGAACATTGGCACAGTGCTCATTCAGTAAATGCATAGCTAGATGTGTTTTGAGTCTGGATTTGAAAGTGACTACTGTAGGAGCACATCTGATCTCCTCTGGAAGCTGTTCCAGCTGCGGCTGGCATAATAGCTAAAAGTGGACTCGCCATGCTTAGAGTGAACCCTTGGTATTTCTAGCTGATATGATCCTAATGATCTGAGTGATCTGTTGGGTTTATATTCAGTGAGCATATCTGTAATGTATTGAGGTCCTAGGCCATTGAATGATTTATATACCAGTAATAATACTTTAAAATCAATCCTAAATATAACTGGGAGCCAGTGTAAAGACCTGAGGACTGGTTTGAGGTGTTCATATGTTCTAGTTCTGCTCAGAATCCTGGCGGCAGCGTTCTGTATGAGCTGCAACTGTCTTATGGTCTTTTTGGGAAGGCCAGTGAGGAGTCCATTACAGTAATCCTGCTGGTAATGAAAGCATGCACAAGTTTCTCTAAGTCTTGTCTGGAGACAAAGCATCTAATTCTTGCAATATTTTTCAGATGATAGTATGCTGATTTAGTTATTGCTTTGACATGACTACTGAAACTAAGGTCTGACTCTAGTGTCACACCGAGATTCCTGACTTGATTTTTGGTTGTTTGACCCCTAGAGTGAAGGTATGCGTTCACCTTGAGAACTTCATCTTTGTTTCCAAACGCAATGACTTCAGTTTTGTCTTTGTTTAACTGAAGAAAGTTTTGACACATCCAACTGTTGACTTCATCAATGCATTGGCACAGGGAGTCAATGGGGCTGTAATCGTTAGGCGATAGGGCTAAATAGATCTGTGTGTCGTCTGCATAGCTGTGGTAAGAGATCTGGTTCTTTCTCATTATTTGGCTCATTGGGAGCATAAACAGGTTGAACAGGAGTGGTGCAAGAATTGAGCCTTGAGGGACTCCGCATGTCATGGATGTCCACTCAGACTTATGGTCTCCTGTACTCACATAATAACCTCTCCCATCTAAGTATGACCTGAACCATTTTAGGACTATCCCAGAAAGCCCCACCCAGTTTTCCAGCCTGTCAAGAAGTATGTTATGATCGACAGTGTCAAATGCAGCACTGAGGTCGAGTAGCACCAGCACTGATAATTTGCCTGAATCAGTATTTAAGCGAATATCGTTTATTATCTTTATGAGCGCTGTCTCTGTGCTGTGGTGCGGTCGGAAACCAGATTGAAAATTGTCAAAGTATCCATTCGAGTATAAGAATTTGTTCAGCTGATTGAAGACAACTTTTTCAATGATCTTGCCTATGAAAGGAAGATTTGAGATCGGCCTATAGTTGCTTAATATGGTCTTATCCAGATTGCTCTTTTTCAGGAGGGGCTTGACAACTGCAGTTTTCAGGGAGTTTGGAAAACTCCCAGAGAGAAGTGAGGCATTTACCACTTCTAGGAGATCTGCTTCTAAACTGTTTAACACACTTTTGAAAAATTATGTGGGAAGTGTGTCAAGAGCGCATGTTGATGTTTTAAGGTGCTGTACGGTTTCTTCCAAAATTTTGCCATCAATTTCTTTGAATTCAGACATAGTAACTACTTTCTCAGGTGGTTTGATCTGTCTGACCCCAGCGCAACTCAAGGATGTGCTGATCACCTTTCTGATATTATTGATTTTCTCAGAGAAGAAAGAAGAAAACTCACTGCACTTGCTGTCTGAGAGCATTTCACTGGGAATCTGGCTTGGGGGGTTTGTCAGTCTCTCTACAGTAGCAAAAAGAGTGCGTGTGTTGTTTAAATTGCTGTTTATAATATTTGAGAAGAAAGTCTGTCTAGCTTTGCCTAGTTCCATATTGAAAGCATGAAGGCTGTCTTTGTAGATGTTATAATGGACTACAAGTTTTGTCTTTCGCCACATGCGCTCTGTCTTGTCTGTCACATTCTGCATTGTCTTTTCATATTTTGCACTGTTGTTGAGTTTCTCCAAGGTGCTTTTTGTCTGCCACTCTTCTTCCTGACTTTAACAGGAGCAATATCATCAATTACACCTTTAACTTTTGAGTTAAAAGAATCAAGGAGAAAATCAACAGAGTCGGCAGATATACTTGGTGTTAAGGATATAGCCTTCATAAATAGTACACTAGTGTTCTCATTTAAGCATCTCTTCTTGACAGACACAGATCTAGCTTCAGTGGCAGGAGAGATCAATATATCAAAGAAAATACAGAAATGATCAGACAGTGCTACATCCTTAATAACAATCGATGAAATGTTTAGACCCTTACTGATAAGTAAATCTAGAGTGTGTCCACGATTGTGTGTGGGTCCATGAACATGCTGAGTCAGATCAAAAGTTTTTAAAACAGTTTTGATTTCTTTTGCCATATTGTTTTCTGCATTATCTATGTGAATGTTAAAATCTCCAGCAATGGCAAAACAGTCAAACTCTGATGTAATTGCTGATAACAGCTCTGTAAAGTCCTCAGCAAAGGCTGGAGAGTATTTTGGAGGCCTGTAAATAATGATAAGTAAAATGCGTGGAGCACCTTTTAACACAATACCCAGATATTCGAAAGAAGGGTAATTCCCAAATGATATTTGCTTACATTGATAGATATCTTTAAAAAGAGCAGCTAATGCAGGGAAATACACGGAAGTGAATCGCCATCATTAAAAAATGAGATCGTATTCATGTTTGAATCGAGATCGTGATTTTTTTTCGATTAATCGTGCAGCCCTACCTGTAATCGACTAATTCTGTAGGATCAAGTTGCGTTATTTTAAAAAGCGGTTTAATCATAGCCAGTTTAAAGTTTTTTGGTACGTATCCTAGAGACAAATTTAAAAAAAAAAAATATTTAACCTTTATTTAACCACGAAAAGTCCCATTGAGTTACAATAACTCTTCTCCCAGGGAGTCCTGGCCAAGATAGGCGGCCAAAAAGTTGCAAAGAAAAAAACATTAAAAAGACAGGACAAAAAATGACATACTACACAACAAATCTCTATACATAGACTATACATATACAAACAAGACATTATGTTTAACCTAAGTAAATACAAACATATAATGTAAAGGGTACCTGGTTAAAAACAATCACACCGTTCAGTCAGAGTTGACTTTAATAGGTTTTTTAAAATATTAATAGATGGAAGTGATTCTAAATTTAAGGTGTTTTGGAGTTCATTCCAGACATTTCGTGCATATGATGAAAAAGCTTTTTTTTTTTTTGACAAATTCTGTTTTTGTTGATGGGATAATTAATTTAAAAAAAAAAATACGACCTTGTTCTGTAAACTTTGTTTTGGTAAGTAAGTAAATTTGAAATGTAAATGGGTAATTTACCCATTAGTGCTTTGGCAATAAAAATCAATAAATGGAATTTTCTTCTAAGAGAGAGGGAGGGCCATTGTACAGTTTCATACAGAGTGCAGTGGTGAGTCATAGCTGTTGCATCTGTAATGAAACATAAGGCAGAGTGATATAATACATCTAATTTTTTTAATAAAAATACGGTAGAGTGCATATAAATTAAATCATCGTAATCCAAAACTGTTAAGAATGAACTCTGCACCAACCTTTTCCTTGCCAAATAAGGAAAGCACCTCTTTAATCTAAAATAAAAGCCTAACTTAGGTCTGAGTTTTCTTAAAAGGCTCTCAATATGGACCCCAAAAGACAATTTATCATCAATCCAAATACCTAGATATTTGTAAGAAGTCACTCTCTCTATTGGAGTAACACTTTGTGTTAAAATAGTGAAATCCATAGGAGAATGTGAACGTGTAAAGACCATTAATTTAGTTTTTTTAGCATTTAATATCAACTTTAATCCTACCAGAGATTTTTGTACCTGACTAAAGGCAGACTGTAAATGATAAATTGCTTCCTTCAATGATGTAGCAGAGGTGTACAAAATAGTATCATCTGCGTAAAAATGAGCCTTTGTTCGATTCAGATCTACACCTAAATTGTTTATATAAATAAAAAAAATAAAATAGAACCCAAAACTGATCCTTGGGAGACACCCATTTTTACTTCTAGCAATGATGAGGTACAGTTATCTAATGTCACACACTGAGTTCTACCACTCAGGTAATCAGAAAACCAGTTGAGCACAGTGCTACTAAAACCTATGTTTTGCAATCTTTGCAGAAGGAGATTATGGTCAACGGTGTCAAATGCTTTAGATAAGTCAATGAATAGAGCAGCACAAGACTTTTTGCCATCTAAAGCATTAACAATATCATTTGTAACAGAAGTTACAGCCGTAATACTGTGTCCTTTCCGGAAACCAGACTGAGTGGAACTTAAAATACAGTTATCAGCTAAAAAATGTTTTAGTTGCTCATAAGAGACTCAAATAGTTTAGACAAAACAGATAATCTGGAAATTGGCCGATAATTATCTAAGGCCGACGGGTCTCCACTTTTTAATAGTGGGAGGACAAATGCAGATTTCCATGATTTAGGGATAGAACCACTGTATAAACTAAGATTAAAAAAGAAAGAGATGGGTTTAGCAATCAAATTTGCAGCAGTTTTAAGAAAATATGGCTCAATCTGGTCTGGCCCAGCAGACTTTTTACAGTCCAGGCCTAACAGAGCCTTTTGCACTTCAGAGACAGATATTGAAGTAAAGTTAAAATTATTCAAATTTACATTAGACAAGTTTGTGATAGAAGTTACACTATCTGTGGGGTTGGTTGGGAGTGTTGACTGAGTATCTATTCCTGCATTAATAAAATGCTTGTTGAATGTATCTACTATATTTTGTTTACCCCTTACTTCACCTTGACTTGCTATCATAACTTCTGGGATAGTTGGAGGGGGTACGTCTCCCGAAGAAGATTTAATTACTTTCCAAAAATGCTTGGGGTCATTAAGGTTTTCATTTAATAAATTCCATTTCTAGTTGTTTATACTACTACATTTTACCCAACATCTCTGATTAAACTGACATCGCTAGCTTCTGTTATTAGTACTACTAGCACAAAACGCTAGTAATTCGCTAGCCTGTTAACGCGACACCCGCGCGCTCAGCTATTTTTATTTATTTATTTTTCTCTCGCGCGTCCGCGCCTTTGAGTTCATAAAAGCTCAGGTGAGTAAGAATCAGTCAACAAACACGGTGAGTAATGTCTTGTCCTGTTATTGTCACCTGCACTTCATGTCACATGTTTAGTATAGGCTTCTCTGTCGGCAATATAGGATTTATATGTAATAAATGTAAGGAGACAGTTAGGTTGACAGAGAAGATTTCAGAATTAGAAACACGCATCCAAACTTTAATTGAGGATAGTAAGAGTGCTAGTGCTTTAGATGTTTTGGAAGCGCATAGCATAGTGAACACTTTACATGAGTTGGTTCTGGCTGAAGTAGAGCCCGTGCAGCCGGGCAAATGGGTGACGGTGAGGGATCGCTCTAGTCGCGGATCTAAAAACCACTCTTCCGTTCCGATTACCATAACAAAACGATTTGCCCCGCTCAGTGAAACACCCACTGAGAATGATTGTGCCCTAGTTATTGGCGATTCTATTACACAGAACGTGAAAATAGAGACACCAACCACCATAGTCACATGTTTGCCGGGAGCCAGAGCGCCTGACATCAAAGCAAATTTAAAAGTGCTGGCTAATGCTAATTGTAAATTCTCTAAGATTATTATTCACGCCTGCACTAATGATGTTCGACTCCGCCAGTCGGAGATCACCAAAATTAATATTAAAGAGGTGTGTGAACTTGCAAGTACGATGTCAAGGACTGTAATTTGCTCTGGCCCCCTTCCTGTTCGGAAGTGGTGTCCGTGTAATAATATAGAATTCATAGACAATTGGAAAAGTTTTTGGGGCAGACCTGACCTGTTGAAAAGAGATGGTATTCATCCCTCCTGGGATGGTGCTGCTCTTCTCTCTAGTAATATGGCTCATAGTCTTAGAGCTCAAACATGACAATCTGGGGCTCAGGTCAGGAAGCAGACAGACTGGCTAAACCGACTGTCTGCTAGCGGCCTCGCGTCACCCAGGTCAGATAAATCCCATCACATAGAGCCTCTTTCACCTAGATATCATCATATAGAGACTGTGTCTGTTCCCCGAATTTGGAAATCCAAAAAAACGTTTTAACCCATCTAAGGTTAAAAATTTAATTGATGTTCAACAAATAAAAAACAGCTATAATACAGATGAGCAAATGCTAAAGCTTGGGTTGCTGAATATTAGTCAGGTTCACTATATATTTTTGTGGGAATTTTTTGGGGATTTGCTAAACTATACATTTTTGGAAAGGTTATTGTATAAGGAGTCAGAAAATCAATGTTTGCATTTGCCCAGATGTCTATGTGGTGGCCATATTGAATTTTTTAAAAATGGTCGCCGTAAAACTTTAATTTGTGATATCTCGGCTTCTGAATAAGCTGGAATATTGATTTTAACTGCTAAACCCACATTTTTAGGGTCAGGGAATCCAATGGTGCTAGTTAAAAAGCTACAAGATGTTACCACATTAACCCATAGATGCATAAGTGGGTCAAAAATGACCCGGTGTGGTTGTTTTATTGCAATATCATTGTAATGAAAAGTTGTTAGCATTTAATACTCCATGTTCCTTAAAAACCATGTTTTTTTACCATCCCATTGAAATACATCCACAATATGGGTAAAAAAACTACACATTACAAGCAGTTGGTCAGATAACTCTGAGTTATTTTTATTGAAGAGTTTAAAATTAGCTAATGTAAAACGTGGATGTTCTGGAACTATCGACATGCACATTTAGGTCACAGTATGATTAAGCAACCTTTTTAATTAGACAGTTTCTATACATCATCATAATCATCATCGCTTTCATACATCACGGCTTGGGAATCGTCATCGTCCTTAGCTCTGCAGGAGCACCTCCCAGAAGAGCAGTCAGATTTACACTTGCATTGAACCAACTCAAGGATGGCCTTTGGGGCTGGGAGGACCTCTGTGGTCACTGGTTTGAGCATGCCATCCGAGTGTTTGAAGTATCCGTTTTGCAGAGGATCCAGCTGTGGATCCTGCAGTGCAATGGCTGCCTGTGCCCATACTCTTGTTTGGACATGGACTCTCAAGATGTGCTGCTTCAGAGCTCCAAGTGTTGGAGGGAGCTTGTCACTTTCTGCCCTATGTTTGCAGAAGAGATGCCATCGCAGTTGAGGGATTGCTTTGATGTTGATCCCCTTGGGTGAGTAAGCTGCACATATAAAGGATTCCAGGGCTGACAGCATTCCTTCTGTCACATCTGCTTCATCCAAAAGCATCTGCAGAGCTTTGACAATATCTTCATTTGCTTTGAGGTAAACCTGCAGCCAGGTTGCCTTGCCTATGCGGGAGAACCTTCCTGTGTTGTCAGCCCCAGTGAATGCATGGAAGGCTGGCAAAGCCTTTGCTCTTTCTTTACCTAGAGCTCGCCACAGTGGTTCAATCTGCACAACACCAGAAGCCATAGAAATGGACGTGTTCTTCAACATGAGATCATAGTTTGCTGTGACAAGCACCAAAACATCTGTATCTGGTGAGAAAAACACCAACTGTGCATCATGTGGGTTTCGCTGTGAAGCCAGCACAGCCTGGTGGATCAGCAGTGTGTCTGCTTCTTCATGGTTGTTTTCTTCAAAGACAAGGTCTTTGTTGCTCCTAGTGAGCCCAGAAGCAGATGTGATGATCAGCTTGGAGGATCCCTTGTTGTACTCCAGAATTTTGGCAGCAAGATATTCAGTCAGATTACTCTTAGTCTTGTCATGGGAGAGGAACCTGCTCATTGGGATGTGTTTGATGCTGGTGTCATCTCTGACTTGATACTGAATAGAAGCTTTTCCTTGTCTTCGTTTATCTCTAGTTGCACTCTTCAGAGAATCTGCCCAATATGTGTCAAACACTAGGATGATTTCATCATAATCTCGTGTTAGTTGCATCAGTCTGTCATTGAAGCAGCCACTCAGATCCTTGACTGTCAATACAGTCGCTGGTTTTTTGCTCAGCTTCTGCACAAGCACCATACCATCCACCAGTGCTATCTTCCGACTTGGCTGATCAGTTGATGTGAGGTCTGTGAGTCGTGAATGCATTGCATCTTGGTGAGTAGAACTTCCAACTTGAGGCGGTTGATGGTTTTCATGGGGCATGTCTTCTTTTGTCAGCTTCTCAAGTAGATGGATTAACTTGGACTTGTCATGGCATGGCAGAATTGTTCCATCAGGAGCGAACAGTGCCCTTGGTGTCAGAGTGAATTCATAGTTTCCTATGGCCTCTTTCTGGTTGATGTCTCGATTTGACCTGGCAAGTACCATCAGCCTTGCAAACAGGTCCTTGGTCTCCTTCAGATCCACAGTATTGTCTCTGAGTTTCACTGTAATCTTCTTGTTCCCAGAAAGGAACATCTTGTTGTTCTCTTTCTTCACAGGGGCCCAGAGGCTGACATCTCCATTGATACGCTCTGACACATAGTCTTCATATAACTTCTGGCCAGTGGCATCAGCATTCAAGATCTGTTGTACATACTCATCTGGGATGTAGGCTTGCGTGATCACATTGTGCAGGTTGTCACCTTCATTGGTAAAGGGGTTTCCATGGCTGAGTATGGCTGCCTTGATCTTGTCGATTGTACAATGTGCCCTCTTGACTGCACTTGGCCCAAGCTCATGATGCTCTGTGATTCTGTCAGCTTCCATGTCAAACTGACTCTTGAACTCTTTCGACAGACGAGAAAGTTCTGGGGTGACCATGAAAAATCTCTGTCTGGCATTGGCATTGTTGGAGATGCCAATGATCCCAGAGCTAATCTTCATTAGCTTGTTCAGGTGTTCGCATGCATGGTCTGCCCCAACAGACACAAAGGGAATGACACTCTTGGTGACTGATATATTGCCTGCTCGTAGTTCCTCCCATGTCTGAGGGTGATTGGTCCTCAAGTCATGCATGTCTGCGATGTATCTTGGCCAGAGTCGCTTGTACTTGATGCGGTCCATGGCAAAGAACAGCTTGCTCAGTGCTTCTCCAGCTTGTAGATGGAGTTCCAGGTCAGCATTTCGAGTTGCTGCTATAAAGGACAGGATTGTTTCCACACGATGTAGGTAATTCATCATGGCCTTGAACATTGCATTCTGGGATTTCTGTTCCTTCCATTTCTGGAATGCTGTGATGACCTCAGCAGTAGCCAATGCTTCCAGGAGGGTGCTGTTTGCTTTCTTCATGGATTCAGCCTTCATGTCTTTCCCTTCAGAGCAGGCAGCTTCTACTCCCTCTGTATCCTTCAGGCACACATCTTTCAGTTGTGAGTTGTCCTTGAAGAACTCTTCCAGAGCCATTTCAGAGAGTGCTACATATGAGTAGATATGGGCATGGAGAGCTCGCTTATAGTGTGTGCATTTCAGGATTTGCCTTGTCGTGGCAGGACCATACACATCAGCTTCCACCCAGGCATCATCTATGCCCGAGTTCTCCATGGAGGCACCAAGAGCTCTGAGGGCTGCCATGACAACATGCAACTCACCCAGTCTGGGAACAACCATTTGTTTCAAGTCAGGTCTGGCATCTAGGAGCTTCACCACTTTCTCATAGAGAGCCATGTCAAAGGTAATGACCGTGGGGTGATCTTCCCCAACTGCCAACTTCCTCAGCTGATTTGCTTGCATGATCACAGTCAGCAGAGTTGACCACTCGTGTGCCACCTCTGGGAGTAGTGGCAAAGCTCCGACCTGTGTCAAGGGAAGGCTTTCAGACAGCAGTGAGTTGTATCCTGCCCAGCCTGGAATGTTGCTGGAAGTTTCTTCTGCTTTCATTCTTGATAAAGCAGATGCAAAAACCCATCCTAGCTGTGTCAGCTGATAGGATTCTGAGATCCCCTGGTTGATGGCAAACTGTTCTGACCTCTTGGTAAGCTGCGGTTTTGGCTTGTCACAGTGAAGCATCTCTACATGGTAGGGAGTGACTGATAGACTCTGTGCATCACCTATGATCAGAGGTTCTGCAACAGGTTCTTTAGAAGGATCAACCTTCTGGTACACTGCAGTGATCGTTCCATGAGTGGTTCCTTTTCCATCAGGAGTGTCCTCTGCAAAGTCTGTGTTATCTACTGCAAAAAACACGAAGGTCCCCTTCTTCAGGAATGGTGGTACATAGAGGCCTTGGTGCGCTTTGATGTTTTCTACAACAGCATTGGCCAAAGCAGTTTCCATGAGAAGGGCACGGCCATGTGAAACAGAGTAGCCATGAGCATTGAGAAGATTCATCAGCTTCTTGTTGCGTGTGTCATGGTGGACAGTCAGTGCTAGTCCCAGAACCTGTGGGTTCTCTCGTGCTTGGGGTGACCTGAATGATGCTGATTCACTGCTCGGCATGTACTTTACCTGTGCACAGGATTTGAACCCATACATGATATTCTGGCTCACCGTCAGTGTTGCTCGGTCAACAACTCTGGTTCTCTTTTCAGTTTGCAGCTTTTCAGCAGGCCCAACCATTATCCAATATATTAAGGTGTGTAGTTCAGCTGGAACATCGCCAATGTCACTAGATACCTTTATGACATTTCTCTCCTTGATTTTGGTAAAGGTTGCAATACTTTTCCTTATTAGCTGTGCTGCTTTGTAGATTGTCTTCATGCTGTTCTCCTCCTCCTTGTCAGCTGTCATTGTGGTAGTAACCATGTCCTCTTCACATGCATATGGGGAGTAGAGGACTGCTGGCTTCTTTCTATTTGGACGAACAGACACCAGGTGTGGCAAATCAGTGAGGATTCTTTCTTTCAGCCATTTTCTGCTGAATGCAGGTACATGAGTTTCCAAGACTTCTGAACCAATCAAATTGAGATAAGTGGTTTCAATGTCATCCATATGAAGGTACGCTTGGTTTTGTGTTTCCACATCAATAAGGTTGATCAGCTCAAGAAGACTCGACCTTTGTAGAAAGGGTTCTTCGGCAGTTTTGCTAGTGGTAGTTTCTCGAAGAGCGTGGAACACATTTTCTCTCCAGCAAGATTTGTGGTATTTCACATCGATTGCATGTGCATCACCAGGTGAGATGCAGGTGTTCAGCCTAGTCTTCAGTGCAGTATTATGGGACCTTTCCACAGCATCTTTGAGATCTTTACCAGCATTCTCAGTCCTGATCTGGTACAGTGGCTGGCCATTGTCCTTTTGGCAGAAGAAGCACTCTTCCTTATCCAGTGGATTTGTATGGGATCGTGTGAATGGCAATGAAGAACCAGATGTTGAGGGGTCTGGCTCAGCCGTTTCTGTGCTTCTTCTTTTCTGTCCACGCTTTTTGGCAGTGTAGTGTCCTGTAGCTAAAGCATGTGCATTGCGGTCTCTTGCACGTTGTATTTCAACCTTATTAGTTGCACTTGAGTGACAGGAGCGATGCCAGACTGCCTTCTCTTTGCACATTGTTTCTGGTGTGCATTTCTGCAGTCGCCTTTGTACTTGGACATAGACCCCATCATTCAAACTGGCCCTCTCTTGAACTACCTGAAGAATGAGCCCATAGGACTCTAATCTAGGGTGTTGGACCAGGACTCCTTTCTTTTTATCATCAGACTGGCAGAAAATGCACTGCTTCCAGTTAATGGACTCCTCAGCTTGACATACCCCTTCTTTACCTTGTGACTTGTCACTCATGCTTGGCAAAGACTAGAAATACTAGATACTTGACAAAGCTAGCTAGTTAGCTAGTGTTAGCTAACTATAAAGTAGGCTAATTTGTAGGGGAAAAATACTCTTTCAAACAATCGTCATTTATGACACTGACACGTGCTATACAGTAATGTTAGCGACCTGTTAGCAGCTGTCATAAATGTATATGTTGTTGAAATAAAACATTCTGAGGAAAAAATCAAGATAATAGGCTACCTACTATACATGTACCAGATGCTCTGTAAAACAATGTTCTTGAGGGATGACACAGCTGATATAATATGTTGTGTGTTCCACAACAACTATCCCTGTATATCAGAAGTCTGAGCAAAAATCATATATGACACACTATACAGTAATATTAGTTAGCTTAGTTAGCTGTAGTCATATATGTATAAATATGTTGTTGAAATGTATAACATATTTTCTGAGGTAAAATGAAGATGATAATACTTACTATACATGTGTTAGATGCTCTGTAAAACAATGTTCTTAAGGGATGACACTTCTGAAATAGCAAGTCTGAGGAAGAGCCATTGGCTCAAAACATCACTGCAAATAAAATCTTTCAACAGGAACTACTTTGTGTGTGGATCACTCTCAACACCCATTCTAGTAGGTTTGCAATGTGCATGTCTTTGTAATCATTCACACAATAAATAATAAATGTTTTAATGAGTGATATAAAAAATCTTTATTTTTTGAAGAACAGCTGGAATATAAAATGATAACTTTTCATTACAAAAATATTGCAAGAAAACAACCAAACAGGGTAATTTTTTACCTACTTATGCATCTATGGGTTAATATGGTAACATCTTGTAGCTTTTTAACTAGCACCATTGGATTCCTTGACCCTTACAGTGTGGGTTTAGCAGTAAAAATCAACATTCCAGTTTATTCAGAAGTCGAGATATTACAATTTTAAATTTTACGACGGCCATTTTTTAAACTTCAATATGGCCGCCACATAGACATCTGAGCAAATGCAAACATTGATTTTCTGATTCCTTATACAATAACCTTTCCAAAAATGTATAGTTTAGCAAATCCCCAAAAAATTCCCACAAAGGTTAAAATCTGAATATAATGAACCTGACTAATTCGATCGCTTACTTCAAAAGCACTCATTGTTAATGATATGATTTCAGATAATAACCTAGATGTGCTGTGTTTGACAGAAACCTGGCTAAAACCAAACGATTACATTACTTTAAATGAATCAACCCCGCAATATTACTGTTATAAACATGAGCCTCGTCTTAAACGCAAAGGGGGAGGAGTTGCTGTAATCTATAGTAATATTTTCAAAACCACTAAGAAATCAAGTTTTAAATATAATTCTTTTGAAGCATTGGTGCTTAATGTAAAATATAGTGTAAACGATAAATCGCGTTTGAGATTTGTGCTGGCTACTGTATACAGGCCACCAGGGCACCATACAGACTTTATCAAAGAATTTGCGGACTTTCTATCAGAATTAATATTGACTGCAGATAAAGTACTAATTGTTGGTGATTTTAATATACACATCGATAATGAAAAAGATGCATTGGGTTTGGCATTTAAAGACATAACTCTACTGGAGTTAGACAACACGTGTCAGGACCTACTCATCGTCGTAATCATACTCTAGATCTAATATTATCACACGGAATAGATGTTGATGCCGTTGAAATTCTGCAGCAGAGCGATGACATCTCAGATCATTATCTAGTCTTGTGTAAATTACATTTAGCCAAGGCTGCAAAGCCGACTCCGTGTTACAAATATGTTAGACCTATCACTTCTGCTACTAAAAATTGCTTTATTAATAATCTTCCTGATCAGTTTCATCATCTCAGCATCCCAGATAGCTTAGAAGAACTCGATATTACAACAGAAACGTTTAACTCTCTCTTTTCCAGCACTTTAGACACAGTTGCTCTGTTGCGCTTAAAGAAGATTAAAGAAAATAGTCCAACGCCGTGGTACAACAAGCACACTCGGGCCCTTAAGAGAGCAGCCAGAAAAATGGGGGCGGGCGGATTAATGCGAGAATAAAACACGGGCTTGATCTTTGATACTTGAAAGGCGGGGTGAATTATCCTGTACGCTGGAGGGAGTTTGAGTCGGACTGTCACCAGACTAATAATCTTGGTGACGGAACGGGCCGATACATTTGAGAGCTAACTTGTTAGAAACGGAACGGAGCGGAATATTTCTGGTAGAAAGCCACATCTTTTGACCCACGACGTATACGGGAGGCCTTGAACGGTGGCAATCGGCCTTGGCCTTCATGCGCCCCCCTGCTTAGAGTAGAGTCTCACGGGCTCTAGTCCAAGTGTGGCGGCACCTCTGGACAAAAGCGTGAGCGGAAGAGACCGCGACTTTGGATTCCAGACTCGGAAAAATTGGTGGCTGGTAACCTAAACTACACTTAAACGGAGAGAGGCCCGTAGATGACACTAGTAACGAGTTATGGGCGTACTCCACCATAGAAAGTTGTTGGCTCCAGGACGAAGGATTCTTGGCTACCAAACATCGCAACATTCTATCAAGATCTTGGTTGGCCCGCTCAGACTGACCATTGCTCTGGGGGTGATAACCTGAAGACAGACTGACCGTAGCCCCCAATAATTTACAGAACTCCTGCCAAAATTTGGACACAAATTGGGAACCCCTGTCAGAGACCACGTCCGTCGGAAAGCCATGTAACCGAAAGATGTGATCGATAACCGTGACCGCTGTCTCCTTGGCTGAAGGTAATTTGGGCAAGGGAATGAAATGTGCCGCCTTCGAGAACCGGTCCACTACAGTTAAAACAACCATCATGCCATTGGAGGGCGGGAGGGCGGTGACAAAATCTAATATATTCAAGGTTCTTGTGATCGTCCAAACGATAAAGGGCACCCCTGAACCCTCTAACCAATGACTCCACTCCTCCAACACTAACTTTACCGCCAACAACTCTCAGTTACTAATGTCATAGTTACGTTCGGCAGGCGATAATTGATGAAAAAAAAATGCGCAGGGATGCATCTTGTCGTCTGAGGAAGCGCGTTGTGAAAGAACTGCTCCTACCCCCACCTCTGACGCGTCGACCTCCACCACGAACTGACATGTGGGATCAGGGGTGACAAGAATGGGGGCCGAAACAAAGCGGCTCTTGAGGTTGACGAACACTGCCTTAGCAGTGTTCGACCACCTGAACGTCGTTCAGGGGGAGGTCAAGGCGGTCAGAGGTGCGGCTAGTTGGCTGAAGTTGTGGATGAACCGCCGATAGAAATTGGCGAACCCCAGAAACCGCTGTAGGGCCTTGCGGGAATCTGGACTTGGCCAATCCACCACAGCCTTAACCTTGTCAGGATCCATGCGCACTCCCTCAGCAGAGATGATGTACCCTAGGAAGGGAACAGACTGTGCGTGAAAAGCGCATTTCTCTGCCTTGACAAAAAGCCTATTCTCTAACAATCTTTGGAGCATTAGTCTGACGTGTTCCTGGAAAGACGAAGAAAAAAATCAATATGTCATCCAGGTAAACATATATGAACTGATCTACCATGTCTCTCAACGCGTCATTAACGAGTGCTTGGAAAACCGCTGGGGAGTTGGAAAGCCCAAAAGGCATAACCAAATATTCAAAGTGCCCCCTAGGGGAATTAAAGGCGGTTTTCCATTCATCCCCCTTCCTGATGCGAACCAAGTGATAGGCTTTACGTAAGTCCAATTTTGTGAAAATGGATGCTCCCTGTAACCTCTCGAAAGCTGAAGACATCAACGGTAAAGGATAAGTATTCTTTACCGTGATGTTGTTCAGCTCTCGGTAATCAATACAAGGTCGCAGAGAACAGACTGATCTCATGAAATGGCGTATGTATGACACGCCAATTCGTATTTCCATTTTTGGCGTGTTATCAACACGCATAATCGCTTTTCAGCGTGTTTATCAACGCCGTTGACTTACGTTACATTACTATATATAATTAATATGACCAACCCCAACCGCGTCCCTAAACCTACCCATCACTGGGGTTAATACCATTTATGAGTGTTCCCCTACCATCCTAGGAAAAAAAATATTGCTCCCCAGATGTAGATATACATTTTGCTCCGTTTCGCTCGGACATTTAACGGCGTACACGTATATGCGGAATCACTCTGACGTTTAACGGCGTACACATACACGTGCGTGGACATACACGCGGATAGCTCAAAATGCGTATAAATAACACGCCACTTGACTTGAAAGTGGCGTGTATGTTTACGCAAAGTCATGATGTCATGTTGCAGAGAACCATCCTTCTTCCTTACAAAAAAGAACCCCGCCCCCGCAGGAGAAGAGGAAGGCTGAATGAACCCAGAGGCTAGAGAATCAGAAATATATTTCTTCATGGCCTCCCTCTCCGGGACAGAAAGAAAGTAAAGTTTGCCTTTAGGCGGAGACTTACCAGGCAGTAAATCTATAGCACAGTCATAGGGACGATGCGGAGGAAGAGAAGCAGCACGAGACTTACTGAACACCTCCTTCAGGTCGAGGTATTGGTTCTTATTCTCCCACACCGCCGTTCCCCAGAGAGCCGCCTTTCCTGACAGCAGTGTCAGTACGAACGCCCACCTTGGAGTGTTCGCTATAAAAGGTACGCGGCTGCAATGCAAAGTGCATGGAACATCTTGTGAGAAAAGCTCTGTAGTAATCAGGCTCACCAGAATATCCCTCCGGTGTGGGTAGACGAGGCTCTGGTTGATTTTCTGGTACTGGTGCTGGTGGGTGGGGGAACGGACGGTGTGGGCGGCGCAGTGGGAGCTCGTAAAAGTTGTAACTGTTGGGTGAGCTCGGACACGTGCTTGAACCGCGCAACCTGTGCTAGATCTATTCTCCTCTTGTTGATCCATACGTGTGATACTGTGGGAAATTAAGTCGCTCAGACGAGTCGCGCTTGCTGTATCCATATTTGGTCAGATCGTTCTGTGAGGAAATCAGAACGGATACAATTGCAAGTAAAAGGCGTTTATTGAGGTGGTCAGAAACACACAACACAGGTCGGGGAAAACAAACACTCAGATGATGATTGTGGCGCAGGGACTTTGATGGCATCCGGTGGTGGCGAAGTGATCGACGTGCTCGGGAAACCAGGAACCAGTGGAACATCCAGACGAGGTGACGAATAACAACGAATCCACACGACGATAATTCACAGCAGGGAAACAGAGAGCCACACGGGAACACGACACGACACCGGGGAAAACCACAACGATCTGACAACATGAGATGGGAATTACTGCACATATAAAGGGAACGGGGATTGATCACAGCTGGCGACACTAATCAACACAATGAGTAACCACAGACACACACAGACACATCAGAAATGAGACAGCCGATTCATGAACCGTGACAGAAAAAGGATAGAGTGAAGAGTTTTTTGCCGTTTTGAACTCATTGCTACCTCTATGAAAAAAATGGATTGGGCACGGGTGCGAGCATGGGCGTGTCGTGATGTACTAGTGACTAATTACCATGGAAATGTGAAAGTCACGTATGTAGATAGACTATCCTTGACTCTTTGGATTTTAAATCTCGATGTAGGCTATACACACCCGCGAAAACCTCAGCTTGTCGTGGGCACACTTGCCCTATGAAAAAGTGCGGGGGACGAATTTACATTTTATAAAAAGTGGGGGGGACACGTCCCCCACGCCCCCGCGTAATCTATGCCCATGTTGGTAACCCACATTCTTCAAAATATCTTCAACAGAAGAAAGAGATTCATACAGGTTTAGAACATCTTGAGGGTGACTAATTTATGACAGAATTTTCATTTTTGGGTGAACTATTGCTTTAAGAAATCTCACCAACACAAGTGAATGTGAAACATTTAACTTCCTGGTTAAATGTAACCTGGGGCCTGTTTCAGAAAGGAGGTGAAGTGAAAACTCTGAGTATGTTAACCCTGAAACGAGAGAAACTCTGGGTTTTCCGTTTCAGAATTGGAGGTATGTCAAAACAGAGAAAGCAGAGTAAGTCAAGCCCGTTTCTGAAAGAGAGGTAACTTATACTCAGAATCAGTTACCATGGTGACTTACTCTGTGAACCTAACCTGGTCGGGAGCAGGTTTTCTTATGTAAAGTTTTTCTTTTAGTAAATGCATCTTGATTTAATAATCTTTAGATATTTTGACTGGAAACAACAAGATAAAAATGCTAAGTAAGAAAAGCTTTTTTTTTTTTTTTTTTGTGGTGCAGTACATTCACTCATTGCACATTTTTCTATATAACATTGGAGAGAGCACATTAGTAAGGCCACTGTATCAGAGCGGGAAGGAAAGTGTGCCTCATCAAAGAGAAGTTTTAAATCGGTTTAAATAAGGCTAGTCTAATAAGGCCGTGCACAGACATTTTGAGGGGCAGTGGCCTAAACCATTTTGAGGGGAGTGTTCCCTCTCTGTCTCATTGTATTGCATTTCTTTCTCATTCTGAACTTTTTCTGTCTCTGGCTCAGTTCCAAGACCTTCACTTTTACTCTGTTGAGTTGAATGTTGTGAATGTGCCCACGACCCAGTGCCCACAAACACTACACACTGCATGTCTCACGGTTTCTGTAAAACGAAACCAACGCACATACAGTCTGCTCAAGCAGACAGTGTTTTCAGTTTAGTAAATGTGCCCGCTGTCCCACGCCCACATTCACTCACAGAGATGACAAGCCCCACGGGGCTTGCCCCGCTCGCTCGCTCACACACACACACACCCTTTACACATCAACATAAATTGCTCCTGTATATTTCATTTTGACACTCGCTGCGTTTTGACATTATTTTCTGTTTATATTTACTCTTTGTATGACCTTTTTTGTTATTATTTGAGTTTGTGTACAATAGATTTTATCAGATTTGCATTAACAACAAATTGTACAATTTTATATGAACAACATTCTGTATTTGTAAATATTCACTTGTGTACAACAATACTTATGCTCAGCATTTTTAAATGTATGTAATTGATTGTGTAAAAAATTAGTTTTCATACTGTTAACAGCAGCAGCACTTAACAGTTGTTTTATGATTTGAATAAAAAAAAATCTGAGCGATATTTTCTATGAATTCATTTTGCTTATGTATCTGTTCTCCAGTTTCAGTCGCTGACCAACAAATTAAATTGTCTACTACTTTAATAACTACAAACGATCACCGTAGCCTTTAAGCTAGTACTAGCATTCTATGTAAACAACACTTCAACCGGAAGTAGAAAACCGTTTAGTCAGCTGAAACCGCTATGAATCATGGGAAATAGAAGGGGCGCAGAATAAGGTGAATAAAATAAACATAAAAAAAAGGTACACATATAAATATACAAGTATACATACAGACCCGCTAACAACATATATAACAGTGCCTCAAAATGGGAACTACAAGTCTCTGATTCATTGCCCACAGTAGATGGCGGTAATGCTCTATCTAAGAAGCAAGCCGCCAATAAAAACGAAGAAGAAGAAGAAGAACATATGTGCTCATCACTGCCCTGAAGCGTGAAAATCAGCCTTTTAAATTTCAACTGATCGTTGGGCTCATGGTGTTGTTTCGTTCTTCATCGAGCAAGGATACGTAAGAATTTCGTTTAATTTACTTCAGCTAAATAAGATACGTAATTATTCAAACACAACCTACAATAGTTAAGTAATTAGTCTCATTCGTTTCTTTGCTTCTCCGGATGTGTGGATGTTTCCTGGACTGATCCCGTTTACCGAACTTTATTGTCCGGCTTTCGACTACTGTCTGCTATGTACAGAACCGGTTTTGTTCATTAAATGTTCTGAGCTTTGCTTTTTGTTTTATTTATTATACTTAAAATAAATTTGTATATTCATTTTTTTTTTTTTTTTTCACAAATGTATTACTTTTGGAAGTGCAATTTGATTACCATATGCAGTTAGTTTTATTAAAGTTGAATTAACGTAACCTTCTGTCATTTTTACTCTTCAAAGTGTACACTTGCAGGTGTTGATTATAATTAATCTAATTTACTGATAGCCCCATTAAATAATAATAAGGATAAACAATATTTTAAAAAATCTATATAATTATCTAACATCTGACTAATTAAAAATTAACCTCAAAACATGAAATGCTAATATCTATACTATAGGCCGCCTATCTAGCATAAAAACAAAATATTGTCAGAACGTCTCAGTTGCTGAATGTCGCGCAACAGCATTGCTACAGCCCTGTCACGTCTTACAATTCTATGTTGTTACAATGTTGCGAGCACGTAGACAGCGACAATGCCATAGCAGAAATACAACATACCACAGACGTTGCCACAACGTAAATGTGTTTGCTGGGAATCAGCCTTTTAAATTTCAACTGACCATTGGGCCTCTCTCTCATTCTTCATCGAGCAATCCATACCTGAGAATTGTGTTTAATTTACCTCAGCTAAATAAGATACGTAGGGGAGACCGGGGACAGTTGCAACATGGGGATGGTTGCAACATGTCATTTTTCTCCAATCAGAAACAAGCTAGAGTGATGACACTCATACTGAACATGCACAGTTAGACCCTCCCCCCACCAAGAAGACAGTAGACATTTTCAACATCTGCTGCTGCATTTATTGAACAAAACTTGTTTTGGAGGTATGAAAGTAATTTAAGTAATTTTTTTCATGAGATATATTTTCGTCATACTGTCCTGAAATTTTGTATGAAATAATCAAAACTTACATAGTTTGAATTATTGTTTTGTTGACTTCTAATAAGTGACATGGTTAGCATGTGTCAAAGTCAGTGTGTCTAGCAGGAATATGATGTTCTGTCATGGCTGATAGGGTTTGGGACGGTTGCAACAAGTTTTAAATTGCATGTTTAATAAAAGTTTGTTGCATTGCAAATTGTTCAATTCTTCCTGTCTGACACTGAAATATGGAGAGATTGAATATCATCTGTATCACCTGCACACTGAATCTGTGTAGGCCTATGTTCTACACATGAACAAACAAAACTCAATAACCGTTATTTGATAAATATGACTAAATAAATAAATAATAGGCTACAATAATATTATGGAAATAAATAATACTATAATATTATAGTAGGTATAAAACAGTTAATATTTTATAGAATTCTATGCTCATTGAGACAAAAAGCTTAAGTTAATTAATGAAATTTAAGGTATTTTTAACATATTGCAACCGTCCCTGGGTCGGGGTCAGTTGCAACATCTGGCTTCTTCCATAAATACTGTGAACGATATGTCATATATAATCATCTTTAAATGGTTTGGGTAATAATATATACAAATTTGGTTGGTCTAGTCCAAATAGTCTCTGAGTAATTGAGAGAAATGCAAAAAGTGTTGCAACTGTCCCCGGTCTCCTTCAAACACAACCTACAACTTCCTTGTCTAATGTGACAGTTTTTTGAACATCTTGATGTAACCCCTCTCACCCGGGTCCTTCAAACCCCGCTCCGTGCGGGTCTCGAACCCCGGATCTCCGGGATGAGAGTCAGGTGCTCTAACAAGGAGGCTAAAGACTGCAGCCTCTAGCGTCTGTCGCTAGAGCGCCTATTGAGATCAGAGGAGTGAGGTTTACTCGCACAGCAACTACTAGCTGGCCTCCGTTACATTGACTTCTGGTCAGGTATGACAAATATTTAATAACTGTATGCCAAAAGTATGAAGCCAAAATGACTTTAATGATGAGTAATTGATTTCAGCGCGTAGTCTAGGCTACTTGTTGCACTTGAATGTTTTTTACTTTTTTTTATTTTTTGGAAACGCACAGAGAAAAAGAAAATGTAACTGCTCACACACCTGTTTATTATTCCTTTGATTTGACGTCTCATTCGTTTCTTTGCCAGATTTTTGCATGTTTGCTCATGCTAGTTAACGTTAGTCCACTCACCGTATAATATGTTTGTTTGTTTTTCTTCTCACAAATGTATGACTTTTGGAAGTGCAATTTGAACATGCTAAATGGGGAAATCTATGGACCTACCTAGCATAAAAAAATTAATGGCCAGAACGTCATCTCTCAGTTGCTGAATGTCGCGCAACAGCATTGCTACAGCCCTGGCACTTACAATTCTACGTTGTTACAATGTTGCGAGCACGTAGACAGCGACAATGCCATAGCAGAAATGCAACGTGCCACAATCAATCAATCAATCAATCAATCAATCAATCAATCAAACTTTTATTACAGACTCAAAGTCCAATTTAAAAAGAAAAAAGACATTGAACAACATATACACAACCCATACAATCCATCACAACTCATACAATTTTGTAAACATAGAGTTACAAAATACACCAGTACCAGTGTCTCCACAGCTTTGACTACTACCGTGCAGTACTAACCCTTATATTTGATAAACCCACAATAATTTCATTCTTAGAATCATTAAGCCGGCAGATAAATCTATACACAAAATTACGTAACAGTGCTTTAAAAGTGATTTACTCTTACACTCACAAACATTTCACTTGCACTATGCCATCTAGGTCTCATTAGTAAGATTCTCATAGCATCGTTATAAGCTGCTTGCAGCTTCTGTAAACTAGATGTTCTATAGTTACACCACAAATGAGCAGTATAAAATGTTGTACAATATGCTTTAAAAAGTGACACCTTCACCTCATGTGAACAGAAACTAAACTTACGCAACAGTATATTTGCCCGCATATACATCTGGCGGCGTTGCCTTTCAATATCCTCATCATATCACCTGTCATGTGCTCAGTGATAATGTGTCCAAGGTATTTTACTTTCTCGCACACCGTGAGACTCTTGTTAGACAACTTAAAAACTGGAAAATTTATACTTTTATCCTCCTTAGTTCTGCAAGTCATAACCATACTCTTTTATGGATTATATACAATATCATGTTCAAGACCATAATCAGAACACACATTTAAAAGCTGTTGAAGACCAGTACTGCTTGGACTAAACACCACAAGATCATCTGCATACATAATATGATTCACTAAAGTATTCCCAATCATACAACCAGTTTTACAAACATTCAAACGTTCAGACAGCTCATCCATGTAAAGATTTAAAAAAATTGGGGACAAAATCCCTCCTTGTCTCACACCGTTACTGACCCCAAAAGGGAAGTAAATATAAGGAAAACAGAGTGGGAGCAAGAACAGATCCCTGTAGCCTACATAATGTACAATTTCATGACCAAACACAATGTGAGAATGTTTTACGATAATATGTAATGTAAAAAAGTAGCAGGAGTTCAAAACAAAACATTGACTAATGTTTTGTTTTGAACTCCTGCTACTTTTTTACATTACATATTAAGTAAGATGTAAAACATTAGTGACAAGGCAACATATGACATTGGCCATTGAATTGAAAAAAATATAAAATGACTGACAGTATTTAAGTCAAATAGCAGTCCATAGAATATATCATTAGGCCTATATTGTCTAAATTCGACTTAATAAAGATTGATCAATAAGCGTAGATGTGCCATGAAAAACAATGGCAATGGCAATGGCAATGGCAATTTATTTATATAGCACAATTAAATACAATTTACATTGTCCAATGTGCTTTACAGTAATTAATAAAAAATCATACAAACTAACAACAATAAAACGACAGTACAAATATAGATTTGACTAAAATATCATAAAATAAATGCTTCACCAATTTAAAATAATAGTGAGATACAATGGAATGGTGCGTCAGCATGTGTTAAATGCCTTATCAAACAAATATGTTTTTAACTTGGATTTGAAAACAAATAACGATGAGGCCACTCTAATTGAAACGGGCAAGTCATTCCATAATCTAGGGGCAACTACGGAAAAGGCACGGTCCCCCCTACCCTTCAATTTTGACTTCGGAATAGACAGGAGTCTCTGATTTGATGACCGAAGCGATCTAGTTGGATGATGCTCAGTCAATAGAGCAGACAAGTAGGGTGGAGCCAGACCATTTAAAGATTTGTAAACAAAAAGTAAAGGTTTAAACTCAACTCTATAATGCACTGGCAACCAGTGTAGAGAACGTAAAATTGGCGTGATATGACTACGTTTTTTTGCACCCGTCAGAAGTCTAGCTGCCGCATTTTGTACTAACTGTAATCGTGACATCGTTGAGTGACTAATCCCAACGTAGAGAGAGTTGCAGTAATCCAGCCTTGAAGAAATAAATACGTGTATTACTTTTTCGAAATTTTTAAAAGAAAGAAATGTCTTAACTTTTGATAATAGTCTTAGCTGAAAAAAGCAGGATTTCACAACTAAATTTATTTGCCTCTCAAATTTCAAAGTTTCATCAAATACTACACCCAAATTTCTCACCCACGGCTTCACACAAGAAGACAGACCACCAAAATTTACTTTAGGAATGGTGGAAAAGTCAGAGGGTCTAAATAAAATAATTTCCGTTTTGCTCTCATTAAAATTCAGAAAATTTGAAGACAACCAAGTCTTTACTTCGGTCAAACAGGCCATAAGAGTTTCCAGATTATCTGACGAGCGTTTTAAGGGCAGATAAATTTGAGTGTCATCCGCGTAAAAATGGAATGACAACCCGTGTTTTCTAATAATAGAACCTAGTGGAAGCAAGTATAAAGAAAAGAGAATGGGGGCCAGAATAGACCCTTGAGGAACCCCACATGATAGCACAGCCTTACTAGAGGAATATTCCCCAATCTTCACTGAGAAGCTTCTGTTTGTAAAATAAGATATAAACCAATCCAGTGCACTGCCAGTGATGCCTGCACACTGTTCCAATCGAGCAATAAGTACAGAGTGATCTACTGTATCAAATGCAGCAGTTAGATCTAATAGCACAAGAACTGCATAGTCGCCAGAGTCACAGGTTATTAGTACATCATTAAAAACCTTAAGCAATGTAGTCTCTGTCGAGTGATGTTTTCTAAACCCAGATTGAAAGGTTTAAAAATCGCATTATCAGTTAAGAAGCTTTGTAATTGTTGGAGAACTATTTTCTCCAAAATTTTAGTCATAAATGAAAAATTGGAGATTGGTCTAAAATTGGCTAACACTGTGGGGTCCAGGTTTTGTTTTTTAAGTAAGGGGTAGACTGATGCATGTTTAAGCGGTTCAGGTATAATACCAGTTTCTAAGCAACGATTTAGCATGACCAGAAGAAAAGAACGAACATCATCAAATACTTGTTTGAGAAAAAAACGGAGGAATAACATCAGCAGAAGAGCCTGAAGGCCTAAGGTGCTCTACTATTTCTTGAAGCTGAGTGTCAGTAATAAGATTAAATCGACTAAAAACAGCCGTACAGCTATTATGAATTGAGGAATCAGAAGGAGATGGAATAATTCCTAATCTTAAATCATTTATCTTACTAACAAAAAACTTTAAAAAGTCCTCACACATAGATGAAGACACATCAGCAAGAGAGCAGACCAAGGGGTTGATAGTGGCGTTAATAATTTTAAAAAGAATTTTGGGTCTATGACAGTTCTTATTAATAATTTCAGTAAAATACCTTGATTTGGCTACTTTTAGCGATTTCTGATATTGAGATAACGAATCTCTTAACATTTCAAACGAGACCTGAAGTTTGTCTCTTTTCCATTTACGCTCCGCTCTCCTACAAATCTGCCTAAGAGAGCGTATTGTTTCATCTCGCCAGGGTTCAGTTCTTGGTTTAAATTTTTTACCTTGAGTGGTGCAACTGTGTCTAAGACGTTTTCACATATAGAATTAAACATAGACAACAGCTCTTCAGCACTCATATTACCAAGACAGTCTTCAATTGGTAGAGTAACATCATGGAAAGCTAAAGAAAAGGCATTTTTAGTAGCATTCGTAATAACCCGAGAGCGGCAAGCGTGATTAATAGATTTAGGTGCATCAAAACTAAAAGGAATAGAAAACAAAATAGACTTATGATCAGAAAAACCATTCTCACACACCTCAAGATTACAAAGGGAAAAACCATGAGATAACACTAAGTCAAGTGTATGTCCATGATGATGAGTGGGAGTGTTGACTTGAAGAGCCAAATCAAAGGCATTTAATAAATTATAAAATTCCTTAGCTAGGAAAAACAATGTTAGTTAAGAATGATGTGATCTGCAACGCTAGCGTGATTAAAACCTAGGTAACAGTTAACAGTTAAAGACGAATATATTCATGCGAGGAAGTTTCATCGGTTGTTTAGGTTTTTATTTTTTATTTTTACACGATGACGGTAATACAGCACAATTCGAATGCAAATTCTAATTAGTCTATAACCTACCCTGCATGGATGATAGTGGTTAACACAACTACGTACCGGAACAGAGGACAGATGTAAACAATATTTTTTTTGATTTTCTGTAAAAATAAAATAAAAATAAACTTACAATTAGAAATATTGAACGTGCAACATTTACCTCTGACCATTAAAGGACAATCCTCGCGGTGGTCATGCAACAATATGATACAAAGATGTCTGTGATGTTGTTTCAGTGTCACAATAGTTTCGCTTTCCCATACCCTTAACTGAAAGTGGAACTGACTGTGGGCGGTAGCACGTGATTCTTGATGCTTGAACTGGTTGGAAACTGCGGGCGCGGAGAGTTGACACTGAAAAACAGTCGACGTTATTCAAAATGTCTAACCTGAAGACATAAAAAAATAAATAATAATAATCACTCCATTCGACAAAGGCATCAGTTTGGTGTCAAAACCAAGCAATCTCGATAAGTTTTACATTTGTGTATTTGTTTGTGCTCGGTATATTATAAAGCACCAAGTTTTATTCTGGAGGGCAGTGACTCTCGACATGAACGAGGACATGATCTAATTATGACCGCCGCTAGCGTAGCGTAACTAGTTAAAACGGTCATATAGGGATTGTCAAATTTTTTTTAATAAATAAATATTTTTATAATAAAATAAACTCATTTATGTGCACATTTAGTGACTGTACACTCATCGGCCTGTAGATGGTGGTGTTGAGCGAAGGGTTGCTGGTTTAGGATGATACTGTCACACACACACATGCAGGAATACAAACAAAAGCAAGCATGCACACACACTGACATCCACACGCACAGACACACACCCATGCACACACACATACAAATCCACATGCACAGACACACACACACACACACACACACACACGCACGCACAGACACACACACACAAACACACACACATACACACACACAGACAGGCATGCACATACTACTACTTTTTTTAGGTATCAGCCATATACCCGATTTACCAATACCCAATGTGTTATGCTTGGGCAGTATAGGCTACTAATGAGGTGGGTGGGACATGTTTCATGCCATGTTAGATCACATCCTGAGAGTCTACGCTTTCAGAAAATATATAGTTTATATAGTTGAATCAGTTTTCTCTTCATGGTACAGACCAAAATGTATTATGTGTACACTTTATTTACCTAAATCCATAAAATCCCATTAATTTCAATGGGACATTTACTTAAGTGTTCTACTAACAAGTACAGTGGGAATGAGTTTAATTTTGTTAACATTGCTTTTTTAAAACTCTGCGACCAGGGCTACAAGATAAAACCACTTTTTTGGGGAAAAAATGTTTTTTATTTCAGTAAAACACAACAAACCCATGCCAAAGTCAGAGGACGTTTTTCACATTATGGATGCTAAGTGTCTAAACTAATGACTTTTGATATAAAACTTAAATAGTAATGGCAAATAATTACAAAACTCTAAATTATCCATGATCCACAGGAATACTCCACACAGTCTTTTAAAATATACAACTTATATACATAAACACGCAATACAGCCAAATTGCTCCACGTCATTTATTTTTGTGGAAAGCCAGTGCAGGCCTGAGCGGCGGTCATATTTTGTACTGCCATGCGGTACATCTAGTTACTTTACGAATTACAACAATGCATTTACTAAAATAACACTAACTGTAGTGAACACAGTTTCTTTCTTTCTTTCGCATCTGCGACAGTTTAGTTTAGTTTAGGTTTTTTTACGGAATCATCTACTCAGGTTGAATAATCACTGCAAAATACTTATGAAAGAAGAGACATCTTACTCAAAGTGTTTTTAAAATCTGGTCTTTCCATTGATAGGCAAAGATTTACTACCATGAGAAATAAAACAACTCATACCTTACGTAAAGCCAAGGCAACTTTTTTCTTGGATGTCATTTCAAGAGCAAATGGAAATGGCAAAATATATGGCAAAATATTAATAAACTGATTGTAAAGCAAAATAAAATGGACAATGATAGATTGGAAATAAAAGTTAACAACAAGCTGCTAAATAATCCAAAAGAACTAGCAACTGAATTGAACAATTTCTTTATTAAATCTGTCAATGAAATAACACAAATTTTTAGTTCCTCAGAGATAGCTCGTATAAGCCTATTAATCCTGGACAGCCGGTTTTCAGGTTAGAGCAAATAACTGATCTGGAAGTGGCTAACATTATTAAGTCCATGAAACCCTCAAAGGCCAAAGATGCGTATGGCCTTGACACACATTTTTTTTAAATACACAGACGTGCTGGTATGCCCGATAACACATCTGATAAATCTATCAATTAAAATGACAGTTGTTCCATCAGGATGGAAGGTGGCTGTAGTCTCACCAATTTTTTAAATCAGGAGACAAAACAAACATTTCCAATTATCGCCCCATCAGTATCCCCCCTGTTGTATCTAAGGTTGCAGAAAAGTGGAACGCCAAGCTGCTGAATAAACACCTCAGCCACGGCCATTCTCTCCTACACCCCATGCAGTTCGCCAGTACCACTCCACAGAGATGACAAACTGTCTTCATAGAAACAGTGAAATCCTTGCTTGATAAAACCACCTGTGTTGGTGCAATCTTTTTGGATTTAAAGAAGGCGTTCGATACGGTAGATCATCAAGCCCTTCTGTCTAAACTGACTCACTTCAACTTTGCAGAAGATACGCTAGTTTGGTTTCAATCTTACTTGTCCAATAGAAGACAACCTGTGAGTGTCGGTGGCACTATGTCGTCTTATCTTGAATGTTCAGCAGGAGTTCCACAAGGCTCTATTTTGGGAGTACTGTACTGTTCTCTGTATATATATGTCAAATGTTTGTCAAAGTCCATTTCCAAATATTTGCTGATGATGCGGTTATTTTTACACCTGCTAAAAGCACACAGGAAGCCTCATCCATCCTCACATCAGCACTGGAGAATATTCAGCATTGGCTGCTTAAATCCTGCCTATTATTGAACAAAAAGAAAACTGTTACCATGATTTTCACAAAAAAATCCATAAAACTGGAGCGGTCGAGTGTGTTCCTGGGGGGAGTGGAACTTGACATCATAGAAGAGCTCAAGTACCTCTGGGTCACACTGGACCCAACACACACAAGATTGCACCCATGTGTTAAACTTTTTTAAAGCAATTCAGGAGAAAAAAAATACAAAGTAAGAAAATTAATACACACGTCTTTGCTGAAATGTATTGTGCTGTTGTTGTTAACAAGCCATGGTTCATTTGCTCTGCCCTTAGGATTGCAAGTGTCCTGGGACAGGAGAGGGTGTGAGTGGGAAACCCCCTGCTGAAACTAGGCCATGGTTTGTCCTCATGGATGAGGTGTTGGGACAGAGGCATTGCACCAACCCCCCTGTCCTCATCGCCTCAATCCCTGAGGACACACCAGGGCCGAAATAAGCAGTGGGTGCCCAAGAAGAGGAGGAGCCAGGGGCAGCAGCACCAGCAGCAGCACGAAGGCGGCGAGACAGAGAGGCCAACTACAGAGGGAGGCAGAGGCGGGTAGAGCACATGAGAGGAGGGAGAGGATGGACAGGCTGTTTTCTCTTCTTGAGAGAATGATTGAAAAATATATATTTTTTATTTTTGTTTAACTTTTTTCACTTTTATTTTTTAAAAGGAAAGAACAATGCAACTTTAAATGTGTAAATAAAAGATAATTAATAGGCCTTTATCACAACACAATAGAACGCCGGAAGTAGCCGCGAAGCAGTGTACAGCGTCTTCCGGTTATTGCATTCACCATGGCTTCATGTTAATTATCACTGGACTACTTCGCTCTCGCGTCTCCCAAAAGTTTTTTTTTTTCTTTTTTCTTGATTCCATTTGAATGGTTTAATTAAATTGTTATAACCAATTGTTTAAAATGTAATGATTTAAGCAAAAATTTCTTCAAAGGTTAACCAAACTTTTATTTTGACGGGTTGCCGTGTAGACCTTCTCTCTGTGTTTTATGATGATAGTTTCTCTCAGATTAAGCTAAAAAATGCTGCTGAAGTGACTCTCAGAGCGGCTGTGTTGATGAAGCGCATTAATGTTAATAAGTAAGGCTGAATAAAATCGCGAGCGTCATGCGTGCCTCAGTGTGTGTGTGTGTGGTAAATGAAACGCGTCGGTGCCATTCATTCACAGAGACACGCAGAACATGCACGATTCCTATTTAAATAGTCTTTATGCGGTTTAATATTGACAGACATTGGTCTATATCGCGATTTTATTTAAGTTTACTGACCTACTTTTCATCTAAATGTGTAACTAGTAACCACCGGAAGTGCGAGTACACTGCTTGGCGATTTTGAACGTTCCGAAACCAGGAAATGAGATAAAGGCCTATTGTTCTGGTCATTGCTTATTTTTGTAATGACAGTAATAATTTCTACATTAAACAAATTCTTCAATATTTTTTTTTTCTTCAAATTCAATTGGTAAATGAAAATCATTTGTTCCACAGGCTACATTAAAGTAATTTTTCCAACTATGAACAACATATATTAAACATATCAAAATCAACATAAACATTTACATTTACAATACATAAAATAAGAAAAACTCCTTGTCAGGGTTTTTATTATAGTTTTGTATTTATATTATGCTACTACTGTGTTTTACTTCTGTATATTTTCAAGGTTGTTATATAATTGTGTAGTTTAATGTAAAATCATATGTGTGGGAAAAAAAGTAGCCTACTTCAGTAGGTTACTTCACATTTGAACGTGAATACTTACCGAAATATGCAGTTCCGAAAATTAAAGAAACAAAATGTAGGCCTATAATGCTAACTAAGGGCGCATCTGATTCTGAAGCTCTCGGACCGGTCTAGCCTACGGAGGATTGTTCTTGTCGCCTGGCAACTGTGACAGCTGCCGATGACGAGTGCGAGAAATTCTGGACTTTTTATATTCAGTTGGTTTTTATATTCAAACCGGGATAAACCGAAAATACATGACCTGGCAGCACCGGGGCTGAAACATACTGTCCTCCAGTAAAATATAAAACATAAAAAATACAATAGCCAATTCTGGCTCCAGCTGTTTACTCAATTAGGCTATATCAAATGAATTATCAGGATGGCAGCTGTCCTCTCACACCGTTGCTTGGCACCAGGAGTGGTGATCAGAAACACCTGGTTGCGCAATTAGGAAATCCTACGAAGGCTTACGGCGCTGATCCACTTGTCTGACACGACTGTCGCGTGGTGTCGCGACGCCTCCCCACATTGGTACGTTGATGGGCGTTTACCGCTATGGGCGTGGTTTTGACCGAGTGGGAAATGTAGCGTATCAGAACAGAGGACCTGCAAGAGACTTCCCTCCGTCTCCATATGCTCTACTTCTATTGGATAGACGCGCCGCGTTTGACGGACTTCATTTGCATAAAGATGGGCATCGGCCAGCTTTTTGACGCGCAGCACTTTTTCAAATGAAGCGCCGCCTTCCCGGAATGCTTTGCGGGTGCGACAAAGTCGCGTGACGTCACACATAGGAATATAGTGGAGCGCGGCGCGACAGAAGTGTCGCACGGACAAGTGGATCAGCGCCGTTAGGCTACAAGGTGCGTCCTTCGAAGGATGAATATAGGCTGCATCCTTGAAGTCTTCAGTCCTTCGAAGGATGCAGCCTTCACGTTGGGACACAGCTATCATGTTCAAAACGTCCCCCACCACGCTAGCGTTTCTTCTTCTCTCCTCTTTCCATGTCCGTGGCGGCGCTAAGCAAGTCGGTAACAGCGCCACCTGCTGTTGTGGAGTGTGAATTACATGACCGTTTACTAGTATGCGTGTGGATCTGAAGGCATTTGTGTGTGGATCAGCAAGGCGAAAAATTAGTGCCAAAAGTCACGTGACAGTTTTTCGTACTTGTAGAATTTTGTTTTGTACTTGTAGAATTTTGTTTTGTACTTGAAGGATTTTGTTTTGTACTTGAAGGATTTTGTTTTGTACTTGAAGGATTTTGTTTTGTACTTGAAGGTTTTTTTTTTTTACTTGAAGAATTTTTTTGTACTTGAAATATTTGAGTTTGTACTTGGAGGATATTTTTGTCATTGAAGAAATACGTTTCTTTGTATATATAAAACATACTGTATTTGTTTGATAGGTACGTTTTTTATTTGCAGAACAAAATGCATTAGTTTGTGAGTGATGTTTTGTATTTGCAAACCACACTTGAGTTTGTTTGTGAATCGTTGGGTGTGAGTAAAACACGTTTTGTGTGTGTGTGAGGTTTTGGCATGATTCTAACTCCATAATTGTCGCGTACCGAAGGTGGAAGTGCACAGACTGTTGGAGGGACTTCTGACTGAGACACGCTAACACCAGCTGAGGCTTAAACTGATAGAAAAACCCGTCACCAGAGAACTGAAAGTGATGCAAAACCAAGCCTTGAGAATTTGCAGTGGAGCAGTCAAGTCCTCTCCGGTGGCAGCCATCCAAGTGGAGGTGGGGGAGATGCCCTTGAATTTAAGAAGAGATCAGCTGGCCCTAGTGTACTGGGCTAATCTTAAAGGTCATAGAGAGGATCATAATGCTCACATAACCCTAAGAAATTGTCAAGAGCGATTAAATAAAAGAGTAAAAAGCTTTGGGTGGGGTATTGAACAAAAAGTTGAGTGTATGGGTTTAAGTGCTCTTAATATCTGTATGACAGTACCATACTCTACAGTTCCCCCGTGGACTTTTGAGGAATTAAAAGTGGACTTAGGGCTTCTGGAGGAAAAGCAGGTAGGTGGAGTGGAAAAGGGGATGGTTATATATAACAGAAAACTACAGAAATGACAGGATTATTTTTACAGATGCATCTAAAAGATCAGATAAAAGGGTGGGAGTGGCTCATGTGGTGCCTGAGCTGGGTTTGGCTGTAGGAAATAGGCTAAGTGATGATTTGGCAGTATATACGGCAGAGCTTGTAGCTATATGGTTTGCCCTGTTATGGGTAGAAAGTAAAGGGGGGAATAGACAATCTGTCATAGCTTCTGACTCCAGTTCTGCTATTTTAAGTATCAAGAATTCCCATTCAGGGTCCAGGAAAGACATTCTGCTTGAAATATTGCAGTTAGCGAGTGGATTGAAAAAGGCGGGTAAAATGTTTTCCTTCTTATGGGTTCCAGCACACATAGGGTGGAGGGGAATGAGCTGGCTGATGTATGGGCCAAAAAAGCAGCAGATAAAGATATCATTGATGTTGACATAAAGCACAGTAAAGCAGAAGTTAAAAGTATTATTAAAACAAGAACTTTTGAAATATGGCAGCGCTGTTGGGAAAATGAATCAAGTGGGAGACATCTTTTTAACTTACATTCTAAAGTAGGCCTAAATAAGAATGCAGTGTCAGGTAGAACTAGACATGAAGAAGTGGTGTTGTCCAGGCTGAGGATTGGGCACACCAGACTTAACAGTACATTATTTTTAATGAATAAGCATGCTGATGGTATCTGTGAGTATTGTTTTGGAAATAACCCAGAAACTGTAGAGCATGTATTGTTTTATTGTCAGAAATATAAGAATGAGAGGGAAAGGTTTATTGAGCAAGTAGAAGCCAATGAAATTATATTTAATTATATAAATATTTTACATAGAAGTTCTGATAAGATGTGTCAAATATTGTTTTCTTTTTTAAAGAATACAGGGCTTTTAAAAAGAATCTAAAAGTATAGAGAAAATATAAGTTGTGGGTATACTCCAGTCCAGAGGTGGCGGTAATACAACAACAAGTTGTCAACCGCCAGATAAAAATAAAAGAAGAAGAAGAAGAACTGAAAGTGATAGCAAACTATTGAACGGAAATGAGACGTAGTTTAAACCATGAAGAAATTCACTCCATTCGACAAAGGCGTCAAATTGGTGTCAAAACCAAACGATCTCGGTAGGTTTTGTATATATTTGTAATGATACGCTAATGTAGCCTATTTTGTGCGCAAGCTGACTTTATAGTCACACACATTTCTAGTTCATAGACTCCCTGGCACCAGGTTTACTTGTGGAGGGCATTTCCGTAAAGCTGCTTTGAAACGACGAACTGTGAAAAGCGTTATTAAAAGAAAGATTGACTTGTAAGCGACGACTGCGATAGATGTAGTTTCAGTTAGCCTGCTGTTTTTAGTTAGGCTATTATTACCGTGGTTTTGTGTATGCAATGTTCTAAAGTAAACAGGCCTTAATACAAAGTGAAAGTGGACTGAAACTAAAGAGTATATCATGCTTTTACATATGAGGCATTATAATAGCTTGTAAAGCTTTGTAAACCTTTCAGATGAATATGATGATGACCCGAGTGTTTTAAGAGCTGTGTTATCCTGCGGTCACGTCACTGATCCAGAGACACTGACTGACTGTTGCAGAGCTCAGCTGAACGATGTGAGTCTATGTGAACTTCATTTGTCATTTTATGAAAATCGTTTTAATGCCATAATAATGCTATGAAAATTAGCGAAGAACTCTGATATGTAATTTCAGGGACAGACTGAGTTCAAATGTCCGCTGTGCAGGAGAAAATGGCCGTATGATGAAGTCAGAACACTGGCGAAACTCACTATTGAAGAGCAACTGAGTTTCGAGGAACAGCTTGGGGCGAACACTGTCAAGAAGAAAGTCGACTTCAGGGATGTAAGTACATTTTGCTTCGATCTTATGATTAAGATCTTATGAAAAAGAGCTGACTACTGAAAAAGAACGTTAGCAGATAACCGATATATTGACAGATCTAAATTTAAATTTTGATATAGGCCTACTTTGATAGACTGATTACAAAAACAAAAGGCTCACTGTCCGTAGGCTACTCTTTGATCATTTCATTTCCTGTTTGGAATGGAATAGCGAAAAATGAAAACAAGCTCGTTTATTCGTTTTTAGTTTAGTTTAAAAAAAAAAACGAAAAATGAGATTCTGGCTCTATTTTTCATTTTTCGTTAGTGGTTTACAAATCGGTTTATGGGTTCGATATTTCATTTGCACACGTGGGCGGTGCTGAAACGCCCCTTTCATCTGATTGGTCAAACCGCTCGGCCTAGCTTTTCTTTCTGTAAGGCAGAATAATAGTCAGTATAAAATAACAGTACGAGTGCGGCACGGACAAATTATACACTATAATAAAATAATGTCTGAAACCACTCACTGTTAACGATGCACAATATTTTAAGCAGAATATGTTGCTGCTCACATAATTCGTGCTGCTGCGACTTGCAAGCGACCCCAATAATGTGAGCCACTGTCTATAGGCTATGACAGATTATTTTAGCATGATATATTTCCCATTGATAAATACAGTGCAAATAGTCCCGTCTCTTTGGATAAAAGGGAAGTGGAAATAAAAAATCAATAATAGGCATGATGTCCGTAACATGTCTGGATGACCTACCCATAACTGTTAGATTAGAGTTAGTTATAACACAGTTACAGTATAAAAATTATGTCTAAACTTCCCATAAAACATTAAAACCCAACAACCCAATGGGAATATAGCCTATTGTTGTGTAAAACATCTGTTCAGAATCTGTAATTACACCATTCCAATACGAATAGCACTGGGAGACGTCTGGAATAATTGCATCGTGAGATCTGTAGAGGTTTGGTTGCACATGATGGAAGTCCAGCCAGAAGAGCATTACAGCAGTCAAGCATAGAAATGACCAGGGCCTGGACGAGAAGTTGTGTTGCATGCTCAGTTAGGAAAGGCCTGATCTTCCTGATGTTGTGCAGTGCAAAGCTGTCTTTGAAATGTGATCTGTGAAGGTCAGCTGGTCATCAAACATATATTGCAGCCTGTATTGCAAATATTGCATAGCTAATACGCAAAGGGAAACTCCTTTCCTTGAGAATATTGAAGCTAATAATTTAAAACACAGTGCAGCTGCACAGCGAACACAGCAGAACGTCTAGCTCGCCCATTGGCTGTGCTGCAGCAACTGCACAACCTATGGCCAAGCGCCTCTGACATGCGACCCAATCAGATGACTTGGCGCCCAACACGTCAGAGTGCACCTAAATGGGCGTGGCCTTAGTCTATAAAGGAAGCCCATTCTGGCCAAATAGCAGATTTTATCTCTTTCAGTGACTCTTCGCGTCTCTGACCTCCTCTGCAGCTTTCGCTGTCGAAACAAGCAATAACAGCTAGAGCAAGCCTTGCATACAGTAGACAGCTACTTCAACTCACCTCATAGCCGCTTCTCTTCTGTCGCTGCTCTCCTGAGGCCATCCGGCGAGAAAAACGCTATATCCTTTTACTGCTACTGTTGTGTTTGCCGCTGCGACACTCAGTTCTAAAAGAGTCAAATTTAGCGAATGTTGTTTCAAATGCCTCGCACCTCGTGCGCCTCATGCTCACTGTGATCTCACTGTGAGAGCCTGCCCATCTCAACGCTGCGGACGCGCCTTCTCATAGTCTGGTGCTAGCGCTGCTGCTACCGGAACTAATTCGGTTGCTGAGATGCTGAGTATCCTCACTGCGGCCGTTTTAGACCTCGGCCTCGAATGGGCCTCGCCTGAGGAGCCACCCAGAAGCAGGCTGGATGGATGGTTTCTGCCTGGGCACCAGCAGGCCCCTGTCACAAGCCAGCGCCTTTTTTCACCTCACAAAATCATGGTGTGCACCGTACTCAGCACGCACGAGTGCTTTTACTTCCGCCATGTTCTCATCTGTTGACGGCGCAGCAGAAACAGGTTATGAGAAGCTGCCTCTGCTCGAAGAAGCAGTTGCCGCCCATCTATGCCCGCCCACTACTGTTGGCTGGAGATCCAGAGCGGTTCACAACCCATCCCTGGAGTGTCGAAATGGGTTTTGTACAGTACATTATAAAGCGAGTAGCTCCAATTCCCTCGCAGACCCTCACGGTTTCAGGTGGTTATCGAGACCTCATGAGAAGCGGTGTGGCTCACGTGCAAAATCTGCTATAAAAGGGGGCGATAGAATTAAAGGGACCATGTGAAACCCGAGGGAGGGGTTCTAGCAGACCAATCACAGCGCTTGCGTCCGCATAGAATTGACAAGTGTTACATTTTTGGAGAGGTGCTCGTCAGGGTATGCCGAAGGGTAAGCGCTAAACACAGCCTACGATGTAGCTACGGCGTAAGTTTGACACAGAAGTATAAATTGGGCTTAACTTTCACATTCAGATAATGCCCCATCACAGGCCATTCTTGAGATTCGCCTTCGAGGGGAAGGCTTATCAATACACGGTCATACCGTTCGGTCTGTCTCTAGCAGCCCGTACTTTCACAAAGTGCATGGACGCAGTGCTTTCTCCCCTGAGGCAACGGAGTGTGCGTGCTGAACTATCTCGACAATTGGCTCATTATGTGTCAGTCGAAGACCAAATTATTGACACACAGATCCATGCTCCTCATCTATTAGAATGCTTGGGGCTCAGGGTAAATTTTTCCAAGAGCAAACTGTTACCCAGCCAGAACATAATCTTTCTGGGCACAGTTATCGACTCTACAATGATGAGAGCACGGCTCACACCAGAGTGCGCTCTCTCTATTCTACAGCTGATAGCCTCCTTCAAGGCAGGTGCGCACATGCCCCTCAGGAAGTTTCAGAGGCTTCTCGGTCTTATGGCCGCTGCATCATCAGTACTCCAGCTAGGGTACGATCTTATCAGTCTGCCTATTACTGTCCATTAGCACAATTGTCCTGGGATTTATGTTCCGAGCGAGCCCGGCTCTTATACTCCAGCCCCTTATTCATGAAACCCAACTCATGTCTGGTTACTGTCACTATGTTGGGGTTTGTTATAGCTTGTTTCTGTGAGCCTCGGGGTGCTTCCCTAGGATCCAGTTGTATGCAGCCACTTGCTAATAGTGCAGCATTTTACATTGCGTTACAATACGAAGTGACCGATCTCGAAAAGGAACGTACTCGGTTACTAATGTAACCTCGGTTCCCTGAGAGTAAGGGAACGAGTATTGCGTAGCCTGCCGCACTATTACAATCTGTTGGGATTTGTCACTTAAGTCGATTTAAACCTGCCATTTGGCCAGAATGGGCTTCCTTTATAGACTAAGGCCAAGCCCATTTAGGCGCGCTCTGACGTGCGACCCAATCAGATGACTTGGCGCCCATCACGTCAGAGGCGCTTGGCCATAGGTTGTGCAGTTGCCGCAGCACAGCCAATGGGCGAGCTAGACGCTCTGCTGTGTTCGCTGTGCAGCTGCACTGCGTTTTAAATTATTAGCTTGAGGAAAGGAGTTTCTCACTGCGTATTAGCTATGCAATACGAAGTGACCGTTCTCGATTCCAATGACCGTTATTTTCCAATGTCTTCATGTACAAGTTGCACATGGGTCTTAGCTGGACAACCTCTTTGCATTCAGTCACATTCCTAAGAATGTAATCCTTTACCACACAATACGACTTGTTATGTGCTGCTATCTTCTGGGCCTGCAGGCTGTCAATGTTGTCTGCTGCCTTTTCTGCTCTCTCCCTTCCACGCTCATGGGTTTGGTACTCTGTGTTGAAGTTGTTTCTGCATGATAGATAATACTTAGCTTCCATTGCAAAAAGGTCCTTGTCCTACACCTTGCAATAAAGAGCCTCTTTCTTTAATTCCTTTGCCCTAGGTTCAATAACTTTCCAGGCTAGTTCCTTGTGTTTCCAACTCTGAAACTTTGTAAGCTCTTCAGTCTTGCCCTTGAACTTGGATTTTGCTTTGTCACAGATTGGGAAACAAGAAGGAACACCTTATTAGAGCTCCTTCAGATTGAACTGACAGATTTGACATGGCGCAGAGAGTTTTTTTTCAATGATGATGATTCTCCAGGGGCCGTATTCACAAAGAATTTTAAGGCTAAAAATAGCTCCTAACTGGCGAATTTAGGAGCAACTCCTAAAAATAATGGGCGTGTCACTCCTAACTTTAGGACTCCTAATTTTTTTCACTAAGAGTAATTCACGAAGCATTTTAGCCCTAAAAGTAGCACCTAAGTCTGGGACAGCTTAAAAGAAGTCGAGAGGACTCCTAACTCACTAAGACCTTCACAAACCGCTTTTTGTGGCATTTCACGTTGCGATGTTTTGAAATGCGTATCCGACGGCTACAGGAGCTTCCAATCGCGAGGGAAAATTTTTGCATTGTAGGCATAACTAGGAATGCAATAACGCCACCAACAACAACCAAAACTAGGCTACTCATTGCATGTAAACTAATTGTAACGTATCATTGTGAATCAAATTAAAATGTTCTTCTCTTTGCAAACGTAGGCAGAGGCATATAGTGACAGATTAATTCAATAATGTTGCAAAGATATTGCATCAATCCATATGTTTCATTAGGCTAATAGGCTATTTGTTTTGCCTTACTCTTTATTCATTCAGGCTATTTATTCAGTTATTCATCATCTTCCGTCCTTCGCACTACTTGTGTAGCGCACGCATTCTCAGACCTGTCACCTGTCACTCATCATCGTAGGGGAGGAGTTTGGAATCATTCCCGCGTTACAATCATCAGCCAATCACGGCGCTCACTTCAGTCAAGCTCGTGCATGAGTGATGACGTCATCCATAGCAACGAAGACTCACTCTTAGTTTAGGAGTTGTCATTTTTCTTTACTAAGAGTAGGTCTGAAAGGCGTTGTGAATAACTTTTAAGAGAAAACTCCTAGCTAAAATCTTTTAGTGCGATTTAGGAGTACTCCTAGTGGTAAGATAAAATGCTTTGTGAATACGGCCCCTGATGTAGAAGCCTTTGACACTTGTAAACAATCTATTTTCCCTGTAAAGCTTTTATAGCAGTATTGGTGATAGCCAATTGTATCCAAAGGCAAGTCCTCTAATGTTAATTGAATCTGTTCACAAATATCCATCATGCGGTATGGTGAACTGGCTCCCAGAGTCTTATATCTTGGATAATGTGTAGATATGATAGCTTCTCGCTTTCCGAAAGCCTGTTATTATAGTAAAAACTGTTGAAAAATGACTTATGACTTTATGACTACAAAGGTATATCTTAATTATAGTTTCAAATACGTACTGAAATTGTTCCAAAAGAGAGAGCAGTGTGAGATGGCGATCTGCAGGTACCAACCAACGGCCACCAACTGCCAACTGCAAAGCCCCAACATTCCCAAACTGGCAGTTAGTCAACTTTTTGGACCTTTTTGGATTTTTTTTTTTAAGTTAATTTTCTTTGTTTTGTTTTGTTTACTTCAAATGTAAAGCTATTTTCAATTTCTTCAGGTTCAGGATAGGTGCAGTAAAAGGTTAAAATAAACCCCATTTCAGCCTGCTATTAGTATAATAAAAATGGTGTCAAATTAGCTTTTTTGCGGTTTTTGACCCTAGATTGTCAGGATGTTGTAAAATATAAAAAATAACAATTTCCCTGGGTCAGAATTGTATGGAAAAATGTGTCCATTTGTCTCTGTGAGTTGTTTACATCAAAAGTTATGGCACTTTATATCACAATCGATTTTTCGGGTTTGGTGCAAAGGGTTAAAAATAAAGCATTTTGGACATTATTTCAGCTTGGTACCCAATTTAATTTTAAAATAGACACTTGAATGATAAAGAAATAACAGTTTGCGAAAAATAAATCACCCTATGCGCTTCAGAAAATAAAAATAAAGTTGATCCTCTACACATTTTTGGCCATTTTTCACATTATTTCAGCTTGGTACCTGGCAGATTCTGAAAATAGACACTTTAAAGGTTTGAAAAAATCAGGTGGCATAAAAAAAGCCGGGGGGTGCGCGTGGACCCCTATTTCCATCTAGACTAATAAGCAAAAATTATTTTTGTATTTATTGGTGAAGAAAGTGTTTAACTTTCTTCTCCTGTATCCTGTTGTTCTTTAATCCAGAATAGCAGCAGCTGAAAGGTTTGTTTGAGTGGCGCCTTCTACTGTACTCTTACCTCTGTACACGTGTGAATTTGCATTTCCTTCAGCCTTATTATTTAAATTTTGGTCTGAAACGGTCTTTAAATTTGCCCAAAAATATAACTTTTTTGTTAATAAAAACCAAGCCCAGCCCAGGTAAGAAAAAGTAATGCAAAAGTAATGTAACACATTTCTTTTCTTAAAAAGTAACTAGGTAAAGCAATTAGTTACTTTTTAAGGGAGTAATGCAATATTGTAATGCATTACTTTTCAAAGTAACTTTCCCCAACACTGATCGTCAGCAAGTGGATCTCTGAGCTGAGTGAGTGAGTGGAGGCGGGGCTCATTTGCATTTTCATAACCGCACATACTAAATGAGGCAAGGGTGTAGAGTTATATTCAAGCTATTTGACATGAAGAATTGTTTTCACGGAAAAAAACTTTTAAATATGGAATTTATTTTTAAGAGTTAAAATGATTGACTACAGGGGGACTTGGGGGGTAGGGGTGGAAGAATCTGATCCAGGCAGTTTCAGTGTCATGACACTAAACTACAGTGTCACTACAGTCAGAATCTAGAAACAGGAAGAAACTCAATAATAATAGAGGATTGTGTGTGTGAGTGACTCTGAACATATTAATGTGCATCTCTGTCTTTTCTCTGTCCATATTCAGTGTCCTGGTTGTGGCACTTTCATTGAAAGGTCTGATGTTTCCAATCTCTGCGTGGAGTGCTCCGTTTGCACAGCGAAGACTGGAAGAATCTTTGAGTTCTGCTGGCAGTGTGAGAGAGAGTGGAGAGGACCTCGACCTCGTGCTGATCAGTGTGGAAATGTGGGATGTAAAAGTGGTGATCATGTACTGCTGAAGACCTGTCCAATCATCACTTTATCATCAGTTGTATATAAAGGGTCCAGTGATCATGTCCAGTGTCCAGCCATTCGTGCCTGTCCATTTTGTGGTGTGTTGATAGAACACAATGAGGGATGTAAAATCATGTCATGTCGTAAATGTAATAAGCAGTTTTGCTTTGCTTGTTTGAAATCTGCCAGTGAGTGCTTAATAACCTCTACTCATTTCATTGCATGCTCAGCTGGTGTCGCACCGAGGCAAATAAATTAAACAGATAACAGTAACAGCAGTGGACTCTGACTACACTGGAAGCACGGTTTCCCTTAAATTGAATCAAAAAGGTGTCATTGGCATGTTTATATATTTGCAAATACACTAAATCTATATTTCCGTTTATCGCTTTAGCAGATACTTTTATCCAAAAGTGACTTAGGAAAAAAGGAAGTTCTCTAACTGAAGTCTGTTGTAAAGAGACTCCTGCCTACACAAAATCACATCTGATCTTTAATGCATGTGATAATATGGTGAATGTGGTTTCAAAAAGTACAATATGAACATTCCAATCAACCAATCAGATTTTTTGGGTTTTATACAACAGTTATTCGTCATTATTTACCTGATTTTAGGGATAATTTGTTACCCCTTATGTTATTAGGTTATGTTTAAGGATGTGATAGGACTACATTTTCAAACAGGAGTGTTGTTCCAGGATCAACAAAATATGTTGACCCAGGAACATATCTTGGCAAAATCACGGTGATGACTGTGATATTACATTGCCATTTATATTTTTATATTATTTTTTAATATCCTTTATTTACTTTTTAATATTTTTTACTACTTTTTAACTTTACTTTTTAAAAACTTAATATCCTTTTTTTATTAATTTATGCATTCAGTCATACATGCACCAATATATACATATCATACATATTATAAATTAATACATGAAAAATATATAAAAGACAGTTATTTAAGACATCCACAGAGTTGGTCAAAGTGAAAGTGTGACAGTTGTAGATAAAGGTATGAAGGAAAAAAATAAAGTAGGTAAAAATGATTCCCATGCAATACCCTTCATTCACGTTACTATCTCAAATGTTCTTTTTATTAAAACTGTCAATAATTTCACTGTATGTTGTTGTTCCATCGGTCAGAAGATTCAACTCATTGTTTCTACTGAGTATTTTCAGCTGCTTGTCTCATATTAATTAAACTATTTAATCTTATTGGTCATATTTTTTTCATTTTTTTTTTTTTTTTTAAGCGAGTATGCCATCCACAGACATAGCCTACTGACTACACTCATTTAACTTAGCTCACGCTTTTCAGATTTCAAAAATACAAAATACTTTAGTGTGTTCTCAAGATATTTAACAAGGTGTATCCGATTAGGATTCAATAAATATACAAATAATAAATACAATTCAATGCAAATGAAAGGGCATCACAAAAATATATAAAAAAATATATGTGGCCGCGTCGATATCATGCGCTTGCACGCGGAGGGCAATTCAATTCTGGGCCTGGAAAGTGGAAATTCTGCACAACACCTGTTACTGTAACTGCTCGGTTCGCTTAAAGTGTCCGAGCCGTTGAGTTGACCAGTATTGTGTTTTAGCGGGACCCTGCTGCTGTGGTTTCGATCAGAATAGTAATGTTTGTCGGATTAAAAGAAACGTCGACGCCCTGAAAGATTTTACTATTAAAAGTGAAAGAGAAAGGACTCGAAGAGCACTATATTTCCTTGTTCTGAGCTTTGCATTCAGTCTTTATCGGACACAGCAGCAATGGCTTTTCAGGTCCGCATCAGGATCAATAAAAATACGATTAAAGCATTATCTGTGGCGTCATCGAGTGACGAGTTTGAGAAGTTCACCATTGGAAAGCTGAAGGAAAAGGCATTAAGTTTGTTTCCCGGAGTAAACGGTAACTTTAAGCTTTCATTCGCAATCTTCACATTTAATGACACAGGAATTGAAAAAGAAAATAGCCTGCTGTAAAGTTTGGCTTTGATTTTCTTGTCAGAATCAAATAATCTGAGGGTTATTTTCGGTCAAGAAGAGCTAGATGACCATCAAACATTTGGATCGTGCAAAATTGAACATCTGTCTCTCCTGGTCGTCGTGCTCAGGATGCCTGGTGGAGGAGGTTTGGTACTTTTACACGTTTAACTAAATTTACTTAAAGTTAAGATCAATACAATGTACGTTTATAATGGCTTGTAACAAAAATGTATACTATGTAGATTTAAAAAAAAAAAAAAAACTAAAATAAGTTTTTCAGAGTCTCTTATCAATAAGTTGTCATAAATAAAAAATTCTAAACACTGTGGATAAAGAAATCTGTGAAATGAATAAATGGAAATGGAAATATGGAGTGACCATTCTCCAAAATCCACACTAATTTCTGTTGTTGTTTTTCTTCTTCTTCTTCTTCTTCTTCTTCTTCTTCTTCTTCTTCTTCTTCTTCTTCTTCTTCATCTCTAGTTCTTTGAAGATGTCCTGCAGTCGGAGCCATAATGTGGGTCATGCAGCAGCACTTTGGGAAACTACTTTCAAGTCTCGAATCAATGTCCTTTTCCTCTCCTCAAACTGTCCTGTCCATTAAAGGTCCCATTCTATGCCCCTTTTCACAAGATGTAAAATAAGTCTCTGATGTCCCCAGAGTGTGTATGTGAAGTTTGAGCTCAAAATACCCCACAGATAATTTTTTACAGCATGTTTAAATTGACATTTTTTGGGGCTCAGAAAAACGAGCCGTTTCAGTGTGTCCCCTTTAAATGCAAATGAGGTGCTGCTGGACGACACAGGGGGCGGAGCTTCATGAGCTCGTGCTCAGTCTGTCAGGAAAAATTCATCTCACGGAATGATGATAATATCAGAAACTCTCAGTAACGGCGTTCATTTCGAGTCGGACAATAATGCCTACAGAGTCAGATTGCTGTATAGAGATGAAACAGGTATGGTTTAGTAGTTTAATTACGGTTATTATAACGTATTTGTCATCTGCTTGTAGGCTATGTATCCATTATTTATTAATAGCCTACAAGTCTGCTGTCTGAATGATGATCAAACATGTACTGATGAGTTTAATAAAGTTTATTGTACATCACACAAAAGATGAAGCGTCAGTTTTACTTCAGAAAATCACCGTAAGAGCTGAGTAAACACAGTAGGCTAAGTTATAAGAAGTGCGCAAGTAGCCAGTAGAGTTGAGGGAGCATTCCTGTGGGCGGAGCTTAGTCAAGAAACGGTTCTGGTGATGTCACTAATGCAGGATGTAGAGGGGTGTAGTCCAATCGAGCCGTTTTTTGTAGTCAACTTCTGTTAAATAAAATATCTCGCTTGGCATTGAACTTTGAGCTTTATAATTTTACAGATATTATTTATGCTCTAACAGCAACATTACACACTAACTAAAGTTTGAAACATGGAATCGCATGCAACGGGACCTTTAAAGTAAAAAAAAAAAAAAAAAAAAAAAAACTCACTCCAACCTAATATGTAATCAGATGTCACACATACCACAAGAGTATAAAGAGAACAATGGTTCATGAAAGAACGCCACTAGTGTTCGTTAAGCAGAGTTTAAGACATTTTTAGAATAGTAACTTGTAAGTTGTAATATTTTAGAATTATATTTTTGTTGTATAATATGTATCAAATAATTTTTTCTCTGTGTAATACATGAAATGGAAATCAAGTGTCATGTGTATCAGTTAACAATATTTCAATAAAATTGTACTCTTGTCCAGTCCATCCAATATTTTATGGCTAGATTTTTGTAGAATATATTTCCACTCACACTCATGCTTTGGCTTTGAGGGCTCAATATCCTCATCTTTGATTGCTATTTTGACTGTTAAGAATTATTTTTTTTTTTTAAAGTATAAATTACAAAGCACTACTGCTGCCCAGATGGAAATATGTAACATCCAGACCTCCGCTACTTTTTTTTTTTTTTTTTTTTTTTTGTCTAAAACTAAAGAATAATAACATTTTTACGAGACGTTAGACTATGAAAATACAAGGTGTTTTCACCCTATTATTCTATTGGCTAAATAGTAGCCTATAACTTGAAGATTCCGTTTTTAAGGTGAGCTGCATGATAAATAGGCCAATTTAGTGGAACTTACAGTATAAAGCTTTGTAAACCTGTCAGATGTATATGATGATTAACATTATTAAAAGTGAAACATTCCAGAGACTGAATGCAACCAATGAAAGTTGCAAATCCAAGCCCGTGTCACGTGACATTCACACTGAAACTGAACGGAAAGTACCTACAGACAGCCTGTGTGAGATCAGACATCAGAGAGTTGAATGTTGACAAAACGGAAATTAAGAAATTAAAGTTAATAGGACTATGTCTGATAATAAAAGAATGAAGAAATTCACTGATGACGACAAAGTCATCATCAAACTGGTGTCAAAACCAAACGATCTCGGTAAGTGTGTTTCAATTTTAAATAATTATTCTTAGAGTTGGTAAACAAGACATGTTTGCTGTGTTACACCTTTGATTTTAATGAAAACGTTTAGGAGTAACTTAGCCTACTGTTGTTAAATTTTACTTCGGATTTTGACCTGTCAGTAGTAGGCTATTCTAATTAACTTTATTTAATAACCATTAGTTAAACAAACTATAACCTACACGAATGCACGTTTATAACGCATAATATATTAGTGTAATAGGCAGGATAGTCTATGCTTAGTTTCTATATTGTGATATAGGCCTATTTGTCTGAAAACTACTGTAAGTCAATAAGTGCATAGACTTCCTGATAGTTTAACGCCCTGTTTTAATTCTGGGGGACAGAATTGCTCTATTACCGTATAAAGTTGCTTTGAAACGACACGTGTAAAGCGCTATTAAAACATAACTTGACGTATAAACAAACGAGAAACGAAGAAATTATTCGAATTAATTTGAGAATTAGATAAAAGCTGCCAAATGAATAAATGTTATTAAAGGGTACCTATGCCCCTTTTTACAAGATGTAATAGGCTTAAGTCTCAGGTGTTCCCTGAGTGTAGCCTACCTGTGAAGTTTCAGCTCAAAATAGATATAGCCAGATCATTTATTATTTTATACCATGTTTTAAATGCCCATTTTTGAGTGGAAGGAAAACTGAGCGGGTTGTCTAAAGTAAAAGTTATGACTGCAGCGATACTCTTTAAATCAGTACTGGTCTACGCTTTAATGTATGCATCTCCGTGCTGTCCAGTGGGTCACAGCTTTGCCACACAGATTTTGATAAAAAAAACCAAAATCATTCATCATGTTTGGGAACTCATGTACCCCGAATCGTGAGATGTTGAGGAAAACATTCCACTGTAAGGTAATTTAATTAAACGTTACATATAGGCTAATTTGGTAGTAAAACAAAGTATTTTTAATTTGATAATTTTATTGGTGCCATTAAATATGATTGATTAGGCTGTGTATTTTGTACAACATTTGTTTTTTATCACTTATTTAGAGGCACCACAATTGTGTCATCTGTTTCATATGGACTACTGACCAGACATTTAGAAGTTTATTTTTTTAAGGCAAAGTACTGAAAATCAAATAAAGCTATGTAAACACGCAATTTGTCAATACTACAGGCTAAGTGTGTCCCATCAGCTAATCAAACGTTCTACACCTACTTGAGTACTCGGGCCAAATCCAGGAAATGCGTTGTGCAAGTAGACTAGTGTTCAAGTGCAAAGACTGCAAGTGTGGGTATTGGACAAGCCCCAAAACAACTGCTTGTTTCGTGTGTCATTGCACCATTTCTATGTCACGCCATTTATATGAATCCGCCATGGTGCGAGCGCAACTGGCATTTAAAGGGAATGGGAGACGAGACTCTGATTGGTTTACTTCACGTTACGCCCAAACCACACCCATTACTCATTAAGAGAATAGAGACGACCCTTTTAGACCAGCACCGGGAGCAGGGGCAGAGTGGGACCAAAAAATCTACCGGAAAATTACGTAGACCACTGGCCCTCGGTGGTCAACATGTCTGTTATTTTGGAGCATTTCACTGCCTCCTCCTCCATAATGTTTTTCCTTTTGAGTCTGACCTACTCAGCGCCACCTTTCAGTTTTCTTTTTTGCCTTTCCATCATTTAACTCACTTACACGGACGTTAGACTTCCAAAACATGACGAGAAAAAAAAGAGGTGTTCGGCAGCTTTTTACATCAAAGGCCGGCCCGACAGGCTATGCCATTTGGGGAGGGGCCGCTCACTGATCCCCCTATGTTTTTGAAGATCCTAGACATGGTTGGACATGCCGAACGGGTTGAGCACTTTCATATACTGTGTTGAGCAGAGAGGCTGCAGTGCACAGTTTGACCAGCGGGAAGTGTCCGCACATCAGGCCGCCAGATGGTGTTGCTGATATAACTCGCAATGTATAACTATTATCAGACTGGCCCTCGCGGCCTCAAAACACTACCTGCCCACTGGGAAAAGTCCCGACTCTCCCGATTGCTACTCCGCTACTGGCCGGGAGCACCGACCATTTGTCCCGTCGTTAAACTAGCAAAAGTGAACTTGCGCCCTGCGCTTTAGACCATAAGCTTAGACCGTTAAAATAGGGCCCTTAGTTTTTAACATGGGCTGCTTGATGAATACAGCACATTTTAGTGTCATTTACAAAGCTTTGTAAACCTTTCAGATCCATATGATAATGATCCAGGTGTTTTAAGAGCTGTGTTATCCTGCGGTCACGTCACTGATCCAGAGACACTGACTGACTGTTGCAGAGCTCAGCTGAACGATGTGAGTCTATGTGAACTTCATTTGTCATTTTATGAAAATCGTTTTAATGCCATAATAATGCTATGAAAATTAGCGAAGAACTCTGCTGTGTAATTTCAGGGACAGACTGAGTTCAAATGTCCGCTGTGCAGGAGAAAATGGCCGTATGATGAAGTCAGAACACTGGCGAAACTCACTATTGAAGAGCAACTGAGTTTCGAGGAACAGCTTGGGCTGAAAACTGTTCAAAAGAAAGTCGACTTCAGGGATGTAAGTACATTTTGCTTCAATCTTATGATTACAGTAAAAAGAAGGTTTTAATTGAGATTCAATTAGAGGAGGAAGAAATCCTACAAATAAGGCATAGATAGAGTGATATATAGCAAACAGAGAGAAAACTCAAAATCTAGAGACCGAAATAAGCTGTGTTTATAGAGGATTGTGTGTGTGTGTGTGTGTGTGTGTGTGTGTGTGTGTGTGTGTGTGTGTGTGTGTGTGTGTGTGTGTGTGTGTGTGTGTGTGTGTGTGTGTGTGTGTGTGTGAGTGAGTGACTGTGAACATGTTGATGTGTGGAGATGTGCAGTGTTGCTGAAGTAGAAGAACAAGCTTCATTTGAGAGTTCATGTTAGAGATTACAATCAGGTTTTCTGATCCTGCATCTCTCTTTTCTCTGTCCATATTCAGTGTCCTGGTTGTGGCACTTTAATTGAAAGGTTGGATACCTCCAATCTCCGTGTGCAGTGCTCCATTTGCACAATGAAGAACAGAAAACCCTATGAGTTCTGCTGGCAGTGTCTGAGAGAGTGGAGAGGATCGATTCTTCGACCTCGTGCTGATCGATGTGGAAATGTGGGATGTACAAGTGGTGATCAGGAACTGCTGAAGACCTGTCCAATGATCTCTTTATCATCAGTTGGAAATGGTGTCCAGTGTCCAGAAGTCCGTAAATGCCCATCTTGTGGTGTGCTGATTGAACACGATACTACTGGATGTAATAACATGAAATGCCCTGAATGTAAGAAAGAGTTTTGCTTTATTTGTTTAAAAGCTGGCCATCGCTATGCTAATAATGTCTTATCAAGGCTGTTTCTCTCATCTCCATGCACACTGGCGCCAAGGCAAACAGATACTGCATCATAGTGGTGGTGACTGCTTCAAGACTACATAAGAAGCAAGTCTCCCATTATTAAAAAAAAATAATTAATTTTATTTTGGATGGTATGTTTATATTTGCAAATAAATTTATCTCACATATTCTATTATTCTCTGTGTATTTTAAGATTTTAGCAAATTGAAGTGTAAATATCACACAGCATTGTTACACTAGTCCTTCCAGTAACTGAATTAGGTTTTGTTTCTGCTTATGATAATGTCCATAAACAGCTTCTCTGGAGTAACTGATGTAAGTGTGATGGATAATAACTGTCTCCTGCTGGACAAACACAAAACACACCTGAACTTTAATGCATATTATCATGCTTACAGTCTGACTGAATAAACTACCTTTTTAATATCCTTTATTTACTTTTTATTATTTTTTATACTAATGCATTCATTTATTTATCTGTTTATATACATGTGAATAAACATATATTGAATATAAATGAATACATGCAAATAAAATAAAAAAAATTCTTTTCTTTCTCGATTTTTGTTGGAGTTTCTTTCTTTTTGGCTATTTTTTAGCAATGTCCTGCTTCAGGTTGTCTAGTAAAGCAAAAAATAAAAAAATAAATGTGTTTTAACTAATTCCTTTTGAAGGAGTGATTCTTGATTCCACTGCTGCTTCACTGTATATCTAACGAGTGATTATAATCAAGGTATTAATCAATATTCTTTCATTCTAAATATCACATTAGTTGAACAACTTTCTTTAGGCTTATGAGATTTTTTGGAAAGAAGTTACCAGTGTGATTACTGAAATGTTCTTTGTGTTCTTAGCTGTGTGTGTGTGTGTGTGTGTGTGTGTGTGTGTGTGTGTGTGTGTGTGTGTGTGTGTATAACTGCTGTGATCTGTGTAACTGTAAGCAGGGTTACGGTCTACGAACTCCTGTGTGAGTCTTGAAGCTGAGGCATGTGTTGGTTTTAACCCTAATCAAACATTTTATCAAGCATTTGTTTCTTAAACCTTTTCTTACCAAACCCATAGCCCAATCAGTACAAACATAGTCTCAGAGAGTCTTACTAATTCATTTAACAAGTTGTCAAATTCATACTATACTTGTACTTATTTGTATACTCGTACACAATTCTGCAGCTTTTACTCCTAGTGCTGTCATTGTCATTCAAATGCATAGATGCTAATCCAATCAGCTGACAGTATCACCCATACCTACACATTATCATAGCTTAACTTGGGACAATGACACTGTTCAGGAGGTGCAAAAAGACAAAAGACAGATGGGTGGTCATGTGACCCAGAGCGAGATGGCTGCTTGAGTTCTCTGCTCTTCTCTTATGTTTATTTCTGTCAGGTCCATTAAAGTCAAGAACACACATGACAATAAAAATGATTTAGGAAATTTTTATTGAATAAATTGCAATTCAAGTTGATAAATTCTGAATAAAATTTTGGCGATATGGCTCTGATCAAGGAGTCTTCTATGGGGCGCCGTTTGTAAAGCGGCTCACTCTGAAAATAACAGCAACATTTTGTCACATTTAGCTTCAAACAATGTTTAAAAAACAGGTATGAATTTTTGACGGTCATTTTTTAGCACATTTACAACAATATTTGTCAACTTAGAGATATTTTAAATAGTTAAATATAAATATTAAATGTTACACCTAAATGTTAAATGTTAAATCTAAATGTTAAATCTAAATCTAAATGTTAAATCTAAATCTAAACCTAAATGTTAAATCTAAATGTTAAATCTAAATCTAAATGCTAAATCTAAATGTTAAATCTAAATCTAAATGTTAAATCTAAATGTTGAATCTAAATCTAAATGTTAAATCTAAATCTAAATGTTAAATCTAAATGTTAAATCTAAATCTAAATGTTAAATCTAAATCTAAACCTAAATGTTAAATCTAAATGTTAAATCTAAATCTAAATGTTAAATCTAAATCTAAATGTTAAATCTAAATGTTGAATCTAAATGTTAAATCTAAATCTAAATGTTGAATCTAAATGTTTCGGGTGAAACTAAATATATAACTGATATGCAAATTCAAAATGCCGGTAACCGGAAGTGCCAAAATAAAAGCGCGAGGAGGTAAGTGTGTGTTTATAGCACGGTTTAGTGTCAAATAACGAATAAAAACCATCTCATCTGAGGAAATGGTCTCTTGGACATGGATTATCGTGATAATAACTACATAAAATAATAATCACGTTTGGAGAAACTGTATTTGTATATGATGACAGAGTGCTGAACACGCTCAAAACAGTGGAGATGATCGTGGACTTCAGGAGAAACACCCCAGCACTCCCCCCTCTCACCATCATGAACAGCACTGTGGAAGCAGTGGAGTCATTCAGGTTCCTGGGCTCTACCATCTCCCAGGACCTGAAGTGGGCAAATCACATTGACTCCATTGTGAAAAAGGCCCAGCAGAGACTGTACTTCCTTCGCCAGCTGAAGAAGTTCAATCTGCCACAGGAGCTGCTGATCCAGTTCTACTCAGCCGTCATTGAGTCTGTCTTAAGCACTTCCATCACTGTCTGGTTTGGTTCAGCTACCAAATCGGACATCAGGAGACTACAACGGACAGTCCGGACTGCAGAGAGGATTATTGGTGCCCCCCTGCCAACCCTCCAGGACCTGTACTCTTCCAGAGTGAGGAAGAGAGCAGGTAAAATCATCACAGACTCCACTCACCCTGGACACCCCCTGTTTGAACTGTTACCGTCAGGACGGCGACACAGATCACTGGCCACAAGAACTTCCAGGCACAGGAACAGTTTCTTTCCACAGGCCATTTCCCTTCTGAACACTTAACATGCCCCCCAAAGCATATGCCTGTAAGTGCAATACTCCCACTGTCTAGTGCAATAAACTCAGGTGATATTTATATCTATATTATTCATACTACTCAAAATACTGTAAATATGTTTATAATCTGTAACATGCGCTAGACTCCCACTGTCTAGTGTAATATTCTCTAATTCAGGTGATATTTATATTATTCATACTACTCAAAATACTGTAAATATGTTCATAATCTGTAAATGTTTATTCAGACTAAACCCAACTGTGACCCTACTTTTTTACTTTTATACTATTTTTATTTATTTTTTATATATTTTCATTCTTAGAATTTGTATTACTGTGTTCTTGTTGTATTTGTATTTGTATATGTGCACTGGAAGCTTCAGTACCAAGAAAAATTCCTTGTGGGTGCAAGCACACTTGGCAATAAAGCTCTTTCTGATTCTGATTCTGATTCTGATTCTGATTCTGATGACATGACATTCAATCAAAGTGAGCCCCCTCGTGGCTGACTATTATACCTACAGGTCATAAGTCCCGCACTTTTCATAAAAGTGACACTAGCCTACTCAAATACAGTTTCTCCAAACGTGTTGATTATTTTAGGTAGTTATTACGATAATCCATGTCCAAGAGAGGCCATTTCAATCCGTGTATCATTCGTTCAATCGTTTTTTGATTTAATATTGAAAGTAAAAAAATGAGAAAACAGTTCCTTTTTCGATTTTTCATTTTTTCCAAAAAAACGAAAAACAAGAATTCAGCTTGATTTTTCGTTTTTCGTTCTGAGGTATCAAAATTAATAAACAGCTGGAAAATTCGATTTCTACACGTGGGCGGGAATGAAACGCCCCTTTCCTCTGATTTGTCAGCCGAAGATCAAACTGTCCCGTCATCAGTTCTTCCTCAGTTCTGCACTGCAGAATAAGAGTCCTCCGTTGTGTGGATTCTTAACGCGTTTATTGGAACTTTTTCATGTTTTCCATCAACGAGACTAATGAATGGCTCGACACAACCCGTACTGGGGAATAGACTAGACAGGGCTTTCTTCTTTGTAGACCAGAGTTCTCAAGTGCCAGGGGTTTGCTGTTTTCATATTTTCCGAACTGTAAAGTTTTTTTTTTTTTTTTTTTTATCATGAACCACGCTGAGTTTTATACCTAAGTGACTATATAATGCATTTTACTTCAAATAATCTAAATGTTGACTTTGAAAAGTAGGCGCGTCCGAAGGCTATTCACTCTATTTTGGTTCATTTTTGGTGTGCGCCAGAAAGATGTTCAAGGAGACTGAGACGCACTAAAGTAGAAATCATGTTGTTTTCTTTATTTTTCAAAGGCATGACTTTTTGTAGTCATTTTGAATGTACACAAATAAAAACATAAATTTTACTGTTTCGAATGACAGAGTAACGAATAACAAAGTTATTTCCCCTGCTGAGCAACAAATCCAAGTGATGGCGCCGACGCATCGCTCGCTCTCACAACATAGGCTATTATCAGTTCACTTCTGGCATTGCTAACTTGACATCGCAGCCTGTTCATTATTAAAATAAAACACAGTCAACCAAATATATAAAAAATTATTCTGCTTAATTTAATTCGTCTGTTGTACAATATAAAGGCTGTGCCGCACAGCAGTTATTCCAAACTCATTTCCCATGCTGTGAAGATGCTGATTTAGCCTATACGTGTATATTGGGACTCGACTGAAGTTTAAAGCCTTCTTTACATTACTAGTTAGCATCCAAATTTTGCATTGCAAATATGGAAACTTGGGATCGAGATGCGCGAAACCAACGTAGGTAGTTTCAGTTTCGATTCAAATAGCCTAAATTTGTTTAGGCTTGGCGTTTAAAATAGGCTAAATGTTGTTTATAATAAAGGACACAATAGGCTATTATTATAAGCTATTAGGTTATATTTTTATTATACGTGGCTACTTATTTTTTTATTCTTGTTGTTTTCTGAATACCATTCATTTAAGGATTTGACATAGGCAAATGTCAAAGGGGAAGTAATGGTAAGGGGAAGTAAAATACGCATAGAAATAGCCTATATGTTATTAATAGTGTTTATAATGTTAATGTTGAATTTTATTTACCGGTCTTTTTCTGAATAGGCTATAAAATGCGTTTGTTTCCCTCTCAACATAACCCAGTGCACTGCGCACAAGCGCACATCTTTGAGATATAAATGAATACATTTTAATAAAACACAATAAGGCCTACATTATAAAACTCAGAAGAGTAGCCTATGTATTTTAATATCTCTGTTGTTCTCTGTTCTCCGGTTGTTAGATAGTCAGTCTGAATGACAGTTCATGCGTTTATGTTAGCTGGGTATAGCCTAGGCTTAGGCTATAGTCAATGCATTATTCTTTTCTTTTTCTATAAGTGTTAAAATATTTAATTTACAACTAATTATATTGATTATCTATATCTACATTTATTATTTAAAAAAAATTTACTGGGCGATCGAGGGCGACCATGTTAGGCTAACAGCCGTCATTTACCCTGCATACCGAGCTGATGCAAAGCATAAAGTTAGGTGAATTTATATCTTCACAGATATCTATCCCTGTCTAGTTTATTTCCCAGTACGGGTTGTGTCGAACCATTCGTTAGTCTGGTTGTTTGATGAAAAAAAAGATTAAATGTAGTTGCAATAAACGCGTTAAGAATCCACACAACGGAGGACTCTTATTCTGCAGTGCAGAACTGAGGAAGAGCTGATGACGGGACAGTTTGATCTTCGGCTGACAAATCAGAGGAAAGGGGCGTTTCATTCCCGCCCACGTGTAGAAATCGAATTTTCCAGCTGTTTATTAATTTTGCTACCTCAGAACGAAAAACGAAAAATCAAGCTGAATTCTTGTTTTTCGTTTTTTTGGAAAAAATGAAAAATCGAAAAAGGAACTGTTTTCTCATTTTTCTACTTTCAATATTAAATCAAAAAACGATTGAACGAATGATACACGGATTCATTTCCTCGGATGAGATGGTTTTTATTCGTTATTTGACACTAAACCATGCTATAAACACACACTGTCTTCCTCACGCTTTTATTTTGGCACTTCCTGTTACCGGCATTTTGAATTTGCATATTAGTTAAATATTTAGTTTTACCCGAAACATTTAGATTCAACATTTAGATTTAGATTTAACATTTAGATTTAACATTTAGATTTAATATTTAGATTTAGATTTAACATTTAGATTTAGATTTAACATTTAGATTTAGATTTAACATTTAGATTTAGATTTAACATTTAGATTTAGATTTAGCATTTAGATTTAGATTTAACATTTTAGATTTAACATTTAGATTTAGCATTTAGATTTAGATTTAACATTTAGATTTAACATTTAGATTTAGATTTAACATTTAGATTTAGCATTTAGATTAGATTTAACATTTAGATTTAGCATTTAGATTTAGATTTAACATTTAGATTTAGATTTAACATTTAGATTTAACATTTAGATTTAGATTTAGCATTTAGATTTAACATTTAACATTTAGGTTTAACATTTAATATTTAGATTTAACTATTTAAAATATCTCTAAGTTGACAAATATTGTTGTAAATGTGCTAAAAAGTGACCGTCAAAAAATTCATACCAGTTTTTTTAAACATTGTTTGAAGCTAAATGTGACAAAACGTTGCTGTTATTTTCAGCGTGAGCCGCTTTACAAACGGCGCCCCATAGTCTTCTGACCTTTCATGAGCACCATGAAATAGCAGAGAGTCAGAGGACAGCAGGAGCATTAGGGAACGCTCACACAGTTTGGGAGAGCTGAACTATTCCCCCTATGAACAGAGCAGCACTGATGACAGAAAAGCAAATGCCACGTTATACACGACAAGGAGGAGCTGGGGAGGTGGCGGGCTGCAAAGAGCTAGCATCAGCAGTTAGGAGCGAACTGAATCTGTTTAAAGAGGGAGCCCTGTTTATATCATAGCCATTAGCAGCAAGGGGAGTTGAACAGCATTTTTTCCTCCAAATCTATCGCTCTATCTCATTCACGGACCGTCAATTATGTCTGACCCCAGTTTGGACAAAGAATTTACGATTTTTGGATCAAAGCGTTCGCAGAAGGCAAAAGAAAAGGACAAAACGAAGACCACCTCGTCGCCAACAGAAGCGGAGGCCCAATCGGACATGGCGCTGATACTCTCTGAAATAAAAGCCAACGGCTCTCGTCTCGATGAGATAACTGATCAGCTGAAGGAAATAGCTGGATCAGTTTCCTCGCTACAAAACTCTTTCGCGGCCCTCACTGAGAGGATCGAGGGTATTGAGCAGGGACGTGCGGTCAGGGTAGGCAGGGTAGGCAGTGCCTCACCAAAGGAAATGTTGACATTACATTTATTAATTCCAAGAACTTTATTAATTCACCACATTATTAATTGCATTTATTTTATTCCAAATATTAATTTTTGTAACAAAAATGTTCAGGAATACACATATAATATACTCATTTTGCCATTGTTTGCTCCTAAAACCATTGTTTCATGCAGGAAATTCAAGGCCATGGCCATTGAGGCAGAGGTTAGCAGTGCCTCTTTGGTCCATAGAACGTAGTTTACGTGGTTTGCACATGCGCAGTCAGTTCTCATGCTGTCTTGAATTGAGGCCATAGACAGTATAAGAAGTGGACAGAGCCATCCCATTGGAACTCAATTGAGACAAGTGAAGCCCATTTTTAGCAATTTCTTAGCACTTCCTTTTCTGACGCGCAGACTCAAACCGAGCAAAGCGTTACACGGACCACGTGAGCAAACCGTCTGTCTTCTAGTAGCTGTGCCAAGAGAAATCTGAATCATTCCCTTCCGAATCTTGCAGAGACGGAGAGTGTGAGTAGGAGCTGTCCATGAGCTGGAGCAGGAGAAACTTTTGCTAGGTATTCTGATTAATTATATTGTCATTTTGCCTCCACGTCCCCCCGATTGCTCGCAAGCTTCTCCTCCTGTCCATACGGTAATCTCTCTACTGTGCGACAGAGAGTCGCGTGGTTATGACACAATCGTTAGCCTACTTTTACAAAAACTGCTTCTATGGGGCCATAACGTAAGATACAAGGTAATGGAGCATTTTATACATTGTCGTGTTTCTTTAGAAATAAATAATGGACAAATGGAGTCTTCAAACGCCTCAGATGTAAAGTTATTCGCTGTCAAAGTGATGCCAAAATGAATGGGAGTCAATGCTAACAGCAGGTGAAGTTCTGCTACAAGATGGTGGCACGCGGCCGGCTTCAACTTCCGGTCGACTTCCTTCCCGCTTGATTGAGGCAGAGACCGAGCTTGCTTCATGTCACGTGATCCACTCAATCCGCGCTTCCCGATCTAGCGGCGCCTAGCGTTGGCTGTAAACAGGCCCGGGGTGGGTAATCAGGAGAATTCCCGGTGGGCCGCTTCACTTTTGGGCCGGTCGAGGATTTTTGTTTTTTCACATTTGTCACGTTAGTTACATAGGCTACACACGTTCCGCATTCTGACACAGCAGCGCGCAGACTCTGCATGGGTTGTACCATGTGAGGGAGTTCTCCCCTCCCCTCCTATAGAGTTGGTTGTGTCCATAGCCCGTCTTTTCCAAAACGTTTTCTCAGGTAACTACCGGCCCGGTAGATATGCGTCAGGGAAGATGGATGGGAGGAAGAGGCCATGAGGTATGTAGGCTTGTTTCCGCCACAGAATAAAACATTTTAAAAGATAATTGCGACTTTTTATCTCACAATTGCGAGTTTACATCTCGCAATTCTGTCATTATTTCTCAGAATTGCGTGAAATAAAGTCGCAATTGCGTGTTATAAAGTCAGAATTGCGAGATATAAAGTCAGAATTGCGAGATATAAAGTCAGAATTGCGAGATATAAAGTCAGAATTGCAAGATATAAAGTCAGAATTGCGAGATATAAAGTCAGAATTGCGAGATATAAAGTCAGAATTGCGAGATATAAAGTCAGAATTGCAAGATATAAAGTCAGAATTGTGTGAAATAAAGTCGCAATTGCTTCTTATAAAGTCTAAGTGAATTATTATTTAACCTTTACATTATCTGTTGAACCATGGCATTAATACAAACTACACAATAGTGACTTGTCGGTTCGCTGACACCGCGCCGCCTCCCTCTTACTGTGTCCTGCACAAAACATTTGTTTGTTGTATAAGTCATAATATAGATGTGTCCATTAATTTGATTATTAGATTTGATTGTGCATTAGCCTCACATATGACTGACTTTGCTGTATGCAGGCAGCGATGTGATTATGCCTGATATGAACTTGGGTTGCTACATTAACTGAATGAATATATGAACATATGCCACATTGATAGGTCACAGCCTACCCATGACAAGATTTCACCGCACGTTACTGGTATTGAGACTAGTCTAACAGAGGCTGAAGGGAGGATTTCTTCCGTGGAAGACTCGGTGGCAGTGTCCGAAGGCCAGCTTGCTAATTTACTGACTAAGGTGGAACAACTTCAGTCAAAAGTGGACGCCTCAAAAGTTAAGAGAACAGAGGTCGACAAAAGAATTTGAGAATAGTTGGTCTACCAGAAGGAGCTGAAGGCTCCGGTCCGCTCACGTCGTTTCTCTGTTCCTCTATCCCCAAATGGCTAGATTTGCCCGCGGATTCTCTCGCCTTGGATATCGAGAGGGCCCATCGGTATCCTACTTTTGTGCCCAGTAATCTGAATTCATCCCAGAGGAGTGTTCTGATTCGTTTCTTGCGGTTTACCGAAAAGGAAACTGTTCTCAGAGGAGCATTGAAGAAGACGATTAACCACGAGGGCGCAGAGCTTCAGTTTTATTCGGACTTATCTACCAGTGTTCTGCAGAAACGTTGCGAATTCAGCTCAGTGGTCAAAACTATGGCCTCTCGTGGCTTATATCGCGGATTCGCCTATACCCTGAAAAATGTTTCCTCCCTAAATCGAATTTGGAGATGGCCATTTTGTCCACCTTGAGCCAGGGATCACAGTGTCAAACGGCCTAAGAGTTATCAGCGATTTTGTACTTTTGGTTGCTGTAGCGCCACCTATCGGCCAATCGGGGTCATACTCTGATAGGTTGTCCCCAAATTGAGGCCTACCATCTGGCCAGGTTTCACGTCTCTAGGCCTTACGGTTTGAAAAAATCAGTACAATTACAATAGGGTTTCAGCAATTCGTGCTTGAACCCCTAATAAACCATTGACACACTTCCAGTGGAAGTGTTTAGATGGACCTTTATGGTAACCTTTGGTCCCATTCCAGGGTCTGAATATAATCTTGCCAATGCTTTTTCACTTATACCTGAAATGCCATTCTGTTTTTTTTGTTTTTTTTATTGCGTATCCGTGTACAGCTGCAAACTGAATGCACTCAGAAACTGAAAGAGCACATAATACAAATCATACTTTTGTAAAACAAAATTAAATGTAATAAGTAAAAAATGAATCCAAGAAAAGTCATGTCAGAACTTTTTCCACCTTTAATGTGATATTGAGACTAACAAAATTCATGTAACAAATAGTATATATATATATATATTTTAATTTGTGCATTAATCTCAGAAGAGTCTTTGAACTTACATGTGTGTCATTAAAGAGGCAAACACGATAGGAAGATAATTAAGTGTTTTTCCTGTTTGTCTGGAAAAGATTTGTCTAACTGGATTTCATATTTCTTCTAGACTATGTTTAAACCTTTGTATTTTAGCACTTTTCGTTTTATTGTAAAATAAATGTAAATGTAGTTATTTGGTAAATCTATTGACTGAAATGGACCTCACTATTTTTGAAAATGGTTAATGTGTGTTCATAAAATAACCCTTCCACCTATAAACTACAAAATAAGGAAACAGGTTAGGCCTGTATGTCTGCTTCATGTTACGTCAAACACTAAAGCTACAAATACAGTCTCATCTGAAGTGATTCTAGCTGGAGAAATTGAGCACATTTGTCTGTCAAAGCAGTGAATTGTGGTGAATTCAGAACAGATTCTTGTTTGCTTTTTTAAAATCTGTGAAATATTGAGAAAATGGACCCTGAACCTAATTTATGATTCTATTATAAAATGCATCAAGCAACAGAGCGGGGTACAACCTAACGCTTTTTGACTTTTTTTTTGACATTTGTGTAAATCTACTTATGGTTCAGAGTATTTATTTTTTCCCACATTAATTTCCCACATGTCTAGTACAATTATGTAGTTTTATTTTATTAATACAGTATATACTTTTATCTTGATATACCCCGAAAGAATGGAAGTGAAATGTGACAACATGCCCCATAGGTGGGGTACATTGTAACATGACCATATGACAGATGTAATGTAATGACAAAATGTAATCTGATCTAATAAAAACATATACAAGACAAACTAAAATATTTTCATAAAGTACAATTATTAACTTTTTCATATAAAATAATAGCATTTTTTATTAATTAAAAATAAAATAATATTTGAGTTTGACAACGAACACACCAGAAAACACAGCTACAGTACAACATTCTTTGTAATGTTCAAAACATTATAATAATTAATTTCTGAACATTGACTCTCAGTCTTTATTTACCTTTAGCTGGACTGAACTTGGATGGATGAAAAATGCATTTCACTGATTCAATACATTGATATAAAAAAAAAAATTTAATTATATGATTTTTTTTATATATATACAGTATATACTGTACAAGTACCTAGTTAAAAAGACAGTTTATGACTGATGTCTTGATATTTTCTCATTTTCTCAAAGACTCAAGCTTACCAGAACAGGGAATTCGCAGGAGTAATTCCAGTGAAAGATTACGTCCCGACTTTTAGCATCATTGGACTCACTTGGCATTCAGTTAAACTAGCTGAACACTTCATATGGGAAGAAGAAACTGGGGCGTCTACTAATCGACACCCAATTCAATAATAGTCAACTAACTTACTTGTTCCCCTAAACTAGCTTCCTAAACTAGGAATAAATCGACAAACAGACTTCAGCAAATGTCCTTTAAGTGCTTTAATCACGGCCGGGAGAGTTTCTCGAGCAGTTCTCAGGGAATCTCTCCCAAGAAGCAAGGCCGGAGGATCTCAGACAAATTCCATTGAGAATCCCACCAGAAAACACGAATACAACAGTCTTAACAGAATCGAGAAAACAGAGACTAACATGTCACCTTCAATATGATTGGTTCAATTGGTTCAAAAGCCCCAACCTTTTCCCTCTGTCACTGGCACAAGCAAACTCTGATTTTGTGATTACTTATCACAAGGTTTGAGAACTAGTCATCAGTCTAGTTTCACTTCCCCTTTCTGTTATTAATACACACACTCAAAGTCACAAGTTTTCCCAAAAGAGTTTGGACACATTAAAAGCATATGAATGTCGTTCCTGCAAGAAAAACAAATGTTAGTTGATTAATTAAACTTGATTAATTAAAAAATCCATCACACCAGCATCTGCCCCTTTGTCTCAGTGTCTCCTAAAACCCTTGTTTATTGTGAACTTAAACGTTTGCAACCCTCAAACTGGACATTATTTGTGTGAAACTCTAGCCTGGGTGCCAGCCCGAACCCCGCCCACAATATTTTTTGGTCGGGAAGTTCGGTCTGGACTCGCTCCGTTGAGGAGCTATTATGCCCGAACAAAAATTGTTCGGACCAATCAAATTGTCAGGGCGGGCTTTATACGATGATGGACAGATAAGCAACGGTAACGTCATCATCCACGTCATCAACGAGCGCTTGGGTTGAATTCAAATGACTGCCGCTGAAGAATTGAGATTTCACGAGTTCATGCTTACAAATAAGTCAGATAGAATAAATGCATATTTGGCGTGCTGTCTGAGGAGAGGCTTCGGGCTCGGTATTCGGCCCGAACCCAAAGTACTCCCCCCGTATTCCTGGCTGTGGAAGAACAAGCCAAGAGTGAGTGCAGGGATGCTGAAAACTGTCATGTTAGGTGAGTTGACCGAGTGAATAAATATATGCTTTCCTCTCATGCTGATAGACGGTTGATTGGATTGATTATTTGAATGTGCTCCTCCTGAAATTTGTTTATAAAACATCATGTGTAGATTCCGCCATCGCGTCTGTTATAGAAGATATCGACAGCGCATTAATTTTAAAAGAGGAACAGAGAACCGCGATCGGAAACATGAATGAAAAACATACGTCACTTACTCCGTTGCTCTGATTGGTTGTAGGTCTATCCAATTGAGTGCAGAGGATTTTTTTTTCCTGGTTCGGTTGAAATACGCCCCATAATCAAAGCTCAATGGAGAAGTATCAGACTCACATTCTGACTAGAATTGAGTATGACGACGTCAGGCTAGTGAAACTCTGTATTTTAGCTCTTCTCATGTTATTGCCTTTTTAAGACAACGTTGTTTTATTCCTCCATTTTTAAGTTGATTTAGTTAAAAATGTCAGTTCAAAGGAAGAAAAGAAAGTCTACTGGCTGAATTGGACCTCACTGTTCTTGAAAACAGTAAATGAACAACTGTGTTCATAAATAAACCTTTAACCTAGAAACTAAATCCTATATAGTTGGCAAGAAAACGAGTTAGACCGGTTTCACAGAGACTGTCTGGAACTAAAGCCACACTTTATCACATGTGAAGACTTTAGCAGGAGAATCCAGCACACTTCTGTCAACAGCAGTGAATCTTCTGTTAGCATGTGTGTGTGCAGGTTTGTCTATAACTGGGAAGAACAAAATATTTCATAAATGCTGTCACTAAAACCATGAAACCTGTAGTACAGACTTGAGTCAAACCTCACTAGTTCAGAAGGTCATAAATCAACCAAGTCAATTGCACTAATTGAAATAATATGCATTGCATTAGCCGTGCTTGCATTTTAAAAGTAACACTAAGTAACTTTTCAACCTTCATTATATATTTCCAAAACGCTTGTGATGGTACATTCAATAGGTTGAATGACATGTCTGCCATAGCCTGACGGGGTTTGTATAGTTTTTAATCGTACTTTTAAACTTCGGGTTTCGGGTAGTAACCCGAGCAGCACAAAAAGAACTACAAAATTCGACTGCTTTACGGCATAGGCTACCTCACTTCCCCCAACACGTCCTCGCATGCTGTTGGACTTGTAAGTATATTGCTTATATTGTATATCACTCGCTGCGCCCTGATCTGCTGGCTGCAGCCAGATAATGGCCTTGTCCAATTACCCACACTCGCGGGCTTGTCCACTTGAGAGCATGTGCATGTGACAGGAAGGAAGTGTACAAGACTGTCCCATGTCAGAAAAATGCCCCTTAATGCACTCCTAACCCACACTACACTGTAAAAAATGTAACCGTGATTTGCTAGAACTTTACCGTCAAAAATACGGTAGCAACCCGTTATTGGTTTTACAGACTTAACTAAAATTTACAGTAATAAAACGTATTTTATTATCTGATATAATGTGAATTTACCATCCTATTGAAGTATTAATATCTGTTTTGTACCATAATACTCTGATAACCACCAATCACTGCAGTGATGAGAGTCACATGATCAATCAAAGCTCATCACAAGCAGCTCTTCCACAAGAAAACTAGAACTATAGAAGCTGCACAGTGTTATTCACACAAACATTAAACACCATCACGGTAACAACACACATGATATTTTAAAAATGCAATAAACATTAATTTAACAACATTAAATGTAACATAAAACCCTAATGTACATAACTGATTAGAAAAAAAAAACGAAGAAAACTATGAAGAAACATAGTTATTTCAGCAGAAATACATCAAATGTGAAGTGTCACGCAGGGAATTGTGGGAATGTCAATTTACGGTTTTTCACTGTAAATTATACAATGAGTTGTTCTTTTTCACTTTCAAAATCTGTAAATTTAACAGTATTTTACAGTAAAATTACATTAAATGTACCATTAGATCTATCACAGTTATTTACCGTATACAGTACGGAAACTTTCTGTTAACCAATTTATAGTTTTTCACTGTAGCATTTTTACAGTCTTTTACCGTTAAAATTACGAACATTTTTTACAGTGAATATATTCGGAACGGTGTTCGAGGCTAAGCGTATCCCATCATGCATTATGTTAGGGAACTCATCATGAGATGTTGAGGAAAACATTCCACTGTAATTTAAATTAATTAGATACATATAAAAACATATAGCAAAGATGAGTAAGGTGTGTGTAGCCTATTTTGTACAACATTTGCAACTGTTTTTTATCACTTAATTAGAAGCACCACAATTTTAATGTTGTCTTCTGTTAGTTACATAGCAACTACTGAACAGACCATGTAGAAGTTTATTTTAAATGCAAAGTATTGAAAATATAATAAATAAAAGCTCTGTAAACACTTTTTTTTTTGCAAGACTATAACTGTGTCCCATCAAGTGATCAAAAGTTCTACACTTGCAGTGACAGTCTTTACACCAATACTTGAACACTTGGGCCAAATTGAGGAAATACGTCATGCAAGTAGACAAGTGGTCAAGTACAAAGGCCACAAGTGTGGGTATCTGGACAGGGCACATATTGCTTCTCGCTACTGTCTCCAATATTTAGAGTTTGGACTGCAGTTCCCATTTCAACCGCTAGTTGTCAGTCTCACATATTGCACCTTTAAAGTGAAAGCAAAAGCTCGTTGTGATGCCGCCAGCATTTATCAGTCAGAAAACGTATTTGCTTGAACAGAAACAAAATGGCGTTTCAGGTCCGCGTCAGGAATAATAAAAATACGATTAAAGCATTATCTGTGGCGTCATCAAGTGAAGAGTTTGAAAAGTTCACAATTGGAAAGCTGAAGGAAAGAGCATTAAGTTTGTTTCCCGGAGTAAACGGTAGGTTGACGGGATCTTTCATAATCTTTGCATTTATGGCATTCTACTGGAAAAAACATTTTATCATCATCATTTTAATCTTTGTAAATATGGGTTTTATTTTCTTGTCAGACTCAAATAGACTGAGGATCATTTACGGTCAAGATGAGCTTGAAGACCATCAAACATTTGGATCGTGCAACATTGAACATCTGTCTCTCCTGGTCGCCGTGCTCAGGATGCCTGGTGCACGTATGATTCTTTTACAATTTACTTCACAGAAATGTTGGCATTATATAATTTATCTTTCTGAAAACGACAGACAGGCACTTTTACCTTTAATGAATTTGAAAATAATAAGGCATGTGTCTCGCTAACCATACAGTCAGGATCATTTACTCTCCCTCATGTTGTTTCAAACCTGTATGAGTTTCTTTCTTCTGTTGAACACAGCCACAATGGCCTTTCAGGTCCGAATCAGGATTAATAAAAATACGATTAAAGTATTATCTGTGGCGTCATGTAGTGAAGAGTTTGATAAGTTCACCATTGGAAAGCTGAAGGAAAGAGCATTAAGTTTGTTTCCTGGAGTAAGCGGTAGGTTGATGGGATATTTCATAATCTTTGCATTTATGGCATTCTACAGGAAAAGGCCAACATTTTATCATCATCATTTTAATCTTTTTAAATATGGGTTTTATTTTCTTGTCAGACTCAAAGAGACTGAGGGTGATTTTCGGTCAAGATGAGCTGGAAGACCATCAAACATTTAAATCGCGCAACATTGAACATCTGTCTCTCCTGGTCGTCGTGCTCAGGATGCCTGAAGGACAAGGTATGATACTTTTACAATTTGCTTTACAAAATTTTCATATTTTAGGCATTAGGCCTATATAATTTATCTATCTGAAAACGAAAGACAGGCACCTTTAATGAATTTGAAAATAACTAGATGTACCGCATGGCGGTATAAAATATGACCGCCGCTCAGGCCTGCACTGGCTTTCCACAAAAATAAATGACGTGGAGCAATTTGGCTGTATTGCGTGTTTATGTATATAAGTTGTATATTTTAAAAGACTGTCTGGAGTATTCCTGTGGATCATGGATAATTTAGAGTTTTGTAATTATTTGCCGTTACTATTTAAGTTTTATATCAAAAGTCATTAGTTTAGACACTTAACATCCATTGGGCCCTATTTTAACGATCTGAAACGCAAGTGTCAAAGCGCAAAGCGCAAGTAACTTTGTGGGCGGGTCTTGGCGCTGTTGCTATTTTCCCGGCGGGATAAATGAGACCACCCTTCATTATTCATAGGGGTGGTTTGGGCGTAACGTGAAATAAACCAATCAGAGCGTCATCTTAAGAGCAGGCGCGCTTGTTCTAAAGCGGATTCCTATTATAACGGCGGATTTGCCAGACGCACACCAGGAGCGGTTCACAGCCGAGGAGAGCAACGCTCTCGTCAGGGACGTTGGGGATGGAGAAACCCACCCAAATTAACTTCGGTTAAAAAGGCGTATGATAATTTGGGTAAATGTGTAAGCTATGTATGCTTTTATAATAAATTATCTATCTATCTATCTATCTATCTATCTATCTATCTATCTATCTATCTATCGTAATAATGTATGATTTGCAAAAATGAAAACTGCTGCTTCTGTGTAGATGAGAGAATCAAAGTGAATGCGCGTTGTGCACACACTACATTGATTATGGCCAAGCATGCGCCCTTAAAATGGCATATGAATAACATGCGCAACGCGCCACTGACTTTAAACTGTTTTTTCCTGGTTAGTGGCGCAATGTTTTCTAAACCTGCAAAATAGCATGAAGGAACGTTTGTGCCGGAACACGCCTCCTTTTTTGCGCTGAACCGCCCCAGGGAGCGCAAGTTCATTCCCTAGTTTAGCGACGTGCTTCTGTGGAGGAAAAAGCGGGCTTTGCGCGGGTGCAAAATAGGAATAATACATGCGTCGGTGTACAAAGTCAATTGCGCTGGGTGCAAGATAGGGCCCATAATGTGAAAACGTCACATCCATAACAGTGGTTTTCCCTACATAATGTATTACAAAAATGAGTTTCAAAAACACACTTATTGTGTTCAAGCAAGTCTTTTTCATGCTACATCGGCAGTTTGTTTAATAATTCACAGAGTTTTTAGGACACTTGTAAAGTGTGTGTAATTCATGTTATGTCCATAACGCTGATAAAATGTATTCATAGTGTGTGTCTGTGTGTCTGTGTGTGTGTGTGTGTCTGTGCGTGTATGTATGCGTGCGTACATGTGTGTGCGCGTGTCTGTTTGTGTGTGTGTGTGTCTGTGCATGTGGATTTGTATGTGTGTGTATGGGTGTGTGTCTGTGCGTGTGGATGTCAGTGTGTGTGCATGCTTGCGTTTGTTTGTATTCCTGCATGTGTGTGTGACAGTATCATCCTAAACCAGCAACCCTTCGCTCAACAGCACCATCTACAGGCCGATGAGTGTACAGTCACTAAATGTGCACATAAATGAATTTATTTTATACCCCCCCATGGATGAAATTCTACGAAACTTAGCAGAGGATACCCCCAGAGGATGTCAAGTTAATCATACACATGAAATATGGTGCAGTTCTGAACATTTCAACTGAAGATAGAGGCAATTAAAGCAGAATAATATTGCATTTTCATTTTTTATGGTAAGGGGCGCAAATCACAAATGAGTGATTATGGGCTAGGTTGATGTGGGCCCTTAAGACCAACATACCATAAAAATGTCTTCATCCTCGGTGCCACGGTTCAGGTAGTTATTTAGGAAAAACTGCATTTTTTGGGTTTGGGGGGGCCCAGCGCGGGGGGGGAGTGGCCCCCGGGGACCAAACGAAATTTTTCCGTGAAAGTCTAGTGGGGCTACATGCCCACCAAATTTCATGTTCCCCGGTGTTTCGGTGTCCCTGGTATCGTTGACGAAAAATTCAGTAGATGATGAAAAAAAAAAACTATCGCTAGCTACGCTACGCTAGCGGCGGTCATAATAAGGCATGTGTCTCGCTAACCATACAGCCAGGATCATTTAGCCTACTCTCCCTCATGTTGTTTCAAACCTGTATGAGTTTCTTTCTTCTGCTGAACACAGATGAAGATATTTTGAAAAATGTCGGTAACCAGAAAGTTGACGTTAGCCACTGACTTAATCCGTGTATCATTCGTTCAGTCGTTTTTTATTTAATATTGAAAGTAGAAAAATGAGAAAACGGTTCCTATTTCGATTTTTCTTCTTTTTTTTTAAAACGAAAAACAAGAATTCAGCTTGATTTTTAGTTTTTCGTTCTGAGGTAGCAAAATTAATAAACAGCTGGAATATTCGATTTCTACACGTGGGCGGGAATGAAACGCCCCTTTCCTCTGATTTGTCAGCCGAAGATCAAACTGTCCCGTCATCAGTTCTTCCTCAGTTCTGCCCTGCAGAATAAGAGTCCTCCGTTGTGTGGATTCTTAACGTGTTTATTGGAACTTTTTCATATGTTTTCCATCAACCAGACTAACGAATGGCTCGACACAACCCGTACTGGGGAATAGACTAGACAGGGCTTTCTTCTTTGTAGACCAGAGTTCTCAAGTGCCAGGGTTTTTTTTTAATCATGAACCACGTTGTTTTTTATTCCTAAGTGACTATATAATGCATTTTACTTAAAATAATCTAAATGTTGACTTTGAAAAGTAGGCGCGTCAGAAGGCTATTTACTCTATTTTGGTTCATTTTTGGTGTGCGCCAGAAAGATGTTCAAGGAGACTGAGACGCGCTAAAGCAGTGCATCATGTTGTTTTCTATATTTTTCAAAGGCATGGCATTTTGTAGTCATTTTGAGTGTACACAAATAAAAATATAAATTTTACTGTTTCGAATGACAGAGTATTAAACGACAGAATATTAAGTTATTTCCCCTGCTGAGCAACAAATCCAAGTGATGGCGCCGGCGCGGCGCTCGCTCACACAACATCTAGGCTATTATCAGTTCACTTCTGGCATTGCTAACTTGACATTGCAGCCTGTTCATTATTAAAATAAAACACAGTCAACCAAATATATAAAAAGTTATTCTGCTTAATTTAATTGGTCTGTTGTACAATATAAAGGCTGTGCCGCACAGCAGTTATTCCAAACTCATTTCCCATGCTGTGAAGATGATGATTTAACCTATACGTGTATATTGGGACTCGACTGAAGTATGAAGCCTTCTTTACATTACTACTGTAGTTAGCATCCAAATGCTACATTGCAAATATGGAAACTTTGGACAGAATAAGAGATGCGCGAAACAAACGTCGGTACAGTTTCAGTTTTGATTAAAATAAATTTGTTTAGGCTTGGCATTTAAAATAGGCTAAATGTTGTTTATAATAAAGGACACAATAGGCTATTATTATAAGCTATTAGGTTATATTTTTATTATAGGCCTACATGGCTACTTATTTTTCATTCTTGTTGTTTTCTGAATACCATTCATTTAAAGATTTGCCATAGCCTATATGTTATTAATAGTGTTTATAATGTTAATGTTGTATTTTATTTACCTGTCTTTTACACTATTTCTGAATAGGCTAATAATAAAATGCGTTTGTTTCTTTGAGATATAAATTAATACATTTTAATGTCTTTTAACAAGGCCTACATTATAAAACTCAGAAGAGATATGTATTTTAATATCTCTGTTGTTGGTTGTTAGATAGGCTAATCATATTATGCATTCATGCGTTTACGTTTATATAGGCCTATTATATAGTCAATGCATTATTCTTTTCTTTTTGTATTAGTGTTAAAAATATTTAATTTACACCTAATTATATTGATTTATATCTTCATTTATTAAAAAAAAAAAAAAATGACTGGGCAATCAAGGGTGACCATGGTAGGCTAACAGCCATCATTTACCCTGCATACCCAGCTGATGCAAAGCGTAGGTGAATTTATATCTACAAAGAAGAAAGCCCTGTCTAGTCTATTCCCCAGTACGGGTTGTGTCGAGCCATTCGTTAGTCTGGTTGATGAAAAAAAGATGAAATGTAGTTGCAATAAACGCGTTAAGAATCCACACATTGGAGGATTCTTATTCTGCAGTGCAGAACTGAGGAAGAATAGGGCTGCGTTCAGCCCTGACAAAACATTTTCTGAGCCTGATGAAGTCGGTATAAATATGTGTTTAATACTACAAAATATGCCCAATGTCACAGTTACTGCACTTGCTGCCCAGAACACAAGAGAACATCCCAGTCGAGTGAAGGCATTGCTGAAACTGAAACACACATCTTACCTAATTCAGAGTAAAACAGATCTATTTAGCCTCACATACTGACTTTTTTTGTAGCTCTACTGTTTTAATACCCTGTATTTTCTTTCTCATTTTTAGGAAAAGCACTTAATTACCATTGTTTATTTCTATACCAAATGTCATACACTTGCAATGAAGCTAAACATATAAACAACTACATCATTATGTTGATATCCTATATTTTTTACAATAAAACTTTCAAACATGTCTTCTAATATCCTCAGTTGTGAATATATATATATATATATATATATATATTCATTGAATATGAATATGTGAATATGAATCGCGTATACCGAGCTGCATCAACACATCTGTAAATGACTTGCCCATTGTGCGAGTTCACTTTAATACCGCATGCTTTATATACATGTTGCTGCTGATTGGACTGCAGTTCTGACACACCCACCAAACAAGAGAAAACGCATCTCAAACCCCGTTGCACACCGGTGCACGCCGTTTCCAGGAAACATGACGTTCAACCCGGAAACCGTAGCAAAGCGTTGCGCACCGTTTTGAACTTGAACGTGCCCCAGATGACGGGACAGTTTGATATTCGGCTGACAAATCAGAGGAAAGGGGCGTTTCATTCCCGCCCACGTGTAGAAATCGAATATTCCAGCTGTTTATTAATTTTGCTACCTCAGAACGAAAAACTAAAAATCAAGCTGAATTCTTGTTTTTCGTTTAAAAAAAAAAGAAGAAAAATCGAAATAGGAACCGTTTTCTCATTTTTCTACTTTCAATATTAAATGAAAAAACGACTGAACGAATGATACACGGATTGACTTCCATAGTATTTCACCCACAAACCCCCAATATTGAAAAGGCAATATACTGAAATATTTTCTGGTTCTGTTTCATGTAAAATATATCTTTTGTGATTATATATTGCTTTCTCTCCATATTATCAGAAAAATATACAATATTTAAAAATAAGAACACAGGACTTCGTTATTGTTGTTGCCAAGAACAGCGTATTATATTATTACATAAAGCCTACTGTTTATGGATATAGTATAAGTATTGTCAAACTAAAATGCTTTTTTGTCATAATGTTAATTACTTCTGTTAGGGGTTAAAGGGACACTCCACCGATTTTTCATATTAAACTATGTTATTCCCTTAACTAAGACGAGTTGATACACACCTCTCTCGTCTCAGTGCGTGCACTCAATCGCTCTAGCGCGCGGTGACACTGTGATAGCGCTTAGCTTAGCCCAGTTCATTCATTAGGGACCAAACAGAGATGAAGTTAGAAGCGACCAAACACCTCCACGTTTTCCCTATTTAAAAACAGTTACACGAGTAGTTTTTAGCAGTAAAAAGTCACGTTGGTTCTAATGACAGAAGTGAGGGGGAGAGGATTTTTCAGGAGTGATGATATTACTGCGCTGAGTCGAAGTGCTGCCAGTGCTAGGGTTGCCAACTCTCTGAAATGAAAATAAGGAACGGGGGGACACGCCCCCGGACACGCCCCCCAAGGAATAATTAAAAAAAAAAAACTCCTGAAATGATGACTTCTGGTGAATATTGTGGAAACTAATTGATATATTTAGATAAATATATTTAATACATTGTAGCATATTATAATACAACTTATAGGCCTATAGAATAGCAAAGTAGGCCTAATCAATATACAAGACTGAACCACATAAGTTAGATGTGAAATATAAAGCCTATCATGATCATTTTGCCAACAATGAACCATGGATTTGTTTAGTTTATAATACATTTTATTTTTTAACTTAAACAAATACAACATCTAACATTCAAAACTTCTGTAGCCTTGTGCAAACTTATTCAATAGAATTAGACTTCTAGAATGTTCTTTCCAGTGCAAAAAAATATATTTTAATTTAATTAGACAACATTTTAAGGAGGTGTAGTGCAAATATATTTATATAATTATACTTCCATTATAGTTAACTTTCTTTCCAGTGCAAAACAATAATATAAAAACATAAATAAAAAAAGCTAATAAAGAAAATCTAAAATATTGCACTCAAATACTGCATTCAAGCAATACAACACCTGTATGTATGCACATGGAAAATCTCACAGAAATAAATAAACCTCCAGACTAAGCACATTGTGCAGCTATTTTTTCCATGTGTACTTTTTTTATTTCTTTACAATGTTAGGCTAAACTTGTAATATCTCTTTTAATATAATCACTTTCTTATGAACTAATTTGAGTCTTAAAATTACATAGCCTACCATATCAGCTGGAGACGTCTGACGGACAAGGAACCGTGACATCGCTCGGCCGTGTATTCATTGTCCCTCACGCATTCCAGCCACGGGTAGTCATTTTCCCATTCAATTCTATATTTTTGTGCTCTTTTCTTTTTCGCCGGCTGCTCGGAGGAAGTCATTTTTACATTTCCCGCTGTTGTCACTTGTCGTCATCGTTGCTACGATACGTGACTCACAATGACTGAAACGACCAATTAAAAGGGCATTCTCTGATGATGTTCCAAGATGTTAAAAACGCTACGCTGATCATAGACAATCCGGGGGGAGAAATTAGTAGCCTATCTACCGCACCGTCGGGGTTTTTTTTCACTGCACTGAATTGATTCTCAAAAATACGGAACAAAGTGCGTTCCGTATCAGTTCAATACGGAACAAGACTTTTATGTGTCAAATACGGAACGATTCCGTATTATACGGAACGGTTGGCAACCCTAGCCAGTGCTATTCCACCATACATCATAGTTATCCTTTTTACCCGCTTAGAAAAGCGCCACGTTTTATTTTGTGTCACCATACTTGGTCGTGTAACTACTCCTGTAACCGTATTTAAATAGGGAAAACGTGGAGGAAAACGTTCTCAGCTCTTAGATTCCGTCAATTTTATTACGAAATTCAGACAAAAATACGTTTGGCGCTTGTAAATGTGACGTGACAGATTGCTGAGCGCCTCAGTTCAAGTGCACGTGAACCCATCATCTGTTACTTTTTTATTTAAAGATGCAGTACAACCAGAGCCATAGAGAGAAAGAGTTGCGACACTCCCATAGACCTCCGTTGTAAATAATGGCGGCGCTTTTAACCGCCTACTTCCGGGATTAGAAGATCGGAATAGTTCTAAACACTGTCATTTTGGCGTTGGACACCATTCACTTACATTGCTGCGCGTCGAGTTGTTCTAGAGTTAAGTTGCTGAAATATCGACCTCTTTTGAATTGTCAACTGTCTATTTTGTATCAGAGGCCCTTTGCGATGCTTATACTGGTCTTATAATGCTTATACTCGATGCTTATACTGGTCTTCATTTGTACATGCACAGCGTAATTATTTATATTTTATGTTGGATGTTTCATCCAATTTTCAAGCACTGCGCTAGCTAGTTAGCTAGCGCGACTTCGTCAGCTGTCACTGTGACAGTAAGAGTTCGGTAATGAATCACTACCACCTTTATAGCAACTTTTATTTAATTTAATTTTTTGGGATATACTAACTTTTCATTATGTTTTATTGTCTTGAGTGAAGCGGCTTGTGAGAACAATGCTGGACCTCTAGGATTGTTATGGCCATCACCAGTCCTGTCTGTTTCATGGATCACCTGCCCCTGGTTTTTGCTTTTCTTGTTCACACAAGCACACATTTTTGTTGTCTGTCATTGTTTAATAAAAAATATTTAAGCGAACTCTGAACGGCCGCCACGGCAGACCTCTTTGCGTGATCACGAAGGTAGGCTAATGGCTGAATCAAAATTTATAAGCAAAATCACGTGAATCAATAGCCTAATACAGCCCAGTTGTGCTAAAATAAATATCATGAGACGTCCATCATCAGATGAATGATATGGAAAAGTTAAGTTAGAGCCGCTAAAGCCAGTGCTACTACCCATGCGAACATGAACACTAGCTTTTCCCTCCAAAAATACAGCCTAAAACTTGTCTCCAAATGCAAAACTGACATTAACAAAATGCAATAACAGCTGAAAAAGTACTTGGGTGTGTGTTTTATTTTATATTTACCGTTCAATAATGCAATCGCTGCTGTCTGTCCCATAGAAGAACATGACAGCCAGCGTATGTTTTAGAACTATTGGGGCTTACATGAACCACGTGACAGCCATAGCGGCGACATCAAAGAGTGTCGCAACTCTTTCTCTCTATGGCTCTGAGTACAACTTACCGAAAGTATACCTAATATCGAACAATTAGTGTTTTTCAACCACGGAAAGAGGTCAATATAACAGCAGGAGAACAATTATGTCACATAACGTTACATTTACCTCAGGAAAGCCATTTAATGACCATAGCATGTTAACTGAATAGAAAAAATAGCCAGAGAGGAGATTTTGCTGAGCACTATATTACATATTTATTATATTTTTACTTATGTCATTAAATAATTGTTATTATAACAAAAACTGCATTATATTTAATTTAATGTTATTTTTAACCTTTAATAATACCAGCAGATTGGGCCCTCTATGTTTACAGCATTAGGTGAGATTATTTTTTTTTAATAAAATTTAAAATAAACATGTATCCAAATTAGTGAATATTGAATCAAAATCGGAAAAAAAAAAACTCACTCCAAGCTAAACTCAAAAGTTGGCAGCCCTGCAGATCTTTGAATGAACACACAGAGTTAGAATTATTTATTAATTATAAAAAATTTAAGAAAAGTTTTACTGAAGATAGTTTGAAGTTTCATCAGCAGAAGTTAACCCTGTAACCCTGCTTACAGTTACAAAGATCGCAGCAGTTATACACACACACACACACACACACACACACACACACAACACACACACACACACACACACACACACACACACACACACACACACACACACACACACACACACACACACACACACACAGTTATACCCTTCAAGGTCTAAGCTACGTCCTTGCTTCAGATTGCAGTTTCTGATTGGCTGAGAAAAAGATAAAAAAATGTAATTTTCCACACATATACAGATATACAGACTGAAGCATATCTCTATAGATTATACCGCTGACACTCGGACACTAAAGTTAGGCACGCCGTGACCTTCCGGGTCTTGCTTTAACTGAGAAATGGTGCCTTAAACTATAGACTTCGATGACCGCTATATGTTTTAACACGTTAAAGACCTTTTTCAAACACAAAACAAGTCCCTATTTCATTTCTGGAAGCCGGGATAAATCAGCAAGCACTGTTACTGCATTCAGATATCAAATACTGACATTAAAGAATACATGAAAAGCACATTTCAGTAATCACACTGGTAACTTCTATAACAAAGTACAATCTCCAGGGAACTCATTCAATGACAGTGATATTTAGAAGGAAAAATATTGATTAATACCCTGATTATAATCACTCATTCATGTACATTGAAGCAGCAGTGGATTCCAGAATCACTCCTTCAAAACATTTTCTCTAAAAACAAAATGTGAAGAAAAATGTGGGATATAGTTTTGAGATATGTTCATTATACTATCATGGTGCACATTTTAATGAAAATATTCATCTTTAAAAATTTGATGTTAACTTGTATTAAAAACTTTTTAAAACATTTTCACTTTTAATTAAATTGCTTTTGTTACACCCCTGAAAAAGGGGAAAAATAATCACAAGAGTGATATGGGTGTTTCCTCACTGAAAACTTTAGTGTTATGAGGAAAAGGCTGCGATTTCCCCGGAGAAAAGGGTTGGAAGACAAAAGCAATCAATCACGGGCGCATAGATTAAGATCACTTTGGCGATCACAGATGAACACTTTTTACCCGTAGATTAGGCACTATAAAATGAAGTAATCAATATAACGTGTACATATTCCTCTTATGATTGTTACCCTTTGTACACATGTCAGATTTTAGCTTTTTAACACAATTATATGAATTGTATAAATCCTTATTACTAGTACTGAACGCATGAGCTTTTTAACCTTAAATATTTTAAGATACTCACATCCTATGAATTTACTAAAACCTTTAAACCCATAACAGGACAGTAAGTATTTCCTTTAACCTGCCACACTTTCATGTATTGATAATGTGCAGGAAACACCAGATCTTTTTTTAAATAAAAGTTTAGAGAAAGGATCATTTTCTTCATTTGATAAGATACTATTAAATAATATTTTAAATTATAATTTCCATTGTAGTATTTCACAAGAACAGTCCTTCTTCACGTCTAATAGTTGCTGACTGTCTTCACAGACTTGAATGCTTGTTCCACTGTCTCAATGCTCTGTTTACATCTCATTCATCCTCTTGTTTTCCCTGGGATGTAGGAACACCTGACCCTGGAGGAACCAAAGCCCACAGGAGAGTCAGTGAAGCTGTAGGGTTTACAGGTGTGTTACATATGATGAATATGAATGTCTACTCTACACATACAGTATAACTAAATTATGTACAACACTTAAGATAATTGGTTTTCACGTTTTAGCTTTAGTTAATTTAATTGTAAAAATGATCTGACAAACAATGCTTTTACAGCAATTATTAATCTTGGTTAACTCAAGCTGATATATGTAATCTTGGGTCATATATGATGGTTCTAAAAAGAACATTATTTTGTGTACATTGGTTTAATGCAATATGTTTACGCAATTTTAAGGTTCAAAAAAGTAATTATGTTACACACACTGTATATTATTGTATATTGTTTCTCCTCTATGCCCCGCCTTTCTGAAACTAGTCAAATTTCACAAAGCTCATCGTTCTGAAAAGCGTGGTACTACTTTATAAATTTGAGCCCGATTCTGATCCAGAAAATGTCAGGAAAATGTTAAAATCTCAGGCTGTGTCTGAGTCAGAAGCGCCATACTGTACATGCAAAGATTTATTGCCCCACTTTTTAGAATCAGTCTGTGCACAGCTGGCTTGTAGCTAATGTTACTCTCGCAGGTTCTGGAAACAGTCCTCCGAAAAATGCGCAGCACACTGTCGGATATTTTGGTTGTACTGTTCTGGAACAGTGCTGTAAATAAAACTTAACTACTCGTAACCACAAATTAGTTTGGCTTTCGCAATGAGACGCAGCATCTCCACGACATGGCGACAACAATAATACAGCGAGAATAAAAGTTAAGCCTTCTTTCTTTGCGTTTACAATTGGAGTTTACAACTCCACACACTGATGTAGAGATTTGGAGGCGTGTCTGAACGAAGCGTTTTAGGAAGGTGTGGCTGAGCCTTAACTTTTATAACGCACATCTCTTTAGGTTTTAGACTTTGAGCTTTGTAACTCTGCAGATCTTATACATGCACTAACTAAGGAAAACAAGAAATCGCATCATATGACCCCTTTAATGAACAGCTGGAGCATAAGCAGGCGCTCAACTTGCTCTGCCATCAGTTGTTTCACATTTCCTCCAGCGTTAATGCATTTGGAAGACGCTTTTAGCCATATTTACACAAATCAAGACTAATATATATTTATATATATATATATATATATATATATATAAAATTTGGAGTTACTTGGAGTTATTTGGAGTTACTGTTTTTCCAAAGGTACATATTTTCTGATATTTTGGCTAGCTATACGACTAAAGTTTAGACAATAGAACTGAGCCAAGATTTGCTCACAGACTCACAGATTTCAGTTACTGCCTAGGCAGTAGTAGACTTGAGACGATTCGGTTAACTAATTTTTTTTTTTGTCTGTATTATTTTCAGGTGCCTTTTTCAAATATTTTGGTTTTTCGAAGGAATTTGAGAATTCAGGTACACACATTCCTTGAAAATAGCTTTTTTTAATTATTACATTTGATATCATTATTTACTGTTATTTATAGTCACTTGTTAAAGTGAAATAGAAAAAGCAGAATCTCTATTAATGTGTACAAAAAGAAGCAGAGGCAGCGTGAGAAGTGGCTTCAACTCTAAAAACCGTTCAGCAAGATATGTATCTGATGTTTATTATAATTACATTTATTCATTTAGCAGATGCTTTCATCCTATGACTTACAAAAAAACGAACTCAAGCAGTTTCTCATGAGAGCCAAAAATACCCATAGTACACAACATTTAAAGTATACGATTGATTAGGACACAAACTACAGCAAAAGAGAAATAGAATATAGCGTCTTTTAGAATATAAGTGTTCTGTTTAAGATTGTGTATATTTTAGTACTCGTAGAAAGAAGTGTGTCTTCAGCTGTTTCTTGAATGTTGTGGTGGTCTCATCAGATCGGTTGAAGGTTGGCAGCTCATTACAGCAGAGAGGAGCAGCGATTCCAGCACAGGACGATTATATGTCTCTTTCTACAGCAGCCGGATCCCTCTCCATCACTGACCGTAAGCACGAGGAAACACACATATAGATACATATGTACATTCTGTACACTATAAACAAAATACAAGGCGGAAAATTAATTTCTGTATCAAAACACTGATTTTTGATTTCTAACAAATTGGCTCCAGGGTTTTTTTTCCACACAATCACACTGGTTGTAAGTAATCTGTAAATGAATGTGGCATTTTAGATTCCTTCACCAAACACAAGAGTTGTTAGTTTAGAATGATATAGAAATGTGATTTATGTCATGCAAATAGTTTTCCAATTGTAAACAGATATTTATTTGCGTTTTTGCAGACTTGGTTTGAAGATTTGGTACACGAGTGAATGGTCCTCAAGGACCAGCATGTCCCTTTAGGGGCTCTGTAGTTTCACCAATCATTCATTCAACTTTTATTGTTAATTTATATTGTCTGCTGAATTAACTTGCATAACATTTCCTTTTGTGTTTCATGAATAAGAACCCGATTTAACGTGTTACGGTATCGTTTCAATACCTGCATGATGGTTATTTTAAACTAAACACAGTGATCTTTTTTTTTGCCGTAGATGAGTGGACGAGAATGCCGAGCACTCCCAGCGATGATAATATGAGGGACAGGACAGAAGAAACAGCGTATGATCTTCCAGCAGGAGCTCCAGCTGTTCCCTCAGACCCAGACATGCAGTTTGTGCTAAATTTGCTTCCATCTCTAAAGAGGATGGATCTTAGATGCAGAGAGCACACCAAACTCAGAATACAACAGCTTGTGTTTGAAGCAGAGTTTGGTACGTGTATTATCATTCTCCTTATTTGAGCTGTTTTTACTGTTGAATGAAACTGATCCGTGAGTTTAGATGATCACTGGACCTCCAGCATGCATCATCACACAAACACATACAGGAGATACTTTACAAAAAGATAGTATTCATTCAGGGCCGTTTGCACAACACCGTTTTCAGCTAAAAACAGAAAACTTTTATGCGCTTTGACTGTTCATTTACATGACGACTGCGTTTTGGGAGCCTGGAAATGCAAACTTTTGAAAACAAGTTTCAAAGTGCAAGTGTTTTTAAATCAATACTGTTATTGTCTCCATGCAATCAGACAACTATCAAAAACAAGACATAGTAAAAACTACAGTAGGTGTGTAACGGTACACAAACATGGTTCGGTATCTTGGTAATGAAGTCACGGTTCGGTACAGCAGTAATACACTAAACACAAAATTGCTTCTTTTTATAATATATAATAACTTCTAAATCTAATTATAAATAAATTTTCTACTCCAATTCATTTTTGAAATATAATCATTTACACAGTGGCTGTCATAACTTGTTTTCATGATGAAGTTTTTTAAACATACATTAAATAATCAAGACATTACTTACAGGTTAAGTAAATATAATGAATATGCTAATATAGTGTATAATATATACGAAATGCTTCTCTCTAGAGTTCATTATAGCAGAATACAATGTTTTTAGTCGTTTTTGTGGATCTGTGTGAACAGGATCATTTTACAACATTGTCGTCTGTACTGTAAAAACACAAAGGAAAAGCGTGTCTGTTTTTAGTATGTTATTGTCGCATAAACTTACGCTAAATCAGGGCTAGTCAACCATACTCCAGTAAACTCTCTGCAGACTTCAGACTTCAGCACACCTACAGGTCCTGTGATTGTCAAGCAATCCTGAACACATTGGCTGTGTTCAAAATCGCCTCATATACCCTAATCTAATTCACTTTTTAATTTTAATTTATACCACTATGATATTACGCTGTAGCCACATTGACGACATTGGCCGCATTCCATAGGCGTAATTTGGGACGGGTGGGACATGTCCCCACCACTTTTTTCTAAGGTCGATATTGTCCCCATCACTTTTGAAACATCTCACGGCACGAATGTACCGATACAAATAAATAAAACATATCCAGTTAACTAGCAGAGCATTCATTTCGTTCGTTTGTTAAATAAGAGGCGATCTAGCGCTGAAATGTGTTGTTTTTGAAATCAACTGATCAAAGTGGTCGTTGCCGCTGCGATCAGCGGATACTGTGTTTGTTTGTGGCTCGCACGCAGTCTTCACTCGGACGCGCGCTTCAATCCGTTGTGGACACTCTCTATTCATTCTGGTGAAATTACAAAACAAAATGCATAGAAACGTATCCTTGCCTGATATACAACCACTGATAAACATAATCGGTTTTGATGAAAAAAAAAAAAAAAAACCTATATGAGTGCGGATTAGAACTCAGAACCTCTGACACGCTTGGCAAAAGTTCTGCCACTGGACCATTTTAATGTACACTTTACATATCGGATTTATGTATTCACATGAAAATTCTCGCTACTAACAACATTAAACCTCATTAAGTGACAAATTAAACCCAATGTACTATTTAAATCGATTGCTACAATGTTATTGTACGTACATCTGATTTATGATTTAGCATAAATCCCCCCCGTCCCACCCACTTTTTTAAAACAAAGTTACGCCACTGCCGCATTCACAACATCTTAAGGCTAAAAGTAGCTCCTAACTTGCCGGTTTAGGAGAAACTCTTAAAAATAATGGGTGCGTTAGACCTAATTTTAGGACTCCTAAATTTTTGCTCTAAGAGTTTTTCACAGAGCATTTACAGTAAGCGCTAAAATTAGCCCCTAAATCTGTGAAACGTTAGGAGTAGTCAAGATGACTTCTAAGTCACTAAGACCAAAACACAAACAATCCTAATGGCTGTTGCCAGCAATCCGCCTCAGCATTCCCCCCAAAGACACTGTACACCATTGAGGCAATATCGATAGAGCCTTTTCTTCATAAATTCAATAAATATTATGATTTATAGATTTAATCTGTGATGACATAACATAAAGGTTCATTTATGTACTGGCAATAAACACTGCAGACATCTCATGTGACTCGGGATTGAGTTCTGGCTCGTGGACCTTTCCCGATCCCCCGACTGAATTAAATTGTGTTTATATTGCTTATGATTATAATAAAATATATTATCATAGATTAGATAAGGAGCTGGACTGAATTTGGATGGATGAAAAATACCTTTCACTGATTCAATACATTGATATAAAATATATAATTTTAATTATAAATATATTTATATATATATACTGTTCAAGTTTTTTAAAAGACTGTTTATGACTGATGTTTTGATATTTTCTCATTTTCTCAAAGGCTTACCAGAACAGGGAATTCGCAGGAGTAATTCCAGTGAAAGATTACGCCCCGACTTATAGCTTCATTGGACTCACTTGGCATTCAGTTGAAAGAGCTGAATACTTCATATGATGGGAAGAAGCATGACTTTTCCTAGTAGGCTGGTGGACATGTGGGTCAGCTGTCAAACAGTGAAGATTCCCATCATCAGGTCCATCATCAGACACTGATCCTGCTGTGTACTTCCAGCTTCACCACCAGCATCTGTCCAGGGCTGTGATCCCAGAAAACATTGTTAGCCATCTGTGTTCACATGGCAGTGCCTGTGGTTTCTTGTTAGTATGACATGTGGACAGAGAGAACATTTGAGAACAATATGCATGGTAAAAACATACACTAATTTACTTTGTTGATTTTATTTATATATATTTTTATGTTTGTAGAAGATTGGAAAACTAAGGGTCACGAGTGTTTTGGACAAACTAGTTTAGTCTAAGCTACTTTTGTCCAGATTTTCTGCTTTTGTTAAATTTAAATGTGTATTTCATGGAAGAAATGTTATTATGTGAATTATGTTATGTGTCTCTTTTGTCATCATCACAGTTGTGATAATCATGGAGTTTATCTGACACTTCCAGTGCAAGCATGTAGTCCCTGTCCTCTATATACTGTATAATATACAGTGTATATTATTCTGTATATTGATGTATATTAATGTATATATGCTATTTTGTTTTACCTGAGATGTTGTTCTGCTTTGTGTTCATTGCTGATCTGTGAACGGTCAGATGCAAACCGAATACAAAATAAAATGTATAAAGTCTGAGTAACAATATTCTCATTTGCATTTGTATATGAATAGATCAGTAGATCTGAAATGTTAATCATTTATTTTAATAATAATAATAAGCCATTTATATTATGATTGTTTAGTTTTATTTATACTTGAGTTGATGTTAACCAGCATCTGCCCCATTGTCTCAGAGTCTCCTAAACCCTTGTTTTATTGTGAACTTAAACGTTTGCAACCCTCAAACTGGACATCAAATAGTTGTTTGAAACTTTGTATTTTAGCTCTTCTCATGTTATTGCCTTCTTAAGACAACGTTGTTTTATTCCTCAAATTTTTAAGTTGATTTAGTTAAAAATGTCTGGTAAAAGGAAGAAAAGAAAGTCTACTGGCTGAATTGGACCTCGCTGTTCTTGAAAACAGTAAATGAACAACTGTGTTCATAAATAAACCTTTAACCTAGAAACTAAATCCCATAGACGGCGAGAAAACGAGTTAGACCGGTTTCACAGAGAATACTGACGTCAGGAACTAAAGCCACACATAATCACACGTGAAGACTTAATCCAGCACACTTCTGTCAACAGCAGTGAATCTTGTGTTAGCATGTGTGCAGGTTTGTCTATAACTGTGAAGAATGGCATTTATTTTTTATTTATTTGTTTTTATTTACTCCTTTATTAAAATGATTTTGAAATCATTTATCCGTTTTTGAACCAAAAAACGTAAAAAAAAAAATAAAGGCACGGTTTCTCGTTTTTGCTTATTTCATTTCAAATTGGAAAAAAAAGTACACAGACCAACACTGAACAAGAGCTTTCATCTGACTTCATATGTGGAATATAATGCATATTGTTGTGAAACCTTTATGACACTTTTCTGATCCTTCATTGAAGAGCTCAGTTTGACAAGCTCTGGTTTCTGAGTGTTAAAGAGCAACACGTCTGATAATCGTGTGTGCGTGTGTGTGTGTGTGTGTGTGTGTCTCAGCAGCAGATGTCAGTGTTTCTCTTCCACTGAAATCACATTCATTCCTCAAATAGAAGAGCTGCAGAATTACACACTACACCAAGGGCGTAGATTTGGTTTGAACATTGGGGGGGGGGGTTGAAGTTTGGGTTCTGCATATTGTTCATGTGATCATGGTATAAATATTGGGGGGTTATCTCCCCCCAACCCCCCCACAAATTATGCCCCTGCACTACACACACACCAAACTGATATAGACACAAGGAACACATTTAATATGGGTTTGGAATATATATATATATATATATATAGATGAGGAATAGAACTGAGTAGATTTGAACTAAAACACTTGCACTGACACTCAGAATCACATGATGTTCAGTCTGAACTAGAGCAGATTGTGTTGGACTGTCCTGCTTTAATGATAGTTTATGGGTAACATAATTTATGGGGTTTTTGAAAACCTTTCCTGAGAACGTTTTAGATTTTCTATCAGATATTAAAATATTGTTGTAAGGAAATATAGTTAAATTATTGTATATGAAATAGACAGACAGTGTTTAATTTCTAAGGTGAGAGTGACTGATACTATTGAAACTTTGAGCTGGTTTAGAAACACAGTCTATTCGCAATGAAAGCGTTCAAACTGCAATATTAAACACACAGAACAACTGCAAAGAGTCCAATGTGTAAACGATATGATTTAGGCATTAAATCCAGCAGAAACTCCAGAACAATCTGCATATTTCTACATGCTCAGGACAGCCGTCAGTCCCTGAAGCTCACCGTCCGAGTCCAGCGTTTCTCCACTCTTACACACTCTTACGATCCCAGTAAAGCCAGTCCAGCGTTTCTCCACTCTTACACACTCTTACGATCCCAGTAAAGCCAGTCCAGCGTTTCTCCACTCTTACACACTCTCATGATCCCAGTAAAGCCAGTCTAGCATTTCTCCACTCTTACACACTCTTATGATCCCAGTAAAGCCAGTCCAGCGTTTCTCCACTCTTACACACTCTTATGATCCCAGTAAAGCCAGTCCAGCGTTTCTCCACTCTTACACACTCTCATGATCCCAGTAAAGCCAGTCTAGCATTTCTCCACTCTTACACACTCTTATGATCCCAGTAAAGCCAGTCCAGCGTTTCTCCACTTTACACACTCTTATGATCCCAGTAAAGCCAGTCTAGCGTTTCTCCACTTTACACACTCTTATGATCCCAGTAAAGCCAGTCCAGCGTTTCTCCACTTTACACACTCTTACGATCCCAGTAAAGCCAGTCCAGCGTTTCTCCACTCTTACACACTCTCATGATCCCAGTAAAGCCAGTCTAGCATTTCTCCACTCTTACACACTCTTATGATCCCAGTAAAGCCAGTCCAGCGTTTCTCCACTTTACACACTCTTATGATCCCAGTAAAGCCAGTCTAGCGTTTCTCCACTCTTACACACTCTTATGATCCCAGTAAAGCCAGTCCAGCGTTTCTCCACTTTACACACTCTTATGATCCCAGTAAAGCCAGTCCAGCGTTTCTCCACTCTTACACACTCTTATGATCCCAGTAAAGCCAGTCCAGCGTTTCTCCACTCTTACACACTCTTATGATCCCAGTAAAGCCAGTCCAGCGTTTCTCCACTCTTACACACTCTTATGATCCCAGTTAAGCCAGTCCAGCGTTTCTCCACTCTTACACACTCTTATGATCCCAGTAAAGCCAGTCCAGCGTTTCTCCACTCTTACACACTCTAATGATCCCAGTAAAGCCAGTCCAGCGTTTCTCCACTCTTATACACTCTTATGATCCCAGTAAAGCCAGTCCAGCGTTTCTCCACTTTACACACTCTTATGATCCCAGTAAAGCCAGTCCAGCGTTTCTCCACTTTACACACTCTTATGATCCCAGTAAAGCCAGTCCAGCGTTTCTCCACTCTTACACACTCTTATGATCCCAGTAAAGCCAGTCCAGCGTTTCTCCACTTTACACACTCTTATGATCCCAGTAAAGCCAGTCCAGCGTTTCTCCACTCTTACACACTCTTATGATCCCAGTAAAGCCAGTCCAGCGTTTCTCCACTCTTACACACTCTAATGATCCCAGTAAAGCCAGTCCAGCGTTTCTCCACTCTTATACACTCTTATGATCCCAGTAAAGCCAGTCCAGCGTTTCTCCACTTTACACACTCTTATGATCCCAGTAAAGCCAGTCCAGCGTTTCTCCACTTTACACACTCTTATGATCCCAGTAAAGCCAGTCCAGCATTTCTCCACTCTTACACACTCTAATGATCCCAGTAAAGCCAGTCCAGCGTTTCTCCACTCTTACACACTCTTATGATGCCAGTAAAGCCAGTCCAGCGTTTCTCCACTCTTACACACTCTTATGATCCCAGTAAAGCCAGTCCAGCGTTTCTCCACTCTTACACACTCTTATGATCCCAGTAAAGCCAGTCCAGCGTTTCTCCACTTTATACACTCTTATGATCCCAGTAAAGCCAGTCCAGCGTTTCTCCACTTTACACACTCTTTTGATCCCAGTAAAGCCAGTCCAGCGTTTCTCCACTTTACACACTCTTATGATGCCAGTAAAGCCAGTCCAGCGTTTCTCCACTCTTACACACTCTAATGATCCCAGTAAAGCCAGTCCAGCGTTTCTCCACTCTTCACACTCTTATGATCCCAGTAAAGCCAGTCCAGCGTTTCTCCACTTTACACACTCTTATGATCCCAGTAAAGCCAGTCCAGCGTTTCTCCACTCTTACACACTCTTATGATCCTAGTTAAGCCAGTCCAGCGTTTCTCCACTCTTACACACTCTAATGATCCCAGTAAAGCCAGTCCAGCGTTTCTCCACTTTACACACTCTTATGATCCCAGTAAAGCCAGTCCAGCGTTTCTCCACTCTTACACACTCTTATGATCCCAGTAAAGCCAGTCCAGCGTTTCTCCACTTTACACACTCTTATGATCCCAGTAAAGCCAGTCCAGCGTTTCTCCACTCTTACACACTCTTATGATCCCAGTAAAGCCAGTCCAGCGTTTCTCCACTCTTACACACTCTAATGATCCCAGTAAAGCCAGTCCAGCGTTTCTCCACTCTTATACACTCTTATGATCCCAGTAAAGCCAGTCCAGCGTTTCTCCACTTTACACACTCTTATGATCCCAGTAAAGCCAGTCCAGCGTTTCTCCACTTTACACACTCTTATGATCCCAGTAAAGCCAGTCCAGCATTTCTCCACTCTTACACACTCTAATGATCCCAGTAAAGCCAGTCCAGCGTTTCTCCACTCTTACACACTCTTATGATGCCAGTAAAGCCAGTCCAGCGTTTCTCCACTCTTACACACTCTTATGATCCCAGTAAAGCCAGTCCAGCGTTTCTCCACTCTTACACACTCTTATGATCCCAGTAAAGCCAGTCCAGCGTTTCTCCACTTTATACACTCTTATGATCCCAGTAAAGCCAGTCCAGCGTTTCTCCACTTTACACACTCTTATGATCCCAGTAAAGCCAGTCCAGCGTTTCTCCACTTTACACACTCTTATGATGCCAGTAAAGCCAGTCCAGCGTTTCTCCACTCTTACACACTCTAATGATCCCAGTAAAGCCAGTCCAGCGTTTCTCCACTCTTATACACTCTTATGATCCCAGTAAAGCCAGTCCAGCGTTTCTCCACTTTACACACTCTTATGATCCCAGTAAAGCCAGTCCAGCGTTTCTCCACTTTACACACTCTTATGATCCCAGTAAAGCCAGTCCAGCGTTTCTCCACTCTTACACACTCTTATGATCCCAGTTAAGCCAGTCCAGCGTTTCTCCACTTTACACACTCTTATGATCCCAGTAAAGCCAGTCCAGCGTTTCTCCACTCTTACACACTCTTATGATCCCAGTAAAGCCAGTCCAGCGTTTCTCCACTCTTACACACTCTTATGATCCCAGTTAAGCCAGTCCAGCGTTTCTCCACTCTTACACACTCTTATGATCCCAGTAAAGCCAGTCCAGCGTTTCTCCACTCTTACACACTCTAATGATCCCAGTAAAGCCAGTCCAGCGTTTCTCCACTCTTATACACTCTTATGATCCCAGTAAAGCCAGTCCAGCGTTTCTCCACTTTACACACTCTTATGATCCCAGTAAAGCCAGTCCAGCGTTTCTCCACTTTACACACTCTTATGATCCCAGTAAAGCCAGTCCAGCGTTTCTCCACTCTTACACACTCTTATGATCCCAGTTAAGCCAGTCCAGCGTTTCTCCACTCTTACACACTCTAATGATCCCAGTAAAGCCAGTCCAGCGTTTCTCCACTCTTATACACTCTTATGATCCCAGTAAAGCCAGTCCAGCGTTTCTCCACTTTACACACTCTTATGATCCCAGTAAAGCCAGTCCAGCGTTTCTCCACTTTACACACTCTTATGATCCCAGTAAAGCCAGTCCAGCGTTTCTCCACTCTTACACACTCTTATGATCCCAGTTAAGCCAGTCCAGCGTTTCTCCACTCTTACACACTCTTATGATCCCAGTAAAGCCAGTCCAGCGTTTCTCCACTCTTACACACTCTAATGATCCCAGTAAAGCCAGTCCAGCGTTTCTCCACTCTTATAAACTCTTATGATCCCAGTAAAGCCAGTCCAGCGTTTCTCCACTTTACACACTCCTATGATCCCAGTAAAGCCAGTCCAGCGTTTCTCCACTTTACACACTCTTATGATCCCAGTAAAGCCAGTCCAGCGTTTCTCCACTCTTACACACTCTTATGATCCCAGTAAAGCCAGTCCAGCGTTTCTCCACTTTACACACTCTTATGATCCCAGTAAAGCCAGTCCAGCGTTTCTCCACTTTACACACTCTTATCATCCCAGTAAAGCCAGTCCAGCGTTTCTCCACTTTACACACTCTTATGATCCCAGTAAAGCCAGTCCAGCGTTTCTCCACTTTACACACTCTTATGATCCCAGTAACGCCAGTCCAGCGTTTCTCCACTTTACACACTCTTATGATGCCAGTAAAGCCAGTCCAGCGTTTCTCCACTCTTACACACTCTTATGATCCCAGTAAAGCCAGTCCAGCGTTTCTCCACACTTACACACTCTTATGATCCCAGTAAAGCCAGTCCAGCGTTTCTCCACTTTACACACTCTTATGATCCCAGTAAAGCCAGTCCAGCGTTTCTCCACTTTACACACTCTTATGAGCCCAGTAAAGCCAGTCCAGCGTTTCTCCACTTTACACACTCTTATGATCCCAGTAAAGCCAGTCCAGCGTTTCTCCACTTTACACACTCTTATGATGCCAGTAAAGCCAGTCCAGCGTTTCTCCACTTTACACACTCTTATGATCCCAGTAAAGCCAGTCCAGCGTTTCTCCACTTTACACACTCTTATGATCCCAGTAAAGCCAGTCCAGCGTTTCTCCACTTTACACACTCTTATGATCCCAGTAAAGCCAGTCCAGCGTTTCTCCACTTTACACACTCTTATGATCCCAGTAAAGCCAGTCCAGCGTTTCTCCACTTTACACACTCTTATGATCCCAGTAAAGCCAGTCCAGCGTTTCTCCACTCTTACACACTCTTATGATCCCAGTAAAGCCAGTCCAGCGTTTCTCCACTTTACACACTCTTATGATGCCAGTAAAGCCAGTCCAGCGTTTCTCCACTCTTACACACTCTTATGATCCCAGTAAAGCCAGTCCAGCGTTTCTCCACTCTTACACACTCTTATGATCCCAGTAAAGCCAGTCCAGCGTTTCTCCACTTTACACACTCTTATGATGCCAGTAAAGCCAGTCCAGCGTTTCTCCACTTTACACACTCTTATGATCCCAGTAAAGCCAGTCCAGCGTTTCTCCACTTTACACACTCTTATGATCCCAGTAAAGCCAGTCCAGCGTTTCTCCACTTTACACACTCTTATGATCCCAGTAAAGCCAGTCCAGCGTTTCTCCACTTTACACACTCTTATGATCCCAGTAAAGCCAGTCCAGCGTTTCTCCACTCTTACACACTCTTATGATCCCAGTAAAGCCAGTCCAGCGTTTCTCCACTCTTACACACTCTTATGATCCCAGTAAAGCCAGTCCAGCGTTTCTCCACTTTACACACTCTTATGATCCCAGTAAAGCCAGTCCAGCGTTTCTCCACTTTACACACTCTTATGATCCCAGTAAAGCCAGTCCAGCGTTTCTCCACTTTACACACTCTTATGATCCCAGTAAAGCCAGTCCAGCGTTTCTCCACTCTTACACACTCTTATGATCCCAGTAAAGCCAGTCCAGCGTTTCTCCACTCTTACACACTCTTATGATCCCAGTAAAGCCAGTCCAGCGTTTCTCCACTTTACACACTCTTATGATCCCAGTAAAGCCAGTCCAGCGTTTCTCCACTTTACACACTCTTATGATCCCAGTAAAGCCAGTCCAGCGTTTCTCCACTTTACACACTCTTATGATCCCAGTAAAGCCAGTCCAGCGTTTCTCCACTTTACACACTCTTATGATCCCAGTAAAGCCAGTCCAGCGTTTCTCCACTTTACACACTCTTATGATCCCAGTAAAGCCAGTCCAGCGTTTCTCCACTTTACACACTCTTATGATCCCAGTAAAGCCAGTCCAGCGTTTCTCCACTTTACACACTCTTATGATCCCAGTAAAGCCAGTCCAGCGTTTCTCCACTTTACACACTCTTATGATCCCAGTAAAGCCAGTCCAGCGTTTCTCCACTCTTACACACTCTTATGATCCCAGTAAAGCCAGTCCAGCGTTTCTCCACTTTACACTCTCACTCTTATGATCCCAGTAAAGCCAGTCCAGCGTTTCTCCACTTTACACACTCTTATGATCCCAGTAAAGCCAGTCCAGCGTTTCTCCACTTTACACTCTCACTCTTATGATCCCAGTAAAGCCAGTCCAGCGTTTCTCCACTTTACACACTCTTATGATCCCAGTAAAGCCAGTCCAGCGTTTCTCCACTTTACACTCTCACTCTTATGATCCCAGTAAAGCCAGTCCAGCGTTTCTCCACTTTACACACTCTTATGATCCCAGTAAAGCCAGTCCAGCGTTTCTCCACTTTACACACTCTTATGATCCCAGTAAAGCCAGTCCAGCGTTTCTCCACTTTACACACTCTTATGATCCCAGTAAAGCCAGTCCAGCGTTTCTCCACTTTACACACTCTTATGATCCCAGTAAAGCCAGTCCAGCGTTTCTCCACTCTTACACACTCTTATGATCCCAGTAAAGCCAGTCCAGCGTTTCTCCACTTTACACTCTCACTCTTATGATCCCAGTAAAGCCAGTCCAGCGTTTCTCCACTTTACACACTCTTATGATCCCAGTAAAGCCAGTCCAGCGTTTCTCCACTTTACACTCTCACTCTTATGATCCCAGTAAAGCCAGTCCAGCGTTTCTCCACTTTACACACTCTTATGATCCCAGTAAAGCCAGTCCAGCGTTTCTCCACTCTTACACACTCTTATGATCCCAGTAAAGCCAGTCCAGCGTTTCTCCACTTTACACACTCTTATGATGCCAGTAAAGCCAGTCCAGCGTTTCTCCACTCTTACACACTCTTATGATCCCAGTAAAGCCAGTCCAGCGTTTCTCCACTCTTACACACTCTTATGATCCCAGTAAAGCCAGTCCAGCGTTTCTCCACTTTACACACTCTTATGATGCCAGTAAAGCCAGTCCAGCGTTTCTCCACTTTACACACTCTTATGATCCCAGTAAAGCCAGTCCAGCGTTTCTCCACTTTACACACTCTTATGATCCCAGTAAAGCCAGTCCAGCGTTTCTCCACTTTACACACTCTTATGATCCCAGTAAAGCCAGTCCAGCGTTTCTCCACTTTACACACTCTTATGATCCCAGTAAAGCCAGTCCAGCGTTTCTCCACTCTTACACACTCTTATGATCCCAGTAAAGCCAGTCCAGCGTTTCTCCACTCTTACACACTCTTATGATCCCAGTAAAGCCAGTCCAGCGTTTCTCCACTTTACACACTCTTATGATCCCAGTAAAGCCAGTCCAGCGTTTCTCCACTTTACACACTCTTATGATCCCAGTAAAGCCAGTCCAGCGTTTCTCCACTTTACACACTCTTATGATCCCAGTAAAGCCAGTCCAGCGTTTCTCCACTCTTACACACTCTTATGATCCCAGTAAAGCCAGTCCAGCGTTTCTCCACTCTTACACACTCTTATGATCCCAGTAAAGCCAGTCCAGCGTTTCTCCACTTTACACACTCTTATGATCCCAGTAAAGCCAGTCCAGCGTTTCTCCACTTTACACACTCTTATGATCCCAGTAAAGCCAGTCCAGCGTTTCTCCACTTTACACACTCTTATGATCCCAGTAAAGCCAGTCCAGCGTTTCTCCACTTTACACACTCTTATGATCCCAGTAAAGCCAGTCCAGCGTTTCTCCACTTTACACACTCTTATGATCCCAGTAAAGCCAGTCCAGCGTTTCTCCACTTTACACACTCTTATGATCCCAGTAAAGCCAGTCCAGCGTTTCTCCACTTTACACACTCTTATGATCCCAGTAAAGCCAGTCCAGCGTTTCTCCACTTTACACACTCTTATGATCCCAGTAAAGCCAGTCCAGCGTTTCTCCACTCTTACACACTCTTATGATCCCAGTAAAGCCAGTCCAGCGTTTCTCCACTTTACACTCTCACTCTTATGATCCCAGTAAAGCCAGTCCAGCGTTTCTCCACTTTACACACTCTTATGATCCCAGTAAAGCCAGTCCAGCGTTTCTCCACTTTACACTCTCACTCTTATGATCCCAGTAAAGCCAGTCCAGCGTTTCTCCACTTTACACACTCTTATGATCCCAGTAAAGCCAGTCCAGCGTTTCTCCACTTTACACTCTCACTCTTATGATCCCAGTAAAGCCAGTCCAGCGTTTCTCCACTTTACACACTCTTATGATCCCAGTAAAGCCAGTCCAGCGTTTCTCCACTCTTACACACTCTTATGATCCCAGTAAAGCCAGTCCAGCGTTTCTCCACTTTACACTCTCACTCTTATGATCCCAGTAAAGCCAGTCCAGCGTTTCTCCACTTTACACACTCTTATGATCCCAGTAAAGCCAGTCCAGCGTTTCTCCACTTTACACTCTCACTCTTATGATCCCAGTAAAGCCAGTCCAGCGTTTCTCCACTTTACACACTCTTATGATCCCAGTAAAGCCAGTCCAGCGTTTCTCCACTTTACACTCTCACTCTTATGATCCCAGTAAAGCCAGTCCAGCGTTTCTCCACTTTACACACTCTTATGATCCCAGTAAAGCCAGTCCAGCGTTTCTCCACTTTACACACTCTTATGATCCCAGTAAAGCCAGTCCAGCGTTTCTCCACTTTACACACTCTTATGATCCCAGTAAAGCCAGTCCAGCGTTTCTCCACTTTACACACTCTTATGATCCCAGTAAAGCCAGTCCAGCGTTTCTCCACTCTTACACACTCTTATGATCCCAGTAAAGCCAGTCCAGCGTTTCTCCACTTTACACTCTCACTCTTATGATCCCAGTAAAGCCAGTCCAGCGTTTCTCCACTTTACACACTCTTATGATCCCAGTAAAGCCAGTCCAGCGTTTCTCCACTTTACACTCTCACTCTTATGATCCCAGTAAAGCCAGTCCAGCGTTTCTCCACTTTACACACTCTTATGATCCCAGTAAAGCCAGTCCAGCGTTTCTCCACTTTACACTCTCACTCTTATGATCCCAGTAAAGCCAGTCCAGCGTTTCTCCACTTTACACACTCTTATGATCCCAGTAAAGCCAGTCCAGCGTTTCTCCACTTTACACACTCTTATGATCCCAGTAAAGCCAGTCCAGCGTTTCTCCACTTTACACACTCTTATGATCCCAGTTAAGCCAGTCCGCCCCTGGAGTAGGGTATAAACGGAGGTCGGAGCCAGCTGCAAATGGGTGGGTTAGCAGCAAGTGGGCTGTACAAACTTCCAGAGGATTTTGATTGGTTTATTTAGTATCACCTGTGTTGTAGTAGCTATTGGTTTATGCTCCACAGTTGGTGGCTGTAATGTGTAAGTTTTGTTGCGATCCATCAGAAAACAAAGAAGAAAACCGCTTTCACATGTCAGCGTGCCGTTGAGATGAAGGGGTAAGCTTGTTGTACAGTTTTTAGTTTTGTAAAAAAGCATTGTAAGTTCTGAAAAAGACCATTTCATAATGGAGTTTGTACACTGTTTTTAGTCTTGATTTATTAAAACAGAATAAGGGTAAAGTGTATCCAAATAAATTTCTGTAGTTTTTTTAGTAGCACACAAATTACAAAATCTGTAACGTGCATGACAAGATCTTTTCTGCATTCCATTTCTACAATTTGCTCTCCAGATTATGGATTCTGAAGACCATAATAAGGTATTGTGGCAGTGTAATTTTTGTACGTTTTAGGACTGCATTGATTTTCAAATTGTAAATGTCTTAAACGTTTTTTAAATGGATTTGATATTAGAATACAACTCCTAACTTAATTGTACAATGCATGCAATTCTTTTAAAACTTGTTTTCATTGTAGTTATGCTTTTTTATGCGTAATCCACAATGTAATGTAATGTAATTGAAACATTTGTTTTAATATCATAATTATTTTATAAAATGTATTACTCATAACAATCAGTGAAATAAATGTGAAACGCATGTTATTGTGTTTTAGGTTCACTTATCAGTGAAAGATGTGCATGAGCTGTTGTAGCTGGTATTGTCAGCTTTTTATATTTTGCTGATATTTTTTGGTCAAATTAAAAATGAATGGATAATTTTATCACTTTTTTTTTTATTTTAATCCTCTTTCAGAAGAAGAAGAATGCTCTGCACTCCCTGAAACCTATGGGAAGAAAAAAAAACTGAACTTGCATATGAAAGTAAGAACTTTGATATGAAACAAAATACATATACTATGCTGGGTTTCGAAATATGTAACTATAATATTGGTCAGCTAATTTTAAATTACTTAATTTTAGCAGACCAAACCCCAGTTGTGCCGTCTGTTTTTAGCAAGGTATGCATAATCAATTTTAATGATGATTTAAAATGTGTATCATAGAACATTTTAATCCACTTATATTTTTCTTTAAGGATGAGCTGTTAAAAGACGATGAGCCTCCATCATGCTTCATCTTCAATGTAGTTGAATAATGTTATATAATGTGCTTTTTAACATTTTTTAACAGTCTGTGCTAACTGTTGCTATCTTTTCAGTTATCAGGAGCGTTGCTGAAGAGCATACTTCTTGAAGTTGTTCTTCAAGAAGGAGATGCTGCCTACATGCCCCTGTCATTGGCTTGCTCAAGGTTCAGGGACATAGTTGGGGATGACAATTTCAAGAATCAGGCACACTTCTTATGGCTAGAAAGTAAATATTGACATTAAAAAATAAAACGCATAACAAGAACATCATTGATAACATCAATGTTCATTTTTTTTCCACCTCACCTACAAACAGCTCTTCTGGAGGATGTACTCAATCTCCACTTGTTTGGAGTGTGGGTTTGAGTACAGATGCTGCACACCTGGTACGTTTTGTGTAAATTGGTGATGAATAAACTAGTTGTTAGTCTAAAGGAAAACTAAAAATCTAATTTACTTATGTCATCCCTTGGAGTTTAAAAGTTCTGGACACCATTCACTTGCATGGCATGGACCTACAGAGCTGAGAAATTATTCTTAATGTTTGTAAATGTTCAATGTCAACTATAAACCCTAGTTCTTATTGTGCTTCTTGTGTATCCACCAGGTTATGCTGGGAAGGGAAAGCAAGGCAAGCTCCAGGGCATTTATTCAGAAACCTTCCACCCTGGATTTTGCAGTTTTCACTGCATGCAGATCAGTTCTAATGAGCTGATATAGTGTCCTTACAAATAAATAAAAAAAGACTAAAAATAATAAAATAAAATAAACACTTTTGCAATCAGTTCTGAGTGACTTGTACATGGTTTTATTCATTGAAAAAAAATAAAAAAAATAATCCACCCTGAGATTTAAATGTAATATATGTGTAACACGTTCAGAAGAACATTAGTCTGCTATTTAAAAAAATGATGCAGTAAAGATGGATAACTTTTTTTATTTTCATTACTGTCGCTATTTCCTGCCATACTCATTTCCTCTCCCCCTCCTCTCCCCCTCCCCTCTCCCCTCTCCCCCTCCCCTCTCCCCTCTCCCCTCTCCCCCTCCCCTCTCCCCTCTCCCCTCTCCCCTCTCCCCTCTCCCCCTCCCCTCTCCCCCTCCCCTCTCCCCTCTCCCCTCTCCCCTCTCCCCTCTCCCCCTCCCCTCTCCCCCTCCCCTCTCCCCCTCCCCTCTCCCCCTCCCCTCTCCCCTCTCCCCTTACCAGAACCAGGAAGTACTCTTTTTCATTTATGGAGTCGGATGAAATATCGAGTTAATACATGTGAAAAAATATTTATTGCATTTAATCTTCTTGTGTTGTGAAAAGGAAAGACAAGTACGCAGAGAAACCTTCCCCGTATTATTGGAAACCCTCACTGGACCAATAGACGGGCTTACACAAGTCATGAGTTTAAAGTCATGTTCAGTTAAAAAGACAAAATGATGCTATCCTTCAACATGTTTAAGGGCAAGTTCACAGATTTTCAACCCGTTTTGTATTTTTTTGCAACGTTGGTAATATATGTAAATGAACAATGTTTACTCTTTCTCTGAGGTACAAGTACTGAGATATCCCTGTTTATTAGTCAGGAAAACTGTCATTCTAACCTTCCCTTTAAGACACTAGCCTGGTTTCACAGACAAGGCTTAAGATAGTCCCAGACTGAAACGCATGTTTGAACTGTCTTAAAGCAATTATATCTTACAATATTTCAGTGCCGTCATTTTGTCTCAAGATAAGCACCAGTCTTTCTTTTTCTGAAGCACGTTTAAACGAGTCAGTGTTTTTATATCGGAAGTCTCCTCGTACATTATCATGTTAACTTCCTAAAGCAGTGGTTCTCAATCTTCAGTGTGAGTCCCCGTAGTGTCGCTTTACGGCCCCAAAACAGTTCATGAGACACAACCGCCTTGCACTTCATTTTAATTAAAGCAAAAGCATATTAAATTATACATTTAATTATACAATGTTGGAACATCAATTCTGTTGCTTGGTTGTTAGCATTTTTTCTATGATGTTTGATTTCACTATTTATGATAAATTCTATATTTCATAAAATGGAACAAATTGTCACAAAACAGTTTTGACCGTTAGAAATTGCATTGTGTTGAAAATGTTTAGGAAAAGAGCAACAAAACAACAGTAGCAGTTTCCTTTACACCATTGTGGCGTTAAACCACCGGTTATGAAGAAATTATGCTTTTAATGTAATTCAAACTTTAAAAATGCATTAAACATAAAAAAAAAAAGTCAAAGTCCTTGAACATGGAAATTACACAAACTTTGGAAGTTTATTTAAATTTAATTCTGGAAGTAAGCCAATTTTAATTATTTCCTCACAAAGATAAACATTTTCTCGTATACCAACCCAGTCTCTTACAACTGCGCATCTACACCACGAGTTTAATACCGTTTTCATCTGGCGCAGTATTTACACGCCAAGCCACATTTTGCGTTCATATATAGGCTACGCAAAACCCTCCCGGTAAACTTCCATTGAAGCAAAGTGCGTATGCATTGCACGCAGAAATTATAGTCAACGTCATCGTCCCGCCGCTTCAATCGTACGAAGATTCATGATGTTATCTCGTGCAGAAACAATTATATATCTGTCTGCTTTATTCAATCTGCTCTCTGCTTTAGTCTTTTTGTCTTGTGTTTAATATTACACGCATTTTTGTTTGTGATTGTATTTGGAATGGTAAAAGTATTTAAGAATAAGAATAAGAATAAGAATGTACATTGCCCTGATATTTAGTCCTTCGCTGCTCCAGGAAACATCCACTACCGCTTGGAAACCAGTCAAATGTTGAAACATTATTCAGGCCCTCGTCCATTGAGATCCCCCTCGCTGCAGACTGTAGCGCGGTGACGTCACGTATTTGCGTCACGTATGTGTTAACACGCATGCGCAAGTATGACGTATCGTCTGTTTATATGACGCACGTGTTAACTGCGCCTGTACAGTGGACCTCAGATTCCAGATGATCGAGAGCCTTTATATGGACGCCAACATCCAAGATGAGCTTGATGTTATATCACCACTTCACTTTATTTCCCAGAAGAGCAAAACACCACTTACAGTGTACAAAATGGTGTGCTACTTAGAAAATTATTGTAACAATATTGCACATGATTATTTTTGTAGAAATGATCATTCTTTCTAAATGTGATGTAAACTGTCCTGTGACTGAATAAACAGAAGCGAATGATGAAGTAAGCTATGTGTCCTCTTTCTTTTGTGAAATAACGGTAAACCACTTTATTTTTGTGTGGCTAATGTGCAGTCTTGAGACAAATTAATATTCATTATGATCAATGTATCACTTTTTACTGTAAACCTGTGGTAAAACATCGATGCTTGGGTTTCAAATAAACAACAGAAATGCAGCAAGCGGCCGCTTTTATCATGTGCGTTTTGCGATCTCGTTGTTTCCAGTGATTAGTTTTCTGATGAAACATCCGTTAGTTGGTGAAATGGTGTGTGTGTGTGTGTGTGTGTGTGTGTGTGATGTTGTTCCAGAGAGGTGTGTTACAGGTGTGTTTTAGTGAAGCGCTGTGGAGCTTCAGGCCCGACGGTGGAAACACGGCTAATGTAACGATCAACTTAATAAACTATTTTAAATGTCAAACATAACTGAACATTAAACATGAACAGATGTTTCCCTTTACTCAAACACTTTCAATATTTACTCTCCAATTCCAGCTATATGCAAAGCATGCTGGGAACTAACAATGGTGTCTCTATATAAAACCGTATAATTGAGCTAATTCTCTTGAAATTAATAGGTAGCCTTTTTTCTTTAATTTGATCAGCTTAGGTTCCTCAATTCAAGCCTCAAAAATGTGCATGTTTCCTTAAAAAATTGTGAAATGTTCTCTATTTTCTATACCACATTAAACCAAAGATTTCTAAAATATACACTTTTTATTATCACCTAAATAGTTTTTTAATGAAAATTACAAGACCCTTGATTTATTCATCGCCGCCATCTTGGCCCCCCTCCCCCAGAAGCGTCTGCTCTCGCCGCGGTGTTTACACCACAGTGACGTTACATCGCCGCCGTCTCAAGTCAGGCTAAAAGTTCTAACCAGAACAACAAACAAACAACTACTAAAGATCTAATTATCATTTGCTCTTAGTGTAAATAGTCACTCCATTTTAAAAATATTTCACATAGTTACAACATTCCTTTTCTTTAAGTCTTCACTACACAGAACTGTTGGACATTAACACTGTTATTTAAAAACACAAAGCTCAATAAACACAAGAGCTTGCTAACGTTATAATGTTTCCCTGATCTGTGTTCCTCCCATTCAGGGCTTGACATTAACTTTTTTCCTCACTAGCCAATGTGGCTAGTGGTTTTCCAAAGTTACTAGCCACACAGCATTTTTACTAGCCACATTTTTGTTGTTGTGAAATTACCTGATAAAAGTGGACTCTGGCGTGCTAAAATTTACTTGAACTAGATTTACAACCCTTTTAAATGTAAAACCATTGTTACATCCACCCAAATCAAGACTACATAAATATATAACAATACAGGTCATTATCATTAGCTCTGATAAGGTTGTGTGTAAAGCTCCTTTTTTAAAATAAAACCATGTATTATGTATTATATGTTGCCACATTGCTCCACCGGCATACGACATAACTCCAGCAGGGCAGCTAGCTGTCTCTTCGATTCTTTGTTGTCGGTCACTAGCGACAATACTCATTAGGGCTGTCAAAATTGCTCAAAAATGACCTTCGAATATTCCCTCTAAAAAAAAACACATAGCTTATCTTCGAACTATTCGAACATCTGGTTGCACATTTTGTCAATGACGCGCATTACGTCAATAACAGGACAAATCAATACAAAGAGACATAACTACTTGTATAGGTAGTTTATTTAAGTTTAAACATATTTGACAACGTATTACCTACACGAAAACAAGTAAATCAACTAATGGCCAAGACCGCAGACGTCACTCACTCGCAGGCACTCTTTCTCTCTCTCGCCCTCACCCTCAGCACCAAACGCGAATAGAGCGTCTGACGCGAGTGTAAAGCCTTGTTTATACTTTCGCCTGGCTCCGCAGCGCGAGTCTCCGCAGACTGCGCGCGCACCTCCCCAAACGGACGAGGCGTTTATACTTGACGCGCTCGCCGTTGTACTATTCTTTGAAACGACAGGGGGCGACTCGAGTAATTGTCCTCTAAACCTTCAGGAATCAGCAGTGAGAAGAAGAAAGCTATATACACGTGACATTGTTTATTTTAGTACACCGCCACCAACACCACAAAAATAATCGTGTAAAACCCAGTAAACCCTGAGATTATTACTCGTGACAATAAAACAAAATATATGGATATGAGAATGTGTATAAAACATAACTAAATTAACTATCTCTTACATATTTTCTAATTTCACTAAACATTTCATTAAGTTTCGTGAACATTTTTATTAAACATGGCCCTTTATGTTCTTTAAAAATACTTTTTATGCTATTGTATGCTCATTTTTAAAATGTAAGCAACTCATTTAGACGTGCAAACTGGGTGCCAGTGTGGTGAGAAGTTCGAGCTCGGCCAGATTCGGTTCGAAGTCGTTCATCTTCGGATGCGGCGCCGCGCGCGTTGTTACAAAATCTGCCGTGCACACCGCCAGGCGAAATGGGCCCTTGCGCACCCAACGCGCGCGACCGCCCACTCCGCGATGACGTCATTTTTACCGCGCGCACCTTCGCGCTCGTGCGGACGCGTCGAGTATAACCCAGGCTTAAAGCCTGTTTTATACTTCTGCGTCGAACTGCCGCCGTAGCTACGTCGTAGGCTGTGTGTAGCGCGCGTACCCTTCGGCGTACCCTGACGTGCACCTCTCCAAAAATGTAACAACGCGTCAATTCTACGCGGACACAAGCGCTGTGATTGGTCTGCCAGAACCCCTCCCTCGGGGTTTCATGCTCCCCAGGTGCGCGTCAACGCGGACAACGACACAGAAGTATAAATTAAAACCAACACGTTGCCTACGGCGTATAGGCTCCGGCGTATGTCCGACGCAGAAGTATAATGAGGCCTTAAGGCCTCATTATACTTCTGCGTCGGACATACGCCGGAGCCTATACGCCGTAGGCAACGTGTTGGTTTTAATTTATACTTCTGTGTCGTTGTCCGCGTTGACGCGCACCTGGGGAGCATGAAACCCCGAGGGAGGGGTTCTGGCAGACCAATCACAGCGCTTGTGTCCGCGTAGAATTGACGCGTTGTTACATTTTTGGAGAGGTGCACGTCAGGGTACGCCGAAGGGTACGCGCGCTACACACAGCCTACGACGTAGCTACGGCGGCAGTTCGACGCAGAAGTATAAAACAGGCTTTATAGACGCGTTTACGCGTGTCTGGAGGTCTTGCGGCATGAATGAGGCGTCACGCGCTCTGTGCAGTTTAAATGAACAACAACAATAAGCAAATGTTGAGTGCTGATCAAGAGTTTTGTGCAAGCAATTTAAGGTCGCGACTCTTATAGGCTATAGCAGGCTTCATTCAGTGATTGAAACAAATATTATTAACATTAATTGAAGTTTTACAGTATATAGAACCGACATTGAACGCTCCGAGTGAGCTGTGCTGTGGTAAACATGGAACTTTTCCTTGACATGAAACGGTAAATATTCAAACCAGTGGAAGCCTGCAGTGCATGAAACTGCTGTATCTACCTTATATTCATGCAATATCTATTCAGTCAGTAGCCTACACTTCAGAAATGTTTCTGTTTAACGTTAAATAAAATGATCCCTCAGGCAGCGCGCCCACTCGCAAAGCAGACAGCCGCGCCTGGCGCCTCTGCTACCGCGGGCGTTTTTCCACATTCGAATATTAATTTTCACCTTCGAAATTCTGTTTTTTAAAACTATTCGAATATATATTCGAATTTAGAATATTCGTTGACAGCCATATGGGATTTGTAGTGTCGTAGTGTCACACTTATTTCAGATGCCTTTTGAAAAGACTACAATTATTCAACCTGCCAAAGTGGCTAGTTGGAGTGACTGTGTTACCCGCCACGAGCAAAATCCACCCGCATTTGGCGGGTTGGCGGGTGTTAATGTCAAGCCCTGCTCCCATTAACCGTCTGACCAGTAACTCTACTGGGTTATGATCTGTTACACACGCCCCTTTAAAACACAGCAGATCAAAGTGAAAGTGAAACGGCACAATCGCTTTTGTAACTTAACTTACAGCGATCAAACGACTCCTGTTTCTTCTGTTTATTGTAATCTTCTGCTAAAACTGATTCAGAATGATCTATCAGGTCCTCCTCAACTATAATGACAAGAAGAATAAACCATTAGATGTGGCGGATTCATTAGAAAAGTTTGAGAAAACCACCGTCCTAGAACTGAAGAAGAAATTCAAAGAGAAGAATCCTGGAGCTGCTGGTGAGTAAAATATTTATTAACTCTCCAGTGATAACACAGAGCAATGACATGTCTTTTCTTTTTCTTTTGGCAATAATGCATTTAAACTGCACTAAATAAATAAAATTAGCATTATTTGTTCATTAACAGCATTTGTTGTTTAAGGGGTGTTTGTAAGTGTATGCATTGTGTCAACATTTGAGCTGTTCCTCATATGTTATTAATGTTTTTCTTCTGTCAGACCCAGATGACATACGGGTGTTTTTTTTAAAAGATCCACTCGAAGACGATCAATCACGTCTTATAAAATCAGACATTTATCTGTTCTTCTCTTTGTGTTGAAAATGCCCGGCAGTGGAGGAGGACCAGGTATGACTCGTGCTTTCATATGCTGAAACTTGAGACATCAGATCATTGCTTATTTGTTTTAAAGTAGGTTTGATGTTTTGTTTTTATCATAAGATAAATATTAAGAATCACATATCGTGTAATTTTACATCCTGTGCATGTCAAAGAAATGCCATCATTTATTATTCACATTGACACACATACACGTGTATGAAGAATAATGATATTTATTTTGCATCAACATTAACGACTTGATGTCTTATTTTTAACTTATTTATAAATTGCCTCTCATAGACCCAAACCCACCAGGAGGAATTCCCAGGTCTGAATCCATGGAAAGAATATATTATCGAACAATGAACAACCCGAATTAAGGAAAATCTTGTCAAACGCAATAAAATCAAGGGTCTGTGATTTGTAAATTCTCTTGAACCTTTATCTAACTGATAAAAGTACAAATAATGTCCAATGTTTTTTTTTTTTTTTTTTTTTTGTGCACAAACACATTTTGGTTGGGATGGAGGCAAAACAAAAGTGAAAAGTTTATATAATATCCAAGTTAAACTCTTCTGAAACGGTCCACAATGAGCAGGTGAACTGGTAATAAGTGTAACATTTCATATTCTTAAATTTTTACAATTGTACTGATCTATCAGAGTGGCTGTATATATAAATGAACTAAATTAATAACTAATTAATTTTACAACTGAACTGAATCAACAAACTTAAGCTGGACTGACAATATTTTCGTCTACTGTACAGCAGAAACTAACTCTGTTGCATTATTTTCCTGTTATCTCTGTAAAGCTGCTTTGAAACTCTCTGTATTGTGTTCAGTGCTATAGAAATAAAGGAGACTTGAGGGGAGCATCCACCAAAGCTCGGTCTTTGCAAGCAAAGTTTCAAATTTCACTGAATTTTTAAACAATGAAAAAAATCTAATTTCTCAATGCAAGATTGTGTCTTTCACCATCTACCATACATGATATTGTGAAAAGATTCAGGCAATCCAGATAAATCTGTCGAGTAAGGGTAAGGCTGGAGACCTCTGTTGAATGTATAACCAGTATAACTGACCACACAAACATATACGCAAGTGTGTGATGAATGTGAAAAAACAGGATTAATTGTTTTTGTCATCTAGACTACAGTTGAACGAGATCAGTCCTGTTTCCTGTGGAGGAATAATGTAATCTATAATGTCGTATTAATGCCATAGTTCTTTAAACTTGGCCTGTAAACCAGTCTTAATGATATGCTGTAGTTTTACTGTCATGATGGAAATTAGATGAAGCCATTGCTCAGCAAAACACAGTTATATACAGTATAAATTCAGAAATACATAGACTGATCTATAACTATCAGCTAATTCAAAGGAGAGAAACAAACCCTTAAATATTAAAATCTTCTTCCAAAAATAAAAGGAGAGCTATTTTCACATATAATAAGTGAAACAATATTAAGAATGGTATCATAAAGAAAATATGTTTCTAAAATGAATGAAAGAGGCATTTATTTAACGCTTTCATGTTTACTACTGTCAACAGCACCAGTGCGCTCAACCAGATGCATGATGGGATTGAATGGACTGATCTTCATACTCATTGGTTCAGTTCAAGCACAGGTCAGACTCTTTAACTAGACTGATGCCGGGCTAAAGACCAGACCAGACTAAAGACCGGCATTTTTTAGGAATCTTACTGGAGTCTCGGCGCGCTCCCGTCGTCTCGATCGTTAAATGTGAGGTGATAATCTGCAGTCGGCGACCCGATTTATGCCCGTCTTTCTCTAGTCTTTCATATCAAACATGTTTGATATTATCGCAAGTCTTAGCGTAGTCATAGTGACGTAAAACAATCAACAACCAATAAATTCGTTCTCAGAAAACCGTAAACAGGACTTTCTAAAGCCATTTGTCACCCCCCGCAATGCTGAGACCCTTGCTGTGAGTATTGTCCATTCTCTGTATTCTATAGTAGATATGTATCTTTTCTTGTATTATGTACCCTCGAATATTCACTGTGAAACACTTGTTCATAATTTCAACACAGCATTTAAAATTATACCCTTTCAAGACATTTAGTTCAAACTATTGTTCTCATCATATGATATAGATTCATAACCCCCATATACAGTCATGTGAAAAAGTTAGGTCATCCCATTAAATAGTCAACTCTTTATTAAGAAATGTTCACATAACAATGTCTAATTTGATTTTTTTCATTCCTGGAAAAGAAAGTGATTTATTGTAATTAAACAATATAAATTAACATATTTTTACTCATCAAACAAAAAATATGCATAAAAAATGCCTATTTTAATGGAGGAAAAAATTAGGGCCCCTAATAACTAGTGATACCCCCCTTTGTTGAAATTACTTCAGTGAGGTGAAATGGTGGAATGGCTGATGTCAAAGTCCTTTGATATCTTTTTAAATCCTTTTCCACACTCATAAGCAGTGTGGGGAAAATATTTGGGGTGTCCTAATTTATTCCTCCTCAAAAATTGCATTCTTTTAAAATTACATTTCACAGAGAGTCTTAAAAAGGCCTTCCTTATTTTTAAATAGTTTAGTTAAATCACTGGGTCCTTCAGTATTGTTCAAATTGTTATTACATGTCCATATGTTGAAAAATAGACAGGCTTTCATGGTGTCCTATTTTTTCACATGACTGTATGGTTGCCTTTATATAATTTAATAATAATGATAATTTATTAATTATTTTAATTATTATTTAATGATGATAATAACATAATTTGGACAGTGACTCCCAGCCCCTGCAGAACACCATCACTGCACTGAGCAGCTCCTTTAGCGATAGACTGCTTCACCCCAAATGGTCCTTCCTTCCTGCTGCAGTCAGACTGTTTCACACTAGCACTGCTCCTTGTAGACCACACACACACCAAGGACTCAGTTTAATATTGGTCATATATTGTTTATATTATTATTATAATTATTTATTCTTTTTTTAACTATCCACTGTGCTGCTGCAACACTGAGAATTTCCCCACTGTGGGAATGTAAGGTCTATCTTATCTTAACTTATCTGATATACCACCACTGTAGGCCTACCTTCAGAAATATTTTGGATCATGCAACATAATGTGATACATGTTGATATCTAACTGTAGCTGCTTCTCCTCCATTTTTGTTAAATCACAGCTGAGCATGATAGGAGGAATTTGGTGGGAATAAAAAGCTAAAATAATCTAGTTGTAGTCTTGTAAAAAGTGTCACTACAAGATTCAGTGTTTGTAAAATCTTTAGTCTGAGACTAAAAACTGTGAACCCAAGTCTTTAGATGTGAGCTGAATAATCTAAATCTTTTCAAAGTCTTTTCTAAATCTTTTCAAAGTCTTTAGGTGTGTTTCAAACATCTCCTGTGTGTTTCTTATTCATTCTGTACGGCTGAATCATCAGAGACTGGCGAAGGCTTTACACGGGTTTAAAATGTAAATCTGTTGACTGAAATATGAATCTCACTCAAACATGAGTTTGTGTTCAGAAATGACCTTTACAATACAAGCTACAAAACCCCAGGGTGAGGAAACGAGTTCGACCGGTCTCTAATCTGGAACATCTTCATGCTAGAACAGACTCTGTTCTGTCCATACTAGTGAACCTGATGAAGCACTGACCATATTTCACATTCCTGAAAGAGCAGGCCAAACCTTTACTGAGTAATCCTCCATTACAGTCTTGACTAAAAACATTCAGTTCATTTGACACACACTGAGCCTATAATGGTCATATTCATGTTTAATGTAGATCATCTAATAATCCATGATCATAACACTAACTCTACCTGGTAATGTTACAGTATTTCACAATAGAAAAAGTCATGTCACCCTGTAGTCCAAGGCTGGTTGCCGCTGGAAGAGGTGTTAGTGAGGCCAGCAGGGGGTGCTCACCCTGTGGTCTGTGTGGGTCCTAACACCCCAGTGTAGTGACGGGGACACTATACTGTCAAAGAGCACCGTCCTTCGGATGAGACGTTAAACCGAGGTCCTGACTCTCTGTGGTCATTCAAAATCCCAGGATGTCCTTCGAAAAAGAGTAGGGGTGTAACCCTGACCAAATCTGCCCCTTGGCCTCTGTCCATCATGGCCTCCTAATCATCCCCATATACTGATTGGCTTCATCACTGTCTCCTCTCCACCAGTAAGCTGGTGTGTGGTGGGCGTTCTGGCGCAATATGGCTGCCGTCGCATCATCCAAGTGGATGCTGCACATTGGTGGTGGTTGAGGAGATTCCCCCATCTATGTAAAGTGCTTTGAGTACCTAGAAAAGCGCTATATAAATGTAATGAATTATTATTATTATTATTATTATTATTATTATTATTGTGATCAGACAGACATTAACAGACAGCTGGCACATGGCAGGATGACAATCAGTCTACATCTACATCCTTGGAGGCAGTTTTTCCATGGAAACAGTCCTGCGAATTCCCTTACTAGATGAGTTTGGGTCTATGAAAGAGGAAAACATGTAAAGACATCAGTCATAAATGCTGTCCTTTTGCTCATATATTATATTTATATTTAGTTATATATTAATTATATTATTAATTATTATATTATTATATCTAAAAACATTTAACTTCATAGAATGAAATTAATGAATTTTGATTACAGCTACAGTATCTGTTCTGGTGCTAAATAAACTATCAAAACAATATAAAATGCAAATAGTTGAGGGCATAAGTTTGCACACCCCTTTTGCTTATACTGTACATTTGCAGAATGCATCTAAGTTATTAATCTTGGTTAATGGTAATATATTAAAGTATAATTGTTAGTTATTTCACATATTATATTAAAACCAAAAGAATCATTTTCATCAGCAATATTATTTTCAACAATATATTCACTTACCTTTAAAATCTGCTTCATAAACGAGCTGTTGCATTTTCTGCTTGGTGAGCTGTCTTTGTTTGAGATCCATTTGCTTTAGTGCAGGCAGCAAACTTTGAAGAAACTGCAGGTCTTCGTCCGGTTGCCCAGCTGGAACAGGACAATCAGAGGATTATCAAAAACTATAAAAGTACTGTATCAATATTCCTCATTGGTTCTTGCTGAAGCTCCCACGTCCTGCGTAACAAATTAGAATGACACTCATTGGTTCTTGCACATCAAGCAAGCATACTTGAGCTTTCATTAAAGGGATACTTCAGGATTTAGCATTAAGCTTTGTATTAGTAGAAAACCTGTAGTATTTTCGAATTACCATGCTTTCCACCCTCATATCCCCCTGAGAGGAGAGATTTATGTATTTTTTGTCTGGAAAAAATGTCAACAGCATTGACGATGTCAACAGCATTGTCATTTTGCGTCATCGGAGGATTTTCTGGCCAGAGGCTAAAGACTACAGCCAGTACTAGGGGCTGTTCCGCATGTGTTCAACCCGCCCATAGAGGGTGGGATCTCACTCACAGAATGTACACACAGTCAGCCGTCTTTCTTTGGAAGCTAAGCTAGCAGGCTCTTGTTCTGTGAAGAAAGCTGAGTAGTAGGAGAAAGCTGAGTAAGTATGGGTAACCATCCTCCTTTTCCCGGACTTGTCCTGCGGGCGAGATCGTTCAAAATGTCCGGGATTCAGCTTTTGCTTTCTGCGGTCGCCATTCATTGTTTACATGAACACCTTTTGTTTCAATCTAACTGAATTCATTCCGATTGGTGAATCTGAATGTAGTGTTTACATGAACGCTAAACAAGTGATCTGTTGATGTGCGTTTTAACATTGCTAAGAAAATTCCCGCTCCTCTGTGAGAGATGCGAGACCCGGCGCTTCTCAGTAATGACGCCACCGGCCTCGCGCTGTTCTCCCGCGGCCGTCAGCCTCGTCCTGCTCGCCACAGTAAACATGATGAATGGCGACTGTAGAACGCAAAAGCCGAATCCCGGACATTTTGGGCGATCTCGAAATCCCAGGCAGACTCGTCACGGAGACTCACTGGTAGCCTAACCTTGTTGTTTTCAACTGCGCTCTCTAACCGGTAGGCGAGGCCTCCTAGTGCAGCGAAGCAAGTGCATTCTGGGAGTTGTTGTCTTTCATCCACATAAGCCAAAAATACATTTTCTGTCTTTTCTCAGTCTAGAAAGCTCCAAATTAAAAATTGTCTTCACATTTCTTCTACATAAATGACCAATTTTAAATACAGATTCATCTTTCCAGAGGTGAAGTATCCCTTTAAGAGATTGAGAACGTTTGAGTTTTGACACGGACCAATGAGTTTCATTCTCGTGTGTTACCCTCATATTACTAAGCACGTTTGAGCTTCAGCGAGAACCAATGAGGTTCATTCTCGTGTTACGCAGCACGTTTGAGCTTCAGCGAGAACCAATGAGGTTCATTCTCGTGTTACGCAGCACGTTTGAGCTTCAGCGAGAACCAATGAGGTTCATTCTCGAGTTACGCAGCACGTTTGAGCTTCAGCGAGAACCAATGAGGTTCATTCTCGTGTTACGCAGCACGTTTGAGCTTCAGCGAGAACCAATGAGGTTCATTCTCGTGTTACGCAGCACGTTTGTGCTTCTGCAAGAACCAATGAGGTTCATTCTTGTGTTACACAGCACGTTTGAGCTTCTGCAAGAACCAATGAGGTTCATTATGCAGAACATTTGAGCTTCAGCGTGAAAAAAATGAGGTTCATTCTCGTGTTACGCAGCACGTTTGAGCTTCAGCGAGAACCAATGAGGTTCATTATTGTGTTACACAGCACGTTTGAGCTTCAGCGAGAACCAATGAGGTTCATTATTGTGTTACACAGCACGTTTGAGCTTCAGCGAGAACCAATGAGGATCATTCTCGTGTTACGCAGCATGTTTGAGCTTCAGCGAGAACCAATGAGGATCATTCTTGTGTTACGCAGCACGTTTGTGCTTCTGCAAGAACCAATGAGGATCATTCTTGTGTTACGCAGCACGTTTGTGCTTCTGCAAGAACCAATGAGGTTCATTCTTGTGTTACACAGCACGTTTGAGCTTCAGCGAGAACCAATGAGGTTAATTCTTGTGTTACGCAGCACGTTTGAGCTTCGCAAGAACCAATGAGGTTCATTCTCGTGTTACACAGCACGTTTGAGCTTCAGCGAGAACCAATGAGGTTCATTATTGTGTTACACAGCACGTTTGAGCTTCAGCGAGAACCAATGAGGATCATTCTCGTGTTACGCAGCACGTTTGTGCTTCAGCGAGAACCAATGAGGTTCATTATTGTGTTACACAGCACGTTTGAGCTTCAGCGAGAACCAATGAGGTTCATTATTGTGTTACACAGCACGTTTGAGCTTCAGCGAGAACCAATGAGGATCATTCTCGTGTTACGCAGCATGTTTGAGCTTCAGCGAGAACCAATGAGGATCATTCTTGTGTTACGCAGCACGTTTGTGCTTCTGCAAGAACCAATGAGGTTCATTCTTGTGTTACGCAGCACGTTTGTGCTTCTGCAAGAACCAATGAGGATCATTCTTGTGTTACGCAGCACGTTTGTGCTTCTGCAAGAACCAATGAGGTTCATTCTTGTGTTACACAGCACGTTTGAGCTTCAGCGAGAACCAATGAGGTTCATTATTGTGTTACACAGCACGTTTGAGCTTCAGCGAGAACCAATGAGGTTCATTATTGTGTTACACAGCACGTTTGAGCTTCAGCGAGAACCAATGAGGATCATTCTCGTGTTACGCAGCATGTTTGAGCTTCAGCGAGAACCAATGAGGATCATTCTTGTGTTACGCAGCACGTTTGTGCTTCTGCAAGAACCAATGAGGATCATTCTTGTGTTACGCAGCACGTTTGTGCTTCTGCAAGAACCAATGAGGTTCATTCTTGTGTTACACAGCACGTTTGAGCTTCAGCGAGAACCAATGAGGTTAATTCTTGTGTTACGCAGCACGTTTGTGCTTCTGCAAGAACCAATGAGGTTCATTCTTGTGTTACACAGCACGTTTGAGCTTCTGCAAGAACCAATGAGGTTCATTATGCAGAACATTTGAGCTTCAGCGTGAACCAATGAGGTTCATTCTCGTGTTACGCAGCATGTTTGAGCTTCAGCAAGAACCAATGAGGTTCATTCTCGTGTTACGCAGCACGTTTGAGCTTCAGCGAGAACCAATGAGGTTAATTCTTGTGTTACGCAGCACGTTTGAGCTTCGCAAGAACCAATGAGGTTCATTCTCGTGTTACGCAGCACGTTTGAGCTTCAGCGTGAACCAATGAGGTTCATTCTCGTGTTACGCAGCATGTTTGAGCTTCAGCGAGAACCAATGAGGTTCATTCTCGTGTTACACAGCACATTTGAGCTTCAGCGAGAACCAATGAGGTTCATTCTCGTGTTACGCAGCACGTTTGTGCTTCTGCAAGAACCAATGAGGATCATTCTTGTGTTACGCAGCACGTTTGAGCTTCAGCAAGAACCAATGAGGATCATTCTCGTGTTACGCAGCACGTTTGAGCTTCAGCAAGAACCAATGAGGATCATTCTCGTGTTACGCAGCACGTTTGTGCTTCTGCAAGAACCAATGGGATCATTCTTGTGTTACACAGCACGTTTGAGCTTCTGCAAGAACCAATGAGGATCATTCTTGTGTTACACAGCACGTTTGAGCTTCAGCAAGAACCAATGAGGATCATTCTCGTGTTACGCAGCACGTTTGTGCTTCTGCAAGAACCAATGAGGATCATTCTTGTGTTACACAGCACGTTTGAGCTTCAGCGAGAACCAATGAGGATCATTCTTGTGTTACGCAGCACGTTTGAGCTTCAGCAAGAACCAATGAGGTTCATTCTTGTGTTACACAGCACGTTTGAGCTTCAGCAAGAACCAATGAGGTTCATTCTCGTGTTACACAGCACGTTTGAGCTTCAGCAAGAACCAATGAGGTTCATTCTTGTGTTACACAGCACGTTTGTGCTTCTGCAAGAACCATTGAGGATCATTCTCGTGTTACACAGCACGTTTGAGCTTCAGCAAGAACCAATGAGGTTCATTCTTGTGTTACGCAGCACGTTTGAGCTTCAGCAAGAACCAATGAGGTTCATTCTTGTGTTACACAGCACGTTTGTGCTTCTGCAAGAACCATTGAGGATCATTCTTGTGTTACACAGCACGTTTGAGCTTCAGCAAGAACCAATGAGGATCATTCTTGTGTTACACAGCACGTTTGAGCTTCAGCGAGAACCAATGAGGATCATTCTTGTGTTACACAGCACGTTTGAGCTTCAGCAAGAACCAGTGAGGTTCATTCTTGTGTTACACAGCACGTTTGAGCTTCAGCAAGAACCAATGAGGTTCATTCTTGTGTTACACAGCACGTTTGTGCTTCTGCAAGAACCATTGAGGATCATTCTTGTGTTACACAGCACGTTTGAGCTTCAGCAAGAACCAATGAGGATCATTCTTGTGTTACACAGCACGTTTGAGCTTCAGCGAGAACCAATGAGGATCATTCTTGTGTTACGCAGCACGTTTGAGCTTCAGCAAGAACCAGTGAGGTTCATTCTTGTGTTACACAGCACGTTTGAGCTTCAGCAAGAACCAATGAGGTTCATTCTTGTGTTACGCAGCACGTTTGAGCTTCTGCAAGAACCAATGAGGTTCATTCTCGTGTTACGCAGCAGGTTTGAGCTTCGCAAGAACCAATGAGGTTCATTATGCAGAACATTTGAGCTTCAGCGTGAACCAATGAGGTTCATTCTCGTGTTATGCAGCATGTTTGAGCTTCAGCGAGAACCAATGAGGTTCATTCTTGTGTTACGCAGCACGTTTGATCTTTAGCGAGAACCAATGAGGTTCATTCTTGTGTTACACAGCACGTTTGAGCTTCTGCAAGAACCAATGAGGTTCATTCTCGTGTTACGCAGCACGTTTGAGCTTCAGCGAGAACCAATGAGGTTCATTCTCGTGTTACGCAGCACGTTTGAGCTTCAGTGTGAACCAATGAGGTTCATTCTTGTGTTACGCAGCATGTTTGAGCTTCAGCGAGAACCAATGAGGTTCATTCTTGTGTTACGCAGCACGTTTGAGCTTCAGCGAGAACCAATGAGGTTCATTCTCGTGTTACGCAGCACGTTTGAGCTTCAGTGTGAACCAATGAGGTTCATTCTTGTGTTACGCAGCATGTTTGAGCTTCAGCGAGAACCAATGAGGTTCATTCTCGTGTTACGCAGCACGTTTGAGCTTCAGTGTGAACCAATGAGGTTCATTCTCGTGTTACGCAGCACGTTTGAGCTTCAGCGAGAACCAATGAGGTTCATTCTCGTGTTACGCAGCACGTTTGAGCTTCAGCGAGAACCAATGAGGTTCATTATGCAGAACATTTGAGCTTCAGCGAGAACCAATGAGGTTCATTCTTGTGTTACGCAGCACGTTTGAGCTTCGCAAGAACCAATGAGGTTCATTCTTGTGTTACGCAGCACGTTTGATCTTTAGCGAGAACCAGTGAGGTTCATTCTCGTGTTACGCAGCACGTTTGAGCTTCAGCGAGAACTAATGAGGTTCATTCTCGTGTTACGCAGCATGTTTGAGCTTCAGCGAGAACCAATGAGGTTCATTATGCAGAACATTTGAGCTTCAGCGAGAACCAATGAGGTTTATTCTCGTGTTATGCAGCACGTTTGAGCTTCAGCGAGAACCAATGAGGTTCATTCTCGTGTTACGCAGCACGTTTGAGCTTCAGCGAGAACCAATGAGGTTCATTCTTGTGTTACGCAGCACGTTTGATCTTTAGCGAGAACCAATGAGGTTCATTCTTGTGTTACGCAGCACATTTGAGCTTCTGCAAGAACCAATGAGGTTCATTATGCAGAACATTTGAGCTTCAGCGAGAATCAATGAGGTTCATTCTCGTGTTACGCAGCATGTTTGAGCTTCAGCGAGAACCAATGAGGTTCATTCTTATGTCACGCAGCACGTTTGAGCTTCTGCAAGAACCAATGAGGTTCATTCACAACAGAATGAGGTTCATTCTTGTGTTACACAGCACGTTTGAGCTTCAGCGAGAACCAATGAGGTTCATTCTCGTGTTACGCAGCATGTTTGAGCTTCAGCGAGAACCAATGAGGTTCATTCTTGTGTTACGCAGCACATTTGATCTTTAGCGAGAACCAATGAGGTTCATTCTCGTGTTACGCAGCACATTTGAGCTTCTGCAAGAACCAATGAGGTTCATTATGCAGAACATTTGAGCTTCAGCGAGAATCAATGAGGTTCATTCTCGTGTTACGCAGCATGTTTGAGCTTCAGCGAGAACCAATGAGGTTCATTCTTATGTTACGCAGCACGTTTGAGCTTCTGCAAGAACCAATGAGGTTCATTCTTATGTTACGCATTATGTTTGAGCTTCAGCGTGAACCAATGAGGTTCATTCTCATGTTACACAGCACATTTGAGCTTCAACGAGAACCGATGAGGTTCATTCTTGTGTTACTTAGCACGTTTGATCTTTAGCGAGAACCAATGAGGTTCATTATGCAGAACATATAAGCTTCAGCGTGAACCAATGAGGTTCATTCTCGTGTTACGCAGCACATTTGAGCTTCAGCGAGAACCAATCTGGTTCATTCTCGTGTTACGCAGCACGTTTGAGCTTCAGCAAGAACCAATGAGGTTCATTCTTGTTACGCAGCACGTTTGAGCTTCAGCAAGAACCAATGAGGTTCTATTCTTGTGTTACGCAGCACGTTTGAGCTTCTGCGAGAACCAATGAGATTCCAATGAGACCCAAGATGGCGCAACAGTGCAGACGTGTTCCTGTTTGTCTCGTCTAATGTTTCGTCTAAGACTTTTTAACAGTTTTTAATCAGTCTGCCTTTCCATATATTTTACTCTTTTTGATTTGTTTATTTTCGCAACCTGCTTCATTTATTGTGAAATGGATCTAATATTTTTATTACCCAACTGAACTGAACTGCAGTCAGAGGCTGGCCTGTTGGCTAGCTTGCAAACTAGCTATTGATCATTGTTTGCCTCTGCTAGCGGCCCTTACCACGGTTTTGCTTGCATCAGTTTGTAGTTCGGACAATATTGGCCAGTCTGTACAGTGCGCTACCAATCTTGCGCATATCACACATCAGATTGTGTTCTCTCCTACATCACTGGATTTACTGATTTCATCGCAGCTTTACCTTGTCGGCCTGCCTGGACTTTCTGTTGTTGGCGCGGAGCCCTACTGAGCCACTGCGGCTGATCTGACGGCGTCGTCGTTGAAGCTTCGTCCGTCTCCCTAGGCCCGCTAGCTTCGGCTATCGCAGCTATTTTGTCGGCCTACCTGGAATATCTGTTGTCGGCGTGGAGCCCCGCTGAGCTGCCGGCGTGGTCGTTGAAGCTTCATCCGTTACCTTCGGCTCGCTAGCCGCGGCCATCGCAACTTTACCCTGTCGGCCTGCTTGGACCTTCTGTTGTCGGCACAGAGCCCCGCCGAGCTACTGTGGCTGATCCACCGGCGTGGTCGCTAAAGCTTCGTCCGTTATCCTTGGCCTGCTAGCCCTGGCCACTGCAGCTTTTCCTTGTTGGCCTGCCTGGACCTTCTGTTGTCGGCGCGGAGTTCCATTGAGCCATTGCGGCTGATCTGTCAGTGTGAGTGGTCATTGAAGTTTCATCCGCTAGCCTTGGCCTGCTAGCCTCGGACTGCTGGCGCTCTGGGTGTCGAGCGTGCCTCGTGATCTTCTAGTGCAGTGCCCATTGAACTGTTGCCTTTTTGCTGCTTATCGGATGCTGATTACTCGGCTTCACTATTGTCACTATTGACGCTTGCAGGTCTGTTTGTTTATATGGTTTTTTTTTTTTTATTATTATTATTATTATTTTTTTTTTGCCCCTTTTCTTATTTAAATATGCCTTGTATGCTGTTGTTTAGGTTAGCTATTATTGTTTTATTTTATTGTAGAGTCCCCAGTCCCTCTAAACATATGTTTGATAGCTCCTTTGTTTCACCTCCCACATATGCAGAGACTTTGCCAGGTTTAACTGGTGTTTTTAGAGATGCAATTTCTCTTTTTATTACTCAACGCCTGGGTTTACCTCCACTGAACTCACATTTTACTATACCCTTGGCGATAAATTATGCGTTCAATTTACTCCACCATGTTCAGAAATCTTCTCCTATTACTCTTTTTACCCAATGTACTAAAAGGCCAGTTCTGAAAGCGCTAAGTCGGACGCTTATTTTATTTCTTCTTTGTTCCTCTGGTGATGTAGAGTTAAATCCAGGTCCTGTAGTCCCCAGTATTACACCTATTCCCCAGGCACTTTCATTTGGTGACTTTTGTAACCGGAAAAACCTTGGTTTCTTGCATGTTAATATTAGAAGCCTCCTTCCTAAGTTTGATTTATTCACTGCTTTAGTACATTCAACTAACCCTGATGTCCTAGCCGTGTCTGAATCGTGGCTCAGGAAAGCCATTAAAAATTCTGAAATTTCCATTTCTAAGATAGAACTACCAAGGGAGGCGGAGTTGTAATTTATTGCAGAGATAACTTACAGAGTTCTGTCATACTGTCCAGGTCTGTGCCCAAACAGTTTGAGCTTCTACTCTTAAAAATCCATCTTTCAAGAAATAAGTCGCTCACTGTCGCTGCCTGTTACAGACCTCCCTCAGCTCCCAGCCATGCTCTGGATGCTATATGTGAATTGATTGCCCCTCATCTCTCCTCAGAGTTTGTGTTGTTAGGTGATTTAAACTGGGACATGCTTAATGCACCAGCTGTTCTTCAATCTAGGATAGATGCTCTCAATCTTACACAAATCATTAATGAACCTACCAGGTACAACTCTAAATCCGTAAATGCGGGTACTATCATTGATATAATTCTGACTAACATGCCCTCCAATTATACCTCCTCTGTTTTCGACCAGGATTTGAGCGATCATTGCTTAAAGGGATACTTCACCTCTGGGAAGATGAATGTGTATTTAAAATAGGTCATTTATGTAGAAGAAATGTGAAGACATTTTTTAATTTGGAGCTTTCTAGACTGAGAAAAGCCAGAAAATGTATTTTTGGCTTATGTGGATGAAAAGACAACAACTCCCAGAATGCACTTGCTTCGCTGCCCTAGGAGGCCACGCCTACCGGTAAGACAGCGCAGTTGAAAACAAGGTTAGGCTACCAGTGAGTCTCCGTGACGAGTCTGCCTGGGATTTCGGGATCGCCCAAAATGTCCGGGATTCGGCTTTTGCGTTCTACAGTCGCCATTCATTATGTTTACTGTGGTGAGCAGGACGAGGCTGACGGCCGCGGGAGAACGGCGCGAGGCCGGTGGCGTCATTACTGAGACGCGCCGGTCTCGCAACGGAGGTGCGGGAATTTTCTTAGCAATGTTAAAAGTAAACGCACATCAACCGATCACTTGTTTAGCGTTCATGTAAACACTACATTCAGATTCACCGATCGGAATGAATTCAGTTAGATTGAAACATGAGGTGGTGCATGTAAACAATGAATGGCGACCGCAGAAAGCAAAAGCCGAATCACGGACATTTTGAACGATCCTCGCCCGCCGGACATGTCCGGGAAAAGGAGGATGGTTACCCATACTTACTCAGCTTTCTCCTACTATTCAGCTTTCTCCACAGAACAAGAGCCTGCTAGCTTAGCTTCCAAAGAAAGACGGCTGACACTGTGTACATTCTGACTGAGTGAGATCCCACCCTGTATGGGCGGGCTGAAAACATGCGGAACAACGCCATCTACTGGCTGTAGTCTTTAGCCTCTGGCCAGAAAATCCTCCGATGACGCAAAATGACGATTTTTGCGTCATCGGAGGATTTTTTCCAGACAAAAAATACATAAATCTCTCCTCTCAGGGGGATATGAGGGTGGAAAGCATGGTAATTCGAAAATACTACAGGTTTTCTACTAATACAAAGCTTAATGCTAAATCCTGAAGTAACCCTTTAATTGCCTGTGTTCGAAATGGGTTTGTGGTCAAACGGCCACCACTTTTCATTGTCAAACGTTCTTTAAAACATTTCTGTGAACAGGCTTTTTTATTCGAGTTGTCTCGGGTGTCCTGGAAGGATCTTGATCTGATCCCGTCAGTAGATGATGCCTGGTTTTTCTTTAAAAGTACTTTTCTCACCATATTAAATAAGCATGCTCCTTTTAAAAAATTTAGAACTAAGAATAGATTTAGCCCTTGGTTCACTCCAGATTTAGCTGCTCTTAATCAACATAAAAACATCTTGTGGCGCACTGCATTAGCATCAAAAAGTCCCCGTGATATGCAACTTTTTAGGGAAACCAGGAACAAATATACACAGTCAGTTAGAAAAGCAAAGGTTAGTTTTTTCAAACAGAAACTTTCATCCTGTAGTACTAATTCCAAAAAGTTCTGGGATACTATAAAGTCTATGGAGAATAAGAGCATCTCCTCCCAGTTGCCCACTGCATTGAAGCTTGGAAATACTATTACCACAGATAAATTCACGATAATTCACAATTTTAATAAGCATTTTGCCGCGGCTGGTCATGCTTTTCATTTGGCCACTACTATCTCGGCCAAGAGCTTTGTACCTCACATAGCTACTGGTTCATGCCCTCGTCAGTTTTCCTTTACGCAAATCCAGATAGCTGATGTTTTGAAAGAGCTGCTAAATCTGGATCCTTACAAATCTGCTGGGCTTGATAATCTGGATCCTTTCTTTTTAAAACTATCAGCTGAAATTATTGCAACCCCTATTACCAGCCTATTCAATCTCTCTTTTGTATCATGTGAGATTCCTAGAGACTGGAAAGCTGCTGCGGTCATCCCCCTTTTCAAAGGGGGAGACACTCTAGATCCAAATTGTTATAGACCTATATCTATCCTGCCATGTCTTGCTAAAATCTTTGAAAGCCAAGTTAATAAACAGATTACTGAATATTTTGAATCCCATCGTATTTTCTCTGCTATGCAATCTGGTTTTCGTGTTGGTCATGGATGTACTTCAGCTACGCTCAAGGTACTTAACGATATCATAACCTCTATTGATAGAAGACATTATTGTGCAGCCATCTTCATCGATCTTGCCAAGGCGTTTGACTCTGTCAATCATCGTATTCTTATTGGCAGACTCAATAGCCTTGGTTTCTCAAGTGACTGTCTTGCTTGGTTCTCCAACTATTTCTTAGATAGAGTTCAGTGTGTAAAATCGGAGGGTCTGCTGTCCAGTCCTCTGGTAGTCTCTATGGGGGTGCCCCAGGGTTCAATTCTTGGCCCAACCCTATTCTCTATATACATTAATGATGTTGCTAGGGCTGCTGGTGATTCGCTGATCCATTTATATGCAGATGACACTATTTTATATACATCCGGCCCTTCTTTGGATTCTGTGTTAATTAACCTTCAAACTAGTTTCAATGCCATACAATACGCTTTCCGTGATCTTCAACTGCTTTTAAATGCTAGTAAGACTAAATGCATGCTTTTTAATCGAACACTGCCCATAGTGGCAAACCAGGCTACCATCACTACTCTTGACGGGACTGATTTAGAATATGTGGACTCTTACAAATATCTAGGTGTCTGGTTAGACTGTAAACTTAATTTTCAGATTCATATTAACTATCTCCAATCCAAAATTAAATCAAGAATTGGCTACCTATTTCGTCACAAAGCATCCTTCACTTATGCTGCCAAATACGCCCTTGTAAAACTTACTATTCTACCAATCTTTGATTTGGGTGATGTTATTTACAAAATAGCCTCCAAAACTCTGCTTAGTAAACTGGATGTAATTTATCATAGTGCTATCCGTTTTGTTACCAAAGCTCCTTACACTGCTCATCATTGCAATCTTTATTCTTTCATTGGTTGGCCCTCACTATATACTCGTCGCCGAATCCATTGGCTTCAAGTCATCTATAAGTCTTTATTAGGCATATCCCCGCCCTATCTCAGCTCCCTGGTAACCATAGTAACATCTACCCGTAGTATGCGTTCTAGCAGGTATATTTTACTGGCTGTTCCCAAAGCTTATACCTCTTTTGGTCGCCATTCCTTCCAGTTCTCTGCTGCCTATGACTGGAATGAATTGCAAAAATCCTTGAAACTAGAGGTTCCTATTTCCTTCACTAACTTTAAGCATCAGCTGTCAAAGCTGTTTACTGATCACTGCACCTGTTTATAGCCTTTATTTTTATTTATTGTGTACTTTAGTATTTTTATTTGCACTTCATTGTTTCCATTTTCATATTTCCAATGTTAATTTAGTGTAAATGTGTAATTTATTTGTTACTATGGCCTATTGATTGTCCTACTTTCTTAATTATATTGTATTTTGTACTATATTTTGCTTTTTTTTGTATATGGATTGGTTTATTGATTGTACTGTATGTTTATTTATTTCTATGTGTAACTCTATGTTGTTGTTTTCGTTGCACTGTTTAGCTTTGTCTTGGCCAGGTCGCAGTTGTAAATGAGAACTTGTTCTCAACTGATTTTATCTGGTTAAACAAAGGTTAAATAAAAAAAATAAAATGAGGTTCATTCTTGTGTTACGCAGCACGTTTGATCTTCAGCGAGAACCAGTGAGGTTCATTCTCGTGTTACGCTGCACATTTGAGCTTCAGCGAGAACCAATGAGGTTCATTCTCGTGTTACGCATCACGTTTGAGCTTCTCAAGAACCAATGAGGTTCATTCTCGTGTTACGCAGCACGTTTGAGCAGCGAGAACCAATGAGGTTCATTCTCGTGTTACACAGCACGTTTGAGCTTCAGCGAGAACCAATGAGGATCATTCTCGTGTTACGCATCATGTTTGAGCTTCCGCAAGAACCAATGAGGTTCATTTTCGTGTTACGCATCACGTTTGAGCAGCGAGAACCAATGAGGTTCATTCTCGTGTTACGTAGCACGTTTGAGCTTCAGCAAGAACCAATGAGGTTCATTCTCGTGTTACGCATCATGTTTGAGCTTCCGCAAGAACCAATGAGGTTCATTTTCGTGTTACGCATCATGTTTGAGCTTCCGCAAGAACCAATGAGGTTCATTTTCGTGTTACGCATCACGTTTGAGCAGCGAGAACCAATGAGGTTCATTCTCGTGTTACGTAGCACGTTTGAGCTTCAGCAAGAACCAATGAGGTTCATTCTCGTGTTACACAGCACGTTTGAGCTTCAGCAAGAACCAATGAGGTTCATTCTCGTGTTACGTAGCACGTTTGAGCTTCAGCAAGAACCAATGAGGTTCATTCTCGTGTTACGCAGCACGTTTGAGCTTCAGCAAGAACCAATGAGGTTCATTCTCGTGTTACGTAGCACGTTTGAGCTTCAGCAAGAACCAATGAGGTTCATTCTCGTGTTACACAGCACGTTTGAGCTTCAGCAAGAACCAATGAGGTTCATTCTCGTGTTACGTAGCACGTTTGAGCTTCAGCAAGAACCAATGAGGTTCATTCTCGTGTTACGTAGCACGTTTGAGCTTCAGCAAGAACCAATGAGGTTCATTTTCGTGTTACACAGCACGTTTGAGCTTCCGCAAGAACCAATGAGGTTCATTCTCGTGTTACGCATCATGTTTGAGCTTCAGCAAGAACCAATGAGGTTCATTCTCGTGTTACGTAGCACGTTTGAGCTTCAGCAAGAACCAATGAGGTTCATTCTCGTGTTACACAGCACGTTTGAGCTTCAGCAAGAACCAATGAGGTTCATTCTCGTGTTACGTAGCACGTTTGAGCTTCAGCAAGAACCAATGAGGTTCATTCTCGTGTTACGCAGCACGTTTGAGCTTCAGCAAGAACCAATGAGGTTCATTCTCGTGTTACGTAGCACGTTTGAGCTTCAGCAAGAACCAATGAGGTTCATTCTCGTGTTACACAGCACGTTTGAGCTTCAGCAAGAACCAATGAGGTTCATTCTCGTGTTACGTAGCACGTTTGAGCTTCAGCAAGAACCAATGAGGTTCATTCTCGTGTTACGTAGCACGTTTGAGCTTCAGCAAGAACCAATGAGGTTCATTCTCGTGTTACGCAGCACGTTTGAGCTTCAGCAAGAACCAATGAGGTTCATTCTCGTGTTACGTAGCACGTTTGAGCTTCAGCAAGAACCAATGAGGTTCATTCTCGTGTTACGCAGCACGTTTGAGCTTCAGCAAGAACCAATGAGGATCATTCTCGTGTTACGCAGCACGTTTGAGCTTCAGCAAGAACCAATGGGGTTCATTCTCGTGTTACGCAGCACGTTTGAGCTTCAGCAAGAACCAATGAGGTTCATTCTCGTGTTACCCAGCACGTTTGAGCTTCAGCAAGAACCAATGGGGTTCATTCTCGTGTTACGCATCACGTTTGAGCAACGGGAACCAAAGAGGTTCATTCTCGTGTTACGCAGAACATTTGAGCTTTCGCTAGAATTAATGAGGAATTTTCTCATGAGTTACGCTGCAAGTTTGAGCTTCAGCGAGAACCAATGAGGTTCATTCTCGTGTTACGCAGCATGCTTGAGTTTCCATAAGAACCAATGAGGTTCATTGTGGAAGTAAAATAATGGCAAATGTTTTTGAAACAAAAAAAACTGTTGAATTGCTCTACTTGAAAAAATATATGTATGCTTGCATTTTAATGCATTGTACTTTTAGGGCTTGCATTTTTCATAAACTGAACTCAAAGATCTAAGACTTTTTCTATGTACACAAAAGGCCTATTTCTCTCAAATATTGTTCACATGTTTGTGAAAAAAAGTGGCCTTTTCTTATGGCCAGCCTAAGGCACACCTGTGCAATTAATCATGCTGTTTAATCAGCATCTTGATATGCCACACCTGTGAGGTGGATGTATTATCTCGGCAAAGGAGAAGTGCTCACTAACACAGATTTAGACAGATTTTGTGTACATAGAAAAAGTCTTAGATATTTGAGCTCAGCTCACGAGAAATGGGGGCAAAAACAAAAGTGTTGCGTTTATAATTTTTTTCAGTGTATATGCCATATTTCCAGCAGATAGAGGTAAATGGATAGCTTTATGTAAAGGGATGCACTACTTTGGCCCCGAAGAACAAAGCTTAGGGTGTATTCACACCAGGAAAGTCCGATAGTTCACTTGCTTTGGTCCGGACCAAATAGAATGTTGATTTTTTTTGTTTGGTACGGTTCGCTTTCACACTGCTCTTTTTGCAAGTGAACCAAAATGTGTAAACAAAACCACACATGTGCTAAGGTCTTCCATTCATTGGACAGGAATTCTCAAGCAGGGAAAAGCAGGAAGTGCACAAACAGGCTCAGCATGGAGATATTTCGTAATGTAATATTTGTTATTTTACTGATTTGGAGTTATTCTCTACAAACGCAATATGAAGAAACTATGGTATAGATAAAAGCCCGCCCGCACTGACAATTGATTGCTTGGGTCCTTGCATGCATGCGCTTCGTGAGGCACACTAGCTGGCACACATACGCAAGGTCTCTCGCTCCCTCTCTCTCTGCCATGCGCACGCTCTTGCTCGCTCGCTTTAGACACCATTAGTGTCGATTTGACACCACGTCAAACTAGGGCTGGGTGATAAATCGATTCTATCGATTAATTCGAATGTGCAGTTTACGTTAATTTTTTTGAATGAAAATCGGTTTTCTCTTTAACATTCGCCGACGCTCCCCTCTGGGCTCCCGTAGCTCCGAACGGGCTCAGCTCTTCCCCTCGCGCGTTTGGCATAGAGATACACAAACAACACGGCAAGACCACGGCAGCACAAACACACCCGCCAAAAAACAACCTACAGTCTTACAAACTAAATCCGCAGAGCCGTCAACTCTCACGAATTCACCGTGAGATTCACGCAGTCGTCACTTTTTAAACGCTCTCACGCCACACATCCATTTTCTCACGCAGAGAAAAGTCATGAAGCAAAGAGGACACTGACACCGACAGACAAGACAGAGAAGGTTACTATTGCTATGAAACAAATTCTCAGCTTTCAGATTCTGTCGATTTAATTACGAAATTCAAACAATGAACACCGTTTTGGCGCTTGACAGATCGCTGACAGAGTTCAAGCGGCAGCGGCACGTGAACCGATCATCTGTTACTCTTTACTACTAGTTAATAGAATGATCTAGTTAACTAAATAAACACGAATGATCAATAGGTAATTTGAAAGATACAGTTCAACTTACCGAAATGAAATAAAATCGAACAATCTGTGTTTTTCAACTGCGGAAAGAGGTCTAACAGCTAGAGGACAATACATGTAAAGTTACTTTTACCTCTGGAAAGTCCATTAATGACCATAGCACGTTAGTTGGACTTTAAAATAATTGCTGTAGAGAGTAGTATTTTGCTAAATATGAAAACTATATTACATATTTATTATATTTTTACCTATATCATTAAAATATTATAATGTTGAACTTGTTATTATAAAAAAACGCATAATATTTAATTTGAGATGTTATTTTTAACCTTTAATAATAATACCAGCTGACAGGGCTTTAAATTAACATGTCTCTACTGTACCTAGTATTTATCCAAAGGAATCGATATTGAATCAAGATCAGAATCAAATCGCAAGAATTGAATTGATATTGTGAAAGCACTAATAAAAACAGTAGCATACCAGTCATTGTACCATGTAAACATTGTGTTGTCAATAAACTTAATAAAATTCTGTTTAGTTACCAAATGTTTTGACAATCACAATACACTTTATTGTGATGTAAAAAAAAAATTCACGTTCCCCACCAATCCCAATACACCCATTTCATGTTATGTAACGTTATGTTATGTTACATGTTCACTGTTTACAAAGGCAGGGCCTGCCATCTTGACTTTTTGGCTTGTTTTTTCTGATTGCACTTTAACCCCAAGGGGAAAATCCATATCGCCCAGCCCTATGTCAAACATGACTGACAGAAAGGGAATTATAATAGTATATAAATGATACTTCAATACACTATCAGACAAAAGTTACTATTACTCATACATAGGGCTGGGCGATAAAACGATAACGATAATTATCGCGATATAATTTTTCCCGATAAATCGATATCAAGAGTTAGATAAATGTTCGATAAAGATTACGCGCCAAAAGCGGAACGAAACTCATTTGAACCGCGTGCCACACGGACCATTAATCCGCTCGGCTCAAAGTCCAAATGGCAGCGCGGCGCGATGCGCGAGCTCAGCTCACTAGAGCAGATGCGTTTACTCTGATCGGTCTCGGACACAAGATCCAGTGAGAAGCGCTAAAATTCAGCGAAGAACACACACGTCTCCGTGATATAAACCAGTTTAAAGGCAGATGAAACAGCGCTGACAAACAGGAAAAAAACACTGAGCGCAACGATACAGTCAGAAGGCTCTTCCGTCTACAAATTACCATCATTTACCATGGATTTACTGTAACGTTAGCCTAGTAATATTAACTGCACCATGAAATGTGCAATATACATATTGAATTGTATTATATTATTAATGTAGACAATGTATTAAAGGACTAATGTAATATAATTACAGTATTTAAAGGAGAACTTGGTAACTTTTTTAACTTAATAAAACTGTCTAGAAATCATTTGGATGGTTAAACAACCTGTTCTGGTGATATTGGTGACTTTCCCCGCTCCCCCCAGCGTTCCCAGGCGGAAAACCAACCTTGCAACTTGGGCACTACCGTCCCGGCAAGATAGAAATTGGAAGTCTCGTGAGAAGCGAGAACGAGAACGAGAACGAGCGCGAAACATGAATTGCTTTATGGCAATTCGACATAAACACACACGCATGTATGATGTATTACCAGATTACCCACCTCGGTAGACATAGCTCCACACGATACAGTTGGCTTGCTCCGATCATAACAAACGCACATGAGCAGCGGTAGAGAGGGGGAGGAGGCGCCGCAAGTGAGTTTTTTACGAATGTGTTGTGAAATATACGCCCTCCCCCCCCCACAGCTGTAGGGGAGCTTGTGGGGAAAACATGCGACAACAAAAGGGAAAATCAGCGAAGAAGTGACTAGAGTTCGCTAGAGTTGCCGAGTTCTGCTTTAATAATGTATTTAGACTACTGTTTTTCATACAAATACCATAGAAACCATAAAGTTACATTTTGCCATGATAGTTTTAGCTTTAGGCTTTGCCTGGTTTTATCTGTGGTTATGATCTAAATGTATGATACTGGATGACCAATGTTTTAATTTGAATAAAACTCAAACAGTTAGAATATTACATTTTACCAAATAAAAATTAGCACATGCAGAAACTAAGAAATAAATTTTTCTATTAAGATATTTATTTTGTTAAGGAATTTTTTATTTTTTTTGGCAAGTCAAGTCAAGTCAAGTATATTTGTATAGCGCTTTTCACAAAACAAATTGTATCAAAGCAGCTTCACAGTATTAAATTAAAATAATACAACAAGGTTTGTTTCTAGTGGAATTTATTGATTGATAAAAATAAATTAATATTCCCAGAATATCCCCAACTGAGCAAGCCAAATGCAACAGTGGCAAGGAACCGAAAAACTCCATCAAGTGACCTGACGGTGACCTAGAACTCCATCAGGTGACCCAATGGAGAAAAAAAAAACCTTGGGAGAACCCAGGCTCAGTCGGGGGCCAGTTCTCCTCTGGCGTTTATGAACTAGATGCCGGATTTAACTGTAAGATTAAAATATGATATGAATGCCTGGCTGAAGAGATGCGACTTTAATCTAGTTTTAAACTGGGATAGCGAGTCTGAGCAACGAACAGTATCAGGAAGACTATTCCAGAGTTTTGGAGCTAAATGTGAAAATGCTCTCCCTCCTTTGGTGGATCTGGATATCCTAGGTATGACCAAAAGCCTTGAATTTAGTGATCTTAAAGAGCGCGATGGATTATAGGGCGATAGAAGATCCGTTAAATAGACTGGAGCTAAGCCGTTTAGGGCTTTATAAGTCAGTAGCAATACCTTGTAATTAATACGGAACTTTATAGGTAACCAATGCAGTGATGATAAAATCGGTGTTATATGATCATATTTTCTTGATCTAGTAAGAACTCTAGCGGCGGCATTCTGGACTAACTGTAGCTTGTTTATTGAGGATGCAGGACAACCGGCTAATAAAGCATTACAGTAATCTAGTCTCGACGTCATGAATGCATGAACTAACTTTTCTGCATCAGAAACTGATAGCATATTACGTAGCTTAGCAATGTTTCTAAGGTGGAAAAAGGCTGTTCTTGTAACATATGAAATATGATTTTCAAAAGACAGGTGCAGTCGAGTATAACACCCAGGCGCCGTATTCACAAAGAATTTTAAGGCTAAAAGTAGCTCCTAACTGGCGAATTTAGGAGCAACTCCTAAAAATAATGGGCGTGTCACTCGTAACTTTAGGACTCCAAATTTTTTTGACTAAGAGTAATTCACAAAGCATTTTAGCCCTAAAAGTAGCACCTAAGCCTGGGACAGCTTAAAAGAAGTCGAGAGGACTCCTAACTCACTACCCACTAAACATTGGACGTCGGATAGACGTGCAGATCATGTCTATATTGGGTCCGTCGGTCCATGACCAATTCTGGACATCTATTCGACGTCCAAACTAGGTCCACTATTTGGACGTCCAACCATGACCCAACTTGGACGTCATATAGACGTTCAACATTGGACCTTTGAACTGGGTAATTTTTTTCGACGTCCAAACTAGGTCCACTATTTGGACGTCCAACCATGACCCAACTTGGACGTCATATAGACGTTCAACATTGGACCTTTGAACTGGGTAATTTTTTTCGACGTCCAAACTAGGTCCACTATTTGGACGTCCAACCATGACCCAACTTGGACGTCATATTGACGTTCAACATTGGACCTTTGAACTGGGTGATTTTGTTCGACGTCCAAACTAGGTCCACTATTTGGACGTCCAACCATGACCCAACTTGGACGTCATATTGACGTTCAACATTGGACCTGAACTGGGTAATTTTTTGGACGTCTATGACAGGTGCAGGAAATTTACATGATTATTATAATTTTTTTAATTTACAAATGAAGAGCTCTTTTCCAAAACGCGAGTTTGTCGTGTCATTTTGCTGTGTAATGAACCTATTCACTGCTCCATCCACGTTTCCAAATCGCTATATTTAAAATGTAATATATTTTTAAAATATTTAAAATATTATATTTAAAATATTTTAAATGTACTGCAAGATGCTCGTGATCCAAGCGCCGAACCTATTTTTAGCCTAAACGCGATAATCATAAATCTCACATATCTCACTCTCTCTGTAGCTCAAACAGTAGAGCGTTGGCACGTGAAGCAGATGATCACGAGTTCGAGTCCCAGGTAAAGCAAGTTGTGTGTGTGTGTGTGTGTGTGTGTGTGTGTGTGTGTGTGTGTGTGTGTGTGTGTGTGTGTGTGTGTGTGTGTAAGAAGCCGCTGTTTTGTTTGAGAGCACTGAGCGCGATTTATTGTAAACAAACTTTTGTGGATGGACGTCGAAAAATGACGTGCGGAAGACGTCGAAAAATGACGTGCGGAAGACGTCGAAAAAAGACGTCGCCTGGCGTTACAAAACAACCCCTTCAATGGACCAAATTTGGACGTCCAAAAATTACATGAAAATGACGTCACTACGACGTCACATTGCGCAGTGGGTAAGACCTTCACAAACCGCTTTTTGTGGCATTTCACGTTGCGATGTTTTGAAATGCGTACGCGGCGGCTACAGGAGCTTCCAATCGCGAGGGAACAATTTTGCATTGTAGGCATAACTAGGCAATAACGCCACCAACAACAAGCAAAACTAGGCTACTCATTGCATGTAAACTAATTGTAACATTTCATTGTGAATCAAATTAAAATGTTCTTCTCTTTGCAAATGTAGGCAGAGGCATATAGTGACAGATTAATTCAATAATGTTGCAAAGATATTGCATCAATCCATATGTTTCATTAGGCAACTAGGCTATTTGTTTTGCCTTACTCTTTATTCATTTAGGCTATTTATTCAGTTATTCATCATCTTCCGTCCTTCGCACTACTTGTGAAGCGCACGCATTCTCAGACCTGTCACCTGTCACTCATCATCGTAGGGGAGGGGTTTGGAATCATTCCCGCGTTACAATCATCAGCCAATCAAGGTGGTCACTTCAGTCAAGCTCGTGCATGAGTAATGACGTCATCCATAGCAACAAAGACTCACTCTTAGTTTAGGAGTTGTCATTTTTCTTTACTAAAAGTAGGTCTGAAAGGCGTTGTGAATAACTTTTAAGAGAAAACTCCTAGCTAAAATCTTTTAGTGCGATTTAGGAGTACTCCTAGTGGTAAGATAAAATGCTTTGTGTATACGGCCCCTGGTTTCTACAACTTTAACTTAGAAGCAAAAATCTGACTTTAAAAAGAAATAAAGATTTGACATTTATCGTGATAATTATCGATATCGACTGATATGAAAAAAATTATCGTGATTTTTTTTTTTTGGCCATATCGCCCAGCCCTACTCCTACATAAACAGTCTTTGTTCTCTTTCTCTTGTTTTCTGCATATCTGTTCTACTATGGGCTGGATGATGATAGTCTTTAGTAGAGCTGCTTATTGCTGAATTGAACTTATTTAATAATTGATTAACTTACTAATTTACTGACTTATTGTTATGAACTGAAATGAATCAATACTAATTCTGAATTTATCTGAATAATACACTATTGCATTCTGTAGAGCTCCTTTACATCAGAATCTGGTTTTGTCTCATATTTGATGAAGTTTGCATCCTTGATTCTGTTATTTTCTTGTTTGTACTACTATTAAGCTTTGAAACAATCTGTGTTGTATAAAGCGCTATAAATTGACTTATTTGTGCACATCTTATAAATGTTATAAGTAACAATACTATGAGTATTGTTGCTCTCATCAGGAGTCATAACCTAGTCTTAATTTGGATACCTACTGCTGTATTATAGTCTTTCATGCCCTTCTAAAAAAGAAAAGTGGAAAATAAAATAAAAACAGAGCTCCTAAAACCTTTATTTCTGAAGGCATTATTGTCTCGCGAGATCTGATGCGATGTTTTGGCTGTCGTGGACGGTCATTTTAATAATGTAAATGAGGGGCGCGTTGATTGGTTGCAAGAAGGAGGGGGGTTGACACCGCAGGTAACTTCAGCATCATTACAAACTGACATCATGGCGCAAGTTGTCAATGAACCCGACCCGGCCGCAACCTATACGGAATTCAACCGTGTATGTTTGAGCCAGACTCTGAACCTGAGCTGGAAAGGGAAGATGTAGAGTCGATGGAAGGACGTCTACATCAAGATGTCTCTGAATGGTAAAGACAATCATTTTGACTAACGAGCTAAAACATTTGTTGCTAGTTTCTCCCTAATAGGTTTACCTTTTATTTAATGTAGATTACATTAACGGAGATGTAGTCAAAATTTTTTATCAGCTTACAGTGGTTATTGAGATCAACGTTTGCTATCATGTGGTGTTTTTGCCTTGTTTCACGTTCTGGGCCCGTATTCATAAAGATTCTAAGAATCCTCTCAGAAAACTCTTAATTTAGCTTAAAAACTTTTACGTAGGAGTCTTAGCTTAAGAGCGATTCGGGACCGATCTGAGAGCAACTCTGAGTAAGGAAAAGACAAAAACTTTCATCTTAGTGAGGAGGCGGGGTTGACCCCGTTGCTATGTATGACACAATCTTTTGAAGACTGTGATTGGTTGGTTGTCCAAGAAGGGGAAAAAAAGTGATTTTTAGTATAGGGTCTATTCTAAGCCTTCACTTTGAAATTACATGCGTAATTTTTCCTATTTGACCGTTCTCACACACACACATTATATATATAAATCCTTATTTTATTAACCATGCTGTTGATTTCCTATAAGGTATTTGCTTGGCTTAGAATGATAAAAATTGTTCCACTCTTTCTAATTACACTGATTGCTGGCATGTCTATTTAAATGGTGGTTTGAATGTTGGTTTTAATGTATCAAACATGGAATTTTCCCAGTTGCCAAATATCGTAATGTAGTGATTACTTTCATTTCAGGCGCTATGGCATTTCTGCGCTGTGTTGGAGATATTAGCGTGTCTCTAAAAAGATCTGTCACAAACATGATCCCTGCACGATCTAATCTATAGCGCCTTATTAACTCACTGTCATCCATTGTCTGCAACACATTTCTTCTCCTTCTTCGTCTTTCTGCCATTTTCTCCTCTGCTAAAGAAACTCTTAAGCCTCTTAAAAGTCCTCGGCCGTGCTCCTAACAATTTTGACCTTAAGACCTCTTTTAAGGGTTAAGATGCTTTCTGAATTACTTTTTTCTTTACTAGGATTTTTTCTTTAAATTTAAGAGTAAACGCCCACATTTCTAAGAATTTTCTTAGAATTTTGTCACTAGGAGCTACTCTTTGCATTAAGATTCTTTATGAATACGGGCCCTGGTTTTTTAGACATTTAATATTTTTCTTCTACAGACATGTAACGTGATGTTTTTCTATAAGTTTCTTATTACTTGACTGTTTGTTTTATTTATCTATCCTTATCTATTCTATAAAAAAATCAATACAATGATATGTTGTCATAGTTGTGTGTACTCACGTGTGCACTCGGTTTCTCCATCTTTCGCGACTGAACTGAATATGAGGGGGAGAGGGGAAGGGCGGGCTTCCTGCTGCGGTGTCCATATATGGTATATCCTGCCCCGTCTTGACTTCAAGACGGGGCTGAAATCAAAATCTCGTTTTTTAGAGCGCGTGCACGTGGGATATTTTACAAACCCTGAGGTAAACAAACGCTTCACTTTTAAATATCGGCTTCCCGGCCAGTGTATAATCATTATGCAATCATAACATACATTGATTCTCGTGGAAAAGTGAAATTTGCAGGTTATGACTCCTTTAAAGTCTAGACAAAGTGTAAGCAATAGAAAATATGTAATACCTTCTGCAGGGGGCATTGTCATCACAAAGACAAGAACAGATAAATGTTTAATGTCATAAATCCCAAGTGTTCGATGGTCTTCCAGTTGATTTTTCCCGAAAAACACCCTCAAGTGATCTGGGCCTGACAAAAGAAAAATATCAATAATAAATAAAAACCTTTTACAAAGATCGCTGAAACAAATACTGTGGTTACACTTTGTTTTTATGGTCCCCTTTAGACATTCTAACTATAAGTAACTTTGCAAGTATGTCAACTTATTCTACTAACTCGAACCCTATCCCTACCCATCTACTAATGCTCTTATAAGAGTTAGTTGGCATGTACAGTAGTTGCAACATTATTTGTTTTCACACTTGGTTCTTTTCAGGGGTCTGAGCACATCGCTTGATTTTTGGGCCCATCTGTGAAAACTGCAAACGATTTCAGTCCCATTTAAAGCAAACCCAACCGAGACGGGTGGTCTGGGTACGGGTTGCTTTCAGCTTACGCTATGGTTCAATAAAAATGTCCATTGTGAACACAAATCAGTCTAAGCTCACTTGATTTTTCCATTCACGAATTCCAATGTAGTTAGGTTATCAGATTCCTCCATACAAATCGGCTGTTCATCATGGCTGCTTCTTCTGGCAGAACTCTGCAAATTATTTGGTCACAACGTACACTTGTTTACGGTAATTTCAACCGCTTCCAAACTGTGTTAAAGAGACAACTGCATGCCTTGGCAGTATAAAATGGATTTATGAGAGCAGAAAGGCAGCTGTCACAGTGTGCATACTAAACTAAATTATATATAGCATCTTATTGTGTTTAAAGTTTTTTTGTAGTTTTTTGTCTTAAAGGGATAGTTCACCAAAAAATTTAAATTAGCCCATGATTTACTCACCCTCAAGCCTTTCTAGTTGTATATGACATTTTCTTTCAGATGAATATAATCGTAGTTATATAAAAAAATGTCCTGGCTCTTCCAAGCTTTATAATGGCAGTGAATGGACGATTAGATTTTGAAAACCAAAAAAGCGCATCCATCCATGATTAAAGTAAATCACACAGCACCAGGGGGTTAATAAAGGCCTTTTGAAGTGAAGTGATTCATTTGTGTAAGATATTTTTCTTACACAAATGAATATTAAAAACTTATTAAAAACCATATTTAAAACTTTATCAACTAAAATAAGTAGTTTTGACAGACGGCGGTATGCACCGATTTATGACCAAAGAGTAACACTTGACCTGACTCATGACGTATTGACGAACAAAACACCGGTCACGAATTTGAAGTCTAAAACGAGAATTTTTTTAAGACAAATGTTGGAGGAGCTTGAGTTTGTTGCCCAGCCCTGTTTGGTTGAACCGCGAAAGGTGTCAAAGCTTACGCTACTCCTACATCTATGTTATACATTGTCAAGTGTTATTCTTTTGCTGTAAGTCGACTTGCGTACGGCCGTCTGCCAGAAGCTAGTTATTTTAGTTGATAAAGTTTTAAATATGGATATTTTTCTTACACAAGCGCATCGCTTCACTTCAGAAGGCCTATATTAAAACCGCACGGATTACCCTCAGAAGGCCTTCGTTTATCCCCCTGGAGCCGGATGGATTACTTTTGTGAAGGATGCATGCACATTTTGGGACTTGAAGAAGGTGGAACCCATTGCTTCACATTCTAACCACTGAAAGATCTAAGACATTTTCTAAAATAACTGAAAATGTGTTCGTCTGAAAAAAGATTGACATATGCATCTCGAACGGCTTGAGGGTGAGTAAGTCATGGGTTAAATATCATTTGGACGAACTATCCCGTTAAGCTCCTTAATCAAGCATTTGCAGCAATGTCGTTTTACAACATAATAGAAATAATAATTAATAATAATGATAATCTTTACAAACAAATACCTTGATTAGGCACATACAATGTAAGTGAAAGGGATACATTTTAAACCCTAATGTTGTCTTTACTTAAACAATCAAGTGTACTTGACTAAACATTAATTTAAATTTAGCATTTTGGCCCTGTCACTCAAAAATATGTTCAAATAACTTATTTACCTTCAAAATACATAAACTTAAGATTTCAAGTGCTTTGAGCTCAAAATCATGATTAATCCTCACAAAAGGTCATTTTCACAAATGTTGTTTTCTTGACTGTGAAATGATAATACATTCATACATGCTTTCTTTAAGTGCAAGGTGTCATTCTTATTTTACCAGAAAACAAATGGCTTTCATTATATTACAATTATTGATCGTAATGGAAATAAACTGATTTTTATAAAAAAATTAAATAAAATTTAAAAAACCTGATACTTAAAACTTGATAAATAAACTTTAATACCCATATACAAGAGTTTTTTTGTAATACTGGGGGTTGCACAGTTTTCACTCAGTAGTCTTTTAATTAAGCTCATACATTTGTATAAACAGGCACGTGCACATATGCCACGTGCCAAAATGCATGAAAGAGTTCCTCACAGCCACCTCCCAAGTCTCATTAAAAATATACAAAATAACAGAAATACAGCGACGACACATTATGTTTAACGTTAAATCAAATTAATTTAAAATCGGTTTAATTAAAATGGCTCTCTCTGGTCTTCCTTTGATGCGATTGGCCACGCAAGCAGTTCTGCCTGGCAACAAGAGAACTAATGCACCGATTGACTGATTTGGTGATTTTCGCATCGTCTGTTGCTGACACCAGTGCAAATTTCAAGAATGTCACGGGGTGTGCCATTCTCGGTAAGTACAATTATTAAGATATAAAGTTATTTTGTGTGACTTTTTAAAACTGAAATATGTTTATTTAAATCCTTGCACGGTTCTAAAGAGAACGCAGCCATAACGTTAATTACAATATTTCCTGGTCAAACTTTTCCAACATAACGTTAGCCACTATTTTATTGATGGTTTTGTGATGATATGATAACTGCGATATCAAACGATTCTTTAATTAGTTTTTTTTTTTTTTTTTTTTTTTTTAAAGTGTGTATGTCAGGTTAAAATTTTTTTTTAGATGAACACAAAATAGTTAGGGGAAATACACGTTTGACAAGTTGATGTATTGTTTTTTATGTTTTTCGATACCTAAAGGCAGAATATAAGATGAAAAAGTTCGTTATTTTCAGTACTGGCTTAAAACTGCTCCTCCCCCCAAACGAATCGCTTGACGTCATAAGAGGGAGACGTCTCCCCAGTTCAGAGTTGAAGTTTGTGAGCTGTGTTGATAATTGTACGAGTGATAGAGCGAGAGAATTAGTGATTAGGACATTTATTTAGTTAGTTAGTTATTTAGGTAACAGTTATACGCAGGCGTATTTTCACGATGAATTACTGCGTTTGTGCTGGGTGCAAAAACACCGTTAAAACCGGTCACAGAGTCCACTTTTTCACAAAAAGCAGATAATTAATAATAATGAAATTAAGTAATTGTGCAAGCAGAATGTTTTGTTTTATTGCGAGTGTGTACACAAATATAAGTAAACACTTTGCAGTTTGAATGATGTCCTGAACAAAACGGAGAATGTTTTTGTTTCCACTGTTCGATCGCGCCCGCGATCTCTCTCTCTCTCTCTCTCTCTCTCTCTCTCACACACACACACACACACACACACACACACACACACACACACACACAAACAAACCAACATATTCCAGCATAGCAATCTTGACATAGCAGCCTGTTCATTATAGCCACGGAGCTTCAGCGTAAGGTAACTCTTCATGCCTGGTTCGACCCGTCTCACACTCATTCATTCGCACATACACAAGCTCACTCACATAGCCTTCACGCACTAACACACACACACACACACACACACTCTCTCTCACTCACCCACCCACTTGCGCGCCGTCGTCGTGGAGGATCGTTAAAAAATTAAACATGCTAGTCTTTTTGTCGTGATGTTGTGAAGCATCGAGGGCTGCGCCGCAGGGAAAGGAGCGTGCTACGGAAAACCTGAAGGAATATTTGGCGAATGCAAAATGTATGTATTGTACTACGCTATACTGAAGAGGGGGAGAATTAAAAAAAAAAATAGATTTTTTGAAAATATGAATCGATTTGACCTACCCGATTTTTATATCAAATTCTAAATCAAAATCAATCAATATTCTCTTCACACCAGATATTTATGTTTCTTCGATAGGAATTATTTAAATTTCTGTTTGGCTCCTCATCCGTCTCACGCCTGGGAGGCTCAAAATTGTATGGCTGTGGGCCATCGTAGGTTTGAGGGGGATTTTGGATCTCCTCAGACTCAAAACTCTCCATACTTCAATAGAACTTTTTTGGAACGTCTCCCTCTTCTGACGTCACAGCTCAGCTGTGTTTTAAAAATATGATCTTGACAGAAATGGCTATAAAGCTTATTGTAGGGCAATTACAGTAATCATTTTAATGATAATTACATTTTCACTCAGACATCTAAACATTATTTAATATATCTAAAAAAAAAAATTAACCTGACATACACACTTTAAATGTTTATTGGCTTTTGTTTGTACATTAAAACAAAATTAAAATGAATTAATAATATAAACAATATAAATATTTATAATATAAATAAATAAAAATAGAGACAATAATAAGAAACACTTACAGGACATCTAGAACAAAACTAAACCATAAAATAAAATAAAACAATTATACATTTTGGTATCACAGTTCACAGCCTTACATTGTGTAGTTTAATTAGCTATTTCAGTTGAAGGGAGTGGATTGGAATCCACTGCTGCTTCAATGTATATGTAATGAGTGATTATAATCAAGGTATTAATCAATACTTTTCCTTCTAAATATCAAATGAGTTGAATGACTTCTCTGAAGATTTTACTTTGTTATAGAAGTTACCAGTGTGATCACTGAAATGTTCTTTTCATGTATTCATTAATGTCAGTATTTGATATTTGAATGCAGTAACAGTGCTTGCCTATTTATCCCAGCTTCCATTAAATAGGGACTTGTTTTGTGTTTGAGAAAGGTCTTCAACATGTTAAAACACATAGGGGTCATTTAAGTCTATAGTTTAAGGTACCATTTGTCAGTTAAAGCCTATAGTTTCCATTTAGGATAAAGTGTCCTATCCTGAGAGAAAGAACTTATCTTGATGTTTTGAGACGACTCTCCTGTTTATAGTTAGAGCCTGGCCAAATCCAACCTTGGAAAAGATGTGTGCCGGGTGTGTGTGTTAGTCTTCTTGCTTACAGGTTAAGGAAACACTGGCATTGTTGGAGATTGACTGAGTTCTTGTTCGGGACATGCTGGCGCCCAGTAACCCAAATTTGCGACCTGGAAGGTCATGACGTGCCTAACTTCAGGGTCCGAGTGTCAGCGGCATAATCTATGGAGATATGCTTCTGTCTATCTGTGGAAAATTACTATGTTTATCAATTTCTTGTCCAATAAGAATCATTCAGCCTGTAAGCAATGACGTAGCTTAGACCTTGGAAATGGTATAACTGCTGTGATCTTTGTAACTGTAAGCAGGGCGGCCTACGAACTCCTGTGTGAGTCTTGAAGCTGACTTCTGCTGATGAAACTGCAAACTATCTTCAGTAAAACTTTTCCTCTATTTTTTTATAATTCTGACTCCGGGTCTTCTTTCAAACATCTGGTCCTTGGGTCCTAAACTGTTAACCCCTAACACAGTCATCCCATGTTGTCTGATCAAGTTGGTTACATTAGTGCAAAAAGGGAGCCCAAATTTTGTAAAAGTCTTTTAGTTTCCCTTTAACGACATAAGTCAGTTTTTCCAAGGCAAGGTTGCAGGTCATTTCTTTAAACCACTGATTAGGGAAGGGTCCTTGGATCTCCTTCCATTTTAAAGCAATAGCATGCTTGGCCTGACGCAAACTGAAATCAATTAGTTTTCGCTTTCTTGCATTCACCCCAAGATTTATTGGGTATATATGAAACAAACTAAATTTAGGTGCAAGAGGGACACTTTCTTCAACCAGTTTACCAATCATAAAAATAATCTCCTTCCAAAATCCTTGAATCTTATTACACTCCCATGTACAATGATAAAGGGTATTTATTTCTTGTTTGCATTTTAGACAACTATCTGGAATATTTGGATTAAATTTATGTAGTTTTACTGGGGTAATGTAGGTCCGCATAAGCCATTTATATTGCAGCAATTTACACCTACAGTAGTATTGATGCTTATATTTGGGGTAATCTTAATTCCTAAATATGTAAAACCTTCAGGGGAGCTGGCGAATTGCCTGGAAGTCAAACAGTTTCTCCTTTCATCTCCATTCAATAATAGCAAGGCACTTTTATTATTATTAACTTTGTAACCTGACGATTCTTTAATTAGTAAAATATGAACTTGATCATTGTGTAATCGTGTATTTCTCGGCAAAAGAACATGGCAGCTAACGTTATACTACGTTAACGTTATACTAGTTACGTTAGTGATGTTTTTTTTTTTTTTTTCTGGTCAAACTTTGACAACCTCGACATTAATTAACGATATTTTCGTCATGATTTTGTGATGGTATGATTATTGAAATGTCAACAGCTTATTTCTTTACCTGAGAGATACATATTTGATGATCTTTTTTTCTGTGCAAGAAAGAACATGGCAGCTACTGCTTAGACCATGTGGGTTATTTTTCCCAGGTTATTTGGGCAAACTTTGTCAGTTTCACCAGTAATTGACAATATTTTCATGATACATTTCTGATTGATTAATTTGTGAGCAAGTGATGTGATGCTACAGTTCTCCAAATCTTTTCAGATGAAAAAAATAAAAAAAATAAAAATAACTCCTCTATAAATTGAATGGCCTGAGAGTGAGTGCATTTTCATGTTTGGGTGAACTATTCCTTTAAAATACAAATGTGGCCAAGTCTTCAAATTAATAAACGTCATTTATACTGCATACTTACAAAAAAGTATTGTCTTTGCTGGAAACATGTACATTTTCAGACGAATGCATACTTGTCCATATAATTTGGGATTAGGGTTAGTGATTTGTGTTTTTAATAAATCTAGTGCACGTTCTGATAAACATACATTGATAAACATTTGATTCCCGATCGCAATACTCTATTTAGGCCTGTTTTTTCACTAGGTGTCTGATCATCGCAACTCCATCCTTGATGTGCCAGTGGGCATCTTATTTGAGGACACTGAACTCCAGCCCCACAATTCCTTGCATTTAACTACGATTGGGATAATACTGGAAGGTCAAGTGGTGATGGGAAAAATGCAGGACCTCCCACAGACTATGTGTCTCCTCTTCGGTCTGATCTACGCACTAGACCTGAATTACCCAAAATCACTTGCCAACATGTTTGATTTCATCCAGCGTGTGCTAATGTCAATGGGACAGAGTTCTCTCAAGCCTAAAGTGCAGTCTTTGGCAAACCAGCTTTTTGTTTAAAAAAGCGTCACTGTGAGACTTTAACACCACTGTGAGAATGTTTTACAAATGATTTGCAAGAAATAATATGGTATATTGTTACCATTGTTACCACCTCTTCAGTTTGTGACCCAGAAAATATTTGTTTAAAAAACATCACTTTGAGACTTTAATATCACTGACAATGTTTGTTTTTTTTCCCCTCGATTTACTCCATTATCCATTTATGAAGGAAAAAATTATTTAAATTGTTAAATGCTCAAAGTTCTATAATTAATGTGCAGTAGTTAATTTAGTATATTGTTACCATTTTTGCTACATCTACAGTGTGTTTGTGACAATATTTCAATTACAGTATAGTTTGTACTGTAATATTGTGCAAATTTGGTCAGTACATTAACACAAATGTGAGACTTAAGTGTAATGTTTAAAGGTAGGGTAGGTAGGATTTTTCTAAAAAAAAAAAACATTCCAAATTTGTTGAAACTGTCTTTATATACCAATACATAATTAAAATGTAAGTACTCTGAAAAAGAGAGTATAAAAATCGAGTGTCTGTAGACCTCTCACGACTGTTGTAAACACAGCTCATTATTTCCATTCACTCCCACCCCCTCCCTTCTGGGCTCCTTCCAAAGCCACGCCCCCAAAACACATGAACGCGCGACGCCAAACGCTCAGGCTCAGCTGGAAGACGCATTTATTACCTGAGACGAGTGGAGAGGAAGGAGCGCAGTACATACAGTGACATCATGTCAGAATCACATGTACTAAAATACCTAACTTTATCACTATAAATATAAACAAATAAGATTTCTTTTAGTACTCACTATCAAGCTAGCATATCGATACTGGTAAAGTTTGATTCGGTAACGAGCTATATTTATAAGGCAAAACTAAAAACAGGTTGCATTGATACACGTTTTTCCATTACCATCAGTTACACTGTGATGAAGGTGAATTTCGTGTAAGATTCATAACATATACGGTGTTTTGCATGTAAGAGTTTCCATGATGAAAACATTGTTGACTCTGATAAGGACTAACGTTACAGTCCGGAGACAAGTACCTCATCGTCGGTTCGAGGACAGGTCCGGGGTCGAGGGCGAAGCAGAGGAGGTCGTTCAAGAGTGCGGGCAGGGTCCGAGGAAGTAGTTTTTGCCTTGTTTGCCTTCGCTGACTGCATATGCAGGTGCTTTGAATTTTGAATGCTCTCTTCGTAGGTTCCGCGCCTCTCAAATCAAACGGATGCGTGCGCATGTGGGCAGATCTAGCGACAGGGGTGGTAGCCATTGGTTGCGAGAGTGAGTGACAGTCGCCCAAACCAATCAATTGTTTCGTCCCGAATGGAAATAATGAGCTGTGTTTATTGCAGATTAAAAGGTCTACAGTCACTCGATTTTTATTCTCTCTTTTTCAGAGCACTTACATTTTAATTATGTATTGGTATATAAAGACAGTTTAAACAAATTTGAAAAAGTTTTTTTTATAAAAATCCTACCTACCCTACCTTTAAGTGATCAGAGTTGTACAATTTATGTAGTTCACTACTTAATGTTGGACATTGTTGCCACCTTTAGAGTTATGTACAGGGTGTGAGTCATGTCCATTTGACATTTTGGTCAATAAAGACTCAAAGGATCAATATGTTGTTTATTGTTTTATTTAAGTGCAGTTGGCACAAAGCTTACAGTCAAAAATGATAACTTTAAAATTTAGAATTAAATTCTAATTTCAGTTAAATTTTCTTGTTGAGTTTACTTAAATATACAAGTACACTTGAAATTAACACTAAGTTAAGTGAACTTTATTGTTTAAGTACATTCAATAATTGTCAAGTTTGGTGAACTAAACAATTTAAGTCAAGTCTACATAAGCACCAAGTTAAATCAACTTAAATATGCACGTTTTGGGAGAGCTCATTACTAAATTAAATTGAGGGATCGAGTTTACTCAAATCAATTGAGTTCAATCAACTTACTAGGGTTTTTTATGCAGGGTCAGCCATCAAACACTGTACTAGATCCAAAAAGCAACAGTATGAACAAAAGTTCTGAGACCACATTACTAGACCAAATATATATATATTGCCCCTCTTTCAGGGACAGGGGCAGGGGAACGTAAAGAGAACTGGGTCTTTTTTCACTTTTGGTCCACTTAAAGTAGCCTTAAGGGCGTTTTCACACCTATAGATCTTTGTTTAGTTCGGAAACAGACACTTAATTTGTTATAATGTTGCATTTTCTTCTTGGTACAGTTCGCTTTCACAAGGCAACCTTTCAAAGCTTACCGAAATGTGTTCACGCAAGTCACAAGCGAGTGACTGTCCTCTTTTTGTGCAGTGTTTCCTCTGCGTCATCCATCAAGATGATTGACAAGTTCCCTCCATGAGCTTGCTGTGGTTTTATTTTTAACTGTCGAGACACACGCAAACACTGTACGAAAGAAGCCGGTGTGAAAACGCCCTTAGTTCGGTTCTTTTAAAGACGACTCAAGTGTGCAAACAGTCAACAGAATGTCTAAAGGGGACCATCAAAATAAACTGTAACCAATACGATTTGTAGGCCTATTTATATATAATGAGCCTAGAAATTACTTTTTTTCAGTCATATTGTTTCAAAATATAAACAGAAAAAAAAAAAAAAAAAACACACACACATTTGAGTTACACGATTTTAAAGAGTAGCCTAAATAATAAATATTTAACCTACCAGGTGCTCCGGGAACTGAAGATCTGAATTTCTCCTTCAGTTCTCTGACGGTGGTTTTTTCAAACTCTTCAAATGAATTCGCCACATGTAATCGTGTCTCATTCTTTTCATTAAAGTTGACGAGGACCTGAAACGCCATTCTGAATCTGTTTTAGGAGAAAATAAATGAGCATAAACAGGGAAGAAACAGCAATCGTTTGGTCGCTGTGAGCTGAAATATAACAGCAATTGTTCAGTTTCACTTTCACTTTAAACTAGGCCTGATACTTTAATGTGTCAAAATGGGCGTGTTTAACGGAACATATAACCCGGTAAAATTAGTTGGTCAGAAAGTAAGCATTATCGTAGAGAAAATAGAAAATATTGGAAAAGATTCAAATTGAATCTGAAAATTATAGCGTCAGTACATGAACGATATGAGGCAGGTGCGTAGCCAATGGATGGGCCTGATGAGCCTAGGCCCGCCCACTATGATGAAAAGGCCCAGTTATATGAATTCTAATGAGGTATTATTGTTTCGTTGATTTTAATATAATTGCAATAACATCTAAAACCTTAAAATACATCAAATGTGTTTTGGATAGACTAATGCTTGTCTGATGATTGTGATTGACATCTGTATTGGGCAATTAGGTTATTCAGGGTGTCTATGAGTTCAATTCAATTCAAATTTATTTGTATAGCGCTTTTCACAATATTGTTTCAAAGTAGCTTTACAGAAAGTGCATTTCAGAAATGTACAAATACAGTTAGTTAAACATGCATTAATTTAGGGCATAAACATATCGCCAGCGTCGAGTCGTCTCTTATCAGGCTTCTAGTCGTCTCTGCACGGGTGTTGGGGCATCTGTAGTTTCATAGGTGGCTGGATACAAACTTGAGCTGACGATCTGTATTTACCGCGGGACTAGCGTCCCGAGATAACAACAGAAAAGCAGATGGGAAATAATTAGCGTAGCTGCTGTTCATAATATTAATGCATTCAATCTGATTCAGCTGTAGGATAAAAGGTAAGTATTATGTGAATGCTTGGCTAAAGAAATGCGTCTTTAATCTAATTTTAAACTGGGACAATATCAGGAAGGCCATTCCCAGCAAACACATTTACGTTGTGGCAACGTCTCTGGCACGTTGCATTTCTGCTATGGCAACGTCACTGTATACGTGCTCGCAACATTGTAACAACGTAGAATTGTAAGACGTGACAGGGCTGTAGCAACGTTGTTGCGCGACATTCAGCAACTGAGAGACGACGTTCTGACAATATTTTTATATGGTGTATTTTGTTAGATAATTATATACTTTTTATCGTTTATTGTTTATCTATATTATTTAATGGGGCTATCAACACCTGAAAGTGTAGCCTACACTTTAAAGAGTAAAAATGACAAAAGGTTTCGTTAATTCAACTTTATTAAAATTGCATATAATCAAATTGCACTTCCAAAAGTCATACATTTGTGAAAAAAAAAGAAAAAAAGAAATAAACGAATACACATTTATTTTAAGTATAATAAATAAAACATGAAAAGCAAAGGCAGATCAGAACATTTAATGAACAAAACCGGGTCTGTATGGCGGACAGTAGCCGAGCAGGTGTCACCGGGGAAACATATCCACAAATCCAGAGGAGCAAAGAAACGAATGAGACTAAATAGCGGAAAAATCAAACGAAAAACTAAACAGTGCGAGCGACGCTTCATTAATCACATTAGAAATTAAAGCTGTAGGTTGTGTTTGATAGCTGAGGTAGGCTAAACGCAATATACTCACGTATCCTTGCTCGATGATGAATGAGAACACAATGAGCCCAACAACAGGTGGTTGGAATTTAAAAGGCTGATTTTCCCGCTTCAGGGCAGTGACGAGTACATTATGTAGTCCAGTGGTTGCCAAGACACCCTAGGCACAACCTTAAGCAATGGCCCTGAACGATGGTTTAATGTCAACATTGTGACAACGCTGTAACAACTTCACCACACAACGTAGTTATAGCAACCTTTTGGCCATGTTGTTAAAACGTTGTTAGAAGGTTGGCTACGTTGTGCCAACGTTCTGTGTTTGCTGGGTTCCAGAGTTTAGGAGCTAAATGTGAAAATGCTCTCCCTCCTTTAGTGGACTTAGGAGATATCCTAGGAATGACCAGGCAGAAGCCTCGAGTTTAGTGATCTTAAAGAGCGCGATGGATTGTAGGGCGATAGAAGTTCCGTTAAATACCCAGGAGCTAAACCATTTAGGGCTTTATAGGTCATTAGTAATACTTTGTAATTGATACGGAACTTTATAGGTAACCAATGTAGAGATGATAGAATTGGTGTTATACAGTATGATCATATTTTCTTGACCTAGTAAGAACTCTAGCAGCGGCATTTTGCACTAACTGTAGCTTGTTTATTGAGGATGCAGGACAACCAGCTAATAAGGCATTACAGTAATCTAGTCTCCAGGTCATGAATGCATGAACTAACTTTTCTGCATCTGAAACAGATAGCATGTTACGTAGCTTAGCAATGTTTCTAAGGTGGAAAAAGGCTGTTCTTGTAACATATGAAATATGATTTTCGAAAGACAAAGAATGAGTGAGTGAGCTCACCCATTCAATTATAACTTGCAGTTGTGTTAGAAAATGTTAGAAAAACTGCAGCGATGGCAAAGCTAAATTTTCAGGGCTTTTGCATAGTCCTGTTTTGATGTCCTGTCAATGTGATTCCCCCATTAGTACATTATAATGTTAACAAATGAGACCTTTGTCACAGTTATGTTCCATTTAGTTCAGTTAATTTACTCAAGTTTGTAGTTATATTTATTTTAGGGTCCACAAATCACCATTTACAATCAGAAACATTTTAATAACCAACAAAAACAAATTCACAGATCACTATCTAGAGCGTAACGATAGCCTGATGTCATGATACGGTACTGAATTCAAGATACCATATTTTTGCGATACTCTTAAGACATACCGTAAAAGGTAAAAAAATGACTGTTGATTAAAATGCTAAACTTGGTATTACATTGTGTTTGTATACAATAGTGATGATGAATATTCTTGGACTTGGTGCTGGAAACCCAAAGCACAGGACAATAGAGACACCAGAATAAACATATTCATGATTCTGAAGCTGAAAATACAGAATTAGGTTACATTACATTTACATTTAGTCATTTAGCAGATGCTTTTATCCAAAGCGACTTACAAATTAGGACTAAATTAAGCGAGTCATCATGAAGAGGCAAAAACAACGCAAGAAGTGCTCAAAATACAAAGGTCAGGCATTATTCAGAGAAGCATAAGCCCGATAAGTGAGGTTAAGTGAGATTTTAGACAAATATGCTTGATCTCTGTCACTGACTATATTGAAAATAATGTAAACCACTTTTTACTGGTAACATCAGACATTTGGCATTATCAGGACACACTAATGTTCCACCATTGCATTATTATACATTATATCCAATATTATAGTAGTTTAATCTAGTACTGACACTAAAACTTTTAAATAAAAAATTCTCACAGTAATTTATATTTTAGGAGAACTATCCACAATAAATATTGATGCACTTTGTATTTCAATATATTGTGACACGATATATTGTTACACCCGTACTATTATCCAAAAACAAAATAAAATCTAAACAAATGTAGTCAATTATTAATTAACTTTCTAAATTGGAATAGATGTCTGTCGTGGAGCCACACCATCTGAACAGGGAATATAGTTACTACTTGTCTTCAGACAGTCACGCTTGAGCTTGAGACAGACAAAACAAAACTCTATCTTACACCGAGAGCACACTATGCTTTTAGATTTCTCTGTGTTATGATTAAGCAGCAAACCACATGTTATACAAGCACGAACAGCTGGACATACAATATTCGCAGCATCTTTTAAAGTAATAGTTGTGCAATTCTTCAGCAGATCCAGCTCTCTGTTGCAGCAGCCGTCATTGTCACATCTATCAGATCGAGGCTGATGACCTTTCCACTCTCTCTCACACTGCCAGCAGAACTCAAAGGTTTCACCCTTCTTTACAGAGCAAACGGTGCATTTCACACTGAGATTAGAGGAGTTTGATCTCTCAATCAACCAGTCACAACCAGGACACTGAAGAGAGAGAAAGAGCTTATGAACAATAATGTACTAATTTATTCATGTTTCTAAGAAAAAAATGTGTTGGAAACTTACATTCTTGACATCTATTAACTCTCTAATGGCATTATTGGCAAGAGTTGCTTCAAAGAATTGTTGTTCTTCAGGTGTAAGTTTGGCTAATAGACGGACTTCAGTGTAAGACCATAGATCACTACACACAGGGCATCTCAGCTCAGCTCTACCCTGCAATTCATCATTTTGAGAAAAAGTCTGTATTATCAAGACATTTCATTGTATTATCTAAATAAATTTAAAAAAGCAAACCTTATAACTGTACAATAGCTTTAAAAAAAAAAAAAAAAAAAAAAAAAAATCATCTTGTGATGCAAACTAAACTGCACTTACATCAGTCAGCTGTAATCTGCAGTAGTCAGTCAGTGTCTGTGGATCAGTGACGTCACCACAGGATAATTCAGCTCTTAAAACATCTGGATCATCATCACAGGGATCTGATGGGGAAATGATTAAAACATATTTTTTTTACATTTAAATTACCACTGTCTGACTTATATACTTGCACAGAGTGAATAGAGTAAATAGGCCTAGTGCACTCTCTGCATTCCTGAAAGTATGCTATATTATAGGAATGGGTGTAAAAGTCCTCTATGGTCTGTTTTCTCTTTCAGATTAATACTGTCATGATGGAACAATTGTCTGATGACAATCCTGCTGTTTCTTTTTAAAGCCCACCATGTTCTCCACATGTTTTTATTAAATAAACTGGAGTAAAAAAACAGGATGTTATACTCATATAATTGTAAACCACTGTGAAAGTAAGGCTATATACACTGAAAGACAAATTGCACATATTATTAGTCTTATAATATTACTAGACTTGTTGTAAGCTACATAAATGTTCCAGGAACAAAGAAACAAGGAAGTTGAATTTCTATTTCTTTTTTCCGGCCTTCACAAAGTACTGTAGATCAGTCAAATAATACATAAATATTACGAAACATTTCCTGCAGTATACATTATTATACAACATTTATTTACAAAGAAAGAAAAAAGTCTTTACAGGAGTGTCCTAGCCAAATATAGCATGTAGGCCTACACAAAACCTGTCGCGTTTTCATCGTGAGAGCCTTCGGTAAAATATAAAGCAGAATGTGAAGAGGACTATTGTTGCGTCAGTCGTGTCCTAAAATATAGTTAGGTCAAGCAATAGAACAAGCAACAAATGTATAACCCATTAAATTGTAATCTTTTCGCTTTGTTACACAGCTGTCTGTCAAATGCTGAAATTAGTTCGCGGCATGGTGATAGGCTCCATTATATTAAAAACTTTGAACAAACTCACCGATATCGTTGCACCTTTTCACGAGTTTAATGCCGTGTTCAAAGTCTGATTCCTTATATTGTTTCTCATAATAACTTGCCATTTTGAGTAAGAATGTCTCTCAAACTAGCCTACTGCAGAATTTTGCTTCTCTCGTCTGTTTGATTGTGACTCAGAAAACGTAGTTTCGTTTTACTCTTTCAGTCTTAACCCTAAACCATGTGACTGGTCTGAATGACACGCCTTTCGTTCACGTGGGAATAAATCTTGAATAAATCATATGTGAATCCCAATAAAGTTATATTTCCAGCACTGCCAGGCAATATTTCATCAGAATATTCAATTAAATATCACAAACTTTAGTCTCTAAAACATTTAACCCTTATGTGCTGTTGGGGATATTTTCATCCACTATGGGGTATTTTTGAGTCTTATTTGGCCATAACTTTCTCCGTGTTTCAGCAAATGGAATGCATTTTGGTGAATAATCTTATTTTGACACATATTTTGGGGAACAAGCTCCATCGCACACCTGCAGGTAATAGGTGCGTAGGATAATAAGACCAGGTGGATCGTTTCAATAGACAAGCAATTCCCGCACACTATCGTAACTTGCAAAGACGTAATATTTATTCAACGTTTCGGTCACACGACCTTCATCAGGAGTATACAAATGTTCAAATTCATCTCTTTTAAGATAAACATGAGACTAACTAACAAAGTTCCATCTGTAAACAATTAAGCTCATTAGGAGTATAAAATTAGCATCACATCATAAACAGTTACAGACTGTGATAGTTACAACAATCAATAAAGATCTCCCTGTAAGTTAACAAGATCATCTAAAACACATGATCAACACATCGTCATCAAACAGCATCAAATTGTTACAACAATCAGTCAGGCTCCACAGCCACTTAAACTCATTGTGAATACATAGTAGAAACAGCACATCATTCAAATTGTTACAACAAACAGTCAGGCTCCATGGCCACTCAAACTCATTGTGAATACATAGTAGAGACAACATCACATCATTCAAAACAAATACATCACTATAACATTACATGAAATGGTGCTTCATCGTTCATACCCATAGGTGATAAAGTCTGAAGGGTGTAAATCCAGAACAGTTCGCGTCTCTGTAGAAGTAATTCAATATCTCCCCCTCTAGGTGGCAAAGTTACTTTCTCGATCCCACAGAAACGTAAAGAGGTAACATCGTGATTTAAATTTAAAAAGTGTACCGCAACTGGATAATTCATATCTTTTCTTCTGATCGAACTCTTATGTTCACTAATCCTTTGTTTCAATTGACGTGACGTTTTTCCCACATAGCCTATACCACAAGGACAACGTATCAAGTACACAACATGAGTGGAAACACAAGTAATCACAGATTTGATGCTATATTTTTTACCAGTTCTAGGATGACAAAAGAATGATGTTTTAAAAGTATTATTACATTGAGCACAATTCCCACAACGATAATTGCCCTTCTGTATAGGACTGAGTAAACTCTGAGATGCACGAGGACTAACACTTTGAAAACGAGCTTGTACCAAGCTATCTTTTAAATTCCTGGCACGTTTATATACAATCAAAGGAGGATGTCTAAAAATATCATTCAACTCCGGATCAGAAGACAATAAATGCCAGTGTTTTTTGTAGGATTTAGGTGAATGTGTTGTAATACAAGCAGAATAATACTTTCTTGTTTTCTTTGTCTTCTTTTTTAGCAATTCGGACCGTGTCTTTTTAAAAGCTGTATCGTATCCTTCTTCGACCCAATCCAAAGGATAACCTCTGTTCAAAAATTTATTTTTCATGATTTTCGATTTCTCAATAAAGTCGGAATCAGAATGACAAATCCTCCTCAATCTGTAGAACTGACTCTTAGGTAGCCCTTTTTTTAAAAAAGTCGGATGAAAACTGGTAGCAAGTAAAAGTGTGTTACGATCAGTCTCTTTTGTAAACAAAGTTGTAGTCAAAATGCCTTCGTTCTTCTGTACCCACATATCGAGGAAGTGTACTCTAGACGAATTAATTTCGGAAGTAAATTCTAAGTCGTCAACCAAGTTATTCAGATATGTCACAAATTCTCGAGCCTCATCGTGATCACCTAAAAAAATACAAAATATATCGTCAATGTATCTATACCACTTGATGATCTGTGGATAGAAAGGATTCTTGTCTGTATTCAATATATAACTCTCCTCAAAAAAAAAACATAAATAAATTGGCATAGTTAGGGGCAAAATTCGAGCCCATTGCTGTCCCACTTATCTGAAGAAAAAAATCCATATCGAAACAAAAATAATTATATTTCAAAAGGTACGAAGCCATCTCGACGATAAAGTCTGATGGTGGATTAGAGTCCTCGCGTAACAAAAGATAATGTCTAAGTGCAATAAGTCCTTTTTCATGTGAGATGTTAGTATATAAACTCGTTATGTCCAAAGTTAATAATAAAGAAAAATCCGGTAAATCATACACCTCAGAAATCTTATTGATAAAATCGGTAGAGTCTCGAATGTAAGATGGTAGGCTAACGAATAAACAAAAGGTTTAATAAAAAAAATCAACATACTGAGATAAAGGAGATAAGAGGGAATTAGTCTGTGCCACAATCGGACGACCTGGAGGATCAATAAGTCTCTTATGAATTTTAGGAAGAGTGTAAAAGACAGGTCTAATCGGATGTTGACAATACAAGAATTTAAATTCTGATTGAGATATCCAACCCTCTGTTTTAGCATTTGTTAAAAATGACAATATCTAAGATTGATAAGTATTGGTAGGATCACTGGGAAGTTTTTTATAAAACCTAATATTCTGTAATTGTAAAAGAATTTCATCTTGGTATTTTTTCGTATCTTGGACTACAATAGCCCCTCCTTTATCAGCAGGTTTTATAATGATACTTGGGTCACTTATCAATTCAGTCAAAGCTCTTTGCTCATTCAATGAAAAATTATGAGAGACTTTTTTTACTAGACGAGCAAGTCTCCATCACCTCTTTTTCGACCAAACGACAAAAAGTATGAATAGTGTGGTTAGACACATTAGGGCAAAAATTACTTTTAGGTCTAAAAGGTGTCATAGATGAACTCGACTCTGATTTGGAGAAAAAATACCGTAGTTTCATCTGTCTAAAACATTTGAACAAATCCACTTTTAGACCAAAACAATTAACACCACTAGTAGGCACAAAATGGCCAATATGTTAGCGCAATTGTCTGTCAAATTATTAATCTCTTGAAAAGTAGTCATGTTTCTTTTGTTGCAAGCCTCAGGGTGCGTAGGATAAAACTCTCAGTCAACAAGCAATAGACACAGAGTCAATTAGTGAACAAGCTCCATCGCACACCTGCAGGTAATAGGTGCGTAGGATAATAAGACCAGGTGGATCGTTTCAATAGACAAGCAATGTTTATCTTAAAAGAGATGAATTTGAACATTTGTATACTCCTGATGAAGGTCGTGTGACCGAAACGTTGAATAAATATTACGTCTTTGCAAGTTACGATAGTGTGCGGGAATTGCTTGTCTATTGACACATATTTTGGGAAAATGCTTTGAAATTTTTCAAAAACTCAACAGTACACTGTGGGCAAATACACTACCCTTCCGTTATATTCATGGCTGAAAACAGCCACTACATTAAACTGCTGTAAAAATGTATCTCATAAATATTTTTTTCATTTTTTTTTTTTTTTTTTTTTGCATAAATCTATTAATTAACCTCAGTCCTGATCAAAACTACTAAATTAAACTCTTTAATTACCAAATTCATAAATGATGTCACTGATTTGGGGAAAAAAACACACACACAAAATTACTTATTTTCAATATAAAATGTGATTGTGGACTGGATTTTTTTTTTACCTTTTATCACAGTCTTGGACATGTCAAAGATTAGAAACAACATTGGTTTTGATGCATTGTTAGTTTTTGTGCAGCATCAGAACTTTTTCTCCCTCATTTACTGTTCGTGGCTGTTTTTGCCCCATTGACTTCCATTATAACCACATTTTTTGATTGCAAAGACATGACACTATATAATCATGCATTTTTTATTGTTGGTGATTTCCCCTGTTGGGAAAAGGTAAAATATGTAATTTTTACTGTTGATAACCAGGTGGCACCATTAACCCTTTAGATAGGCCAGTGCAAAAAAAGCTTTATGGCTTTTACATGGAGTAATATGGAGTATAATAGCATATTTGTGTGTGTGTGTGTGTGTGTGTGTGTGTGTGTGTGTGTGTGTGTGTGTGTGTGTGTGTGTGTGTGTGTGTGTATGTGTACTCACCTTGATGTGTCTGAGAAAATCAAAATATGCACCTCAGCTCTCAGAACTAAATGGAGTAAACAAAAACAAAGTTAGTGTATTTATGCATCTGCTGCCTTTTGATGGTGAGAAATGCAGACTAAACAAAAACAAAGCAAGTGGATTTAAACGCGTGCATGCAAGCCTGCTGGTCATTTGAAGGCGAGAAGAGCAGCAAGCAGAAAGGGCTTGACTTGTAGTGAAGTTTTAGAGATGATTATGCAGCCTGACCCCTCCAGCGAGCTGCAGGATGTATCGTCTTCTCCCTCTGACACCACAGACTCAGGAGAGTCAGATCCTGATTTGGATGTGGCACCCTCATCATCCTCTCTAGCTTCCACTGAAGGCGAGGAGGATTCGGAGGATTCGGATCTGGGTGGATTGGGAGAAACGGCGAAGTGTGGTTTTCCACCAAACGCGGAGACAACTCCCTTTCTTCAGCCTGCCATTCCACATTCACATTTTATATTGAAAATAAGTCATTTTGTGTGTGTGTTTTTTTCCCAAATCAGTGACATCATTTATGAATTTGGCAATTAAAGAGTTAAAATCCTGATTTTTTTTTTAACACTTTGTAGTTTTGATCAGGACTGAGGTTGATTAATAGATTTATGCAAAAAAAAATTGAATTTTTTTTTTATCTGATAGCCTACATTTTTACAGCATTTTAAAGTAGTGGCTGTTTTCAGCCACAAATATAACGAAAGGGTAGTGAATTTTGAACAATGCACAAGGGTTAATTAAAATTTTCTTTAAAGTGTTACTGTGTTAATAACGGACAGTTACAGATTCTCTTTTGGTGAGAACAATATTGGAGACATTTCAGAAGCAGTGACACATGGCCAATTGGCTGCATAAACAAGTTTTGATTAAATATGCTTACAATTTAGTTGTCGCTGTTTCTTTATAATGACATTAGTTTTGATTTGATATAAGTGAACGTATATATTCATGCCTATATTTCTTTCTGTGCTGTACTTTGTGTTTTGCTGAGCAACAGCTCCATCTACTGGTTATTCATGAGTCCATCATTACAGTGAATTCTCTTCATCTCCTCCCTCATCAACCCATGTGTGACTGAATATTAAACATGAATGTTTTGCTTCAGGTGAGAGGCAGTTTACACACTTGCCATTCCAGGACCATGTACAGGACCAGATTGAAACCAGGTCAAACCGGAACAGCGAGGAATAATGGTAATGGAAGGCAAGACAAGGCAAGTTTATTGATATATCACACAACGGTCATTTAAAGTGAGAGGAAAACATCCACAGGTGAGAATTCAACATTAACACAGACTGATGAATGTGTGATTAATTACAGACAGTTTCGGGAGAAGTGGAAAGTCCATTATTGTCTGATTCAGGCCATTACTGTTTGTTTATAGGAAATGACATGATTATGACAGAGCTGTTATAGAACCTCACTATCCTTGAGATTGAGAACATTTAAAAATAAGTTTGTGTTCAGAAATGATCTTTAAAATACAAGCTACAAAACCCCATGGTGAGGAAACGAGTTCAACCGGTCTCTAATCTGGAACATCTTCATGCTACTCGGCTCTACTAGTGAACCTGATGAAGCACTGACCATATTTCACATTCCTGAAAGAGCAGGCCATATCTTTACTCCAGTGAGTAATCCTCCATTACAGTCTTGACTAAAAACATTCAGTTCATTTGACACACACTGAGCCTATAATGGTCATATTCATGTTTAATGTAGATCATCTAATAATCCATGATCATAACACTAACTTTCTGACCAACTAACTCTACCGGGTAATGTTCAAAATATTTTCACAAAAATATTTATTTACAGTATTTTATTATAGCAAAAGTGCAGCTGTTTTAGTCTGGGCTTCCATGTTTCAAGGCAAGAAAACGAAACAATAAAAAAAAAAAAAAAAAAACAGTATTATTGTGAAATATTATGACAATTTAAAATGACTGTTTTCTATTTTAATATATTTTAATCTGTAATTTATTCCTGTGATCAAAGCTGAATTTTCAGCATCATTACTCCAGTCTTCAGTGTCACATGATCCTTCAGAAATCATTCTAATATAATGATTTGATGATCAAGAAACATTTATGATTATTATCAATGTTGAAAACAGTTATTTACATTTTTATTTCATGATGCTATGATGAATAGAAAGTTCAAAAGAACAGCATTGTAGTGGCGATTTGTCCTCAACTTAAATAAAAAAAAGAAATCAAAATCAAACGGCCACTGAGGTACTTAAAGATTACATCTTACGCAGGGCACAATAAGTCCAATGTCCAGGCAAGCATATGGTTCATGCGGTTTATTTCCATTTGAGCAAGCATACAAACAAGTGGCATCTGCAACCTCTCTTTCCCTAGTAAAAAACCAACAACCTTTCCCAGTGCTAAGTGTAATCACCAATATATACCTGTCAACAGGTGCTCAGTACAATTAAAATAAAAGTCCCCGCTCAGGCCTGCACTGGCTTTCCACAAAAATAAATGACGTGGAACAATTTGGCTGTATTGCGTGTTTATGTATATAAGTTGTATATTTTAAAAAACTGTCTGGAGTATTCCTGTGGATCATGGATAATTTAGAGTTTTGTAATTATTTGCCATTACTATTTAAGTTATATATCAAAAGTCATTAGTTTAGACACTTAACATCCATAATGTGAAAACGTCACATCCATAACAGTGGTTTTCCCTACATAATGTATTACAAAAATGAGTTTCAAAAACACACTTATTGTGTTCAAGCAAGTCTTTTTCATGCTACATCAGCAGTTTGTTTAATAATTCACAGAGTTTGTAGGACACTTGTAAAGTGTGTGTATTTCATGTTATGTCCATAACGCTATTCATAGTTTGTGTGTGTGTGTCTGTGCGTGTATGTATGCGTGTGTACATTAACCAAGCCGTTCTTCAGGGTGGCAATTTCACTCTTAAACATGTTTTGCCTTTTCTGCTTCATCATAACTTTCTGGAGTTAAGGATTTCCCTCCAAGAGTGGCTTTGAAGCTCTGAAGTTTCTGTTCAACAAAACCTTTGACTCCCATGTCTCTGTCACTTTCAGTAGATTTGAACTCTTGTCTCTTTTGGCTCAGGAGCAAAAGAACTCTTTTAAGCTGGAGAAACCAGGCAACAGATGTTTTAAGCTTCCTCCAAGATGAGAAATAATTAATGACATAGTCTGTGGGATCTTCTGAGTGCTTGACAATAGCATTCACAGCTACTTCTCTTTTGACCTCTGGGTCCTCAGATGGAATCACAGCTATATCCAACTCAGTGATTGGCCACTCCTCCTCTGACAAAGAAAAAAGGAACTCTGGACCTGTAATCCATTTCTGGTGTGTGAGAAATTCCTCTGCTCTCAGTCCACGAGATGCTTCATCGGCAGGATTGATCTTAGAGCCAACATACTTCCACTGGTCAAGGTCTGTGGCTTCTCTAATAACCGAAACCCTGTTTGCAACAAAGGTATGGAAATATCTAGTTTCATTGCAGATATACTTGAGGACGGTTGTGCTATCTGTCCAAAACACTGACCTCTTCAGCGGCCACTGTAACTCTCTCTGAAGCATTCTGTCCATTCGGACAGCCAGAACTGCTGCTGCGAGCTCCAGACGAGGAATGGTGACTTGCTTCAGGGGTGTAACTCTAGTTTTTTCCACAAGAAATGAAACATGTACTTTGTTATCATCTTTCAGTCTCAGGTAAGACACCGTACCATCCCTTATGAAAAAGAAGTTTATTCAAGTGTGCTATTAGTATACTTCTTTTAAACTAAAAATAAGAAAGTATACTTTCAGTCTACTTTTTATATACTTCTCAGAAATATACTTCATGTACTTCTCAGAAATATACTTCAAATTCCACTTAAGTATACTTGACTTATACTGACAGAAAAGTCCAAGTATATTTGGCCTATACTTTACTCAATCTTTTGATCGAGATATACTTAAAAGTTTAATTATTCAAAGTATACTTGGCTTGTAGTTGTGTTAACTCTTTTGATCGAGTCTATATTTAAAGTATATTAAATATACTTTTTTTACATCATATACAGACTTGATTAAAATATTGATATAAAACAGATATGGTTCTAATTCTGCGTATCTGAATTTTTGTGTAGGCCAGTCCACTGGTGTACATAGGAATTTACTTTAATTCAACTTTTCCCCACCACTGACTGAATTTTCCAGCTATCCATGTTTTCACTGGTATACGGTAGGGGTCGCTATGACACATCTTCTAGTACAGAATCTCCGGATCAAAACACAGGAGAAGAAGAAGCTGAAACAAGTGATAGAAGATTGCTCACTCAAATGTAAAATAATGTGATCATCAAACATTTAACAGCTTGTAAATCAAAACTGCTTAATGTTTCCAAATGAAGCGTAACCCATTAAGAGAAAATGACTGAAGCTGTGATCATCGTTCTGAATCTGATCAAGGCGTAGTCTTTGACAAAAATGTGATTTTCTCAACTATTTTGTTTAAAATGTTGCCTTTCTTTATGAAACTTACCGACATTCAAGTGTTGATAAAAAGGATGCATGAAGCTAATTAAAGGTTTTTAAAATTAAAGTACAGTTAAAGGTATTTTTCAAGTATAAAAAATCACATTTGAACATAGTAGTATAGGCCTACTGCAAGTGCAAAATTGTTATATAAATAGTAAACTATAAGTATAATGTTAAGTTCACTTAAAGAAAACTTGTAGAATAAAACTACTAAACTAGTAGTTTACTGAGAGTATACTTCAAAGTTGCTACAAGTATTAAAATAGTAAACTACTAGTATACTCATAAGTTCACTTGCAGTACAAATGAGAAACATAATTATGAACTAGTTGTGCACTTAAAGTTTACTACTGTTACACTTATAGTACACTTAAACATATACTTTTATATACTTAAAGTGGGCCAATTTAGTCCCAAGCGGTATTAAAATAGTACACTTACAAGTTTACTACTAGTACATATTGACATTAGTATACTTACTACATAAAGTATACTTAAAAATATACTTGAACATTACTCAAGTATACTTCATAAAATGAACTTGAAGTATACTTTTTTTTCGTAAGGGATATCCAACTTGACTGGCATCTGAAAAGTTATGAATTTGTGCTGTTACAGATGTTCCAAAATCAATCATTTTTTGGAGATCCGTTAGCCAGTCAGACCATTGTTTAGAAAAGGAAGGGGGTTTTTGTTCATCCCACTTCAAGTTTCTTCTACAGAGCTCCTGTAACATTAACTTAGATGACATGATAAAAGGACCCAAAAAACCTAATGGATCGTACAGTGAGCTGACCACCGACAAAATACCTCTCCTGGTATGTGGCCGTTCCTGTACCAAAGTCCTAAACCTAAACTTGTCAGACTCAACACACCATTGCAGAACAAGCGCTCTTTCAATAGGAAGCTGGTCCGTGTGTAAATCCAGTTCTTTCGTCTCTGTTGCTCTGATGTTACTTGGGATTGACGTCAACACAGAGCGGCTATTAGTCACACATTTTCTGAGACTAAATCCGCCTTTGTCACAGAGCGCAGTCAAGTCCTTTGCAATTTGAATTGCATCTCTTTCTGAGGCTATGGACTTCAGGCAGTCGTCCACATAAAAGTTATGACGAACTGTACTGATCACTTCATCTGGAAAATCCAATGCATTGTCCTCTGCAGTTCTTCTCAAGGCATGATTTGCACAACTTGGGGACGATACAGCTCCAAACAAGTGTACCTTCATTCGATGTTCCACTGGTTCTTGATCAGTATCGCCATTAGGCCACCAAAGAAAGCGAAGAAAGTTCACATGTTTATCAGGCACCTGTACTTGATAAAACATGGCATGAATGTCAGACATGACAGCGATATGTTCTTTCCTGAATCGAATGAGGACCCCAATAAGAGAGTTGGTGAGATCTGGACCCTGCAAGAGCTGACAGTTTAGTGATGTTCCTTTGTATTTAGCTCCACAGTCAAACACAACCCTCAGCTTTCCTTTACTGGGGTGATGTACCAGACTTTTCCATCCACTTGTTCCAGTTGGTCAACTGGTACCACTTCAGCATAGCCCTGAACCAACATATCACCGATAAATGAGGTGTACTCCTCCTTGAACTTATCGTTCCTCTCAAACTTCCTCTTCAAACCTTGGAGGCGCTGTTCAGCAACACAGCAATTATTTGGTAAGACAGGATCTTTTTCTCTAAAAGGTAAGTCAATGCAATAATGTCAGTTTTTCAATGCTGCTGTACTACTCACAATCTTCATGAATTTAACATCCTCTCTTAACATCTCCAATCGCTCCTCTGATGTTCTTTCATTAAAATCATGGTTATATTGTTTAATGAGCATTTCCTCCAGATATTCCACCGAAATGCGATTGGTTGTAACAACAGAGCAGCCAGTCTTTACTCTATTGCTGCCTCCACCTCGAAGTGGTCCATTAATTACCCAGCCAACTCTTGTTCGAACTGCATATGGTCCTTCACCTTGACTGTTAATTACCTCCCAGGGTTCCATCACTTTTGCTGCATCGATTCCAATGAGCAAATCAACATTTGAATCCACGTCATGAAAGTTTATGTTCCCCTAGTAAGACCATTTAGCCACATCCTCTTGTCGTGGAATGTTCAACTTTGACACTGGCATAATCTTTTGAGTTAAAACATTAGGCAACTCAATAAAATCATTATCATAAAATGTTTGCTGGCTTTCCTCTTAGACCTAGTCTCCTTGCCAAATCAACAGTGCATAAAGTACCTGAACTCCCAGGATCCAGAAATGCGTAAGCTTTGCACAACTGTATTACTCATCTGGCTTTTAACCTGAACTGCAACAATTGAGAAGACAGCATCATCCTCTTCACCGGCCCCTATATGACCACATGTCTGTTGTCCAGTTGACACACTTAGTGGAAGGCTCACAGACTCCTGTGCTTCTTTGAATGATGTACCCTTTCCCTCAATGTGAAGGACTGATGGGTGCTTCAGGTGACACACACTACAATCCAAACGACTCCTACAGTCTTTACTTGTGTAACAAATTTTTAAGCAACCAAAACAAATTCCATTTTTCTTTATGAAACTTATCTTGTCCCGGTGCATCTTCAACTTAAACCGTGAGCATTTATCCAGAGCGTGATTGTTTTGTTGGCAGAATAAACAGCATTTAAGATTACCTTGGGCAGAGGAGGACTTGATCTTATCATCAATGTAGATCTTATCTCCTTCTTTTACTGAACTGACACTGGTTGCAAAAGTGCTTCCAGTTCTTCTCTGCTTTGCATGACCAGCGTTGGAAGCTTTGGTATAGCTGGTAGGTTGACAATCCTGTATATTACCAAATAGAGGGTCAGAGACAATTCTTACTTGTTTTTCAACAAAGGTCACAAGGTCAGTAAATACAGCCGTTTCCACTTTGCTCCTGCAGATCACATGCAACATTTCTCCATTTTTCCCTTAGCTTATAAGACAATTTCATCACAATGCTTCTGAGGTTGGATGGCATGTCCAACTCCTTCATATACATGACTTGCTGTGTTAAATTGGAACAATCTTGAAGAAACAGAGAGAATGATTGCAGTGCTTTCACATCCTCTGGCTTAATGAGAGGCCATGTAAGTATTTTGGCCATATAAGCAGAGGCAATTTTGTGCTCATTGCCAAAATGTTCTGCAAGAAGGGATTTAGCTCTTTGGTATCCCTGCTGAGGAGGCAAGTGCTGACAACTTTTCACCGGGTCTCTTGGCTGACCCCCTGGTGTACTGCTCCAAAAAGTTCAAGCAATCACTCATATTATTAGGGTGCTTCTCAATATCCCTCCTCGTCTCCTCTCTCCTCCGTCCTCCATCCTATGACCCGGAAACTGATCGAGCTCAGCCATCTTGAAGGACATCTCAATTCTCTAATTGCACCGCGAGGAGTCGAGGATCGAGGAGTTAGGAGGCTTCCTGAGGAGTCATGAGGGAGGATACACAGGTGGATCCTATGCGGAAGAGTTTTATCGACTTAAACGTGACGCACGTATAAATTCTCCTCCCCCTTCACATTGGTCACAATCATTTTAATGTATACTTTACTTTTGCAGTTTATATAAACCACACATCTCACATATTTCAACAGGGTATCTTGCTTTATTATTATTTATTATGAATTTCTTAAATAAACAAACTTCAATAACATAAGGGCAGATCCTTTGAGCGCTGCTGATGACGCGATGAAGTGACGCTCGAGTGATCAAGGATTCCAATGTATAAAAAAAAGTTACATTCGATCCCTCCGTCCTCGTGTCTTTTCCTTGCAGCCTTCCCTCGCATCCTACAGGGGGCGGAGCTGGGACGCGAGGAAAGGAAGCGAGGAAAGGAAACGAGGATGCACAAATAAGAAATGAGAAGCACCCTCTGTCTTTTCTTCCACACAGTTTTCAAAAGCTCTAATAAAGGTTCAAAACTGAAGAGGGTCACCATCAAACACGGGAATACTTCTCATTGGCAGAGCAGATGCTACATTTTGCTGAACCAAGTGTGGTAATATCATTCTGTCGTTGCATAATGCTCACAATATCATTCTGAGTGTTATTATTGCGTGCTGAGTTAAGATAGGATGGCTGTCCTATTTGTTGAGCATCATGAACCATTTGTGTCCTTTGTGTTTGAGTGTCACTTGTTGCAAGTCTGGTGTCTGATTGTTTCATTTCCACTCTTTTAGGCCTGACAATCTGAGCCTGTGACTCAGTGACTGAGTCAGTGTGACTGAGACTGAGATTCACTGTGAATATTATTTATATCACTGTGTTCTGGAATTAAATGATCAACGTGTGGATTCAGGCGGCCTGTCCTTTGCTTGTTCCTTTCATAATAGTAATTCATTCCGTCAGATCCTTTAGAACCACATTTTGAATTCATTTACAGCACACGTAGTTTAGCATTGGCTGCAGCAAGGTCGGCTTCCAGAGCCAACTGTTCCTCTTCCTTCCTTAATTCCTCTTCTTTGGCTTCTAACAAGTGTTTCCTTTTTAATGCAGTCATGCGTTCCATAAGTGCTGCCTTATCAGCTTCTGCTTTTATTCTTGCAGATGAAGTTGAGGAGACTCTTGATACTTGAGAGTGTAATCTGGAATTATTCTCCTTTATGAATGAGATGTTAGATGCACTGTCTTCAGGTTTAATCCCATCAGAAATTACACTTTGATTATCAGGATGTTCGGCATCTTTATCAACTGATTGTACATATGGGTGAGCAGCCTCAGACAACCAGCCCTTTACTTCCTCAGTGAAATCACGGAACATGGTCATTTGTGAATGAAAATACTAATTTTGTCTTTGAACTTCACTCTCTGGCAAATTCAAATTCAAGAAGGATTCATGCGTGTCATTAGCTTCCTCATAACACTTAATGCATTTTCCCAGCTGAGATTGCACAAAGTTCACATTGTCAGTGGATTCCATAAGGACACGTATTTGTTCCATGTACTTCTTAGCCTGCTTGCATTTCAAAGACCTCTTTTCTTGGCACGTTTTTGCATAAAATGCCAACCCTTTTTCTGTGAACTTTTTCGGACTTCAAACATTGTTTTACATTTTCAGTGCTTTCATGCTCATTCCATTTACAGTTTGACGATGGCCACATACCTACTATCCACTAAATTATGAATCAAGTTTCAGGATATTTTTTCTGATTGTCAAATAATTCACTCCATCAATTCTAAATTTATGTAAATGCTGTGTGACTTCTACGTGTTTTAATGGGCGCGCTCGCTGAAAGTTCGCATCTGAACTGGAGCTGAGGGGGTTACAATTGGAAACGGGGCAGCAGCTCAACTGATAAGCTGAAAAACTCCGTCTCTCACTGTTGTTTTAACTACTTTCAGGTACGTTTTGTCCCAACTAGTACATACAAATGTTTCTGACACTTTATTTCATGTAAATGACTCGCTTCCGTTGAATATTTACTTTATAGAAATGGTTTAGTGTCTTCGAAAAAGTCAAGTCCAGTCAAGGATCTCAACCATTAGTCTAAATATAGCGTTCAGCGTCAGTTCAGGCAGGCCGCGTAGTCAAGCTCCGCTATCAGCTGATACCTATCCAGACCTAAACAGCTGATCGGATTTCTAAGCACTCAATTGGTCCCTATCAAACAGGGCGCCGTATTTAAAGTCATTCTTCAGTGTGCCTGCTTGACTGCTTCCACTGCATGCTTGCAAAAGCGCAGCTTCTTGCAAAAAAAAAAAAATGCGATTACTTGTGTATTTTGCTGTAACGTTACTCACCCAACTGCTGACCATGTCTACTGCCGCAAATGAGGAAGACCAATGGCAAGTTGAATCCATCGAAGAAACCCAGCAACAAATAAATCAAGCAGAGGAAGCCTTTCAAGACGAAAGCAACGCTTCTGTCCGTCGAAGCTCTCGTCTGGCAAGTAAAACTTATAGTCCTCCCAGCATCATTGACTGGCCACTGCCGAAGTTACTGGAAACCTTGTATAGACACGATATCCCGGCACCGACTGGAGCTACGCATAAGGAACTGTTTGCTTTGCTCTGTGAAAAAATCGACGTCCCAGCAGCAGATTTTCCTCCTCCTCCTCCATTCTCCGGCAGGAAACAGGCGCAGAAGAGGAAGAACCTCGACCCGGCTTCCACTCCATCTGCTGATGTTGCACCCAAGCGGGCCGGTGGTCCAGCTGTCGCAACCCGAGCAGTCTACTCTTCTTCAGTTCAAAGCAACGACCCAGTGTTGTCGGCATTGTCCAACATTCAGCTTTCGCTCTCCGACATGAACTCCAGAATTCAGGCTCTAGAGTCCGGTTCAACTTCTAGGTCCTCGACAAATCTTCTATTCTCCGGCCAGTCTTCCGAGAACTCCTCATCGGCCACGGCACGGCTGCCTGTGTTTACGCAGCAGCAGGATGATGACGTCATCAATTCAGTGACTATTCCACGGAGAACGATGGGAAGTGCAGTTCCCGTGTCGACAGGCTCTCCATTCTTTCCGCCAGCGGCTGCGATTTCTCATCAGTTAAGAAGCCAAATCATCGCAGGTAATGATGTCAATCTTGTGAAAATATTGCTGTGCTCAGAAATGAGTGAGAAGCGTGTTGTTGATTGCGGCGACGTGTCTGTTATGCTTAAAGATAGCGATCCCCGGCTTTCAAAAATGTTAACACTAGCTGAATTTAATGTGGCATTTGGGGTTTTCAGAGATGTCATATGTGAAATCTATCCGTCTCGTAGAGCTGAGCTGGACACTTATTTAGCAATTATTTCTGACTTGGCTTTGACTTATGGAGGAACTCTCTTCTACGACTATCACAAATCATTCTCTGCAAAAGCTGCTATGTTTATTCAACGTTTTAATCAGAGACTGGACTGGTCAGTAGTCGACTTAACCCTCATAAGCAGACATTTCACTGGTCATCAAGCTCTCTCCTGCTCAATTTGTGGCTCTCATTCTCACACTCTCAATCTATGCCCAAAATCTGTGTCTCCTCCACCCTCTAAGCCTGGCTTTCAAACTGTTGACTCTAAGGTAACACCATTTGCTACTCCATTGTGCTATAATTTTAATGAAAATGTTTGCAAGTTTTATAATTGTAAATATGTTCATGCTTGTAGTTACTGTGGGGACAGCCACCCAAAATCGGTGTGCCCAAGACGAACCCGCTTTATGAAAAAGGAGAAAAAGAAATAAAGCCATCAACCCCAACTAATGTTCCAAAGCTGGGACAGGCACTGAAAAATCATCCTAACCGCTGCTTCGTCAATTATTTATTAACGGGACTTGTTCAAGGTTTTTTTGCAGGATTATTATGGTTACCTAATCATTCTTTTTTCTGTAATAATTTGCTTTCTGCTGTTAAGGAACCTGAAATTGTTGATTCTTTGTTGGAAAAGGAAGTTAAGAAAGGATTCATGATTGGGCCTTTTGATAAATCTCCTTTCTCAACTTGTCGGATTAATCCTATAGGGATTGCTACCCGAAAATATTCAGGGAAGAAGCGCTTAATTATTGACTTGTCTGCCCCCCATAATGACGCTGCTCAAAGTATCAACAGTCTTATTCCTCTAGCTCCGTTTTCTCTGTTTTACGCAACTGTTGATGATGCAATTAAATTCATTAAAATAGCAGGTAGGGGTGCATGGCTCGCAAAGGCAGATATTTCAGACGCCTTCAAAGTTATGCCTTTACATCCATCGCAGTGGCATTTATTTGGCGTTAAATGGAGGGAAAAATTATATTTTTCGGACAGGCTCACTTTCGGCTGTCGCAGTAGTCCAAAAATATTTGATACTCTATCAGAGGCACTATGTTGGATTCTTCTTAATAACTGCAAATTACCGCACGTGCTCCATCTTTTAGACGATTTTTTGCTTGTGGATCATAAAAATGCAAAGCCAGAAAGATGCATTTCGGCGTTAAAACACACTTTCACCGAATTAGGTGTTCCCCTTTCGGAGGAAAAAACTTTAGGCCCTCTTAAAGTTATTGAGTTTTTAGGCATTACATTAGATTCTAACTTAATGCAAGCCTCGTTGCCCCTTGAGAAATTAAATCGCATTAGAGAAATCATGAGAAATGCTCAGATGTCAGTTTCTTTTTCAAAAAGAGATTTGCTTTCTCTTCTAGGCCATCTTAATTTCGCGATGCGTATAATTCCACAAGGCAGGTCTTTTATTGCCAGACTCCTCGATCTATCCAAATCAGTTAAAGATCTTAAGGACATAGTTACCTTAGATGAAGGCTGCAGATCCGATCTCAGGTTCTGGTCTTTGCTCCTTGAAAATTGGAATGGCATTTCCTTTTTTCATTATGATGATCTTGAGTCTTCTGCAGCCCTTAAATTGTATACAGATGCTGCACCTTCCGTCGGTTTTGGGGGGGTTTTTAATGGTCATTGGTTTGCTAGTAAATGGCCAAAGGAGCTGCTATCCGTGCCTGATAATAACATGTCCACCGCTCTGTTGGAGTTATATCCCATAGTGATAGCTTGTATTCTGTGGGGCAAACAATGGTCTAGAAAACAAATTCTGTTTTTTTGTGACAACGAAGCAACTGTTAATATCATTAACAAAGGTCGCTCATCAGTTCCATTTATTAACAGATTCGTAAGGCGCCTTACTTGGTTATCGGTCATGAATAACTTCATTTTTCGTGCTGCTCATATTCCAGGCTTAAACAATCAAATTGCTGATTCTCTTTCTCGATTTGAATTTCAGAAATTCCACCTCCTGTGCCCAGGGTCAGCGTCAGCCAGCTTGGTGTGCCCTCCTTTCAGCCAAACTGTGATAGATTAGACATGACCTTTCAATCTTATTTACATTCAGCAGCCAAGTACATGCGCAGTGGTTTAGCAACATCAACATTAAAAATGTACGACACTGCTTGGTCTCATTTTTGTTCTTTCTGTGCCACCTTCTCTGTAGATGTATTTCCTGTCAATGTTTCATTTATTAGTGCTTTTATAGTACACTGTTTTGAGTCCCAAAAAATGCAGCCTTCATCCATCAAAAGCAAAATCGCCGGCATTCAGTTCCACCTACGCTGCTTGGATCCATCCACCATCAGCTTGCTCGAAAATTCATCAATTCGTCTCCTGCTTAATGGACTCAAAAAAGAGAAACCAAAAGGCAATGATCATCGTCTCCCTCTCACACTTCCACTTCTTAAAAAAATAATATCACGTCTGAGAGAGGGATGTTTTGGGATTTATTCTGATATGCTGTTAGAATCTGTATTGCTTACGGCTTTCTATGGCTTTCTCAGAGGTGGCGAGTTTTCAACACGCACAAGTTCCTTTAATCCGGCACATGACCTCACTATATCTGATGTTTCAATTTTTTCTCACCACTTCACCCTATTTCTAAAACACTCAAAAACCGATAGAAATAGAGAAGGATCTTTTGTTTATGTTTCTGAAACTAACTCTGCTTTTTGTCCTCTGTCATCTATGTTGGCTTATCTGAGGAGTCGTTCACAAGCTCGTCCGGAGGATCCATTATTTACAACGGAGGAGGGGAAGTCTATGTCTAGAGCTTGGTTTGCATCCCGTTTCCGCCTGCTTTGTGAATACTGTGGGCTTCCCCCAGAGCGTTATTCGGCTCATTCATTGCGCATAGGGGCAGCTACAACTGCAGCTTCCTCTACTCCCGTTTCTACCCTTAAAGCTATGGGAAGATGGTCTTCGGCAGCTTATGAACGGTACCTCCGGCCAGATACTCGAGCCATTCTTGAGGCTCAGAAAGCTATGAGTGATGCTTGTGATCTGTAGTTGAAATAAACATTGCTTCAATTACTAATGGGCTTATTTTTAATTTTACAGCCTATTAGCTCTAGCTTCTTTTCTCTTGCTAGCTCCACGTAAATCTATTGGTCATTCTTTTTTAACTAAATAAGATTGGCTTTTTGAAACGCTCATTTAATCCTCTACTGGCTCTTCAATTAGCAAGAAGAGCCAGGGATGATTGCCTGGTATGGTCTGTTTGGGGGGATTTGTTTTTGCTGCTTTCCCAGTTAATGGGAGATGTCCCCAGAAGCTGCTGCTGTTCCCTGACTAGCTTTCATGGAGCTCATGAAAATGATGGGTAACTCAGAACAGAGCCATACCGCCAAATGTAACTTTAACCATAATGCAAATAAAAGAAATTGAATATTTGACAATGTCTGTTATTTTGACTCAAGTGGTCCTGTCTGAAATATAGCGTTCAGCGTCAGTTCAGGCAGGCCGCGTAGTCAAGCTCCGCTATCAGCTGATACCTATCCAGACCTAAACAGCTGATCGGATTTCTAAGCACTCAATTGGTCCCTATCAAACAGGGCGCCGTATTTAAAGTCATTCTTCAGTGTGCCTGCTTGACTGCTTCCACTGCATGCTTGCAACCCACCTCCTCCCCTAGCTCCTCCTTTAACTTCTGTTTAACTTATCAGTGTCATTCTGTTGTCATTGATGCATGCTCTGTTCTCATGGGGGATTTGTTTTTGCTGCTTTCCCAGTTAATGGGAGATGTCCCCAGAAGCTGCTGCTGTTCCCTGACTAGCTTTCATGGAGCTCATGAAAATGATGGGTAACTCAGAACAGAGCCATACCGCCAAATGTAACTTTAACCATAATGCAAATAAAAGAAATTGAATATTTGACAATGTCTGTTATTTTGACTCAAGTGGTCCTGTCTGAACTAACGTTAGAGGTAAGTTAGGTTAAACTGTAAGACTTGAGCTGTAAGTTTGGGCTTTTAATCACATTTTATGTGTAGATGAGAGATTTTTTAAGTTTTGTAAAGGTTTTTGGCAATTGGCAATTGGTCAATGGATGAATGGAAGTAAGCTAATTTATTTTAGCCTGGCTCCGCCCTCCTGCGTACTTCCGCTCAATTTTATTTCCCTTCAGTACTATGTCTGGGATTGTGGTGTATTCTTTGGTTTTCTCCGATCATTTTTTTGGCGGCCCAATCAGCGAACAGAGGGAGTGGCTGAGAACGATGACGTTGAGGTTGTGCGCTAGTTTGAGTTGTAGGGTTACGTCACGACCAAAGGTTAGCGATTGGTTATGGCAGATCCAATAGTTTTAAACTTTAACAGAGTACCCGCCTACAAGGAAGTTAACGCTTGTCAGTGGAGAGAGGCCAGACTCTCTGTACAAATGAAAATGTACGAGAGTCTGGTAGAACCAGGCTAAATTTATTTAACCTAAAAGTATGCAATGTATGGTTAATTCATAGTTTTCACGTGACGTCACTCAATCAAGCAAACATTTAGACTGAAATCTTGCACGTATATGTAGAGGGAAAACTCCAGTTTATACTTCACATTTTGGACAACCATTGTTTTTTTTTTACATTTACATTTTGGTTCTTGTTTTCTTTCTCACTTTAGATGCTGGAGAAAAAACAGCCAGGCTATAGCAAGGAGACATTTTTCTTGTCATTTCAAGTGTTTTCTGTGTCAACTGCAAAGATGAAGTTGACGATGCTGACTCGTGATCTTCGCAGTAGTGAACGCGCCAGAGAGAAAGTCAAGTCAAGTCACCTTTATTTATATAGCGCTTTTTACAATACAGATTGTATCAAAGCAGCTTCACATTGATAACATGAAAATAATACAACAAAGTTGGTTTCTAGAAGAAAATTGTATCATCGTTCAGCCTTAATAAGGTAGATCAATAATATTGTTGAATATTAAATGTCCCCAACTAAGCAAGCCAAAAGCCAAGGCGACAGTGGAGGAATCAAAACTCCATCAGTGACAGAATGGAGAAAAAAACCTTGGGAGAACCCAGGCTCAGTCGGGGGCCAGTTCTCCTTTGGCCAACGAGCGAACAGTGTATGATTATGATCCAGGCAGCGTTACAGGTCAGAGGTCAGATTGATCATGTCGATGAGGCCTTCACAGGGCTGATGAGGCTGGCACTTCAGGATGCGTCATGGTTGGGTCCAGGTGCAGATCCACCATCTGATCTGGATACGGCCGGGGTCCAGCTCACTTCAGGAAACGGAGAGACTGGTTGATGCTTCAGTACCGCGTTGTTGTCACGTCCAGCCGCTGGTCCTTCATCGGATCTGGATATGGCCTGGATCTGACGGACTGCGGTAAACCTCGGTATAAACAGAGAGACTAACATTCTCATGATGTAACGAGTACATCAGGATTTATGGGAAGTGTTCCCGGTTCCGGCTGACCTGATCTATGCAGCATAACATTGAATTATAGAAGTCTATAATGTATTATGTGAATGCTAGGTCAAAGAGATGTGTCTTTAATCTAGCTTTGAACTGACAGAGTGTGTCTGCTTCCCGGATAATGTTAGGAAGACTGTTCCAGAGTTTTGGTGCTAAATAGGAGAAGGATCTACCTCCAGCAGTCGATTTTGATATTCTAGGTATTATCAACTGGCCGGAATTTTGAGATCACAATAGACGTGAAGGACTATAATGCGTTAAGAGCTCACTCAAGTACTGGGGAGCTAAACCATTTAGTGCTTTGTAAGTAATCAGCAATATTTAAAAATGTATGCGATGTGATGGCTAATATGGTCATACTTCCTGGTTCTGGTAAGAACTCGAGCTGCTGCGTTTTGAACTAGCTGTAGTTTGTTTATTAAGCGTGCAGGGCAACCACCCAGTAGAGCATTACAATAATCTAGCCTTGAGGTCATGAACGCATGAACTAACTGTTCCGCATTTGTCAATGAGAGCATATGGCGTAATTTAGATTGGTATCAAAGAGCACACCCAGGTTCCTAACCGACGACGAAGACTTAACAGAGCAGCCATCGAGTGTTAGACAGTATTCTAGATTATTACGTGAGGAAGTTTTTTGGCCAATAATTAGAATCTCTGTTTTTTCAGAATTAAGTAGTAGGAAATTACAAGTCATCCAATTTTTTATATCAGCTATGCATTCCGTTAATTTAGTGAATTGGTAAGTTTCGTCTGGGCGTGAAAAAATATTGAGCTGAGTATCGTCAGCATAACAGTGAAAACTAATGCCATGCTTCCTAATGATATCTCCTAATGGTAGCATGTACAGAGTGAACAGCAACTGTCCTAGTACTGAGCCTTGTGGTACGCCATACTGAACTTGTGATCGATGAGACATCTCTTCATTTACTGCTACAAACTGATAACGGTCAGATAAGTATGATTTAAACCATGCTAATGCAATTTCACTAATTCCAACATAATTTTTGAGTCTATTTAAAAAATTGTTATGGTCAATAGTGTCAAATGCAGCACTAAGATCAAGTAACACTAATAGAGAGATACAACCACGATCGGATGATAGGAGCAAATCATTTGTGACTCTAACGAGAGCCGTCTCGGTACTACACTGTAAAAAATTTGTAACACTCCCAAATCAAAAATTTCAATTGACCGATAACATCTACATTTTTCAATTGGCCCAAGTGAAAATCTGTACATTTAATTTACAGAATTTCACTTGGGCCAATTGAAAAATGTAGATGTTATCGGTCAATTGAAATTTTTGATTTGGGAGTGTTACAAATTTTTTACAGTGTATGGTCTAAATCCTGACTGGAAATCCTCGCAGATATAATTTCTTTCTAGAAAGGAACACAGTTGTGAGGATACTGCCTTTTCTAGTATCTTTGACAGAAAAGGTAGATTCGAGATTGGCCTGTAATTGACTAATTCTGTAGGATCAAGTTGCATTTTTTTAACAAGCGGTTTAATCATAGCCAGCTTAAAAGTTTTCGGTACGTATCCTAATGACAAAGCTAAATTAATGATATTAAGAAGAGGATCTGTGACCTCTGGAAGCAACTCTTTCAGTAGCTTGGTCGGTATAGGGTCTAACACACATGTTGTAGATTTAGATGATTTAACGAGTTTAACAAATTCTTTCTCTCCTATAGCAACGAATGAATCAATTTTTTCTTCAAGGAGACTACAATGCACTGCCTGATGCGATACTGTAGTAGACGGTTGCATAGTTATAATTTTGTCCCTGATATTATCAATCTTGTTAGTAAAGAAGTTCATAAAGTCATTACTGCTGTGCTGCTTGGAAACTTCTAGGCTTGAAGATTTATTTTTCGTTAGTTTAGCCACTGTTTCAAATATGTTTATTTTCTTCTTATAGGGTTGAAAAATAAGCAGATCTAGCAGCTTTTAAAGCCTCTCTGTAAGTAATCGAGCTCTCCTTCCATGAAATGCGAAATACCTCTAGATTTGTTTTCTTCCAGTTGCGCTCCATTTTTCTGGCTGCTCTCTTAAGGGCCGAGTGTGCTCGTTGTACCACGGCGTTGGACTATTTTCTTTAATTTTTAAGTGCAAAGGAGCAACTGTGTCTAAAGTGCTGGAAAAGAGAGAGTAAAAAGTTTCTGTTGCAATATCTAGTTCTTCTAAGTTATCCGGGATGCTGAGATGATGAAACTGATCAGGAAGATCATTAATAAAGCAATCTTTAGTGGCAGAAGTGATAGAAGTTTCAACGGCATCAACATTGATTCCATGTGATATTAGATCTAGGGTATGATTACGAGAATGAGTAGGTCCTGACACGTGTTGTCTAACTCCAATAGAGTTAAGAATGTCTTTAAATGCCAATCCCAATGCATCTTTTTCGTTATCTACATGTATATTTAAATCACCAACAATTAGTACTTTATCTGCAGCCAATACTAACTCTGATAGAAAATCAGCAAATTCTTTGATAAAGTCTGTATGGTGCCCTGGTGGCCTGTATACAGTAGCCAGCACAAATCTCAAATGTGATTTATCGTTTACACTAGATAGTGTTACATTTAGCAACAACACTTCAAAAGAATTATATTTAAAGGTGCCCTAGAATTTTAAATTGAATTTATCTTGGCATAGTTAAATAACAAGAGTTCAGTACATGGACATGACATACAGTGAGTCTCAAACACCATTGTTTTCTCCTTCTTATTTAAATCTGGTTTTTGAAAAACACCCCTGAAAAATAGGCGAATTTCCACATAACACCGACTGTGTCGCAACAGTCGGGATCATTAATATGTACGCCTCCAAAAATTTGCATATGCCAGCCCATGTTCAAGGCCAGGCGGAACTGCGCAGCCGAATCATCGTCCAAATTATTTTTCCTCGAGAGACATCATGGCTTGCAAACGAGCGAAGCATGGCAGTTGCTCAGTGTTTGGATGTACAAATGAACACAAAGGTATTTTTTTAGTTCCTTTATCCGAGCCTCTGAAGAACCAGTGGGTTATGTGAATGTCTGATGTGTAATTGTTCAAGTTCAGACAGATAATCTTTCTCTCAAAGTCGTTCAATCTGTTTATGCATCAGTAAATCAAGCCAGTGACTAAACGATCAACTTCACATCGTTTCTCTTGGTAGGATGAAAATAATCTTACTTAAACTGTGATTAATATACAGATAGCGATCAAAGAACAATCCCTTTACAGTCGCCAAAGCTGTCAATCACACAATCACACAGCGCAAGTTTATCTGGACACTTGCCAAAACTCGTTATGAAATCAATGACGCTGTTACGCTGCACAACGAAGCTCTTACTGTACGTACATCATGTTTGCATTAGTGAAATCATTAGTGAGAGTGCAGAAACTGCTGCAATGATACGATCTTCATTCACGTGATCAACAGGCTTACACTGAATTCTCACAGCAGCCAATCACAGCAGTGGGCTTTACACTTAAGTCTCACAGCAGACACGCCCCTTCAAACAGAGTGTTCAAATCAGAGGCTAAAATCAGGCTAGGAAAAATGCCTTTTATTTCTAAATTATAACAAATTTTGATCTAAAAAACATATTAACATTATAAGGGCACCCAAGGAAACATTCTAAAATAATAAAATAATCCATGCAATGGCACCTTTAAAACAAGACTTCTCAGTAATTATGAAGATATTACTATAAATTACACCAACACCTCCTCCTTTGCCTTTCAGACGAGGTTCATGTTTATAACAGTAATCTTGTGGGGTGGACTCATTTAAAGTAATATAATTGTCTGGTTTTAGCCAGGTTTCTGTCAAACACAGCACATCTAGGTTATAGTCTGTAATCATATCATTAACAATGAGTGCTTTTGAAGTAAGGCAGGGTTCACCAATCTCGGTCCTGGAGGGCCGCTGTCCTGCAGAGTTTAGCTCCAACCCCAATTAAACATACCTAATCTCACTAGGCATACTAGAAACTTTCAAACAGGTGTGTTAGAGCTGGTTGGAGCTAAACTCTGCAGGACAGCGGCCCTCCACACTGTAAAAAATTTGTAACACTCCCAAATCAAAAATTTCAATTGACCGATAACATCTAAATTTTTCAATTGGCCCAAGTGAAAATCTGTACATTTAATTTTAGAATTTACAGAATTTCACTTGGGCCAATTGAAAAATTTAGATGTTATCGGTCAATTGAAATTTTTGATTTGGGAGTGTTACAAATTTTTTACAGTGCAGGACCGAGATTGGTGAACCCTGAAGTAAGGGATCAAATTCAACACCCCGAGCTTTATCATTTGCTCATCTGTATTATAGCTGTTTTTTATTTGTTGAACATCAATTAAATTTTTACCCTTGAATGGGTTTAGGAGTTTTTTGTATGTCCTAATTCGGGGAACAGACACATTATCTGTATGATGATAGCTAGATGATAGCTAGCTCTATGTGATGGGATTTATTAGACAGCTAGCAGACGGTCGGTTTAGCCAGTCTGTCTGCTTCCTGACCTGAGCCCCAGATTGTCATGTTTGAGCTCTAAGACTATGTGCCATATTACTAGAGAGAAGAGCAGCACCATCCCAGGAGGGATGAATACCATCTCTTTTCAACAGGTCAGGTCTGCCCCAAAAACTTTTCCAATTGTCTATGAATTCTATATTATTTTGCGGACACCACTTAGACAGCCAGCCATTGAGTGAGGACAATCTACGAACTATCTCATCACTCCTGCGAACAGGAAGGGGGCCAGAGCAAATTACAGTGCCTGACATCGTACTTGCGAGTTCACACACCTCTTTAATGTTCATTTTTGTGATCTCCAACTGGCGGAGTCTAACATCATTAGTGCTGACGTGAATAATAATTTTAGAGAATTTTACGATTAACATTAGCCAGCACTTTTAAATTTGCTTTGATGTCAGGCGCTCTGGCTCCCAGCAAACATGTGACTATGGTGGCTGGTGTCTCTATTTTCACGTTTTGTGTAATAGAATCGCCAATAACTAGGGCACAATCAACAGGATTCTCAGTGGGTGTTTCACTGAGCGGGGAGAATCTGTTTGATGTTGTTATCGGAAAGGAAGAGTGGTGTTTTGTCCCGCAACTACAGCGTCTCACCGTCACCCAGTTGCCCTGCTGCACGGGCTCTACTTCAGCTGGAACCGGACAGTGTACAGAGTTCACTAAGCTAGTCACATCCAAAGCAGTATCTAAAGGTTTTTTTTTTTTTTTGTTTGTTTTTTTTTTTTTGGGGCGCATGCGCACGCAGCGACCGGCAGCAAAATAGTGTGAGGAGTGTCTGTTGCTTGTTTTGTTTGTAAAATTCGTCTTAAGTTATTTGGAGTGCCTTCCATTTAAGCTTAATTTGAATGCAACTGTTTTGTTTTTCATACACATCCGTAAAACTCCCTACTTGATTACCTCTGTGGCGATTGTTTCTTGGTTCGTTAAAATGGAGTGGACTGTTGGATGTATACTGCTGGTGCTGTTATGGGAAACTTTGGGCTGGACGGAAGCCTCTCGGTCTCGGATTTTATACAGCCGGGACACCTTGTTGAAGTTCGATCTACAAGCGAACTCTAGCCCACCTCCAGATCTAACCATCCCGAACACCGCTGACATTAAATGGAAGTATGGAGAAAACGGGAGCCCTACCAATGCACCTCGCCGGGGAACTAGGAAGCGGGGTAGGAGAGGTGGATTACGCGAGCGAGCAAGACGTTCTCTGTCGCGCGTTCCTCTGCCCTCAATCATCCTTGCAAATATACAGTCCCTCCGAAATAAGTCGGATGAATTACAAGCCCATGTCCGATACCAACATGAATTTAAGGAAGCCTGTATCTTGGCCATGACAGAAACATGGCTGGGAGAAGCGGACTCAGACGCTGGGATTGCACTGGATGGTTTTGGTGTTCCTTTACGCATGGACCGTGTTGAAGCGACCACCGGTAAGTCGCGAGGAGGGGGGGTGTGCCTGTATGTTAACGAGCGCTGGAGCAAAACAACGCTAGTAAGAGAAAAACTTTGCACAAAAGACATTGAACTGCTCTCAGTCTCCATGCGCCCTTTTTATCTACCTAGAGAATTTCCGCAGATTTTCGTAACTATTGTTTATATTCATCCAAAGGCAAATGAAAATGCTGCTCTAGAATCAATACACAGCACTGTTCAGAAACTGCAGGCAGTGTCCCCGGACGCCCCTAACCTAATACTAGGTGATTTTAATCACTGTTCACTGGACAAAATCTTAAAATGTTTTTATAAAAATGTGTCCTGTGAAACGAGAAAAGGGAAGATTCTTGATCAGTGTTATGGCTCCATCAAAGGTGCCTACAAATCTGTCCCTCTCCCTCCCCTGGGTTCTGCCGATCATAACTGTGTGCATCTCATACCAGTGTACCGCACCTGCCTCCAGAGGGCTAAAGTGGAAACTAGGCAAGTGAAGGTCTGGTCCGAGGAGGCTACGCTGGCCCTGCAGGGCTGCCTGGACTGTACCTTGTGGGAGGAATTTGTTCACTCTTCACAAGACATTGATGAACTGACTGAAGTGGTTAGTTCTTGGGTTGCATACTGTGAGGAAACTGTAATCCCTAAAAAAGTTGTCAAAATATACCCTAACAACAAGCCATGGGTGAGTAAACAACTTAAAGACCTGCTAAAAAAGAAAAAGTCAGCATTTAAAGAAAAGAACTCTCAGGAACTATATATCGTTCAAAAGGAGATCAAACGTGAAATTAAAAGGGCAAAATGGGACTATAAACTTAAGGTGGAACGCAAATTAAGCCAAAACCTCCTCGGTTCAGCGTGGGACAGTGTTAAATCTATGGTGGGTCTAAACGACAAATCAAAGAAAAAGGTGGCATTAGAAGGCTTCTCCTCTGACATATTACTGGCCCATGAACTAAATTAATTTTACTCAAGATTTGATAATCATGATTTTAGTGATGAAATTGCCGGAAAAAAACAGTCCTTACTGTCCCAGCCCCAAAATAATATCTGTTTCTCTGCAGTGTTGTGAACATTTTTAAGCATTGTAAAGCCAAAAAAAGTCCGGGTCCATACAATATTGGCAGCCGTGTTCTTTCATGTTGTGCGGAACAGTCAGGCCCCATTTTTAATTACATTTTTAATCAATCTATGTTGCACCAGAAGGTCCCTGACCTATGGAAACAGTCAATTATTGTCCCTGTTGCAAAAAACAGTCACCCAAAGACTTTTAATGATTACAGACCCATAGCTCTTACATCACTTGTGATGAAGTCCTTTGAAAAGCTGATAAAGACTGAATTAACATCTAGGACAAACTGCCTTCTCGACCCACTACAGTTTGCTTACAGACTAAACAGAGGAGTTCAGGACGCAACTGTAACAGTACTGAATCTCATTTTTAAACATCTGGAGGGAAACAAAAATCATGCCAGATTGCTGTTCGTAGACTTCTCGTCAGCTTTTAATACTATCCAGCCCCACCTGTTGACTGAGAAGCTTTTGAACCAGTTTAAACTGGAGGACAACCTTGTGGGCTGGCTATTAGACTTCCTCACAAACAGATCTCAGCGGGTCAGAGTAAATGGCCATTTTTCCGACCGGACAAACATATCAACTGGCTCACCGCAGGGGTGTGTTCTTTCCCCCCTCCTTTACATCTTGTACACAAATGACTGTCGCTCTAAGATTGAAAATAGACACTTCGTGAAATTTGCTGACGATACGGTGATTGTCAGCTTGTTAAACAATGAGGAAAATTCACACGGTCCGGTCATTGACCAGTTTGTAAGATGGTGCAAGGAAGCCTTTCTAGAACTGAACGCATCAAAGACTAAGGACATGTGTATTGATTTCAGGCAAAACATCCCTAATATTGTTACAACTAGAATAAATGATCAGGAAATAGAAGTTGTCAAACAGTACAAGTATTTAGGATCAATTATTGATGACAAGTTGTGCTTTGAGCCAAATACTAGTTTGCTCTGTAAGAAAGGTCAGCAGCGTCTGTATTGTCTTAGAAAGCTGGCAAAATTTAATGTAGACAAGTCCCTGATGACCTTGTTCTACAGGTCATTTGTGGAGTCAGTTGTCACCTTTTCTTTAATCTGCTGGTACGGATCTACGACTATAAAACAAAAACATTCCCTTTCAAGGGTAATTAAGGTGAGCAGTAGTATTACAGGCTCTAAGCAGAAGGGTCTGGATGAACTTTATCAGCTGCAGATGCTAAATAGGGTTAAATCTATTCTGCCAGACAACTCACATCCCCTGCAGTCTGAATTTCAGATGTTGCCATCTGGACTACGAATGACACTTCCCAAAATTAGAACAAATAGGTATAGACACTCATTTGTACCAGCGGCTATTCTACTTTTTAATTCTGCATCAAAGCGTATATAACATATCACGCTTTGATGTCTGCTGTATTGTTTTTATCTTGTTTTTTAACGCCAGCAAGAAGGCAGAGTTTTCTCGTATTTGTATTGTGTGTGTGACTGTATATGTTTTCAAACTTAACTGTTTTGCTGCAAAACAATTTGCCTCAAGGAGGACAATAAAGTAATTTGAACTTGAACTTGAACTAAAGCCCTTGCACTCTTACAATTAATCTCGATTAAAGTTTGGATGCGTGTCTCTAGTTCTAAAATCTTCTCCGCCAGCTTTACTATCTCCCTGCATTTATCACTTGTAAAACCTGTGCTGACAGAGAAGGCTAAGCTATACATGTTACATGAGGTGCAGGTGACAATGGCCCTCATTTATCATTCTTGCGTAGAAACGGGCGTATATGTTGGCGTAAGATTATGCTTACACTCCTCTCATCGCCTGATTTATGAAGCTGTGCGTACCTTTGAAATCCAGGTGTACGCAATACCTCCCCTTGATAAATGCCGCGGCTGAAAACGAGCGTCATTAGAATAACACGCCCCTATATATTCAAGTCTCCGCTCCCCCCACGCCCTCATTTTACGCCATGGACACACGGAAGACGGCAAAGAAGAGAAACTTCTTTGAGAAAGAGAAAGCGAAACCAGGGAAGTGGAAAGAAACAAAATTGATTTCTAGATTTTTATTATTAATGACGCTTATTGTTATTTAGAAGAAGAATGTCGTTATTATTTGTATTATTATTATTATTATTATTTAAAAGAAGAAGAATGTCATTTTTATTATTTTGTCAGTCTGAATTATTTTTTTGGTCATTGAAAGCCTTTCATTACTAAACCCAGTCCGTGCACACCTGCCGGGCCTAACCCTGGCCTAACCATCGTTTCAAAGAATAGTACGACGGCGAGCGCGTCGAATATAAACGCCTCGTCCGTTTGGGGAGGTGCGCGCGCAGTCTGCGGAGACTCGCGCTGCGGAGCCAGGCGAAAGTATAAACAAGGCTTGAAACGTCAGGTAAAGCGCACAGGCTCGCAACTTAAGGAATACATATGCCTACAATTCAAATGCTTTGGTAAAGTCACACAAATTAAACATTGAAGTCCATGTTGCACAAAAATAAACACTGAAGTTTATAATTACTATGTTTTTTTTTTTTTACAGTGGGTCATAATATATCATATCTTTTAGTTTGTCAGTGCGTTTTGTGGTGTTAGGAATTGTTTTTCTGCGCATTTCCGCACTCAAAACGTGCGTACACCACCTCCTGAGCTGGCGTAGGATTTGAGCGTGCCGTACGCCAACGTCGATAAATCTCAAAGTCACCGTGGTTTTGGGTGTACGCCAGGTGTACGCTGGAAATTTGGTGTACGCACTTTTGATAAATGAGGGCCAATAAGAGGAGAAGATGACATGACTCACCGTGTTTGTTGACTGATACTCACCACAGTTTTTTGATGAACTCGTAAAAGGTGCAAGGGAAAAAATAAGTAAATAAATAAAGAGCGCACGGAATGCGCGAGTGCGCTAGAGAATAAATAAATAAATAAATAAATAAATAAAAGCGAACAGAAGGCGTGGGCGCGCTAGAGAATAAATAATAAATAAAGAGCGCACGGATGGCACGCTAACAGGTGAATTACAAGCGTGTTGTGCTAGCAATAACGATTTAGATTGAAGCTAGCAATTTCAGGTTAAGCACTGACCGCATTTCTTTATATTTGAGTCCAAGTTCAAAAACTATGAAACACTCCATTAACGTACGGAGCTCTGAAACACTGCCAGCGGGACATTAAACAGGAAGTGTTTGTCCGAGCTCACAACAGGTTTTGCGTGGGAACACAAATTATCTTTGCTAGGGAATGCAAAAGATTTGGGAAAAAAATCCTAATCCTTCCATCCTAATTTTTTTCCCACCACCACATCCCATTAGGGGCTCCGTACATATTCAATTCAATTCAATTCAAATTTATTTGTATAGCGCTTTTCACAATACACACAGTGTTTCAAAGCAGCTTTACAAAAAGTGCATTTCAGAAATGTACATAGAAAAATAAAGTAAGTTAATCATGTATTAATTTAGGGCATAACATATCGCCAAGCGTTGAGTCGTCTCTTCACAGGCGTCGAGTCATCTCTTCACGGGTGTTGGGGCATCTGAAGTCTCCATGAGAGGCTGGATAGAAACTGGAGCTGACGAACTCTATTTACCGCGGGACTAGCGTCCCGAGATAACAACAGAAAAGCAGATGGGAAATAATTAGCATAGCTGCTGTTCATAATATTAATGCATTTGATCCGATTTAACTGTAGTATAAAAGGTAAGTATTATGTGAATGCTTGGCTAAAGAGATGCGTCTTTAATCTAGTTTTAAACTGGGACAGCGAATCTGAGACTCGAACAATATCAGGAAGACTATTCCAGAGTTTAGGAGCTAAATGTGAAAACACCCTCCCTCCTTTAGTGGACTTAGGAGATATCCTAGGAATGACCAGAAGCCTCGAGTTTAGTGATCTTAAAGAGCGCGATGGATTGTAGGGCGATAGAAGATCCGTTAAATACCCAGGAGCTAAACCATTTAGGGCTTTATAGGTCATTAGTAATACTTTGTAATTGATACAGAACTTAATAGGTAACCAGTGTAGAGATGATAGAATTGGTGTTATATGATCATATTTTCTTGACCTAGTAAGAACTCTAGCAGCGGCATTTTGCACTAACTGTAGCTTGTTTATTGAGGATGCAGGACAACGAGCTAATAAAGCATTACAGTAATCTAGTCTCGAGGTCATGAATACATGAACTAACTTTTCTGCATCAGAAACTGATAGCATGTTACATAGCTTAGCAATTTTTCTAAGGTGGAAAAAGGCTGTTCTTGTAATATATGAAATATGATTTTCGATCGTTGTGGTCTAGTATAACACCCAGGTCTTTTAATGTAGTGGATAAAGTAACAGGACATCCTTCTAAATTAAAGTTGTATTATAAGAGGTTTTGTGGGCAGTTTTTTGGACTAATAAGTAATACCTCCGTTTTATCTGAATTTAATAGCAGAAAATTACACGTCATCCAGTATTTTATATCTTTAACACACTCTGTCAATTTAGATAATTTAGCGTCTTCATCTGGTCATGATGAAATATATAATTGAGTGTCATCAGCATAACAGTGGAAATTAATTCCATGTTTTCTTATAATATTACTAAGTGGCAGCATGTATATTGAGAATAGCAGAGGGCCTAACACAGATCCTTGCGGCACTCCATAGTTTACTGACATTATCTTCGACTTTTCCCCATTTAAGCAGACAAAATGGTAGCGGTCTGATAAGTTCGATCTAAACCAGCTTAATGCCTGTCCATAAACACCAGTGTAGTTTTGTAGTCGATCTAGGAGTATTTTGTGATCTTTGGTGTTGAACGCAGTGCTAAGATCGAGTAAAACTAGTATTGAGATACAGCCTTGGTCAGAAGCTAGGAGTAAATCATTTGTGATTTTAACAAGCGCAGTTTCAGTGCTATGATGCTGCCTGAATCCTGACTGAAATTTTTCATAGATATCATTTTCTTGCAAGAAAGAGCACAATTGAGCGGACACAACTTTTTCTAGTATTTTAGACATAAATGGAAAATTTGAAATGGGTCTATAATTTACTAGGTTATTTGGGTCTAATTGTGGTTTCTTAATGAGAGGTTTTGTAACTGCCAACTTGAATATTCTTGGAACATGACCTAAAGATAAAGATGAGTTAATAATATTGAGGAGAGGCTCTTCCACTACAGGTAACACTTCTTTCAGTATTTTAGTGGGTATGGATCTAATAAACATGTTGTTGGTTTAGATGCAATGATACGTTTATTTAGCTCTTCCTGTCCTATAGTTGTAAAGCGCTGTAATTGTTCTTGCGGGGTGATAATTGAGGGTGAATCATAAGACACCATTAAAGATTGTACATTTAAAATTGTGTTTCTGATGCTTTCTATTTTCTCAGTGAAGAAATTCATAAAATCATTACTACTGAACTGTAACGGAATATTTTGCTCAGGTGATGTCTGTTTATTTGTTAGTCTAGCCACGGTGTTAAATAAAAACCTTGGATTATTTTGGTTATTTTCTATTAGTTTGCGGAGGTGCTCAGCCCTGGCCGCTTTTAGGGCCTTTTTATAACGTGACATACTGTCTTTCCACGCGATTCTAAAGACCTCTAAATTAGTTTGTTTCCATTTACGCTCTAAATTACGGGTTTCTCTCTTGATAACATGCGTAGCACTGTTGTACCATGGTGCTTTAGTTTTCTCTCTGACCTTTTTTAATCTGATTGGTGCAACAATGTCTAATGTACTAGAGAAAATGGTGCTCATAGTGCTAGTCATTTCCTCTAATTCATCTCTTTGTTTGGGTTCACTGAGCAACTGAGATAGATCAGGTAAGCTATTTGAGAATCTATCTATGGTAGTTGGAAGGATTGTTCTGCCTGGTTGATAACGTGGCGCAACATGACAAATTTCAGCAGTACGTAGTATGCAAGCTACCATGTAATGGTCAGTGACATCATCACTTTGTGGTATAATTTCTATATCGGTTGGATCGGTTCCATGTGATATAATTAAATCTAGCGTTTGATTAACCCTCTGGGGACCAAGCTGTTTTTGGGGCCCTTGAGATGTTCTGACATGCTCTGACATTTGTGCTTTTTTCAGTTATTTATAAACATGTTAATGGCAAAGGTGTAAATTCACTCTATATAGCACAAACAGGCCTACCATAATATGCGAGCAACATGTATGTAGATGTTTGTATTTTTAAGAGAATAATGTTTATGCGTGGTTATTTAAAAAAATAAAAATGAAAGTTGCTGAAATAAGACCACAAAACTCATACAAAATATGTGCCCACAAGACTTTTGACTAATGGATGTTTTCTCTTTGAGTTCTAGCTTCAAAATTATGTGAAAATTGTCTTGCTTTATCGTTCACAAAAAAAAAATACATTGATTTAAATGGTGTAAAACAGGTTTTGCTTGGAAAGCCAATATGCGAGGGGGAGGAGTAGTTTACACCTTAGATTACCCAGTCCCACCCACTCTGCATAATGACTCTGCATAATTAGCCATTCATTCAGGTGTGACACTGACTGAGCCACAATGCAAGGACAAAATAGCCTATATATTTAGAAGAAGACTTATATTGACCATTTAAGATTTTGCTTACATCTATCTTGTAAATATGTTTAGCTATTTTATTAAAAAGGTTACAATTACAACAATAATTACAATTTCAGCAATATTTCTGCAAAAAAAGTACTCTTTCTTTGTAAAAAAAAAAAAAAAAGATTATAGGCCTACATTTTATCATATGTATTCATTAGTTTGAATATAGCCAACATTGGAACATCTTAGTCTATGACTTTATTTTTGACAAAATAGTATTTTATATATATGAGCAGAAAAGCTTATTTGATGTGACAGTATATTCTACAGTAAAAACTGTACCCAAATCTAGTCAACAAAATATTGTCTTTCATACTTCGCCTGACTGTAACGTTGTTTTTATGAAATATTAGGGCATAGCCTATAAATGTTAATTTGCAGTTTAATACGTTGCTTATACAAATACATTTTATTTCAACATATTTCAGTCGATTTTTACTCATCTCAGTAGGCTCTAGCAAAGCAGTTTATTCACACACAGACGCGCGATTCATATTTAGGCTAAACAGTCTTTACAAATATGTACCCTTCATTCATCTCACAGAAACGCGATTCATATTTAGGCTAAACAGTCTTTACAAATATGTACCCTTCATTCATCTCACAGAAACGCGATTCATATTTAGGCTAAACAGTCTTTACAAATATGTACCCTTCATTCATCTCACAGAAACGCGATTCATATTTAGGCTAAACAGTCTTTACAAATATGTACCCTTCATTCATCTCACAGAAACGCGATTCATATTTAGGGTAAACAGTCTTTACAAATATGTACCCTTCATTCATCTCACAGAAACGCGATTCATATTTAGGCTAAACAGTCTTTACAAATATGTACCCTTCATTCATCTCACAGAAACGCGATTCATATTTAGGCTAAACAGTCTTTACAAATATGTACCCTTCATTCATCTCACAGAAACGCGATTCATATTATAGAAACGCGATTCATCTTTTTGTTTACATAGGCCTACACTAACGTTATTCCATAACGTTATTCCACATTAACACTTGAGAAAGGATAACTTAGCCTACCTCACTCCTCAGCGGGATCTGCTCCTCATATCAGCACGGAAAATTTTCTCCATAAGGTAGGCTATATTATGCCTCTTTGTTTACAGTTGATGTGGGCGTTTCACAGACTGAAATGGTTCTCAGAGTCAGAATTTGCGTTTGAATAGCACGCGCTCTCCGGGGAGTGGTCACATTACTGTGAATCATCTCGTAATGAGCTCGACTGGAGTCGCTCTCTTTTTGTACAGATTACAGAAGCTGATAATATTTGTTTTTTATATAAATTACTTCATTTAAAAGCTGCGATCTCAAGCTTTATGCCCGTGGGTCTGTTTCCCTGTTTGACTGAATTTTCGCGGAGTTATAGATCATTTTCGAACGCATTTCAAATGGGAGTTTACTGACAGAGAGAAGGCAGAAATAGCATCATGTTAGTTTTTCTTTATTTGTCAAAAAGCAAAACACTTTATTTTTATTGTGAGTATACAGAAAAAAAATAGAAACTGAACAGGATCGATTGATGTATTACACGAAAATGAAAGATCAAAATTAACAGAGCATTTTGTGTTTATTTTTCATTGCTAAAAAAAAAAACGAGCAAAACGCGCGGGCGCGTTTTTGGTCCCCAGAGGGTTAAGACGATGAGTGGGACCAGTGACGTTTTGTTTGACCCCAAAGGAGTTTAATAAATCTGTAAACGCAGCCCCTAACGCATCATTTGAATTATCTACGTGTATGTTAAAATCTCCAACAATTAATGCTTTATCGACATTGACCAATAGATCTGAGATAAAATCTGCAAACTCTTTTAGGAAATCAGCGTAAGGCCCAGGCGGTCTATATACGGTAGCCAAGGCTAGAGATAATAGGGATTTCTTTCTTACATCTAAGAGCGTAATATTTAGCACAAGTACTTCAAACGAATTAAACCTGTGACCTGTTTTCTGAGTAACATTAAGAATATCTTTATAGATTGTTGCAACACCGCCGCCACGACCAATCAGACGGGGCTCATGCTTATAGGAGTATCCAGATGGAGTAGACTCATTTAGACCGAAATAATCATTTGGTTTAAGCCAGGTTTCAGTAAGGCAAAGTACATCAAAACTATTATCTGTGACCATTTCATTCACAATAACTGCCTTAGGTGTGAGTGATCTAATGTTTAGAAGACCTAGCTTTAGAAATTGTTTTTGTTCACTAATATTGAGGTTTTCTGGTTTAATCACAATTAGATTTTTCCTAGATCCTACAGTAGATTTAATGTTTGACCTCACTAAACGAGGAATAGACACAGTTTCTATATAATGTTCTACATTGGTACTTATATCAATTAAGTTGGGACAGCAAAGACTGTGATTTGGACTTTGACTTACTAGTCATATGGTGTGTAAGACGTCCTTGCTCTGGTCCTGGCTCGTGTCTTCCGCTGTGGAATCACCCAGGGTCCATGGTGTTGTGTCGGTGCCGGAGTGAATGAAACCAGGAATGATCGCGTCCTGGGTGCTCGGGTCCTGTGCAGAGAAACACACGGAGTAGAAGAGGTCGGAGTCAAAAAGTTACTAACCACTGACTTGTGAGCATCAGCGTGTGATGTTTCAAGCGCTGATCGCCGCTCTCGCAGCTCGGCTTGTCTCTCTAGTAGGTCACGGATCTGCTTCTCCACTGACTCAAGCTCTAACTGCACAGAATGCAGCTCGAACGTGTCCTCACCTGCATTCAAATGTAACGTTAGACACACATCCAATATATTCTTATATATAGCACATCTGCTATAATGGCGAATTATAGCTTTCAGTGATATGGGTGTAAATAAGATGATCGATGGGCGAGATCACGCGTGCAATGCTAGTGGGCTAAGGCTAGTAGCGGAATTTCAGAAAGTTAGATACAAGTAGCGATATCAAAGCAATCCGTTTGTTTTTTTATAAAGAATAGTATCTGAGATATGTTCACACGCTGTAAAAATAGAAAATGTTTGTTTGTAAATGAGTGTAAAGAAGAAAATCAAGGATTATGTATCAATTCGACGGAGCTCCAAACACATACAACGCGCTCAGTTGTGACGCATGCGCAGTCCTGATGGCAGAAAACCTGTAACAGCAGGAGGAATTATGTTCATTATGTTAGTTATATTTTTAGGTTACAATAGTAAATTATTTTCTCTTCTTTATCCTAAAACCCACCAATCAGATCTTCTGTGCTCCTTTTTCATTTGTGAAAATAGCAACAATTACAGTATTTGACTTCAGCAAGAAATGGAAATGTAATGATTTTGAAATGAACCTGAATTCACACAACAACAACAACAACAACAAAAAGCCTGTGTGTATCTAAAGAAGTTGTGATGTTTTGAGCATTAAAGTCATTTGGGGTAAAAAATTTTAATAAAAAACCAGAAGGTTTTAAAAACAGAAATTGTTTGTCTGAGCTCACAACCGTTTTTTTTGCGTCAGGGAGCGGAACGTTTCTCTGGGGAACGCAACAAATATGAAAATATTTATATATATATTTATTCTTTTTCTCCCATCCCATTTTTCCCAGCACCACGTCCTGTTAGGGGCTCCATATTTTTTTTAAACTATAGCCTACCTTTAAATTAAAAACATCACACACATACAGTGGGGTTCAAAAGGGTAACATTAGAAATCTGGGATTTAAATGTATTTTAAAACCTAAACAAACAGTAAAATACGTTTTAGGCTAAAATGAATAAAATATTAAGCTCTATTTCCATGCATGCTGGGATAACATCATCAGGTTTAACTCTTTAAAAAAGTGGGTATGCATCAATACATAAATAGCTATATAAAAAAAAGCTATTAGCTATTAAAAAAGAATTCTATATGAAAATAAAAACGTTGGCATTACCGCATCCCTGTTTAAAAGGCTACATTACGTCTAAAATCGTTAACAATTAATGAACAAACATTTGGCCTGCTAATAAATAAATCTCTATACTAAATACTTATATGGGCTACCATCCTCTTTTAAGCCTTTTCTCTGGTACATCTTCCATGTTCAATTTCATTTTGCTACGATTAACTTTCATTAGCCTACTGTAAGCTTGTGCTCGATCAGCCCAAAGTCCAGCGTCCGACCAGCGTGGAAGGTCTTAACGTGTTACTGTCCTTTTCTCGAGGCAAAGTATTTTTTTGATTAAATGCAATACATTTGAATATGTATTCTCTCGTTATTTCATCTGACTCCATAAATGAAAAGGTTTTAATGATATCTTTGGATCATCATTTATCATTTTCATTTAGTCATTTAGCAGACGCTTTTATCCAAAGCGACTTACAAATCAGGACTAAAACATTTGCGTTATTGAATTATGTGGGTTTAGTTGCCATGTTTCATCGCGTTGCTCCAAGAGTGCGTCCACAACGTGAGGCACATATTCTAAATATGTGATCATTAATTGTGAGCGAATGTTTGACTATGCCTTTTAACTCTTTAAAGGAGTCATAATGTAGAAATTTCACTTTTCCACGAGAATCAATGTATGTTATGATTGCATAATGATTATACACTGGCCGGGAAGCCGATATTTAAAAGTGAAGCGTTTGTTTACCTCGGGGTTTGTAAAATAGGCCACGTGCACGCGCACGAAAAAACGAGATTTTGATTTCTTCCCCCTCTTGACGTCAAGACGGGGGAGGATATACCATATATGGACACCGCAAACCTATGCCGCGGGAAGCCCGCCCCTCTCCCCCTCAGATTCAGTTTATTCGACTCGAGAAAGATGGAGAAACCGAACACCTGAGATGCTCTGTGGGTGACTGCCACAAACAACATGCAAATGTGTTTTATCTACCAAAAACGGACGAAACTATCAGGGAACAGTGGATGAAATTCATTTTTAATGACGCTGTCCCAACAACTCTTTCAAGTGGCGTATCGTTAGGTGTGTGTGCTAAACATTTTACACCGGAATCTTTTACAAATTTGGGGCAGTATCAGGCGAACTTGGCCTCGAAGCTCCGTTTGGGAAAAGGTGCCATCCCAACCATCAGGGACTTGCCAGAAATTGAAAAGGTAAGACTGTGTTTTTATTGCTCTACTGTGGTTAACAAATAGCAGCTAACAGCTAATGCGGCTATTGTATGTAACGTTACCTTCGAGGTAAACACGGGGAATGGACTCTACGAATGCTAGCCACATCTTTCCACTTTGTTTTACACTAGCAGCTACAGTAGTGACGGTACAGGAGTCCATGCTCAGTGGCTAAAACTGTTTAAATGCAAGTATGAAAACAATATACCACTAAACATTATTAGCCAAACTCATGCAAAACATGCAGTTTGAAAATAGCTTTCAGTTAGTGGGGCTTCTGTAAGAATGTATCTGGCAATGGTGTATTTTTTCTTTTTTCTTTGGTTGTGATTACAATTTCACTAACAATAAGTACCGTCACATTTATTGAGCTATTGCAGTATTTTGTCTATGTTTTTGTACCGCTTGGAAGTAGTAAAATACATTCCTGCAACCAATCAACGCGCCCCTCATTTGCATTATTATAATGACCGTCCACGACAGCCAAAACATCGCATCAGATCTCGCGATCCAATAATGCCTTTAGAAATAAGGGTCTGAGGGGCTCTGTGTTGATTTTTTTTTCCACTTTTCTTTTTTAGAAGTGCCTAAAATACTATAATAGAGCATTTGGGTATCCAAGGTAACACAACATTATGACTCCTTTAATGAAAATAATGTCAAAGTCAGTCAGAATAATGAAATCTAACAATTTATTATGTCAGGTAAATTTATCATGCCAATTTCATAATCAATTCAAAGATAATCGATCCAAAACATCAAGTACTCTGGAAAATGAGAAGAGATGCAAACCCAACATTGAGAAATACTGTACATGAGGCAGAGAGATCTCTCTCTCAGCCTCACGGGCGAATCTGAGTTACAGAAAAGGCCTCGATCTCCCTATTGCATTTCATTATATAGACAAACCTTTCACATGGAAACATGTGCTAACAAAAGAAATTTGCATTCAGAGGTTATACCTTTTGGGAGTCTGTGACCATTTGTCTAGAGACCACCTTCCTTTGTAAGTCAGTTATCTTTAAACTATCAAAAAGCTTATTACCTTTTGTTTTACTTATTGGAAATGAGACATTTGTACCAGTCGCACTGTGACATTTTAAATGATATCAAACATGAAAAATACTCTGTGATAATCATTCCCATTAAACTATACATTTTCTTGGGTGAATTCAGGTGATCATCTGAGCATGAGAGAGAGAGGCGGTGAGGGGAGAGGGAAAGAGATGTAGATTAGGATGACTCGGAGGTGAGACTTTCGTCTCGATGGTGCACGAGGGCCAGTTCTGGAAGAAGTAGTCTGGAGCTTACTGTTTTCTATATGTCCTTTGTTGTCCACTCTTGTTGTTATTGTTTGTTCTAACATGATGTGATCACTGTTCTTGTCTTTGTCTTTCTGTATATAGTCTGTGTATAGTGTCTCTGTACGTATTTATTAATTAACACCAACCTGCCAGGGGGTCTGCAGATGGAAATTAGCCTAAAGCTATAATCTGACATATTTACATTTGTGAAAATGTTCATTAATATGTATTGTCCCCTTTTGTTTTTCAAACAAATAAATAAATAAATAAAATAAAAATAAAAATAAAAATAAAAATAAAAAGTCCTTTTGTCCTCTCAGGGTCTGGTCACCCCCGAAACAGACTGTCCGGCATTTTGTAATTTCTCAATTCTTACACTACCTTTTAAATTCAACAAAAAAAGTGTCTACAACGGCTGCAAATTACAGCAATAAAACAACCGTATGTATTTAATTGTACTTCCTTCTTTACTCAACTTTTAAAGCTTTTAAATTTGACCCTCCCAGAAATTGTTAATCTTATATCACTTTCAAATCCTCTTAATCTAATTCTACATTGTTTCTTTTTATTTTAAACCCTATAAACATAGACTATGTTTGATTTATTTTATAACAGTTCAATGTTCAGATACAATAGTTTAAATTATTTTTTATTTATGAAGAACATGCTATTTCGAATTGATTCGAGATTAATATTATTATTTTAAAGGGTACTTTACTTCTAAAATTAGATTATTCTGTCTGTAAAAAAAAATAATATAAATTGAAATAAATGTGTATTTAATTAACAACTATTTAATAGAATGGTAACAAAACTTTGTTTTTTTCATTTTAAGGTGAATATTTTACCTCACGTTTACCACATGAGGGCAGCCTTGGAACAAAATAACTAAAGCTAGAGCCCTCTTATCTTCTGTAAATAAGAGGCTACAATCTCAAATGATCTTATCTCAAGGTATTTCTGCAGTAAATTCAGTTTGTGCTTAATTTAAAAAGGGGTACAATACAATCTCTTGTATCTATGGAAAATAATAATTATTCTAGAAGTTGCAGGTTGCAGAGGTGAATGTTTATGACTAGGAATGTACACTGTCTGATACTGAAGTTCAAGAGTCACCAATATTTGCATTTCTGAAAGATACCATTGACTATTAATTATATTTTATTGAAATACCCTGCTATTAATGCTACTAGGAAACGGTTTATGTAAAAAGCTCTTAAAGTGATGTTTTAAAAAGGGGTTTACCAAGATCTACATCCATTTGAAAGAAAAAGCTGCTGTTACTTTCATTTCCTCTAACAGAAAGGTAACTGAAATGAACTTTAACCACAGCAGAACAGTTAGCAGAACAGGAAACCAGTTGATTTGCATGACAGATATGAATAAAGATGTGCCAAGAAAGGGTGTTCACTACAGAATATCTTCAGTGTAATAGACTGTATAGCAGCTACTCACTCCAAAGATAAAACTGCTGAGAGACTTTATGCACTTGTAACGCATAAATTAAATATCGGTGTGACAAAAAGTACTTTTGAAGGCTTTTCTTTTTTGCACAGACTGATGTTTCTTGATGGTATGAAGTTTAATGGTCAACAAAGAATACATTGTCTCTGCTCCACCTCTCTTCTTCTTAATCAGTGACCAGGTGAATAATATTCCCATTTCTACGTAATCCTGTGACATAATCAAACACCCATTTACCCTTTCATGTCTACTACAGACTGAAGAAATATTTGTGTGCCTTAAGCCACACCAAGCTGACGCTGATGAACTAGTGGCAACGAAAGCAGACTGCGGGGTCAGCTCACGTCGGCAGCGTCTGAGTCCAAAGTTGCCCTGACACACCAAGCCGACGTTCGACACCCAACGGCCAAGTAGCACGTCCGTTCTGCGCCTGCGTAAGAGGAAATACCTTTCCGTACCAGCAGGTGGCAGTAGTCTGTTTTAGTTACTCAAAGCGGGAAACCAGAAGAGCTACAGGGATGACAAATGCAAACAAATGAGAAGAGCATTCTGTGTGTTCCCTCTTGACTTGCTCAATACACCTCGTTTACTTGCTGCGTCACCTCTGTGTTTATTTCCTCGTGCACTGGTTCGCTAGCTGAACAGTCAATCAGAATGGTCAAATGGCCAGTCTGACCGACGAGCTCCAACGCTGAATCAACATGTCAAATTGGCCGGAAAAAAGCAGACGAGGACCAACTTCAGTTGACGGTGCGGAACACACTGAGAAAGCTTAGTCGGCTTGGTTTGTTCCGGGCAAAAGTCAGGTCGCAACCCATTCTCAGGATTTAATTCTGCGCTATAAATATAAGTATCTGTTCTCACTTCAGGTCCGGCCTCTTATTCTCTTATCATCTGTTTTGTTGACTGATGCCTGCACACTAGACACTCATCTGACGGGGGGAAGGGGGGAGGGAGAAGAGACAAGAGACAGCATGTGTGTGTGTGTGTGTGTGTGTGTGTGTGTGTGTGTGTGTGTGTGTGTGCATGTGACGAAGGAAAGGAGGGAGACAGAGAGAAAGAGTTCACCTTTTCTAGTTCTGACTAGCTTATGAACCAGAAAGTGAGTAATCATTTCCAACGTACACTTTGAACAACACTTTGAGAAATTTTATTTGTAACCGTCATCCCCACCAGTGGACCTGTAATAGAGGAACTGACTTATTAAAATATCTGAGAAAGACTAATCAAATATCTTAATAAATGGCTGACCATCTTGCTGAAAACTAGTTAAGAATAGATGCAAGCTGGGGTTAGTAAGGTATACTAAAAAGGGATGAAACACACTGATAATAATTAAGATTATAATGGCATCACCACCGGGCTAAAAGCATGATAGAATTATTCTCTGGCAAAGAAAATGATAGACACAGAATGTCAAAGAATGATTATTTTTGTTTGCAAAACCACGATACTGGTCACTCCATCTTGTTTTGGTAATTTTCTAGAGATAAGATTGGAGAAGGATAAATAACGCCAAAAGTCCAAAATTATGAAATCGTAAATGGGATAATGAGATGGAAATGTTATTGGCCATGGATCCAAGATTATGCAGAGATCTCCAATTTTCTTCTTAAAGCAGCTCAAGAGCAAAAACAAAAAGAATATGAAAAAAAGTAGACCAACAAATGACAATGCATTTGAGAAATTACAATTGGCTGCCTTACTCTCAACTGCACCATGCTTAGGCCTATTATTCTGAAATATTTAATCTATTAGAGTTTGTAAAAAGAAAAAGAAAAAAGGGTTTATAACAACGGTGTTAAACTAAACCTTATGAGTGAGAGATGGTGTACACTAAGGCAAATCAATTATTTTGCCTATACAGCTGAATCTAAATTTAATATGTGGGTCCACAGGGCATATTCTGCCCAATAAAATAATGACCATGGACGGATTTGGTTAATTTCCTGGTCGAAACTGTAGTGGCAATAGAAAAAAAAAAAAAAAAAAAACAGTGCAACATTTGACATTACAATTACCGAATAACACATCTGACTTTCCTTTCAGAATATCATGATGAAGCTGACTCTTTGTCAAAAGTATGAAATATTGTCTTGTAACTTTTGTTTTGTTGCAAAGTGGGTTGAGTGTTGTCCAAGATGCCTAATAAATAGTGTGCTGATTGCAGGACTCAAAACAATGAGATAACTGAGTTGAATTGACTAATTGTAAAAAGTACATTTGAAATTTATTGTGAGGAAAATGTAAAAAAGTTGCACATTTGATGATAAAAAAAGCCAAATTTATGAAAAACAAATGGGGTTCAAGCCCTGCTGCTAATGAAAGCAGAAAGTGACTGTGCTTTGTCATCTCAGAAGAGGCTTGTGCATTCATCAGCAAACTGAGATTTGAGTCAATGCCTCTCAACTTAAAAAACACCAACAAGCCTCAACCTCTCACAACAGGAAGTGTGGGTTCAACGGCTCATGCTAGTAACAGCCCCCCTTGCCAACGAGGGAAATTCCATTGCAACGGCTCGTAAAGAGTCACCCTGATGAAACATGTAATGACTGATAAGATCAACATGAATGGAAAAACAAGAGAAACGACCAGAATTGAAAAGTTGCAGAATGTGGGAAGCTCACAATGAGTTGTGCAAAGAAGAGAGAATCAACAGAGATGAGTAGTTCAAACAATAGTCAACACCAACCAAACTTTCTTTCAATTTAATGTTAAAGCCCTCTAATACACCTAGTAGCAACTTAATAATAAAATTATTGAATTGAAGAATATATCAAAAACAACGTAGAAACGATAATGAGAAATCCGAAAAGAAACGAAAATAATGAATGATAAGCGACTAATTCAAGAATCTGACATAGCACAGTGAGAATTAAGACAATTCATGAAGGAAAATACAAATAGAACTAAATGACATTTTAAAATAGATCATTATGGGTACTCTAATGTAATTTGTCAATAAAGGGGTATACGTAATTAGTTGAAGGCTACAGTTGAAAATTAAAGAAAAGATTAACACTGGCTATTAACAAATATTTGATTTCAATTTTAATTTATAAGATTATGATTTGATTCAATATGCTGATTGACTAATTAAATGTATTTTAAATGGTGCTAATAGGACAAACACCTCATTTGGAAGTTGTTCGAATTCAATAACAAACAGGCCTTATGAACAATCTATATGGTACCAGAGGGGGGTAAGAATGACAGGTTATTGCACAAAAACATACTTTTGAATATTCTCAGTCCAGATCCGCATGGTTTTGACCAGTGCGCACGGGGGGAATAAGGAGGAAATTAAGAATAAGGGAAAATAAATTAAAGGAAATGAAAAGGCTAAATTAAGAATAAGGGAAATAAATTAAAGGAAATGAAAAGGCTAAATTAAGAATAAGGAAAAATAAATAAAAGGCATTTTTTGCAATTTTTGTCTATACACATGTGAAATTTGTGCCAAAAATAAAGGAAGGAAAGGAACAGTGACACAAATAGGCCATATATCAGTACCAGAAGGACTAATAAAACACCTGGGCCCAGTTTTTCAAAAGTAATCCAGTGGGATTTTGGATCACGGATTGGATCAAATCTTGGAAATGGGTTTTTCAAAAGCAAAAGAGGGATTCTGAACTAAGATCAGATCATGTAATCCGATCTTAAATTTGATCTGGATCAAACCTGCCCTTTGGGTTTTTCAGAACTTTGAACTCGGATTAGGATCTATTTGATCCAAAAAAACAGGATTATCCTGATCCCATCAGAAGGGTGGATTCAGTTGTGATTTTTCGAACCAAATAAAACCAGAGAGGTTTTTTTTTTTAAGTGAATGATCACAAAATCAATGTTTACTGATGATATATACATTTCTTCATATTTGAAGCATATATGAAGCATGTCACATCTAATGAGATATGGTAAAACAACAAAATCTACAATTTAACATTATAACAAAATAAGGAAAGTAAAATGTTTCTGTTTATTACAGTGTTTCCGTTTCTTAAAATTAAAATAAACAACGGTTCTCTTACGAGAGGTTCTCTCGTATTGCGTAAGCTAGCTTACGCTGCGGGAAAGTCTCCTTTCACGAGATACTGAAGCCAAAAATTATCCTAATTTTTTAAAACTTGTCAACGCAGTGCGGCAGCCTGCAGACCTAGGGCAAGCGAATCGCGTGCCCATTGGCTGCTCTGCGGCAACTGCAGCAGCCTATGGCTGAGCCTTGCGCGTGACGTCACGTCCAATGAGCGCGCTTGGCGCGCTTAGTGCGTCACAGCCCGTCATTAGGGGTGGGGCTTAGCGTATATAAGCAAGGAACAGAGGCTGCTTCGCTGATTTCTGTCTCTTCAGCGAAGCTCTTCGCATCGCTGATCTCCGAGGAAGCCGCCGTCGAATCCAGCGACCAGCACGCCGAGGATCTCAGCCTGAGGACGCCGGCCGCTCGCCGCCTTCAGCCTTCCCTGCCTGCTGCGCCATCCGGCATATATATCCTTTTCTGCTCTGTGTTTGTGTGTCCGCCGCGACACACTTGCATCTAAAAGAGCGCGAGGCGTTGTTTCAAATGCCTCGCACATCCTGCGGCTCGTGCAGAGCCTCGCTCAGCGACGGAGACCGCCACGTGCTGTGCGCTCTCTGCCTGGGTTTTGACCACGCTGTTCGCGCTCTCTCCGAGGGCGGCTGCGAACAGTGTGAGGAGTTACCGATGTCGACCCTACGGGCTCGACTCGCTAACTTTGAAGGAACTCCACCTTCTCCGGCCGCTTCTTCCGGGCCACGAAAGAAGAAACGTCGCTCTCAAAGGCCGCCGGAACTGGACGCTACAGCTGAGCGCTCGCCGGAACCTCTCCCGCGAGCCTCGCTCTCTCCTTCCCCCCCACCCTTCTCCGACGCGCAGCGGCCGGCCACTGCCCGCACTGCCGTCGCCCTGGGGGACGATGCAGATGATGCCGCTGACAGCTGCTCTCTGCTCGCGTCTGACAGCGAGGAGTGGTCGGGCTCGCACCGCTCCGCCCCCTCGACTCTGGAGTCTTCTCGAACCCGCGCTAGTGTTGACGCAGAGCTTCTCCGCCTCCTCACTTTAGCGGTCGAGAGAATGGGACTGGATTGGTCCCCACCTAAGGAGCCGGAGCCCAATCGCCTTGACGGGTTTTTTCTGCCTAGCCGCCGCCCTGCGCCTGCCTCTAGGTCAGCACCCTTCCTGCCTGAGCTCCACGCCGAGCTCTCTAAGTCCTGGAACGCTCCGTTCTCCACCAGACTCCGCTCGCCAGTCTCCTCGGCTCTCTCCCAGGTGGACGGAGCCGCCGAGAACGGCTATAACGGCATCCCCGCCGTTGAGGATGCTGTGGCAATGCACCTTTGCCCGCCGTCTGCTAGATGGCGCTCAAAGTCTACCCTGCCGTCTAAAGCCTGCAGGACCACCTCAGCTCTCGCCGGCCGCGCTTTCGCCGCCTCCGGCCAGGCTGCTTCCGCCCTGCACTCAATGGCTATTCTTCAGATCCTTCAAGCCGACCTCCTCCGTGAACTGGACGAGAAGGGCTCGGATCAGTCTGCCTTTACCGATCTGCGCAGCGCTACGGATCTCGCGCTGCGCGCTACCAAGACCGCTGCTCAAGCCATCGGCAGATCCATGGCCGCGCTCACCGTCATCGACAGACATCTCTGGTTGACGCTCGCGGACATGAGTGAGTCAGAGCGCGCTGTGTTTCTCAACGCACCACTCTCGCCCACCGGCCTCTTTGGCCCTGCGGTCAGCGGAATTGTGGATCGGTTCTCTGAAGTACAGAAGGCTTCGCAGGCGATGGACCTCTTCCTGCCCCGCCGTTCGAGCTCAGCCACAGGCCGCCCTCAAACTCAGCCTCCTGTGCGCAGCTCTAACCAGCGCTCTTCCAAGCCTCCCAGCGCTTCGCAGCGACGCCAGGGCAATCGCCCCAGGTCGCGCTCGACCAGCCGTCACAGACCGCCGCCCCCACGGGGCCCGCGGTCCAAGATCGCGTTGAAGCCCGAGCCCGCGAAGTCCTCCTAGCATCCGCAAGGAGGAAAAGATGGTTGAGTCCCGCTACGGCCGGACCGCCATCAAAACGCACAGCTCTGTCAGTCCCCTATGTTCAGGCTACTGCAGCAGCACACACCGCAGCCAACGAGCCAGTATTAACACTCGCTCGCCTGCACACAAACGCCGTTTTCACGGCGACCCAGATAAATCTCAAAAAGAGTATAAGTGCTTTAAGTGTAGAAAATGTGCCCACACCCATGTGCTCACTGCTTCACACAAGTACAATCCCCATGGTAACGCGCCCAGAGCGCTCTCTCATAAAGCGGCCACACACCGCTCGAGTTCTAAATGTAGTAAATGTGCCCACACTTCCGTGCTCACAACTACTCGCTGCTCGCTCTGTCACTCAGTTACCTCAATTTGCCACGGCTCAAGCCGCAGGGGTATTAAGTATAGAAAAAGTGCCCACCCCCGTGTGCTCACTGCCTCACACAGACCAGGTTCCCATGGCAACGCGTCCAGAGCGCTATCTCTTAAAGCGGAAACTTTCCGCTCGAGCATCAAGTGTAGGAAATGTGCCCACAGCCCTGTGCTCACACCTGCCCACTGCCCGCTCTGCCAGACAGGTTGCAAACCTCATAAAGCCCCCAAACACTGGCCGTGTCATAAGTGCAAATCCCGCGCCAGCTCACGAGCACGCGCGCCCACTTTCAGACACCATAATCCCCACGCCGCTCTCGCGCCTGGGATGTTTGACAGCAGTTCACGCTCCATCGTCCGAGATCGAGCTACTAAATTCTGCACAGTCGGCCAGCCCTGTTCTTCTGCCCTCGTGTCCGAGCATCGGCGGCGCGTGCGCCGCCCCGTCTTCTCTGATACAGGTTCCCCATCCCGCGCAACGCGGCGATCTGAACCCAGAGACCATTCGACCCCTAGCCATGCATGCAAAAGCATGGGAGGCTATTCAGGGCGCGTCAGAATGGGTGCTCAACACCATAAGACACGGTTATTCGCTCCAATTTGCTCGTCGCCCTCCGCGCTTTCTAGCGCAGACGGAAACGAAAGTGAGTTTGGAAACAGCACATCTGCTTCAAGCAGAGATAACAAAGCTGCTGCGAAAAGGGGCCATAGAACAGGTACATCCTTCCCTGAGCGAGTCAGGCTTTTACAGCCGTTACTTCCTCGTTCCCAAGAAGGACGGAGCATTAAGACCTATTTTAGATCTGAGACATCTGAACAAGGCTCTCATGAGACGGCCGTTCAGGATGATTACAACCAGACAGATCCTCGCGCAAATTCGCCCAGGAGACTGGTTTATCTCTCTCGATCTGAAAGACGCTTATTTCCAGATCCAGATAACTCCCCGTCACAGGCCATTTTTGAGATTCGCCTTCGACGGTCGAGCTTATCAATACACAGTCCTGCCGTTCGGCCTGTCTTTAGCACCCCGTACATTTACGAAATGCATGGACACGGCTCTCGCTCCCCTGAGGAGTCAGGGAATGCGAATTCTGAACTACTTGGACGATTGGCTCGTTCTAGCGCAGTCAGAGACAGAACTTGTGTCTCACAGAACAGCGTTACTCGACCACCTGGAGGGTCTGGGTCTAGCGGTCAACTGGACCAAGAGCTCGCTCTCGCCCCGGCAGTCGATTTCCTTTCTCGGAATAGAACTGGACTCGGTGGCGATGACGGCCAGATTGTCGGAGCAGCGCGCGCGCCGCATCCAGCGCCTCGCTGCATCCTTCAAAGAAGGCAACCGGGTTCCCCTGAAGGCATTTCAGCGCATTCTGGGGCATATGGCCTCAGCTGCAGCGGTGCTTCAGCTGGGTCTACTGCGCATGCGCCCGCTTCAACGCTGGCTGAGAACGCGCGTATCCCATCGAGCCTGGGCGACCGGCGGCTCGCTAATCAGAGTGACTCAGGTCTGTGTCTCAGCCCTGCAGCCCTGGCTAGCAGCCGAATGGTATCACACAGGAGTGAATATGGGAGTGGTTTCACACCGGAAAGTTGTCTCGACAGACGCGTCCAACCTAGGTTGGGGAGCGCTCTTCGAAGGCAGACCGGTCTTTGGCCACTGGTCAGACCAGGAGAATCTCCTACACATAAACTGTCTAGAGATGCTCGCGGTCGAGAAAGCGCTCATGCACTTCCTCCCTTTCCTCCATGGTCACCATGTTCTAGTCCGCACGGACAACACTTCAGTAGTGGCCTATGTGAACCGCCAGGGCGGTGTCAGATCAAAGCAACTCTGCGCCCTGACGGAACGCCTCCTCGTATGGGCTCAGCACTCTCTGCGCTCTCTGAGAGCATCGCATGTGCCTGGCCATCTGAACGAGGGCCCCGACAGACTGTCCAGGGACAATGTTCCCCCTGGGGAGTGGTCTCTACACCCCCAAACAGTCCAGTCGCTGTGGCGCCGCTTTGGCAGAGCGAAAGTCGACCTCTTTGCGTCAAAAGACAACGCGCACTGCCCAGCGTTCTTTTCAAAGAGCGAGGACGCGCTGGCCCAGTCTTGGCCCAGCGGCCCGCTATATGCCTTTCCTCCAGTCTCTCTGCTGCCTCAGGTTATCGAGAGAGTCAGGAAAGCGCGCCACACAGTGCTCCTCATAGCCCCGTTCTGGGAGAACCAAGCTTGGTTCCCGGAACTCATACAATTGGCAGACTCAGCCCCTTGGCCGATTCCGGTGCGGAGAGACCTTCTCTCTCAAGCCCGCGGCTCGATTTGGCATCCCCACCCAGAGCACTGGTCTCTGCATGCGTGGAGCCTCAACAATTACATGCTGATCTACCAGAAGGGGTGATGAACACGATCATACAATCTAGAGCCCCCTCCACGAGGCGGCTCTACACGTCTAAATGGTCTGTGTTTAACAAATGGTGCACTACCAAAGGGCTCAATCCACAGACATGTGGGGTCTCGCAAGTATTGTGCTTCCTTCAAGAGCTACTGGACGCGGGCAGGTCCCCCTCCACGCTCAAAGTCTATGTCGCGGCCATTTCAGCGCTCTCTGTTTCAGAGCCGGGCCGCGCATTAGGAAGGAACGAGTTTGTCATCCGCTTCCTTAGAGGAGCGAGGAGGATGAACCCCCCGCGACCCCCTTCGGTTCCTATGTGGGATCTTTCACTGGTCTTAGACGCACTGAAAGCACATCCCTTTGAACCCTTAGAAACTGTGGATATGAAATACCTCACGCTCAAAACCGTTTTTCTGATAGCACTGTCTTCAGTAAAACGTGTGGGAGACCTTCACGCGTTATCCACTAACGCTGCGTGCCTCGAGTTCGGACCCAATGACTCTAAAGTTATTCTCAGACCGAGGCATGGGTACGTCCCGAAAACTTTGGGCACTCCCTTCAGAGCGCAGGTCATTTCCCTTTCAGCCCTGCCGAATACTGGCTGCGAGGCAGATAGTCACCTCCTCTGCCCAGTTAGGGCGCTGAGAAGCTATATTTCGCGCTCCGCCGCCTTCAGGCGTTCAGAGCAGCTTTTTGTTTCGTTTGGTGGGCGCACCAAGGGTCTCGCCGCCTCGAAACACACTCTGTCCAGATGGATAGTCGATGCTATCGCAGCTGCTTACGCATCTAAAAACCTGCAGTGCCCCTTGGGCATTCGGGCACACTCCACCAGAGGCATGGCCTCATCGTGGGCGTGGTCCAGTGGGATTCCCATTCATGACATTTGTGCAGCGGCAGGCTGGGCCTCCCCCTCCACATTTGTTAGGTTTTACAACCTGGAAGTTCCCGCCTTGCAGGCCAAAGTGCTATCAGTCTAAGTCTCGCGTAAGCCAGCCCACTGTCTGTGCGCGGGCTACGCTGCTGATTTAGCTCTACTGGTTGAGCTGCACTATATGGAAGTGTTAGTTGGACCGGCTGTGCCGCTCCCTGCCCCATATTATGTGCTTGTGTACTGTGGTATCTTGGCCGCCCAGCTCCGCTTCGCGTTCCCTGGGCTCCCCATGGGACTCATTCAGGATGCTGGGCGCGCGCACGGCGTTGACAAAGGTGTTCCCGCAGCGTAAGCTAGCTTACGCAATACGAGAGAACCTCTCGTAAGAGAACGTACTCGGTTACTAACGTAACCTCGGTTCTCTCTAGAGAGGGAACGAGTATTGCGTAACCCGCCGTGCTCTCGCCACGAGCTCATTTTCGCTTCATGCGACAGAAACCAGCGAAGCAGCCTCTGTTCCTTGCTTATATACGCTAAGCCACACCCCTAATGACGGGCTGTGACGCACTAAGCGCGCCAAGCGCGCTCATTGGACGTGACGTCACGCGCAAGGCTCAGCCATAGGCTGCTGCAGTTGCCGCAGAGCAGCCAATGGGCACGCGATTCGCTTGCCCTAGGTCTGCAGGCTGCCGCACTGCGTTGACAAGTTTTAAAAAATTAGGATAATTTTTGGCTTCAGTATCTCGTGAAAGGAGACTTTCCCGCAGCGTAAGCTAGCTTACGCAATACTCGTTCCCTCTCTAGAGAGAACCGAGGTTACGTTAGTAACCGAGTACGTTATTTGTGGCCACCGGTATTTTGCCAACTGCTGTTCTTTGCTAAGCCAGTAGGCTACACTGTTGGTTCCATTTAAGGCTCTAGTAAACAGGATTTGGTGATCCTGAAAAGTTCCTATCCGGATCAGATTGATCCAATCCGATGTTGCTTTGAAAAATTGGCTCAAAAGTAAGCTGGATTACGTGATCACGGATCGCAAAAAAAAGGATTACTAAATCCGGATCAATTTTATCCGGATTAAACCTTTTGAAAAACCGGGCCCTGGTAATGGATTATATGAACATGATAGAGATAGAGGCAATGAAATCAGCAAAGGACGGGCAGGAGAAGTAATTAAATATTACCAGAGAAGAATTCCTTAGATTTGAAATTCTATCAGAAATAAGTTCAGATAATGGGTCAGCAGTCATTCCAGAAATATTGAAGATTAAAATGAATTGTATGCAAAAGCTTAAATTACAGAAAGGAAGTTTTAACAATAATTAAGTTATAATTCTTTATGTTTGAAATGGATTTACTCTTAGATTGTTATACATAGATTATTTTAATAGAATAAAAAGTTATTTTCTAGAGTTATATTTTTTCTAATTGCCTAATGAGTTTATTATGACCGCCGCTAGCGTAGCTAGCGAAAGCGGTCATATAGGGATTGTCAAAGTTTTTTTTTTTTTTTTTTCGTCATCTACTGAATTTTTCCGTCAACGATACCAGGGACACCGAAACACCGGGGAACATGAAATTTGGTGGGCATGTAGCCCCACTAGACTTTTACGGAAAAATTTCGTTTGGTCCCCGGGGGCCACTCCCCCCCCGCGCTGGGCCCCCCCAAACCCAAAAAATGCAGTTTTTCCTAAATAACTACCTGAACCGTGGCACCGAGGATGAAGAATTTTTTATGGTATGTTGGTCTACTAGACTTTTACAGAAAATTTTCGTTTGGTCCCTGGGGGCCACTTCCCCCCACGCGCTGGGCCCCCCGTGAATTTTTCGTCAACGATACCAGGGACACCGAAACACCGGGGAACATGAAATTTGGTGGGCATGTAGCCCCACTAGACTTTTACGGAAAAATTTCGTTTGGTCCCCGGAGGCCACTGCCCCCCCGCGCTGGGCCCCCCCAAACCCAAAAAATTCAGTTTTTCCTAAATAACTACCTGAACCGTGGCACCGAGGATGAAGAAATTTTTATGGTATGTTGGTCTACTAGACTTTTACAGAAAAATTTCGTTTGGTCCCCGGGGGCCACTCCCCCCCCGCGCTGGGCCCCCCGTGAATTTTTCGTCAACGATACCAGGGACACCGAAACACCGGGGAACATGAAATTTGGTGGGCATGTAGCCCCACTAGACTTTTACGGAAAAATTTTGTTTGGTCCCCGGAGGCCACTGCCCCCCCGCGCTGGGCCCCCCCAAACCCAAAAAATTCAGTTTTTCCTAAATAACTACCTGAACCGTGGCACCGGGGATGAATAATTTTTTATGGTATGTTGGTCTACTAGACTTTTACGGAAAAATTTCGTTTGGTCCCCGGGGGCCACTTACCCCCCCGCGCTGGGGCCCCCGTGAATTTTTCGTCAACGATACCAGGGACACCGAAACACCGGGGAACATGAAATTTGGTGGGCATGTAGCCCCACTAGACTTTTACGGAAAAATTTCGTTTGGTCCCCGGGGCCACTCCCCCCCCGCGCTGGGCCCCCCCAAACCCAAAAAATGCAGTTTTTCCTAAATAACTACCTGAACCGTGGCACCGAGGACGAATAATTTTTTATGGTATGTTGGTCTACTAGACTTTTACGGAAAAATTTCGTTTGGTCCCCGGGGGCCACTTCCCCCCACGCGCTGGGGCCCCCGTGAATTTTTCGTCAACGATACCAGGGACACCGAAACACCAGGGAACATGAAATTTGGTGGGCATGTAGCCCCACTAGACTTTTACGGAAAAATTTTGTTTGGTCCCCGGAGGCCACTGCCCCCCCGCGCTGGGCCCCCCCAAACCCAAAAAATTCAGTTTTTCCTAAATAACTACCTGAACCGTGGCACCGGGGATGAATAATTTTTTATGGTATGTTGGTCTACTAGACTTTTACGGAAAAATTTCGTTTGGTCCCCGGGGGCCACTTACCCCCCCGCGCTGGGGCCCCCGTGAATTTTTCGTCAACGATACCAGGGACACCGAAACACCGGGGAACATGAAATTTGGTGGGCATGTAGCCCCACTAGACTTTTACGGAAAAATTTCGTTTGGTCCCCGGGGCCACTCCCCCCCCCGCGCTGGGCCCCCCCAAACCCAAAAAATGCAGTTTTTCCTAAATAACTACCTGAACCGTGGCACCGAGGACGAATAATTTTTTATGGTATGTTGGTCTACTAGACTTTTACGGAAAAATTTCGTTTGGTCCCCGGGGGCCACTTCCCCCCACGCGCTGGGGCCCCCGTGAATTTTTCGTCAACGATACCAGGGACACCGAAACACCAGGGAACATGAAATTTGGTGGGCATGTAGCCCCACTAGACTTTTACGGAAAAATTTCGTTTGGTCCCCGGGGGCCACTCCCCCCCCGCGCTGGGCCCCCCCAAACCCAAAAAATGCAGTTTTTCCTAAATAACTACCTGAACCGTGGCACCGAGGATGAAGAAATCTTTATGGTATGTTGGTCTACTAGACTTTTACAGAAAAATTTCGTTTGGTCCCCGGGGGCCACTCCCCCCCCGCGCTGGGCCCCCCGTGAATTTTTCGTCAACGATACCAGGGACACCGAAACACCGGGGAACATGAAATTTGGTGGGCATGTAGCCCCACTATAGATTTTACGGAAAAATTTCGTTTGGTCCCCGGGGGCCACTCCCCCCCCGCGCTGGGCCCCCCGTGAATTTTTCGTCAACGATACCAGGGACACCGAAACACCGGGGAACATGAAATTTGGTGGGCATGTAGCCCCACTAGACTTTTACGGAAAAATTTCGTTTGGTCCCCGGGGCCACTCCCCCCCCCCCCCCCCCCCGCGCTGGGCCCCCCGTGAATTTTTCGTCAACGATACCAGGGACACCGAAACACCGGGGAACATGACATTTGGTGGGCATGTAGCCCCACTTGACTTTTACGGAAAAATTTCGTTTGGTCCCCGGGGGCCACTTCCCCCCCCGCAAATTTTTCGTCAACGATACCAGCGACACCGAAACACCGGGGAACATGAAATTTGGTGGGCATGTAGCCCCACTAGACTTTTACGGAAAAATTTCGTTTGGTCCCCGGAGGCCACTCCCCCCCCGCGCTGGGCCCCCCGTGAATTTTTCGTCAACGATACCAGGGACACCGAAACACCGGGAACATGAAATTTGGTGGGCATGTAGCCCCACTAGACTTTTACGGAAAAATTTCGTTTGGTCCCCGGGGGCCACTCCCCCCCCGCGCTGGGCCCCCCCAAACCCAAAAAATGCAGTTTTTCCTAAATAACTACCTGAACCGTGGCACCGAGGATGAAGAAATTTTTATGGTATGTTGCTCTTAAGGGCCCACATCAACCTAGCCCATAATCACTCATTTGTGATTTGCGCCCCTCCCATAAAAAATGGGTTTAATCGCCCCTATCTTCAGTTGAGATGTTCAGAACTGCACCATATTTCATGTGTATGATTAACTTGACATCCTCTGGGGGTATGCTAAGTTTCGTAGAATTTCATCCATGGGGGGGTATAAAATAAATTCATTTATGTGCACATTTAGTGACTGTACACTCATCGGCCTGTAGATGGTGGTGTTGAGCGAAGGGTTGCTGGTTTAGGATGATACTGTCACACACACACATGCAGGAATACAAACAAACGCAAGCATGCACACACACTGACATCCACATGCACAGACACACACCCATACTAGTGTTGCACGGTGTACCGATACTTCAGAAGTATCGCGATACTCGGAAATTAAAAACGTCACGATACCTAAATTTATCAGTATCGATACTTAAAAAAAAAAAAAAAAAAAAAAAAAACGCCTCCCTATCTGGACGTCTGTTTTTTTTCCTGAAGCACGCAGCAAAGAAGCTACCGCTGTTAGTGTCATGTGACAAAACACTACAGCGAGAAGATGGCTGCATGTGCGAGCACAAGTGGTCCACATCATAGAAAAAGATGACGCGAGGAGTGACATATGGAAGTACTTTGCCTACCTTGCTCTGTTGCACGGTGCACCGATACTTCAAAAGTAAATCGGAAATTAAAAACGTCACGATTCCTAAATGTATTAGTATCGATACTTCTAAGAATGACCGCGTTCCAGATTTGTAAGGCCAGCGACACACTGGCTGCGTGGCGTGTCCGTTTTTATTTCGGCCTGCGAAATAAAATATTTAACTGCCTGCGTGACACACGCGTCTCATCCGCAGCACGAGACGCGCGGAAAACCCATGCATGCCAGAAATAGAACCGATGCCTATTTTTCACGCGACACGCAAGCGTTTCCAGGCAAAATAGAATAGGGAAAGATGTTTCTATGTCATTTTGACACGAATACATATTAATAAAATACATTTTGATGTTTAAGTCTCTAGGTTTTGACATAAATACAATATAAATGTAATTAAAAAAAATATTATTGATTTTCAAATATTGCACCTCTCAATACAGAACGAAATATTCTGTAGCCTATTTTGCCGTCAAGTGCATCAACACTGCCTACGTTGTCTTTGCTGCTATATATTTATGTTTAACATGAAGTATAGGCCTTCCACAACTCTCTCCCCATATGTCGAATATATCACCAATGAGGCTTATCATATGTTACCAATATTAAACATTGTTTAATATAATCGCTGTTCATATTTTTATTCAAAGTTCAGAATCAAGAAAAGTTATTACTGATAACTCTTATGTTTCTTATGATAAATGAGATAATGCTGCTAAATTATTATTATTATTTTTTTCTTGAATGTCATTGCTCTATTTTTTTTTTAATATTTTAATATTTCATATTTTGTTCAAATGTTTAATATATCTGCTGTTCATATGTTCATTTATTAGTGTGTTATATAATTAGAATGTTGTCCCGGTTTTAAAATAAAGCACAGCAATGATATTTGAGGGTGTTTCTCCCTTTTCAGGAAAAGTATCGAAAAAGTATCGAAATCGCAATACTTGACTTGGTATCGGTATCGAAACAATAATTTTGGTATCGTGACAACACTAACCCATACACACACATACAAATCCACATGCACAGACACACACACACGCGCACACACATGTACGCACGCATACATACACGCACAGCAGAGGTGGGAGACTCGAGTCATATGACTTGTCTGACTCGAGTCGCAATTTTCTGGACTTGAGACTTACTTGACTAGATCTCTGAAAAGACTCGACTTGACTTTAGACTTGCTCCTTGTGACTTTAGACTTGACTCGGACTTGTGCCTATTTACTTGAAATGACTTGTGGAAAATAATTTATTTCAATTATTGTGAATTTTTTTTTTTTTTACGGAAACTCATTTTCCCTCCTCTGTGGCTGTCAATCATTCTCCATTCAGTATTCAAACAGCCTGCGCGCCTCTTCCGGTTGGATGAACGGTAAAACTCTCTCCATTCTCCAATATGATATATTCACATTATAATGCATGATCTGTAGATAAAAGGCTGTGGATTTGCATAAAATGACTTTATTTTGTTGGAGTTTGTTGCTGTTTTTAAACGACTCACTACCGTGTGCTTGTTAGATCACGCACATCACAAGGACTATGAATCGGCATCAAATGCACAATAACTGGAATTTAAAACTGTGAAATAAATGATCAATAAACTGTTGGACAGATATACACTAGGATTTGTGCGCTCGACATTTCTTCGCTTTGTGCCGTGAACTTTTAAATGCGCACTTGTGCAGCGCAGCGCTGAACACTGTGACTCCATGTTGCTTTGAGCACATCATTCTGCATACGCGCTTTGTGCGTTCTGTTTTGAAGCGTTTCATTATCATAGTTTTGCGCACTGAAAGATTATTAAAAGCTTATATTTTTTTATACCTAGCCTGCTCAATACATTTAAAATAAGCATAATTTAATTGTATATTATTTCTGTGTAGTGTAGGCTATATAAATACACTTCTGAATTCTTGACATTAATATATAAATATAAAATTGTGAAATGTATGACTGCCTGATTGAATTTTATAAGAGTACTAATAGTAATTTGTTTTTATTAACATGTTAAGATTTTATAAAATTACTGTGCAGATTTTTTCAAGAATTACTTTTTGCTGCTGATTTATACACATTAAGTTTAATAAAAATGCATAATACATTTATGTAATATTTAAAGGTGTTAACTGGAATCTTACACTGCAAAATAATAACTTAAAAGGATTAAATTCATCACAATTATGTAAGTATCTGGAAATTTGACATCACAGCAAAATAAGTATATGTATGGCTAGCACAAGATGGGAAAAGTTTTATTAATTCTTGTTTACTTGTGTTCATTTAATTTATTTTTATTTTAGAGCATTTAAAGTGCTTCTTAATGATATTTTATTTATTACACACAAGTTAGTTTATTTATTTTTGTAACCCATCAGCCCTCTGTGTCTAAATAAGTAATAAAAGTCCCAGAGTTAAAAAAAATGTGTAAAACGAGCCTGTGTGTGACTTGGTATGACTTGATGACTAAGTTGCGACTTGACTTGACTTAACTTGACAAAGAGTATGACTTGACTTGACTTGACTTGACCCTTACAACAGAATGACTTGACTTGACCCTTACAACAGAATGACTTGACTTGACTTTGACTTGCAATGTTAAGACTTGGACTTGACTTGAGACTTGCATTTAGTGACTTACTCCCACCTCTGACGCACAGACACACACACACACACACACACACACACACACACACACACACACACACACACACACACACACACACACACACACACACACACACACACACACACACACACACACACACACACACACACACACACACAAACACACACACATACACACACACACACACACAGACAGACATGCACATACTACTACTTTTTTTAGGTATATACATAAACACGCAATACAGCCAAATTACTCCACGTCATTTATTTTTGTGGAAAGCCAGTGCAGGCCTGAGCGGCGGTCATATTTTGTACCGCCATGCGCTACATCTAGTTGAATTACTTTTATGAAGTAAATGTAACATTGCTCTTAAAGCTTTCTTAGTTTGAGTGATTACATGTGACATAATTAAGTTAATTCATGATAGTTCATGTAGAAATTAGTAGAAAGGAAGAAAAGGTATTCAGTTGAGGTATTCTTGAACTGAGGAGCTATAATGAGAAACACGTGAGATTAAACATTTTTAAAATGGTATTTATTGTTTAAATTTGGTAATAAATTAGACAGAATTTGAAATGTAAAACGTTATAATGAAGCATATTGTGATTTAATGGATAGAAGGTGCACTACAATGTTATGTTCGTTCATCAACTAAAAATGACTGACTAAAAGATTGATTCTTCGAATGTAAGAATTGATATTCCTTTATAAAAATAAAAATGAGAGAAAGTTATTTTTACCCAGGCCTATTTTTAATCAAAATTCATATGGATCATGCAAAATAAAAACGCAGAATAAATCAATTACTACTATAATCAGCAGAGATTTATTATAATGATTTGTCTTTATTAGGAGGAAAACAATTACATGAAAAAATAAATAAAAATAGAATGACTTATGGTTGGAGATTAGTGTGCACTTTTAGCAAATAATACTGTGCAGGGACGGAAATTTAGCAAAAACGATTGAGTCAAGAAGGCAAAGACATTCATGGCAGCGACATTCATGGCAGCAATACAAAACCAAGACCCTATAACACTTGTCACATGAAACATAATAAACATCAGTAATTTGTCCATGGCAGTGGCATGAAGCTTGAAGCTCAAGGTTTCCTTACTTGTCACATTGTACATAGGTAACTTAGTTTCCCCCGTGACCATGGCATAAAGCTTGGAATCTGAAAAAACTACCCCCTTGTTCCAAAGAAAAAACAAAAATGCACACTCGTTCTTAACCATGGTGTGCCTCTTCTCAGTTTCAACGTTCTCATTCAACACTGAGACGATCACATTCTCGGCCTCGGTGCAATTCTTTGTAGCCTCGGCACTCACATTCTCGGCTTCGTTGCACTCGTTCACTGCAGCCTCGGCACTCACATTCTCGGCTTCGTTGCACTCGTTCACTGCAGCCTCGGCACTCACATTCTCGGCTTCGTTGCACTCGTTCACGGCAGCCTCGGCACTCACGTTCACGGCTTCGTTGCAGTCGTTCACTGCAGCCTCGGCACTCACGTTCTCGGCTTCGTTGCACTCGTTCACTGCAGCCTCGGCACTCACGTTCTCGGCTTCGTTGCACTCGTTCACTGCAGCCTCGGCACTCACGTTCTCGGCTTCGTTGCACTCGTTCACTGCAGCCTCGGCACTCACGTTCTCGGCTTCGTTGCAGTCGTTCACTGCAGCCTCGGCACTCACGTTCTCGGCTTCGTTGCACTCGTTCACTGCAGCCTCGGCACTCACGTTCTCGGCTTCGTTGCACTCGTTCACTGCAGCCTCGGCACTCACGTTCTCGGCTTCGTTGCACTCGTTCACTGCAGCCTCGGCACTCACGTTCTCGGCTTCGTTGCACTCGTTCACTGCAGCCTCGGCACACTCGTTCTCGGCATCGTTGCACTCGTTCACTGCAGCCTCGGCACTCACGTTCTCGGCATCGTTGCACTCGTTCACTGCAGCCTCGGCACACTCGTTCTCGGCTTCGTTGCACTCGTTCACTGCAGCCTCGGCACTCACGTTCTCGGCTTCGTTGCACTCGTTCACTGCAGCCTCGGCACTCACATTCTCGGCTTCGTTGCACTCGTTCACTGCAGCCTCGGCACTCACATTCTCGGCTTCGTTGCAGTCGTTCACTGCAGCCTCGGCACTCACGTTCTCGGCTTCGTTGCACTCGTTCACTGCAGCCTCGGCACTCACGTTCTCGGCTTCGTTGCACTCGTTCACTGCAGCCTCGGCACTCACGTTCTCGGCTTCGTTGCAGTCGTTCACTGCAGCCTCGGCACTCACGTTCTCGGCTTCGTTGCACTCGTTCACTGCAGCCTCGGCACACTCGTTCTCGGCTTCGTTGCACTCGTTCACTGCAGCCTCGGCACTCACATTCTCGGCTTCGTTGCAGTCGTTCACTGCAGCCTCGACACTCACGTTCTCGGCTTCGTTGCACTCGTTCACTGCAGCCTCGGCACACTCGTTCTCGGCTTCGTTGCACTCGTTCACTGCAGCCTCGGCACTCACATTCTCGGCTTCGTTGCAGTCGTTCACTGCAGCCTCGGCACTCACATTCTCGGCTTCGTTGCAGTCGTTCACTGCAGCCTCGACACTCACGTTCTCGGCTTCGTTGCACTCGTTCACTGCAGCCTCGGCACACTCGTTCTCGGCTTCGTTGCACTCGTTCACTGCAGCCTCGGCACTCACATTCTCGGCTTCGTTGCAGTCGTTCACTGCAGCCTCGGCACTCACGTTCTCGGCTTCGTTGCAGTCGTTCACTGCAGCCTCGGCACTCACGTTCTCGGCTTCGTTGCACTCGTTCACTGCAGCCTCGGCACTCACGTTCTCGGCTTCGTTGCAGTCGTTCACTGCAGCCTCGGCACTCACGTTCTCGGCTTCGTTGCACTCGTTCACTGCAGCCTTGGCACTCACGTTCTCGTCTACCCCCCCCCCCCCCCCCCCCCCGAAAAATTATTTAAAGCCAGATCTTGGTTCGAGAGGACAGTTGCACTCTCTGGGTTGTGGTAAGCCACAGCCTCACCCACAGTGAAACTAGAACCACTTAAAAACAAAATAAAGTCCATCTGCTGGCATAGCGTAGAGGGGTGCTCAAACGAAGGCATTAACTCAGTGAATTCATCGTCCAATCCATATTGAAAGCACCACTTTAAATAAGTTTCATCCCATGGTACATGGTCCGTGAAACATAGAAAATCCTTGACATAATTTTCAATAGGACGACCTGCTTGACGAGGACTCATGAGCCGATCTGCTAGATCCATTTTGGATGGATTATTCTGTAACGTGCTCCAAGAACCAAGTTAAAGTCAGGATCTAGAGCAGATAAAAATGATGTTTAATGGCTCAAAACAGCAATTCATGACTTGAGCGCAGAACACATGACACAGAGCGTAGAGCTTCACCATAGCAATGAACCATGAAGGGCACGTTCACATGAACATTAGAACACACTAACATTCAAACAATAATCCGTCCAGGTAAGAAAGAACACCATGGTTAAATAACAGAACTAATTAGATAACACTGTACACCTGAGTGAGTGAGTGAGTCTAATTAGCAAACAAAACTACAAAGACCATGAACAGAACTACAAAGGAACATGAACTGACAATTTTCACAATAAGAGACATGACAAAGCACAGGTTCCTTACAGTCATGCACTATCATCAAGTTCTGATGAAAGAATGGATAGCTGGATTTTAGATTCAGGAGCGACCTGTCACATGTGCAATGACAAGACACAGTTTGTTGAGTTTAAAAGCCTGGAATCCTCACAAGAAATAACACTTGGAGATGGTTACTCTGTGGAAGCAACAGGATGTGGAGTTGTGCAGCTGAAGATGACATTGTCTGATGGTAAGATAAAAGAATGCAAGCTGAATGATGTTTTGCTGTACCACAATTGTCATACAACTTACTGAGTGTGTCCAAGGTAACTCAGTCTGGAAAAAAAGTCAAGTTCACAGAAAACAGATGCTGCATCACGGATGATAATCAAAAACTGATTGCTACTGCAACAAAAAATTGCATTCTCTATTATGTGAACTGCAGAGAAAGTGATCACTTGCATGTAACAGAAAATGTGAATTTGCATAAAGATACTAAGGAACAAACCTGGCACCGACGTTATGGTCATCTAGGTGTACAAAATCTGAAGAAGCTGTGTAAAGAGTGTCTAGTTGATGGCTTTGACTTTGATGTGTCAAAAGGCATAGACTTTTGTGATTCATGTGCTGAAGGAAAGCATCATCGCAGCAAGTTCAAAAGCAGTGATCGCAAAAGAGCTGTTGAACCACTTGGCTTAGTGCACAGTGATGTATGCGAGAAAATGAATGCAAAGTCTTTAAGTGGAGCTGAATATTTTTTTTTACATTCATTGATGAGAATCAGTGAAAGGGATGACTTCTTTTGAAGCCTGGACAGGTAAGAAACCAAAGGTTGATCATCTACGTGTATTTGGATGTACTGTATATGCACACATACCCAAAGATGAACAGAAGAAACTAGATCCCAAAGCAAAGAAATGTATCCTTCTGGGCTATGGAACAGAAATGAAAGGATATCGGCTCTATGATATAAAACTCGCAAAGGTGTTCTACAGTCGAGACGTGCTATTCAATGAGTCTGATCATGCAATTGAGAAGGAGTCCGATGAAAATGAGGAAGACACTGTGAAACGGTATGTGGAATTTGACTGTCAAGAATCTTACAGTGAGGACTCAGCAGAAGAAGAGATCCAAAGATCAACAAGAGTGAGAAAACCACCTGACTATTATGGAGAGTGGGTAACACTCACTAATAACAAGACAACTGAACCCAAAGCTGTTAAAGATGTTTTCAGTAGTCCAGACAAGGAGAAATAAAAGGAAGCTATGAAGAAAGAAATGGAATTTCTGTATGCAAACAATGTGTGGGACCTGGTAGAACTACCAAAAGATCGAAAAGCAGTGGGCAGTAAATGGGTGTTCAAAGTCAAGGTTGATGCTGATGGAACATTTGAGAGACACAAAGCACGTCTAGTAGCACAAGGTTTTCCACAAAAGTTTGGGTCAGACTATGACGAAATATTTAGTCCAGTAGTCAGATTTGAGTCAATCAGGACAATACTTGCTCTAGCTGAACAGTATGTACTAAAACTACATCAGATGGATGTCAAGACAGCTTTCCTGAATGGAGAACTAAAGGAGGAAGTGTACATGCAACAACCTGAAGGTTTTGTTGTCAAAGAAAAGGAACATCTAGTGTGCAAACTAAATCGCAGCATCTATGGATGGAAACAATCACCAAGATGTTGGAACATCGTCCTAGATGAAAAGCTGAAGAGGATGTGGTTTGTCCAAACTACAGCTGATCCCTGCATTTACATTGCAGCAACTGGTGTTCATTATTGCTGTGTATGTTGATGACGTTCTCCTGGCTGGACGCAATGATAAACAGATGATGGAAGAGAATGCTTTGAAAACACTTTGAGATAAAGGACATGGGTGAGCTAACTCATTTTCTTGGTGTGAAAATTGTCCAAAAACCAGAAGCTGGAGAAATCTGGATAGGTCAGACAACATATACCAAAAATATGTTGGAGAAATTCGGAATGGTAAATTCTAAGTCAGTAAGCACACCAGTAGACATGAACTCGAAGCTCGTCAAACTCTCTGATGACAAAGAAGGACTGGATCCGACACAATTTCAGTCTGCTGTTGGTAGTCTGCTTTATTTGTCAACAAGAACAAGACCAGACATTGCTTATGCTGTAAACCCTGTTGCAAGATTCTGTGCTAAACCCACTAAGCATCATTGGATGGCTGTCAAACGAATCATGAGATACCTAAATGGCACTCTGAATCTAGGTCTGCTGTATAGCAAGGACAAGCCAAAAGAATGCATTGGATTTTCAGATGCAGATTGGGCTGGAGATCAAGATGATCGCAAATCTGTGTCAGGATACATTTTTCAAATCGGCGGAGCAGCTGTGAGTTGGAGAAGCAAGAAACAGACATGCGTTGCTCTTTCCACTGCTGAAGATGAGTACACGGCGTTGGCAAGCGCAGCTCAAGAAGCGGTTTTGATGCGACAACTGATGACAGGTCTAAAGGTAAATCAAACAGGACCGACGTTGATGTTTAAAGATAATCAGTCTGCTATCTGCATGGCAAAGAACCCTCAATTTAATGGACGTGCCAAACACATTGACATCAAGTACCACTTCATTCGAGAGCAAATTGCAAGTGGAGTCATAGACTTGAAATACTGCAACACTGAAGATATGGTTGCTGAAATATTCACTAAAGGACTGAGTGAAGAAAAATTCACGAAGCTGAGACAGATGGCTGGAGTGAAAACAGTTAATTAATCATTCTGTTTGCGAGTGAGAAGGAGTGTTGAAAAAATACACCCTTTCCAGAAAGGTTGTGTTGGACTTGTGTCTATTTTCAGTTAAAGCTGTTTAGGTAAAAAGCTGTCTCTTATGTGAATTTCTCCTTTAAAGGGGGGGTGAAATGCTATTTCATGCATACTGTGTTTTTTACACTGTTAAAGAGTTGGATTCCCATGCTAAATATATTCAAAAATTAAATTGTACGTTTGAAGGAGTATTTCTGTGCCAAAAATACTCCTTCCGGTTTGTCACAAGTTTCGGAAAGTTTTTTTCGAGTATGGGTCTGTGTGACGTCAGCTGGGGCGGAATTTCCTTATACGGGTCGTAAGGGCTCTTCTCCCGGAAGGGCGCACGCGCACCCGTAGACCAGAGCGAGAGAGCGAAAGCAGTACGCCCATTAAAACGCTGTGCTCGGCTTTAGGGAAGTCAATGTCACTAAAGAAGTGGGTTTTTGGTTGCCAGAGCAAGACAACCCCGCACTGATTCCCAAAGAACCCAGCGTTAAGGGACCAGTGGATGGAGTTTGTTTTTTCAGAGCATCAACAGAGTTGTGCAAGTGTTCTTGCTTGTTCCCTGCATTTCGACGATGATTGTTTTATAAACAAGGCCCAGTTCGATGCCGGATTTGCAGATCGTCTAATGCTTAAGGATGGAGCAGTCCCAACGATAAAGGTTCACGGTCGTGCATTGGAACCGCAGGCGGTGAGTAAAACTGCTTTAAAAGTCTGTGTGTTGTTAGCTATCGGTGCGTAAGCACAGCTTTAGCTTCGCCCACACGGCACGCCTCCAGCCGCTCAGTTTTTTCCGGAAAGACTGTGTACAGCCTATCTTTCTTTTATAAATATAATAAAACTAAAGACATTTTGGAGATATGAAGGATGCAATACTACTCTATAGGTACTCAAGATTAACATGAGATTGACTGAAACTGAGTGTTTCACCCCCCCCTTTAAAGGGTAAGTTCGGTATTTTACACTTAAAGCCCTGTTTACAGTTCGTTTCTGATGAAATAGAACGGTAAAGATTAAAATTTGGACACATGCTGCTGTCCCGAGAATTTTAGGTTTATTTTGCTTTCCCCAAAACCTCTAGAATGGGTGTATAGGTGCACTGGAACAATTCCTTCATAAAACGCATTAAACTTTCGCTTACAAAGACGTGAAACTCACCGAGTGGTCAGGGGTGTTCACTGATATGCTCACACAAAAATCGCTGCAAAAGATGCTTTCCAACAGGTGTTTTACCATTTGTTTTAAAACTGTGGATCTATTTTTCCAAACGTCTCACACCCGTAGATTCTTCCGTTGAGAGCTTGAATAATAGACACCCCAGTCCAGTTGGTGGCGATAATGCACCTTTGCCAATTGCAAGCAAACTGCTGGCATTTCATTGAATACACAGAAGAAGCAGAAGAAGAAGCGGCGGAGTAATACCGTACCTCACACAGCTCTTTCAATACAAGTCAATGGAGTTGGACAAAAACTGCAATAAAACCTGTTGGAAAGCATCTTTTGCAGCGATTTTTGTGTGATCATATGAACACCCCTGACCACTCGGTGAGTTTCACGTCTTTGTAAACGAAAGTTTAATGCGTTTTAGGAAGGATTGTCCCAGTGCACCTATACACCCATTCTAGAGGTTTTGGGGAAAGCGAAATAAACCTAAAAATCTCGGAAAAGCAGCATTTGTCCAAAATTTAATCTTAGCCGTTCTATTTCAACAGGGCTTTAAGTGTAAAATACCGAACTTGTCCTTTAAGTTGTATAATATAACCACTAGGTGGAGCTCTAAGCATATTTTGTATTCTGGCCGTTATACAATGAAGAAGAGCTGTATATGTTGTTGAACACACAGTAAAAGACATAGATATCATATATAAAGGCTAGATGTCTCGTGCGCACTGCTGGCCAATGGAGGTCGACGTCCGCATGTGGCGGCCATCTTGCGACAGTGTACTCGCTCACTACTTCAATGGTGCATGTACTTTTAAATAACCATAACTTGCTAATTTTTCTACCGATTTTCAAACGGTTTGGTTTGTTATAAACGTCAGAGATGTAGTTATGACACTGCATACAGTGTGTGCAGAATTATTAGGCACGTTGATTTTCTGATCATATTTTATTTCCAGGAACATTTTGCCAATTCCAAACCATATTAATCTTAATAACTACTATTAATTTTGTATTTAATCATGTATAAGTGATATATAATTGTTCATGAAGGCTGGAAATGAAAAATGTCTTATTTTCAGGTGTGCAGAATTATTAGGCAAGTTTTCTTTTACAGATAAAATAAGCCAAAAAAGAGATTTAACAAAGACTGAAAAGTCAAAAATTATTAAATCCCCATGAGAAGAATGCAAAACTAATGCAATACTAGAGATTGCAGTTAAGGCATGACCATTGGACAGTGAAATGCTCATTGGGTCAGCAGGGTCAGACAAATACAGGTGGAGAAGAAAAAACACATGTTAACTGCAAAAGAATGAAGAATTAAGGTGAAGAATTAAGTGTGAAACCATCAGGAACACTTTAGTCTCCAGCGCCACCATTTTCCAGAACTGCAACCTACCTGGAGTCTCCAGAAGAGCAAGGTGTCAGGGTCTCAGAGACTTGGGTTAGGCAAAGAATCCTAAAAAATGACCCCCTCTTAATAAGAATCACAAGCTGAAGAGTAGTAAAATACATGAAGACTGTTTTTTTTATAGGCTTTATAGACAGACAGATTGAGAGTGACTCTTGAAGGACCAGCAACACATCCTCTTCTACCACTGTTTGAAGAATTCATCTTCCAGAATACATTTTAATACGTTTTGGGAGTTAATTTTTAGTCCATCTCTGCAAAACGGACTTCAGGGTAGGAGATGGACTAAAAATAAACTCACAAAACGTATTAAAACGTATTCTGGAAGATGAATTCTTCAAACAGTGGTAGAAGAGGATGTGGTGCTGGTCCTTCAAGAGTCACTCTCAATCTGTCTGTCTATAAAGCCTATAAAAAAACAGTCTTCATGTATTTAACAACATTTCAGCTTGTGATTCTTATTAAGTGGGGGTTATTTTTTAGGATTCTTTACCTAACCCAAGTCTCTGAGACCCTGACACCTTGCTCTTCTGGAGACTCCAGGTAGGTTGCAGTTCTGGAAAATGGTGGCGCTGGAGACTAAAGGGTTCCCGATGGTTTCACACTTAATTCTTCACCTTAATTCTTCATTCTTTTGCAGTTAACATGTGTTTTTTCTTCTCCATCTGTTTTTGTCTGAGCCTGCTGACCCAATGAGCATTTCACTGTCCAATGGTCATGCCTTAACTGCAATCTCTAGTATTGCATTAGTATTGCATTCTTCTCATGGGGATTTAATATTTTTGACTTTTCAGTCTTTGTTAAATCTCTTTTTTGGCTTATTTTATCTGTAAAAGAAAACTTGCCTAATAATTCTGCACACCTGAAAATAAGACATTTTTCATTTCCAGCCTTCATGAACAATTATATATCACTTATACATGATTAAATACAAAATTAATAGTAGTTATTAAGATTAATATGGTTTGGAATTGGCAAAATGTTCCTGGGAATAAAATATGATCAGAAAATCAACGTGCCTAATAATTCTGCACACACTGTACATACACTGCATACATATGAAAAATTATAACATACATGTTCAAGCATTCGGAATTATAGCCACGTTAATAACGTTTGTAAGAAACCAAACCGTTTGTAAATCCGTCAAGATTTCAGTGAGATAAGAGGATTTGTGTGCGTGCTGATCATTCACCTTAATGCACAGAGCACTGTCACAAGATGGCCGAACGATGATGCCGGAAGTGACTGCGCCATAAGACATCTAGCGTTTATATATGATATCTATGGTAAAAGATGACACACTTTTTGTTCTGTGCGTTTTACTGAAAAATGAGTACTCCGAGTCTTTATTAAAAACCAACAAAAATAATGCATTGTATATTTTAATCCTTTTTGTCTATAATTTTCACAAAACATGCCCTATATTTATTAATTTAAATAGAGTTAATTTAATTTAAAGGATTTTAATCTAGAATGCCTCGTTGTGCAGACTGATAAATACATATGTTTCCTCCAATAAAAACGATTTTGCCACAGAAGATTAAGGAAAATGTTTCAGTAGAATCTCTGGCAGTAAATGCAATATGTTTGGACTTGTGTACCAAATATTCATAAACATATTTCTTATACACAGCTCTCAGTCTGCATACTTACTGATGTACAAAGAAGGTGAGTATTTTATTTAGTGCTGTACCTGAAATAAACCGAAATATCTCTGACTAAAAAAAAAACATATACATTGTATGTTAAAATGCAATACAATAATACTTAACAAAAGTGTATATGATATCAAACTGTATGTAATTTCCAAATAGTAAAAATATCTTCATTTGATAGTGACAGAAGAAGCTGCAGCTTCAGGACGAGATGAAGGTCACAAAAGACCCATCAGTGAAAGCAGAAGGTACAGAATCTTGTTACTGTTTATAATCCAGCTAATATTCACTAAAGCACACGTTGATATATGTGAAAAGTGAAAAGCATGCACTGAAACAAACCTCTCTATTGACAATTTAACTGTGTGACACACTGAGCCTCCTTAAAGGGACAGAGCACCTAAAAATAATCATTTACTCTCTCACGTCATTCAAACCTTTCTGTGAAACACAAAATCAGGTCCTGTGAAATATGTTGATGGGTTCTGTTTTCTTTCCTGTGTCAAAGTAGTTTTAAATAAAGTATTGCTAATCAGTGATATTAGTGATATGTATAATGTATGTGGGGGGAAATCGTCATTATAGCATTTCATAGCACAAAACACTAGCAGACTCCACCTTCATCTACAGTAGTACACATGAAATAAAAGGCAAACTTACAAATTTTGATTCTGATTTCATGGGATTTTTAAAGTCAACGTAACATGATGTTTCATTGTGTTGATTGTTGACATGAGATTTTTTCCTTCAAAAGGTATTGATTGGATGGTTGGAAAAGGGGACTTTAATTTGATAAATTAGCGGGATTAATGATTATGATAGCAGAAAAGAAATCATTCAGCGGTCATGAATCATTTACAACTAAATCGAGAACATGAATTAAGAGAGTAAATTGAACGATTTCCTTTTCATGTGTTAGTTGTGTTACAGTAATCATCAGTACATCAATAAGCTCAAGAGTTTGAGACCTGCAAACACAAACGCAGATCTCTCAGTGATTTAGTAACTCTCGTTTAAAGTCTACGCTTCTGGATTAAACCTTATAATTAGATATTTGGTTATGTAATTTAGCCTCATGACGTGGAGTTTCTGTCTGTTTTTAGTTGACTGAGCTCAAGCCGTCCTGGATCAGTCCAGAGATCAGCACACAGAGTCACTCCTCAGGTAATCAGTAACAGAATCTGTATGTCATTTATATCAATTACTGTAGATGTGAATTAGAGGTTTTGTCATTTGTAGAACACATTTGTCCTTTTAAAACACATTTATCTCATTGATGTTCATCTTTTATTCAAACTCTTGTAGTATAGAAGTGAATTCTAGTTCAATTTTAAGTGGTTTATGTTCCCTAGTTTCTAGAAAAGTCCTTAATACAGACTCAGAATATGTGTAAAATAAATGTTATTGATGCAAGTATAAAAGTTGTAGTAGACATGAAAGAGGTAATGTTTTGATTGTCACGTGATCATGGTGAGGGGTCACAGGATTTTATAGGAATGTGAATATTAGTCACCTGTTCACTGATTGAGATAGGAGGAGGGGGTGAGCAGGGACGATGTATTTTTTGTTGACCACTAAACTTTGTAACATCAAGAGACATCGGTCTGTGCAATATAAAGTTTATTCTTCAACAATGTTTTATTTTGTGCGTCACAAGTGCATAAAGTCCCTGTCTTAGTCTCTCAGTAGTATCATCATTGGATTGAGTAGCCCTATATTATGTCAACAAAGAACATTCTCAGCAGACGCGCCAAACGGATTAAGCCCACATGGTACCACGGAGTATAGGATTCTGCTCAACTAAAAAGAAAGAAATTCTACAGCTGCAGAAGTTGAAACGCCACTGAAACTTGATCAGCAAGGTTCGAAGAGAAGCAAGCAAACAATCACCCAAAGGCAAGCCTGCTGGGCTTTGTTCTAATCAGCTGTGCAATATTTGATTGCGCGCAGATTGAATTGTGATCGCTGTTTATCCATTGGGGATGATCGCGCGGTTGTTTTATGGTTTGTTGTTTGCCTTAATTCGATTGATTTTGCACAGAGCTCTGGTGTTTAAAGCTTATCGTTGGTGATCCGTTTTGTGTGGAAAAATAGTAGCGCAATGTTGACGGCGTTTGTTTACGTGTCACTGACGCTGTAGTGTTGAAGGATTTGAATAAATGTACAAACATTGTTGACTTGTGAGAAAACAAACATGAGTGAAGTGAATGTTGATAACGTCATTGGCTTTGAAATGGATTGCGGTAAAAGAGAAACTAAACTCACTGCAAAGGCCTTGGCGAACAAAATTGAAAGTTTGCAAATGCAACGAAAATCAAATGTAAACAAAATTAAGAGCCAGATAACAGAGATGAAAAATCTGATGAAAAGAAAGGAAAATGCCTCCCAGATGCAAACCCAGTTTCAGCTTTGTGAAAATGCCAGTAAGATACATGACATGGTGATTCCTTTACTTCCTGAAGATGAACAGGAAAAGCAAAATGAATGGTTTTGGAGTATTATGAAATATAGCAACACATTTAAAGGTCCCGTATTATGCCCCTTTTCACAAGATGTAAAATAAGTCTCTGATGTCCCCAGAGTGTGTGTGTGAAGTTTCAGCTCAAAATACCCAACAGATCATTTTTTACAGCATGTTTAAATTGTCATTTTTTGGGGCACAGAAAAACGCGCTGTTTTAGTGTGTGCCCTTTAAATGCAAATGAGGTGCTGCTGGACGACGCAGGGGGCGGAGCTTCATGAGCTGGCACTCAGTCTCTCAGGACAATTTCATCTCACGGAATGATGATAATATCAGAAACTCTCAGTAACGGTGTTCAGTTCGAGTCGGACAATAATGCCTACAGAGTCAGAGTGCTGTATAGAGATGAAACAGGTATAGTTTAGTAGTTTAATTACGGTTATTATAACGTATTTGTCATCTGCTTGTAGGCTATGTATCCATTATTTATTAATAGCCTACAAGTCTGCTGTCTGAATAATGACATATACAAACATATACTGATGAGTTTAATAAAGTTTATTGTACATCACACATAAGATGAAGCGTCAGTTTTACTTCAGAAAATCAACGTAAGAGCTGAGTAAACAGTAAGTTATAAGAAGTGTGCAAGTAGCCAGTAGAGTTGAGGGAGCGTTCCTGTGGGCGGAGCTTAGTCAAGAAACGGTTCTAGTGACGTCATTAAAGAAGGAAGTAGAGGGATGTAGTCCAAGCGGGCCGTTCACTGTAGGCGACTTCTGTTAAATAAAATATCTCGCTTGGCATTGAACTTTGAGCTTTATAATTTTACAGATATTATGTATGCTCTAACAGCAACATTACACACTAACTAAAGTTTGAAACATGGGATCACGAAGAACGGGACCTTTAAAGATGCGGTTCAACATTGGTTGAGTGAACCAGAAGGATCATTGGAGGATGTTATGGCTATTCAGTCTTGTGCTGGTGCAGTGCAGGAAGAGCCACCCAATCCTCAAGTGCTAGTTCATGCTTCATCCATCGTTACATCAGATAACTTACAAGATGGCATCAAACCAAGTGACAGCGTATCAAATGTGGGGAGTCACAGACCCAGTATTTGGAAACATATAGGATGTTCCTGTAATAACTAATAAAGATGTGAAGAGACCAAAATCACAATATCGGCCTGGAATAAAAGGAACCAGCTTTGCTACCACAGTGGCCGTTGCGGGCTAAGAAAGTGAATCCGAAAATACAGCAAAGAAAAAGTTTGGATTTGATAGGAAAGAATGTTTCTGCTGTAGAGGTGCACACACATTGGGTATGTGTCCTCAGTTGGGAAAACAATCCCACAAAGAGAAGATTGGATTCTTGAAAGAAAGTGGAATTTGTTTTGGGTGTTTGTGTATTGGGCACATCAGCAAAGAGCGCAACAAACATGTTTGTTGTGATGTTTGTGGTCTTAGACATCCTACTTTGCTGCATATATTTCCCAAAGTAAAAGGAACCGATACAACTAAGAAGAAATCAAAAATGGCAGTGGATGATGTCTTAGTATCTAGTGGTCTTACTGGGGCTGGTGATCATGAATGTAAACTCCCGATTGTGCCTGTACAGATCAAGGCCAAGAAAGGCAGCACAATTGTTACTTCAAACTTAAAAACGATTCAGTTTTTTTTTGCTGACTATAAAGCCTTCATGAAGGATATGGTCTCCAAAGGTTATGCAGAGCAAGTACCAGCAGAGGATATGACACGTAGTGATGGAAAGATCTGGTACATTCCACATCATGGTGTCTACCATCCTACTAAGAAAAAAATCCGTGTGGTATTTGATTGTGGAGCAAGTTTTCAGCGAACATCACTTAATGCTCAACTCTTGCAAGGACCAGACCTTACGAACTCACTCATTGGAGTGATAACAAGATTTAGGAAAGAACCAGTGGTGATCATGGCAGATGTAGAATCAGTCTTCCATCAAATAAGAGTACCAGCTGATGATGTTGATTTGTTAAGGTTTCTTTGGTGGCCCAATAGGGACTTAAGTCCAGATCCAGTTGACTTTAGGATGCAGGTACACCTCTTTGGAGCAACATCGTCTCCTAGCTGCGCAAACTTTGCACTTAGGAAATGTGCACAAGATCATAAAGAGCAGTTCAACAGGGAAACAGTGGATAAAATCTTACATTCCTTTTATGTTGATGATTGTTTGGTTTCAGTCACTTCAGTTGAACAAGCGATAACATTATACAAGGAGCTTGTATCCATATGTGCCAAAGGTGGATTTAGGCTCACGAAATGGATGAGTAACAGGCGTCAAGTGCTAGACGTAATACCGGAGGATCAAAGGGCATGGATTGGGATTCTCCATCAGTTGAGAGAGTGTTGGGAGTGCAGTGGTGCATTCAGTCTGATGAATTCAAGTTCAAGATTGTAATCAAAGACAGACCCCTGACCAGAAGAGGAATCTTATCCATGATTAGTTCTATCTACGATCCATTGGGAATTATGAGTCCTGTAGTATTGTCTGCAAAACAAATCTTGCAAGATATCTGCAAAGGAGATTCAGGATGGGATGATGTCTTGCCTGAATTGGTTGTTAAAAAATGGACCACATGGCTGCAAGAACATCACCATCTGGAAAGTTTTGTTCTTGCTAGATGTTTAAAACCTCCCAACTTTGGTGACATCACAAATGCACAGTTGCATCATTTTTGTGATGCGAGCCAGGATGGATATGGAACTGTGACATACTTGCTTTTACACAACATGCATTCTCAAGTACATTGTGCTTTTATCATGGGAAAATCAAGAGTAGCACCAATTAAGTCCGTTACCATACCTCGTATGGAGCTTATTGCTGCTACCATGGCAAGCCGAATGGATGTGTTATGGAAGAAAGAACTGCATCTGAAGCTTCAAGATTCCGTCTTTTGGACGGACAGTGCTTCTGTTCTCAAATACATCAAGAATGAGACCTCACGATTTCGAATATTTGTAGCCAATAGAGTGACAGAAATCCTCAAGGCCTCTCAAGCTTCACAGTGGAGATATGTAGACACAGCAAGCAATCCAGCTGATGTTGCTTTAGTCAGGGGACCAAAACTGATATTAAAATTTTTTTGGACACTTTTTGGTACAAGTATACAACCTATCCAGTATTAATATTTAACCCCTCAACATGTGTTCTAGCCAGGTTGTCAGCTTAGAAAATGTTTTTTTTTTGTCCATTTTAACACTATATTCTTAAAAGTGGTAAAAGCGGATTTTTTTCCCAAAGTGCTTCCATTTTCTTCCATGTTTCCTATTGTAATTTTGGGCAAATGTGCAATATAATCCAACTTATGTGCAAGCATGATCATTAAAAGATAATAATCAATAAATACCACAAGAGTATCACACCACAAGGGGCACTGTTGTGTCAGCACAGCTGTGATTTGGCAGCAGATTGAGGCAGCAGATCCAGAGAAGATGATCACAGCAGGTGTCAACAGTACAGTGTGAACAAAACTTTATAAAGGAGTGAATCACAGAATCACACAACAGATTAACTTGATCTTTTTGTCTACACAAACATTTACCTCAAGATTCTACCATTCTACCATCAAATGTTGCCAGAAACAGGTAAGCTAAACTGTTTTCCAACTAGCTATATACTTACCAGACATACTGTATAGCTAGGCTAATTTACTTTCATAATTACTAGCTTACTTACTAATAGGTAAATTAAGTTTTGTGCAGATGTGTAATGGAAATATTATGTTTTTAATTTATTTGCTGCACAGCAGCCTATTTTACAGTCTGCTATAGCTAAAAGTGTTAATAAGTTTGTTAGATAGCAAAGCCCTCAGCTTATGTCAGAGGACATTGCAGTGATCCACTCAGAAACCAATCAGACTAGTGTAGTGAAAAAGTTCTTTGCCTTCAGATGAGATAACATGGATCCAGAGGGAGCTGTAAGCCTAGCGTCCAAAAAAAAAAGAAAAAAAAAAAATAGGAAGAGATATTGATTGGGAAAAATGTTTAATTTGTCAAGACAAATATGGAAAATACAGCTAAGATAAAGCCCTTTGATTGAAGTGATTTTTCAGGAAGTGGTGTCTTTGTGCTCTTTCTAGAGATTATTGGAGTATAATATTGTGCAATATTTTTGCAGTATAATAGACACACACCATTATTTGCATTGCGCTTAGCTTGACCTTGCTTATTCAATCCATTCAGTCTCAAAGGGATGAGACTGACAACCTGAGAGCCAACCTCTGACAACCTGAGAGCCACTGCTTTGATGGGGAAAAACATACCTTTGCCATACTACTATTACATAGTTATTACTACTAACTAGTTACTAACCCCCAACCCTAAAGAAGTGAGAGAGCAGTTTTGTTAGGATGGAATTAATAACTATAGTGATATGTGAATTAAATATAATTTGTGTTACAACCTGGTACACTAATTAAGTCAAATAGCACCATAGACCATCATCTACAGTTCTAAATTTCCGCCTTGACATTAAAGTATTATAACTTATGCAGCATTGCACTGTCTCTCCCTTCAAGCTTTAAACTTGGCTTGACTCATTCCCATAGATATGGGTACTGATTGATAGAGGTTTTGGCATACTAGGTTATGTTTCCAAGCTGATATTCACTTTGAAAACTGGTTCTCTTTAGGCGGAGATTGTTTTTTTCATGTTCTAGTTCTGTTGTCTCTTACACTGTACAATAAATGTTCATTCTGACACTTCAGCAGACATCCCATGAGTGTTGGCTTTCATTTGATTTATGAATATGGTCCTTGTGGTTGTGGAGATATTCAACATTTACTGTTGGCATGTCGTGTTGAGCAGGAAACCAAAAAATTGGCCTGAAATTGCTTGTACAAGTCACAAATAAAAAATTCAGCTTGACAACCACCCTAATATCTTACCTATGGGTGTCTTCTAACTAAAAAAATAGGGTGACAGCTTGTACCAAAACATGTCCGCAAAAGTCTTAACGGAAGCCTTTTTCAGAATTGGCCCCCTGACTATAGGATTAATATGTATATAGGCTTATAGAGAGAGGTAGAAGATGTGGATGAGGTATAGTGTGAGATAGGGTAAGTAAATCTGGAGGTAAATAAGGTTACGGATGGGAAGGGGGAGTTAAAGGGAAGTGGGGTGGAAGCTGGAGGAGCTGAACACGCAGCGCCAGTGTTTTTTTTTGGGGGGGGGGGGGGGGGGGGGGGGGGGTTTAGGAATGTTTCTGATCCAAACTCCAAGCTCCAAGCTCCAAGCTACCGGGTGATGACAGTAATGCACTGTTAAGTGTGGTTGCCAATAAAACGAAAAAGAAGAAGAAGAAGAGTGAAAGCGAAAGCAAGACAGTCCGAGGAGAGAACAACGGCAGAAAGAAAACAGTTCAGGTACGTAATAATAATAAGTGTTTGGAGATGTGGCTTTACAGACGGCAATGCGATTCGTTAATCTTCTGATATAGGTACACTAATTTCCCCCAATAAATCATAAATATATCTTTAAATAGAAATAGGCGTCAAACACGTGATAAACTTTCTAGTTCTACATCAACTGATGCAGAAGTTCTGAAGAGGACGACAGGTAAGCGAACAACATTATGAAATATTTCATTTCAGAGAGAATTACACACTGGCTCAAAGATTCATCGCTGAAATAATGTACAACTGGGCTAAAAGTGTCAAAATAAATAATAAAAGTGATTCATTTTGTTTAAAAAACTAATGTATGAGGTGGAGAGGTTTGTCTTTTACCCCACAGACACACAGGAAAAAACAGCCTGGGGCAAAAGACACACAGCATTGATACAGATAGCTACTTTAGCTAAAATAATATGTTTTTAATAATGTCTTAATAATGTCTTTAATAATGTATTAATAAAGTTAATACTTGTTCAAAACAATGACTTTAGCAAAGTGTGTGTTTTATTTAAAAATAAAATAATTAATTTTTATTATTTGTAAAAAGAACATGTTCTTTATTAATTTATTAACCACAACAGAAAGATGTCAAGAAATATATCATCCTACATATGATCTGCATTATACTGCATTAATGTAAATTAATGTATAAATAAAATAATTCATTTTTACTCATTATTTCAAAAAAATATTTTTCCATTTGTGATTGTGCATTTTAATTGAAATGGCCACACACCACTGTTAAATCGGAATTACAGGAGGTGAAATTTATTGAATTCAGAGAAATAAAATGATATAAAATAAAATGTTCTTCCACCCGGGGTTATATATTTATTAAAAAGTCTATTAAATAGCCTGTTAAATTGATGGTAAATAAATAAAAAAGGCAGAAAAAAAATACAGTTGCAACATTTTAGGTTTTAAACATTTTACTTAAAGGCAGGGTAGGTAGAAATGGTCTAAAAATTTTATTTTTCAAATTTGTTTAAACTTTATGTACATATCAATACATAATTAAAATGTAAGTACTCTGAAAAAGAAAGTATCAAAATCGAGTGTCTGTAGACCTCTCACGACTGTTTTAAAGACATCTCATTATTTCCATTCACTCCACCCCCTCATTTCTGTGCTTCTTCCAAAGCCACGCCCCCAAAACACATGAACGCGCGACTCCGACCGCTGAGCTAGAGGACGCATTATTTACCTGAGACAAGCGGAGGGGAAGGGGCATTTTTTTGCCTGGTTTGCCTTCACTAACTGCATATGCCGGTACTGTAAATTTAGATTGCTCTTTCTCTGCCATTTTTTATGGTATTCCCAGAGAATGTCTAATATGGCGAGAAGTTTCACTCTCACTACACTTCCGGCTTCTGAACTGGTTGCAGTTCCACTCTGATTCCATATGAGGGCGCTCACAGGACGAGTGCAGAATGAATGGAGGTCAATGGCGGTATACCCCTCAAAATCCACTTTTCTCAGGATATAATTTTTTGTCTAGTAATTTGAATGTTGTATTCGAAAGGAGATGCAAAGAAATTACACATTGCTGGGTGTTAGATTTTTTAGAGTCACTTATTTGCTTTAAAAAAGTCTTTCAAAATGTCAATGACGTCAGAATGCTGACGTCATTAGCAGAATGCTAGCGTGTTATGGGCAACAACAACTCAACCTGTAAGAAATCAAAACGACATAAGTACTCATTCATTCAACTTTCGACCTAAAACCCATGTTGAACTTGCAAAATCTACAATCACATCTGAGATTTCTCAACGGCAATCGGGTGAAAGAGACTAATTTAGCCGTCTAGCCCCATTGACTCCCATTCATTTTGCACTCATGGCGAGTGCCCCCAGTGGAACTCTGATGGTACTACAACCAAAATTCGGTACAATAGGGCTTAATAGGGAGTGGGCAGGCTCTCCGTAGACGGGCTCTGGTATTCCTAGGTTCAGTGCCTTCTTCTTCTTCTTCGATAGATTTTATTGGCAGCTTGCAAACATAGTGCATTACCGCCATCTACTGGACGGAGGTGTGATCAGGTTCCGTGCCTCTCGCACTCCTCAAATCAAACGGTCGCGCGCAAGTGGGCAGGTGCTGTGTGGCAAAAGGGTGGTTGCCATGGTTGCGAGAGAGTGACAGTCGCCTAAGCCAATCCTTTGATTCGTCCCGAATCGAAATAATGAGCTGTGTTTAATACAGATTAAACGGTCTAGAGTCACTTGATTTTTATACTCTTTTTTTTCAGAGTTCTTACATTTTAATTATGTATTGATATATATAGAAAGTTTTAACAAATTTGGATCTTTAATTTTTAATAAATCCTACCTGGGTGCCTTTAAACCTTACAGTAAAAAACATATTTCATTAACTGATATAACGTTAATTTATCAACCTACTGAAGTACTAATATCTGTTTTGTACCTTTGTAATACACTGACAACCACCAATCACAGTGGTGATGAGAGTCACATGATGAAAGCTCATCACAAACTGCTTTTCCACAAGCTGAGAAGGTTAATATTATATAAAAGGTGTACAGTGTCATTCACACAAACACTAAACACCATCATTCTAACAAACATGACATTATAAAATGCATTAAAACATAATAAAAACATATAAACCCTAATGTACATAAAACTAAGAAGAAACTCTTATTTCAATGAAAATACATCAAATGTGAAGTGTCACGCAGGGAATTCTAGCAATGTCAATTTACAATTGTTCACTTTTTAAATGTAAGGTTAGATTTATTACAGTTATTACGGAAACTTTCTGTTAACCAATCATTTTTTTTTTTACTGTGGCATTTTTACAGTCTTTTACCATTAAAATCACGATATTTTTTTACAGTGTATAGAAGCAGCCAACCAAACAATTCTGTCTGTCTATAAAACCTTCAAACTTTGATTTATTTTAAACTTCTGTTTACTTTCATTTTATTAATCGTTTCTTCAAACTTTGTCTTGACATGTTTCTATTTTTTACAAACAATTACTTTAGTTTTATGAAATCCTTTTAAGTTCAGTTTATTGAGATTCTGCATCCTTAAACTCAAGCTAGAACTGGAATTCTGCATCCTGTTTGCCACTAGGGATGGACAGTTTTCAAACATATTGCATTCAAATATCCGAGCTCACTGACAAAGAATATTCGTATATTCATTTATTTAAATAAAGTTTATTGGGGAAATTTTTTACTTTAAAGGTACAATATGTAATGCGTAATGTTTAGCGACACGCTGTTGTTGTTTCGTTCAAACATTATGGATCATGGCAAGCTGACTTTGGGACTAAAGGAGAACTAAAACGAGGATCAATTTCAGTGTTTTCGAGATGCTTCAACTTGACAGAGACTCCGCTCCTGCATGTACTTTATTAGATGGGTGAGCAAATGTACATAAAACTAATCAATGTTATATAGCTGCTCAACATGATGAAATGTTAGACTATGATCTGTATGTTATTCTAATGTTGATCTCGCTCACTGCTAGTCCCATATAGACAAACGAACACTATAACTTTCAACACACTCAAATGCAGTTTAGTGTGATAGTGTAGAGCAAGTGAAACAGCGCTGCGTTACCTCACACGTTTAATTCGTCTAATAAATTGACCTATGTGAGTATCATTCAGCACTTGCGTTCGGTAGAATGAAATGTCCTCATTCCTATATATCCGCGGGACTCGCGTGTGACGCTGATATCTGTCTCTCATTAGCAATCCGCCCTGCTTCATTCCACAGTCATGTTAAAAACATCAATGTATTCACTCATCCATAAACATTATTAGATCCATCGGCATGACAACAAGTTCCATAATTCCGCTTATGCGTCATCAACCTACGCCTTTGTTATTGTAGGAATTTAGCAACACCTAGTGGCAAAAAAATGACATATTGTAGCTTTAATCAAACGTTTTGTCACCCATGAACATCTCTGAACAAGCTTGTCAGACTTTATTAACAAACTTATACATTTCATCCTTTAAGTTAAAAACATTAAACTCACCACCCAATGCATTTAGTTATAACTGTGAGTTTTAGTTTGCATGCTCAGGATTTATCAGGGGTTCATTGCAATTACGAGCTGCAAAGCAAGCTTTTGCGAAATTCAAATAGTGTTTTTATTTTTCTAATAATTATTGCAGATCAAATATTCGTGCACATCCCTAATTGCCCCTCAATTCAAATTCAGCAACTAAAATGTAGAAATAATATTTTAATGATATTCCTAATGTTGCAGCAGTATGATTTATACTGGTAATCAGTGACTTAAAATAAGTGTTCAGGATCAGTAACTGGTGTGTGTTTGTGTGTTTAGAATGGCTACAGTGGGAGTGAACGTGATTGAAACAGCGGCTCTAGGGAGACCCTTCCAGCTGGGGATGCTGTATGACTGCAGGAAAGATGCTCTGATACCAGGTACAAAAGAATGCAGTGTCTCGTTCCCCTTCTTAGGGAACATAGGTTACATTTATGACCCGAGACGCTCCCTCTGAATGGGAACCCGCACTACATCTATGGGGAACAAATACTTATTTCGCCATGCTGAGGGAATACATGCCCTATTGGCCGTGACTAAGCACTAAAAAAGCTGACTTTTCTGACCTCACTGACAGAGTCAGATTCCCCAAAGGTACACACCAGCCAGCTGTCAGTGACACTATTCCCTACAGCCACTGACCAACCTACATACCCTAAACGAGGAAAGTCCTTGCAGGGCCAAATGGTAGGACTCGGCCCAAGGTCAGAGCTCAGAGGCTTGGAGTCATTTACACACTGAACGATTCCTTTAAGGGAATATGGCCAGGCTTGCAAAGAGACCTGGTCTGTCACTTCAGGGCAGAGGTGGAAAGAGTAATAAAATATTCTACTCAAGTAAAAGTACTATTACTACATTTTTTTTTAACTTAAGTACAAGTAAAAGTACCGGTCGAAAAATCTACTCAGTAAAAAGTAGCTCATTTAAAATTTACTCAGAGTAAAAGTTACTGAGTTACTTTTTTAACAGCGGGGTGGGTTGGGGAGTCCCCCCGAGTAGGGTTGTACCAGTATGAGATTTTAACAGTATGATAACCGACTCAGAAATATAATGTTTTACTTTACGGTATTAAACAATTATTAAATATAAAAACTGAATTATTAAATTATGGTTATTATTATCATCCATTAAAATGACAGTTAAATGGATGAAAACAGTTTTGGAAACATTTGTTTGTTTTGTTTATTAATTTCAATAAAACATGTCTAATCAACTAATTTCAATAATTGATTATGAATTAGATTAAGGAGTAGTTCACTTTAAAATGAAACTAGCCCATGTGTCAGGGTTTACAGAGGAAGCAGACAAGATGGTAAGTTTAACTCTTTTAATTGCAGAATGAACGGAGATGTAGGAAGATGGTGAGTAACAGCAACACAGAATAACAGTGAATGCTTAGCTGATTGGTAATGTCTCTCTATTTCTCTCTCTCGTAGTTGACCCAGGATGGAAGGCTGAAGAGGATGGCGGGCTGGCAGAAGGATGAGGATTAGCGTCAGGTAAGTATCCAGGTAAGTGTGAAGGGAGTCTGTGAGTCATGTAATGACATGTATAGACGAGACCAGACGAGGAGTGAAGGGAAAGTGCTGAATATAAAGGGTGAGACTGATGAGGGGGTGCAGGTGATGCTGATGATTAGTGATTGAGAGAGTGAGTGCAGGTGTGCGCCACGGAGGATTCTGGGGAATGTAGTGCACACACAGGTGAAGGCAGATGAAGGGAGAAGAACGTGAACGTCACCGTGACATAACTCCCCCCTCCCGCAAGGCGCGTCCCGCGCCGCAAACGGCAGATTACGGGAGGGGGGGTGGGCATCCTGGAGTCCGAGACTGGAGGATGAACAGGAAGACGGACTCCAGGATGGCTCAGGTGATCTACAGTAGGTGGAGCTGGCTGAGGAGGTGGCCATGGTGAAGCAGGCTGAGGCGGTGACCACGGCAGTGCAGGCCCTTCGGGCGGCCATGGCGGAGAGGACCCTTCGGGCGGCCATGGCGGAGATGACTTATAGCCCCCCCCCCCCCCAAATTTCCTTGGGGAAATATCAGGCTCTGACACTGGGCTGGATGAGGCAGGGGGCGAAAGCGGCTCTGGGGTGGACAGGGCCAGTGGCGAAGAGGACTCAGAGCTGGGCGGTACCAGCGGCGAAGAGGGCTCTGAGCTGGGCGGTACCAGCGGCGAAGAGGGCTCTGAGCTGGGCAAGACCAGCGACGAAGAGGGCTCAGAGCTGGACGGGACCAGCGACGAAGAGGGCTCAGAGCTGGACGGGACCAGCGACGAAGAGGGCTCAGAGCTGGACGGGACCAGCGGCGAAGAGGGCTCAGAGCTGGGCAAGACCAGCGACGAAGAGGGCTCAGAGCTGGACGGGACCAGCGACGAAGAGGGCTCAGAGCTGGACGGGACCAGCGGCGAAGAGGGCTCAGAGCTGGACGGGACCAGCGGCGAAGAGGGCTCTGAGCTGGGCAAGACCAGCGACGAAGAGGGCTCAGAGCTGGACGGGACCAGCGACGAAGAGGGCTCAGAGCTGGACGGGACCAGCGGCGAAGAGGGCTCAGAGCTGGACGGGACCAGCGGCGAAGAGGGCTCAGAGCTGGACGGGACCAGCGGCGAAGAGGGCTCAGAGCTGGACGGGACCAGCGGCGAAGAGGGCTCGGTGCTGGGCAGCGAAGAGGGCTCGGTGCTGGGCAGCGAAGAGGGCTCGGTGCTGGGCAGCGAAGAGGGCTCGGTGCTGGGCAGCGAAGAGGGCTCGGTGCTGGGCAGCGAAGAGGGCTCGGTGCTGGGCAGCGAAGAGGGCTCGGTGCTGGGCAGCGAAGAGGGCTCGGTGCTGGGCAGCGACGAGGGCTCGGTGCTGGGCAGCGACGAGGGCTCGGTGCTGGGCAGCGAAGAGGGCTCGGTGCTGGGCAGCGAAGAGGGCTCGGTGCTGGGCAGCGAAGAGGGCTCGGTGCTGGGCAGCGAAGAGGGCTCGGTGCTGGGCAGCGACGAGGGCTCGGTGCTGGGCAGCGACGAGGGCTCGGTGCTGGGCAGCGACGAGGGCTCGGTGCTGGGCAGCGACGAGGGCTCGGTGCTGGGCAGCGACTAGTGCTGGACGGGACCAGCGATGAAGGCTTTGTGCTGGACGGAACCAGCGGCGAAGAGGGCTTTGAGCTGGACGGGACCAGCTGTGAAGAGGGCTTTGAGCTGGACGGAACCAGCGGTGAAGAGGGCTTAGTGCTGGACGGGACCAGCGATGAAGAGGGCTTTGAAAACTTTGGCTCTGGCTCGGGGAGAACGACACTCACAGACTCTAGCGGGCAGGCGACTGGCTCTGGCTCTGGCTCTGGCTCTGGCTCTGGCTCTGGCTCTGGCTCTGGCGGGCAGGCGACTGGCTCTGGCTCTGGCGGGCAGGCAGGATGAGCGGGATCTGAATCAGCTGGGCCGATGAGAGGAGGGAGATCGGAGAAATCATCATCCCTGGATATAAGCTCGGTTGAGCTGGCATGAAGAGTGGGCTGGATGTGAGGACCGGGATGGACGTGAAGATCGGGATGGACAATGGGGTCAGGCTGGACGAGTGGATCGTCCACGACTCCCACTGTGAAAGAAGATCCACACACCCACAGAGTGCGGTCGATGAACTCCGTAAAGGGGAGATGAAAATCACCCCACAAGAGCATCTGTTCTAATGGATTGCTCAATCCACTCCAAAACGTCATCTTTAGAATATGTGGATCTTTACTCACATCTTGAAAGTAGTCAAGGTAGATTTCTACATATTCCTCCAAAGACAAACTCCCTTGCTCCATGTTTAGTGGTCTGGTCTTCTGTCAGGGTTTACAGAGGAAGCAGACAAGATGGTAAGTTTAACTCTTTTAATTGCAGAATGAACGGAGATGTAGGAAGATGGTGAGTAACAGCAACACAGAATAACAGTGAATGCTTAGCTGATTGGTAATGTCTCTCTATTTCTCTCTCTCGTAGTTGACCCAGGATGGAAGGCTGAAGAGGATGGCGGGCTGGCAGAAGGATGAGGATTAGCGTCAGGTAAGTATCCAGGTAAGTGTGAAGGGAGTCTGTGAGTCATGTAATGACATGTATAGACGAGACCAGACGAGGAGTGAAGGGAAAGTGCTGAATATAAAGGGTGAGACTGATGAGGGGGTGCAGGTGATGCTGATGATTAGTGATTGAGAGAGTGAGTGCAGGTGTGCGCCACGGAGGATTCTGGCGAATGTAGTGCACACACACAGGTGAAGGCAGATGAAGAGAGAAGAACGTGAACGTGACCGTGACACCATGATTTACTCACCCTCAAGCCATGTATATGACATTCTTCTTTCAGACGAATACAATCAGAGTTATATCAAGTCAAGTCACCTTCATTTATATAGCACTTTTTTAACAATATAGATTGTTTCAAAGCAGCTTTACAGCGATAATGGGAAATTAAAGTCACAGAGATTGTTTTGGCTTTACAGCAGCTCTAGAATAAAGTTATTGTCCAGCTAAAGTTAGTTTTTGATTCATTAATTTTTTATTGATTCACTTCCATTGCAAAGATCATTAGTTATTAACTTAGGGGCTGCTAACACAACATCGCTTTAACAGAAAACAGAAAACTTTAATGTGTTCTGGCCGTTCATTTGCACGACAACAGTGTTTCGAGCTCGAGAATGTAAACCTTGAAATAGGTTCCAAGGTGCAAGCTTTGAATTTTTTTTCAAAAACGCTATCATCTCCGTGTAAACTTCAAAAACGTGAATCTGTGAAAACGCTGACGGCGTGCACATGCATATTATGTGTTTAATCTATAGGTATGTGCATTTGAATGTGTGCATGCGAGTAGTCTTTCTTTACAAATTGACCTCACCAAATTACTTGTCTGGCCTGCATAATACAAAAAAAATGTGTCGCTTCCGCGTATCCATGCGAACTGGAATCATTTTGATAATGTTTTATCTGTACAGAGGTGAAGGAAGCCTCTGATATTAATAAACACCCTGACGCTTCCTAGCTTGATAATGGCTGTGGATTGCAACCATCAGTTTGAAGCTCGTAAAAGTGCATCTATCCATCATAAAAGTGCATCTATCCATCCATCCATCCATCATAAAAGTGCATCTATCCATCCATCCATCCATCATAAAAGTGATCCTAATGAAACAAAACGTTGAGTTTGTGTAAGAAAGATATTCATATTTAAAACTTTGTAAAGCAAAATAATGAACGAACATATGGATTCGACTTAAATCTAAAGCGCAACTTATGCAAGTAATGCGACGTACTGCTGATATTTACGCTATGCCAGCATGCACTACACTACACTACACTACTTGCGTTTTAGGTGTAAGTAGACTGCGTATGGCCGGAAGCTAGAATTTTACTTTGTAAATAGGAATATATTTCTTACACAAACTTATCGCTTTGCTTCAGAAGGCCTTTATTAACCCCCCCAGAGCCGTGTGGAGCACTTTTATGATGGATGGATGGATGCACTTTTTTGAGCTTTAAACTTATGGTTGCAATCCACTGCCATTATAAAGCTCAGAAGCATCAGTGTGTTTATTAATATTACTCCGATTGTGTTTGTCTGAAAGAAGAAAGTCATATACACCTAGGATGGTTTCAGGGCTGATAAATCATGGGGTAATTTTCATTTTAATGTGAACTACTCATTTAACAACTTATTTTTTATCATTAATAATTTATTAAAATGTTCAAGAACAATAGACTTCTATGAAATGTATTTTTTTCATTCAGAAAAATCCTTTTTGATTTTTATTATTACTTTTATGATTTAAAACAAATATATCATCCAAAACGGTGGTAATCAAATAAAAGTTTAACACATTTTTTTATCCTTTTATTTTTTGGCAAAGTGCTGCAAAACAGATTTACTCAATTAAACCATGGACAAAAAAAATTATTATTGTTGTTGTTAATATTATTTTAATATTTTTACGCTTGCATGTGATTGTTTTAAACCCGTGTTTAGATCCGTGTTTCCCCCTTGTCCGACCCGACCCGCACACGTATCCGACACGGTTGGATATTTTTCACCCGTTTGAGCAAAATTTGCGGGTCACCCGTCGGGTACCCGCACCCGTGCAGGACTCTAGGGAGGCTTACAGAGAGCCTTGTAACTTGATACAAAAGTACACAGAATTCTAAGGAGTACTTAGTATAAGGCCCTTCTCAGGAAAGGGCAGTATCACTCATGTTCAACCTAAGAGAGCTCAGCTGGAAAAGGGGGTCTCTGATGGGCGGAGGACTCGACAGGATAACTAGCACAAGAGGAGGCCTAACTCCCTATTATACTATAGAGACAGCCCTACCAAGAACAGAGCTCTCAGAGAATCATGCCACAATTCACGTCTATTGCGATCTCAAAATTCTGGTCAGTTACTAATACCTAGAATATCAAAATCGACTGCTGGCGGTAGATCCATCTCCTATTTAGCACCAAAACTCTGGAACAGTCTTCCTAACATTATCCGGGAAGCAGACACACTCTGTCAGTTCAAAGCTAGATTAAAGACACATCTCTTTGGCCTAGTATACACATAACGCATTATAGACTTCTATAATTCAATGTTAGGCTGCATAGATTAGGTCAGCCGGAACCCGGAACACTTCCCATAAATCCTGATGTACTTGTTACATCATAAGATGGATGGCGTCTACGCTAATATTAGTCTCTCTGTTTATCCCGAGGTTTATCGCAGTCCGCCGGATCCAGGCCGTATCCAGATCTGATGAAGGACCTGCGCCTGGACACGACGACCACGCAGTCCTGAAGTGTCAACTAGTCTCTCCCCTGTGAAGGCCTCCCTCCCTTCCCTTTATCTCTGTACAGATAAAACGTTGTCGTTTTATCTGTACAGAGTCACCACGTGGCTTTGCTGACACGATAAATAATTCTGTATTATAAATTTTTAAGGCCAGACAAGTAGTTTGTTGAGGGTTCATTTGTAAAGGACTACACGCCTTAGGGGTGGGAATCTCTAGGCACCTCATGATTCGATTACGATTCAGAGGGTAATGATTATTGATGATTAAATTAACTATCGTTTATTATGTCCCAACATTGCAAAGAACCAACAGGAAAATAAATGTGTGCCTGTACTAGCAGCATACTTGTAGTAAATTAATACAAACTTCAGCATATTCTGAATCTCTAGCATTTAATAATAGACTTCTAACCACCATCCTCTTGTTATTTCCAATGAGCAATATAATCCTTCAGACAAAAAACATTTTGCTGTAGCAAATTCACAAACAGTTTTCATTAAAAAAATATAGAATTATGTACCAGCAGCTCTCATATAATGCTTGTGGACTTACGCATATTCTGAGTAATTAGTAACATACAAAGCCGCTCTTATACACAACTAAATAATAAAGAGTTATGACTTGAAATGTTTGCTGTATAGCACAATCAAAAACAGCTTATACAAAAAAAGTGAATGAACATCTGCAGAGAGAACAGTCAAACTGTAACTTTTTGTGACTGGCATTGCACATATTGCAGGGCAGTATAATGACAGCGTAACAGATCGGTTTACAGTATATTGATGTGAAAACTAAACAATACAGAAAGCAGCTCTCATACAAAAAATACTAAATAGGTAACAATGAAATTGGCAATTTTCCATACGTTAGCTTTTAGAGGGCGCCGTTCGAATTTGGCGCTCAGCCATCATGCGTCTGTTATGTGCGCGACTCTATTATGTGCACGCCACAGACTGTCCGCGCACTGCACGTCCACTTTAGAGTTCTGCCTTTTGCGTTCCATCAATATTACGTTATTCCAAAAAATATATTTTTTTTTTAGAAAATCGATTTTTGACATTTGTGAATCGATTCAGAATCGTCCACGTCCGCATCGCAATGCATCTAAGAATCGAATTTTCCCCCCACCCCTAACACGCCTGCGCACATATATATTCAAATGCGCATACCTATGGACTGAACATGTGATGCGCACGTGCAGTGTTTGTGCAGAGGTTTGCGCAGAGATAACCGATTATCGTTTGCACCTTGGAACCTATTTCCGGGAGTGTGTTCACGAGCCACCAGGCACTGTTTTGTGCGGATGAGGGGCCGGAGCACGTTAAGGTTTTCTGTTAGAGCGGTGTCGTGTTAGCGGCCCCTACGTTAATAACTAATGATCTTTACAACGGAAGTGAATCAATCAAAACTAACTTTAGCTGGACAATAACTTTATCCTTGAGCTGCTGTAAAGCCGAAACAATCTCTGTTACTGTAATTTCCTATTATCACTGTAAAGCTGCTTTGAAATAATTCATATTGTTAAAAGCGCTATATAAATTAAGGTGCCTTGACTTGACTTGACTGGACAAAGCTATCCAGGCGGAGGTCAGGGATTGCAGTATTCGGCAGGAAGACTCTCTAAACGAGAGGAGGTAATACAATCTCAGGTAACACTTTATTTTGATGGTCCCTTTTGAACATTCTGTTGACTATAAGTAGCTTTGCAACTACATGTCAACTAACTTTCATTAGAGTATTAGTAGAGTGTCTGCTTAATATCTACTAACTCTTTATTGTGATGCTCCTCCAACAGACATTCTACTGACTATAAGTAACTTTGCAACTACATGTCAACTTATTCTAACCCTAACCCTACCAGTCTACTAATACTCTACTAACACTCTAATGAGAGTTAGTAGACATGTAGGTGCGACGCTACTTATAGTCAACAGAATGTGTTAAAGGCACCATCAAAATAAAGTGAAACCCAATCTCATACTAAGGCTGCTTAAAGAGGATGCTCACAGAGAACCATGCCACTCCATAATGCCAACATTAAGAGACCAGAGGCCTTTAGCAAAGAGAGCTAGACCATTCAAATTCACAATCCCAGTGGTCAGCTGAAGGGAGTGGAGGCTTCGACCAAACAACTCTCAATAGATGAGCGAAAGCCTAACAACACTCTAACAGGCTTGTTTTAACAAAGAGCTCTAGATAGTGAAGGCCTTAACTGGATAATTCTCTAGAATGAGAGGAGGCATGACTACACTACTCTTAAGGAAGCCGTCCTATCAGGGGGTTACTGAAAGGGGTTACTAAATAGCAAATAAATACATTTTTGAGAATGAGAGCAGATGTTATCGGCCTCCAAGGGAAGGAGGGTAGGATTTTTTTACCCTCATCAATTCTAGAGCGCTGTAAGTGTCTACATTGAATCACTTCCCTGAGATAAAGTGTCTTCTTCCTCGCCTCATGCCTCCTCTGCAACCTGCTTCTCGGAGGAGGAGGACGCGAGCGACACTATCCCTCTGGTCCTGTCTTTGGTTGTGAGCCCAAGTTGGGCCAGTTCCCCCGGCAGTTTGGGCATGGACCTGGGCCAGCGGTGTATGAATGTTTTAAAGGCTGCACACCACGCCTTCGCCTCCTTACACTTATCGACCACCGCCTCAATGGATATGTTGAATAGTTCAGAAGCGAAACCAGTGCACAGGGGAGAAAGCCCTTCTCTGTGTCCCGATGCTAGCCAGGTTCACCCACTGATGTCTCTCTGTGGCCACCATTGCTGCCATCAATCTGCTGATCACAGCAGAGGTCTGTTTACTGGCCCAGAGAGCGAGATCTGTGGTGTGGAGCAGCTCAGCCATCGCATCAGGGGAAAGACCCTGACCCTAGTCCAGGTCCCTCAGCAGATCGGCTTCGTATGCTTGCAGCACATATGCCATTTAAGCGATGTTGTCCCTAGGGGCTTAGACGGCAGGGTCAGAGCCTTCAATAATGATGTTTCCCCCTTTGAGAGATAGCTCACTAGCGTCTCTTCAATAGGAGGCACCGACACATATTAGTGCTCACGCATCCCCTCGACATTTGCATAGTTAGAATGCTGAAATCAATGGATACAAGCTAAATATGGTTTCTTCCATGCTCTCTCATTCCCCATCGGGTCTTGTCAAGACGCAGTGCGAGTTCCCATTTAGAAAGGGAACACAAATACTACAGTTGACTTACAATTATCCATCCTATCACACACCCTGATAAAATATAATTTTATGGATGACACTAGTCTGTGATTATTTCTGTATTTTAAAAAGTTTTGTAGATTATATATTTTGCAGCAGTGAATAAATGCATCATATTGTGAACAAAATGAATGATTATCAGTTAATTAGACTTCCTCATAGGTTTTTCTGCACATCAATTACTGCATTGCTGTAAGTGGCAAAGACAAATTATGTTGACACATATTTCAAAGGAGATTGATCATGCATTCTCCAGTGTCTATTGGTTGGGAAAGTGACCCTAATAAGCGTGTACCATATAAGCACACTTCAGAAAGCTTCTTTTTACACAACAGATGCACATAGCCCTACAGTGGGATCATTTAATCAATATTGTGTTTATAGACATAAATATTGACTCGACTGTATTAAACACTTTATACTTTTGCAGGAATCACACTGTGGGATCAAGAAAAGCTAAAGCAGAGTCTACGAGAGCGTCCCCAAATTAACACAATTTTCAAAGTCACAGCTTCAGACTCCATTCAGGACAAATCAAGTTTACTGAACATTGACGGCCCTCTGAAACTGAGTGTTTTAGGTGGACTCGTCAATGTCACTGGAGCAGCCAAATATCTCAATGACACCAAGAAGTCTTTCAAACAGCAGAGACTGTCGCTACTTTATCATTCAACCAGCAGGTTTGAAGAACTGACCATGAACCACTTGGCACCTGAAAATATAGTTCATCACGAGGTGTTTGAAATTGACGCAGCGACACACGTGGTGACAGCAGTGCTGTATGGAGCAGACGCCTGCTTTGTGTTTGATAGAGAAGTTTCCTCAGATGAGGAAATAAAGACAGTAGAAGGAGAAGCAAAAGTGGCCTTAGAGAAGCTCAAACTAATTTCAGTAAACGTTAATCTGAAGATGAATGATGCTCAGAAGGACGCAGTCCAAAAATTCACATGCACGTTTTATGGTGACTTCCAGCTACCGTCTAACCCGACCTCTTTTGAAGATGCGTTGAAGGTTTTCACTGATCTTCCAAACCTGCTGGGAGAAAAGAAAGAGCTGGCAGTTCCTCTGAGGGTTTGGCTTTTTCCTCTGGACAAACTTCTCTCAAAAGCTTCCAAACTTCAGAAGGACATCAGCATGGATCTAATCATTAAAACTGAATCAGTGATTGAGATTTTGAATATAACTGAGATGAAATGCAATGACCTTCTGGAAGACTCGCCTGCCTTGACTTCTGCTGAATTCCATGATACAATCTTGCAAATGAAGCAAAACTGCTACATGTACAGACTGAGACTCATGAAGAAACTCGGCTCTCTGCTGCCAAACATCCGTGGAGACGTGATGAAGGAAACTGACCTGAATGATCTTCTACAAGAACATGATGAATCTCCATTCAGAGGACGAGACCTGGCAGAATGGCTGAAAGAGAGAGAAAGAGAGTCTAATATCATTAAATCAGTCCTCAGACAGCTGAAGGATGCTGGTGCACAGGCAGAAGACAACATGGATCTGATCTTGATGGATCTGGAGGTTGGAAATCTGGTCTGCTACACATTCACATCATTGGACTGGTCGGATGTTCTTCTTCATAAACAAACCATCTATCTGAATCCTTCAACAAATGTAGAAACTGATGAGAACAGCCCTGATCCAGAGCAGAAGTCTTGGCTCACTCCTGAGATCCAAAAGACACTGAGGAGCAACTTGAAGATATTTAAGAACTTGATTGATTCAAAAGACCGTAAATCAGCCAAGTTCATTGTGTCCTCAAAGGAAATGAAGAATAATCCAGGTTCCTGCATTCTGCTGTATGAAAGTGAATGTGATGAAGCCGTTTGCTTTATTCCTCCATCCAAACCAGCCTGTCCAATCAGTGAAGAGATCAAAGATAATAATGTGGTTCTGAAGGTTCCTCCATCATGTCCTGAAACAGTGGAGCTCAGAATACTGTACAAACGTAAGCAGGATAAAGTCTGGAGATCTAAACCTGTGCTGAAGGGTCAACCCACAGTTACTCTGACTGATCTGAGAGCAGGAACTGAGTATGAGATCAAATGTGCAGCGCTGGGGAAACTCGACTACACCGTATACAGTGACGTCACTGAAGTTGTCACAAAGGTATGATGATAATTTATTTATGCTAAGCAACACATGCAGCAACAAAGAGTCACAAATGTCAGTTGCGCAGTAACACTGATGTAATGCGCTCACCGGTGTGTTTGTGGAGTCATTTACAACGCCGTCGAATGCGGCTCAACAAATCAGAATCAAGGACCGGAACTATCCGTTTTATAAATTTAATTTAATAATGATATTCTGTTCTACTGCTAATATTCAGCAGTGTTGGGTCTGTGGACACAGAATATAATGCAGTTGTAGATTGTAAAGATGTTCGATCAAGTGTCATTGTTGACACTGTCATTTAATCAGATATATTGTGTTTGTGTAAATAGTCTTTGAGTTTGATCAAGTTCCTCTAAAACATATTACAGAGCCAGAAGACACAGAAACCCAGAGAGGATCATTTCCAGAGTCTCTCAGACTCAACAGCCAAGAGAAGAAGTAAGACATGGACCCTTTCATCTGCTCTGAACATCTCCATCAATAAAGAGCGTGTGAATCATGATTAGAATAGAGCTGTACTGAAAGAAAACACTTTGATTGCGACTTTGTCACAATGATCCGGTTTGTTTTCTGTGAGAAACAGTCTGATCCTCAGTGAGTTTGTTCTCTGCAGATCAATCAACCGTTCATATTTCTCTGGTCAGCTGGATGGACGTCAGTCCAGTGTTAATGTGTTTCTCATATCAGGATACTGTGGGCTGGAGAATCAAGGGTCCTCCTCCTGCTTGAATGCAGTTCTTCAGACGCTCTTCACGACGAAGGGATTCAGGCAACATGTCGAGAGGTAAAGAAACATCTTTCACTTCCAGCAGTGGAAACAACATGACAAACAGCCGACCGATAAACACTCAATGTCTTCTGTAGTTTGGACAGATACGGTGTTTCATCTGATGGACACTTGGCTGAAGAGTTGAAGAAGTTGTTCAGTGAATTAGAAACACAACAGAAAACTGCAGTTTCAGCAGCTGGAGTCATGAAGAGCCTCGGCATTACAGACGGTTGGTCTCTTTATTGCTGTTTCCAGCATTCAGTCAATGTTTCTGCTGATAAACGTTACTCAATATAAGTGTTTGATTGTTATTTGCTTTCTCTCCATCAAACCCAAAGTTCATGAACAACGAGACGCAGCAGAACTTCTACATTTGATCCTTGAAAAGACTCCTGGATCCTCTGAGGTAACTAGTTTCTTCTGGGTTATTCTGTCATCTTTTGTCTCTTTCATGAGGAGCATCTATCATCATCTCACAGCAGTTCAGCTCTGGAAGTGTTTCTCAGAGAACGCTCAGAGACATTATTGCCTCATATTTGGTTTAGATCTCCTGTACAAACACCAGAGAGACAATCCTTATAGCGATCAGATGCAGAAAGAAGACGATAGAGGAGTCAGATAGATGATAAAGTCATTACCAGGGATACAGCAGCATAAACAGAGCAGATCAGTCCCAAGGTCAGCGGCGAACAGAGGTCATACATGAGCAGTCCATTCCTGTAAACAGAACCAAGGACAAGTGTTTGTTAGCTCTGGGATGGGAAGTCTGTTGACCAGTGGGCAGAGGACAGGAGTGAAAGCAGGGAAAAAAACACAAACAAAAACACGTTGACAAGACGGATAGAGAGGCATGGGTGAATATGAGAGGCATAAAACACACTGGCAGTGAGACAGGGCAAGAAGGAAGAGAATATAAAGCAAAGAAATCAAGGAGAGAGTAGAAACAGCTGCGAGGCAAAACACTACTGTGCTGACTGTTGAACACAATCAGCTGCTAATGGCCGCTACATGGAAAAGATGAAAACAAAGATTAGAGTGAAGAGAAGGAGAGATAACACTTGAGTTCTGACACGATATTTGTAACAAAAACAAATGAACTTATTACACTTATAAAATTAACTAGATTAAAAAGTTCGTCGAGACAAACTTTAAGTTGGCTTGACAAAGCCGGACCAGAAAGTTTGAAGAAGTTTAAAGTTTAAATTAGTTTGAAGTTTAAAGTAATTTGAAGTTTAACCCTCTGGGGTCTGAGGTGTTTTCTGGCCCTGGAGGTGTTCTGACATGCTCTGACATTTGTACTTATTTCTGTTACTTGTGACATTTTCATGGCTAAAGTCTAATTACACTGTATTCAGCACAAACTCTGCTACAATAATATATCAACAGCATGTGTGTAAAAGTTTGTAGTTTTGAGATAATGACATTTATGCGTGGTTTGTGAAAATACAAAAAAAAATTCTCACTGAAATAAGGCCATGAAACCCATACTGATTATTTCTTCACAAGACTTTTGAAAATTGTATGACGTAGCCTAGAATATTTGCTCCAAACTGATCATTCAGAGAAGACAATATATTGATTTAAAAATTTGTACGACGTGTTTTGTGTGAGAAAGCTTTATGCGGAGGTCATTAATATGTAAGCTCTTCACACCTGAGAAAGACAAAGACCCTCCCCTAACGGCCCTATTAGGAGCTATCAGGCCCTATCATTCTGACCAACCTTTCACAAAGAATGAGGAGATTTAAAAAAGAATGGCTTTTTGATTGTTTGGATTTATTTACAACACAACATAGTCCAAAGATACACAACAAATGACAAAAAAGCACTTATTGAAAACAATGATCCAAAGACAGAGACCTTTGTGCCATTCCTGAAAACATTGTACATACCTTTCATTTCCAAGGTGTTTGATTTTCACTTTTCACTTTACCATGTTCATGTACAGAGACTCATGTGAATGTTGAAGTCAGCAGGACTCAGTGGCATCTGGGCCCTGAAAAAAAAAAAAAAAGTGAACATACTGATTATAGGCCTGCACGATTTTGGGAATACATTTTAGATTTTTTTGGTTAAAATTGCTTTTTAAAATTCACAGAATACACACACACACACACACACACACACACAAATGTTTCCAACAATATATAATATAATGAACACCAGGTTTGTTGTGCCTTGTAGGCATAGGCTATGGGCAGTGCTGGGTAAAATAATAATAACAATAACCTATAGCAGCCTATAAATCTTCCAAAAGATTTCAGTAACAACTAAGCTAGAGAAAAATATATTGATTATCATGTTACTTCAAATGTTTCCATTCGTTATGATGATATGAAATGAGATAATAGTAAAAACATGAAGCCGTTTGGTGCAATATGCTTTTCAAACGCGATCGCGATCCAAAATATCAAACATTCAAACGCGATCGCGCTCAAATATGATACATTATGGTTACCATACATATCTACATTTGAGCAGATATCCACAAACCCAGTAACAGTAAACACGGGTCTAAATATTATAATATTCACCATATATCTAGCAACAGTTCGACTGCAATGTGAAGTTTATGCAACAATAACATTAACTAATATAATTAAGAATTTCTTACCTTACATCTTTCTTGTCTTCAAATCGCGTTCTTCTTCTTCTGGGGTAAATCCAATGTAAGCTCACGGTGCGCCTTTCAAACTCGACGAAAAGCAGAGACTGATGAAGTGTGGTGTTTTGTTTTTTGAGGTAATGAGCGCGATCGCGTTCCATGTGGAGATTTGCATGTGAATCTCTTTTGCGCTTGTGGGCGTGGTCAAATTAAAAATAATGAGCAAGCGTTTGAGAAGCTGGACATCTTGTTGTTTTTTTACAAATTACTTAAACAGAGAATATTTGTTTTCAGTTTGAATCCGATAATTTAAAAGTACACACTTAAATGATTATAAAGGTATATGGCTCATAAATGTGTGACAGGTATTCGCTGAGTTTTGTTTCAGTTTATAGACGTGCTCAAGAAAAAAAAGTTCACCGCGACGGAGAGGCAGAACGCACACCCTGTTTATTTTCTTTATTTTACAAAAGCACAATGTTTTGATTTGATTGTAAGTGGACACATACAAAAGTAGAAATATCACAGATAATTTTTTTATATTTCTTTTTTCTGTATGACCATAAATGACGGAGTAATTTAAGTTTATTGTGCTACAACGCGGGCGCGTTTGTCGACCCCAGAGGGTTAAATTAGTTTGAAGTTTAAAGTAGTTGAAAGTTGAAATTAGTTTGAAGTTGAAATTAGTTTAAAGGTTAAAGTAGTTTAAAGGTTAAAGTAGTTTAAAGTTTAAAGTAGTTTAAAGTTTGAATTAGTTTTAAATTAAAAAGTAGCTAGGGTGTTTCTAGTCGGTTGCTAAAGTGTCCTGGGTGGTTGCTATGTGGTTGCTAGGGTATTCTGGGTGGTTGCTAGGGTGTTCTGGGTGGTTGCTAGGCAGTTGCTAAGGTGTTCTTGGTGGTTACTATGGTCTTGCTAGGTGGTTGCTAGGGTATTCTGGGCGGTTGCTATGGTGTTGCTAAGCGGTTGCTAAGGTATTATGGATGGTTGCTAGGGTGTTCTGGGTGGTTACTAGGCGGTTGCTAGGGTGTTCTGGGTGGTTGCTAGGTGGTTGCTAGGGTTTTCTGGGGGGTTGCTAGGCGGTTGCTATGGTGTTCTGGGTGGTTGCTAGGGTGTTGCTAGGTGGCTGCTATGGTGTTCTGGGTGTTTGCTTATGGTGTTACTAGGCGGTTGCAAAGGTATTTTTGGTGGTTTCTAGGGTGTTCTGGGTGGTTGCTAGGTGGTTGCTAGGGTGTTCTGGTTGGTTGCTAGGGTGTTCTGGGTGGTTGCTAGGCAGTTGCTAGGGTGTTTTGGGTGGTTGCTAGGATGTTGCTAGGCGGTTGCTAGGGTGTTCTGTATGGTTGCTAAGGTGTTGCTAGGTGGTTGCTATGGGGTTTCTAGGCGGTTGCCAATGTATTTTTGGTGGTTTCTAGGGTGTTCTGGGTGGTTGCTAGGGCATTCAGGGTGGTTGCTAAGGTATTCTGGGTGGTTGCTATGGTGTTACTAGGCTGTTGGAAGTTGTCTCAGATGGTTACTATGGAGTTTTTATAGAGTTATTAGCATGATCTTGGCATGATTTAGCACTTAACTAATCGCTATTAGCATGTAGCTATTCAGTGCTAGCATGTGTAGCATGTTGGAAGTGCTGTTTGCTAGCATGAGTCAAAAGAGCCAAACCTCATCTCTATACGATGTTCTGATACAGAGATATAGGTCTTTCAAAACGGTTGCTAGGGTACTCAAGTTTGGTTGCTATGGAGTTGCTTGGGAGCTGGAAGCTTTAAACTTAAGAAGTTTAAAGTGGTTTGAAGTTTAGTTTGAAGTTTACTCAGAGTTTATGAATTTAGAGTTTATAAGTGTATAAATTGATGAGTTTATAAGTACGAGTTTTTGAGTTTAGAGTTAATAAGTTTAAATGAGTTTAAGAGTTCAAGAGTTCATAAGTCTATGAATTCATGAGTTTATAAGTTAATTAGTTCATAAGTGTATGAGGTTAGAGTTTATAAGTTTAAACAAAGTAAATTTAGTAGTTTGAAGTTTAAATTAGTTTGAAGTTTAATTTAGTTTGAAGTTTAAAGTAGTTTAAAGTTTAAAATAGTTTGAAGTAGATAGATGGATGAGTTTGTTAGTTTAAATGAGTCTCAATGGCTCATATAGACTTTATGCGCCAGAGAAACAAGGGCTCCGCCATCTTTAGAATATTGTCTTTGAACTTCCGTTTTTGCGGTCGCTCTGTATATCTCTATGGCATTGCTGTCTAGGAATAATTAGCTTTTGAAGTGGATTTACTGAATATAAAGTTAACGAAATTTAACGAAAGTTATCATGAGGATTGTAATGTTTAAACCAGATGTCTTAACAAATGTCAGTAGACCGGCAAGATTTTAAATTGAGCCGTTCATTCATAAATATGCAAGATCGCTGTGAAAATAAAACCGGAAGTCAAAAGACAACGAGTGCAGCGCTGAAAAGGGGGCGGGGCTACATAAGGTCTATAGTATATAGAACGGCAGTTTGGTTTAGTCTTCAAGGTGTTTAGATTTAAATTTTTGTCGGTTGGTGAGTTTGAATCTGAAAACATTCCACAATGTTAAGTCAATGGGAGTTTTTCCGAGTTTTGAAGTCCGATCAGTCTAAAAAGATATAGCATCTCGAGTCAGAACAGTCTGAAGGTCTGAGCCGAGTTTGGAGTATGTAGAGTTAAAGCTCTAGGATAGATCGAGTATAAATTTTTAGTAAGAAGAATAATAATAATATTAAGTTTAAGTACAATATCAGTAAGTTGGCTCTCTAAGCCAACTTAATTACTGATCAAAGTTACTACAGTAAATCTTCATGGTAGATTTTTATATTGGTGCTGATTTGTTGATTGAAAATCTTCCTAACATGTTCATTGCTTGAATTCCTAGTTAAAGTTGTGAGGAAAAGGAAGCAGCATCATATCTTTTCTTCTGTATTCTGATGTACATTATTGTAAAAGAATAAATGTAGGGCGAGACTTGGTTCTGTGCATCAGTGGTTGTTTGGATGCAGAGATATGGACGTGGGATAAAAATGGTTTCAGCAACTCATGCCACACTTCTTTCTGGCCGTCTCAGTCACAGCGCTGTTTAATGCTCTCTGCTGCTTACTCACTCAAGACCGATCCATGCTTTAAACTGGGAGTGTAAATCCGATACTTTGTCTCAATATGATCAGACATTGATTCCCTTATTCTGGGCATCCACTGTGTGATTTATGCTGTCAAACAAGCTTTCAAACTTAATTTTTCCATCAGAAGAGCTTGTGTCAATCGTTGATGATTGTATGGTCGCAGCTCGCATCGTGTGAGAGGAATTACGAGATGAGCCGAGTCGATACTATATAACTTCCTCCCAAGATCGTGATCATTTTTAAAAATGTTCAAAAAATCAGCTCGATATATTGGGAGTCAGCCCGCATTTCAATAGAGTAGGCTCTCCCCAATTCCATGCACACACATACATACGTGAACACACACACACACACACACACACACACACACACACACACACACACACACACACACAAAGAGTGTTTTTGAATGGAATGACCATGCTGTTCACTGCCATTCAACAAATCATTTGCACAGCCAAGTTTTTATTTACTCCAACCTCTGTGTTTAGTGCAAAAGCTCACCCAATTGCTGTGCATGCAGTACAGTCGTGCCGTGTACCAACTGCTGTGACACGATTATCAGGTTGACTGACTCATAACGCATGCAAGGGCCCATGACCTCAGAAGTGCACAGTCTACGCCCAGCTTTAGTCAGCAATATGATATTTGCCAATACATAGTTCCCACATGACGTCACAACATACGGGCATTTGCCGACCCGGCGCCATTTCTGAGGGCAGAACACAACATTCTTACAATGCAGAACACGAGAAGAAGAAGCTGAAACGGAAATTTTGTGATTTAAAAAGTGAAAATGGTCATCTCCTGCTGGGTCAATGGATGTTCCAATCGTGCCGGAGGTTCAGTTAAATTTAGTTTTTTAGCATTTGCCGACCCGGCGCCATTTCTGTGGGCAGAACAATAGTAGAAGAAGCTGAAGCGAGTTAATTTCGTGATAAAAAGTGAAAATGGTGATCTCCTGCTGGGTCAATGGATGTTTAAATCGTGTCGGAGGTTCAGTTAAATTTGGATTTTACAGTATACCCGTCATTAGACTTCGTGAATGTGAGAAGACTAAGCTTTTGTCAGAACAACGACGGAGGTAATGGCTGGCGAGGATAAACAGGAAAGAAACTCCCTCAAAACACGCAAGAATTTGTTGTTTTTTATTGCGAGTGTACACAAATATAAGTTAACACTTTGCAGTTTGAATTATGTCCTGTATGAACAAAATGACGAGATATTAAAAACATACAAAAACAACATTGTTTCCACTGTTCGATCGCGCCCGCGACTCTCTCACTCTCACACACACACATTCCAGCACGGCAATCTCAGATTATGTCCCTAAAGAACCCGCGTATAAAGTAGTTCCGCATTACATTAATTAATTTGCACGCGAGTTTTATTTATTTTCATACCGTGTATATTCATATTCATGCACATATTTCCAGGCTCGGAATTGCTCACATGTATTAAAACTCCTAGCCAATACCAGATAATGATACACATGATACTGTATCTAAGGCAAAGCTGCATAATCAGCGCTCAGTGCTTCCTTTGTTAGCGCATACGGATCCACACCATTTATGACTGAAATGTTCGCATTGTACCTCTCTCTGTCTTGTGTTAATAGAGTCTCTTTATAATCTCTGTCACTTTGTCTCTTCATGATTTTCGTAACATTATAAATAGAAAGAAATATTCGAAATTTGCTTGTAAAACTCATAGACAGTATGGTAAAACATTGTAAACACAGCAGCTTTTGCCCTCAAAGATGGCGTCTCCGGGGAGGTCACGTGACATTAATTGGCCTGTGGGAACTATGTATACCGCAAAACAGGCTGTGATACGATTACGATATGATTAGATTCAGGGCTATATTGATATTACGTGCCTATTTTACACAACCACTTTGATTTTTATTGTTCACATTTACATATAATAAAGATAGAGCAAATGTTATGTGTATGTGGTGTGCTGGCCGAGGGGAGTGCTTAGAGCTCAGAATTTGGCCTGAACCCCCAAAAAGCAAACGGCCAAAGGACAGTCGGCAGGCGGATTTACTAAAAGCCCCTCCAAAATTGAGTGATGTAAATTGGCAGGCTGGTGTTTCGTGAAGGTGCCTGGCATCATCACCGCATGTGATCGTTAGTTAACCCTTTGACGCCTACGAGCATTTGGACTGGTGAGATTAGTTCTCGTTTAGATCGAGAATAAGGTTTATTTTAGGTTTCAGACATTTAAATACACATATGTTCTAGGCTAGCAAAACAATACATTTATAGTTCATAAAATACACACTGCGTCTATGGAAGCGGCAATACAAATCCTTATAATTATAAATTGATGATGTGTTTAGACACACATTGTGGAGGTAACTCTTAAATTTACTCTATTCTTCTCGCACTTCACCAGCCACTTACTTTAATGTATTTCGGGAGAAGTGGATGAATTGACGTGTTGTAGGCCTAAATTCTCTGAACTGCCGTGCATGGAGGCGGCCATCGTGCGTTACAGATCAACTAACATGAATCATGATCAAAAACAACATTTGCTCTTTTTCATCACCACTAGGCTAGGGCAGGCAAAATGCAAGATTGTATATTTAAATCTATACTATATAATGCTTATAACTCACCAATAGCAGATTACAAGAGGACAACACGTCTGTTGTTTTCCTCTTAGCTATTCCGAGATGTGTCTGAAGTAAAAAAAAAAAAGGAGAATTTCTAATCCAAGAGGAAGAAAGATTAGTACAACGCTTACCCGAATAATAAAGGAATCAAAGTGACAGATTTATCACATTTGTGATAGGTCTTCCAATACTTTGGAAATGTATGTAAGAACTATTTTCTTTCAATTTTATTAATTCTATTTTTGTTTTTGTTTTTGACATTATATACATTACATAACCAAAACAACCTTCTTAAGAATTTAGCAGTGTATATATATATATATATATATATATATTTTTTTTTTTAGCAAACCCTACTCATGTGCAGGCAAACCCAGGAGAGCCTAAATGCAAGCTCATGCAGGTAAAAAAAAAATGCATTCTGCTGAATAATATAGTTTAAGTTTGGTGAACTCTGACCTGTGAATTTGTGAGGCCAAGGCTTTAGACTGCTTTATTAAAGGGCCTCTATTATGCTATTTTAAAGTTTCCTAATGTTCTTTTGGAGTCTCCTACAACATGTTTACATGCATCAAAGGTAAAAAATAAAATAAAATAAAAACTGTATTAATTAATACATTTGCACATCACCACATTTTCAATGATTCTCAAACGACTCGTGAGATGAATCAATCTCTCTAAATCCTTCCTTTCCTTGAGCTACTCTGCTCTCATTGGCCAGACAGCTCAGTGTGTTGTGATTGGCCTACCACGTGAAGCGGGCGTTGAAAACAATAGCATAGACTGGAGCATAGGCTGTAAAAAAAGATGGACGACTCCCCTTCATTCTCTTCAAATTGGTGAGAACTGAACATAGACAGTATAAGAAATGGAGACAGCGACCCCATAGATTTCAACGGTGAAAAGTGAAGTCAATTAAGGCTGATTTATACTTCTGCGTTGGACCTACGCTGGAGCCTCTACGCTGTAGGCAACGCATGGTTTTCATTTATACTTCTGCATCGTTGTCCGCGTTGACGCGCAGAGGGAGCATGTGAAACCCGAGGGAGCGGTCCTAGCAGACCAATCTCAACGCTTGCGTCCGCGTAGAGTTGACGAGTTGTTACATTTTTGGAGAGGTGCACGTCAGGGTACGCCGAAGGGTACGCGCGCTACACACAGCCTACGATGTAGCTACGGCGTGAGTTTGACGCAGAAGTATAAATTGGGCTTTAGAAGCACTCACTTCCTGATGGCTGAGCGTACTGCGCAGACTCAAACTGAGCTTGACGACGTAGATGTGACGTGAGCAACCCGTCTGTCTTCTAGTAGCTGTGCCGAGAGAAATCTGAATCATTCCCTTCTGAAACTTGCAGAGACGGAGAGTGTGAGTAGGAGCTGTCCATAAGCTAGGAGCAGGAGAAACTTTATGACTCTCTATGGGCTTCTCCCTTGACTTTATCTGACTTTTTGCCTCCACGTCCCCCCGATCGCCCGCAAGCTTCTCCTCCTGTCCATACGGTAATCTCTCTACTGTGCGACAGAGAGTTGCGTGGTTATGACGCAATCGTTAGCCTATTTTTAAAAATACTGCATCTACGGGGCCATAACGTAAGCTACAAGGTAATGGAGCCTTTTATACATTTTCGTGTTTCTTTAGAAATAAATAATGGACATATGGAGTCTTTAAACGCCTCAGATGTAAAGTTATTCGCTGTCAAAGTGACGCCAAAATGAATGGGAGTCAATGGGATGCTAACAGCAGGTGATGGTCTGATAGCCAATGGATGCCCCCATGTGTAAACAACAATATTTGTATAATTTATATATATATATATATATATATATATATATATATATATATATATATATATATACATACATATATATATATATATATATACATACATATATATATATATATATATATATTACAAAAATTATACAAATATTGTTGTTTACTCCTTCGTCGTCATGTGATATCCACACTGTTACAATAAACATTAAAATAAGATGCTGAAAAATTTATCTTGGAGTTTCAAAATGTTTTACAGATATTCCAGGGAAAGAAGAAACACTCAACCACCTGTCTGTATACAGGTAGCAATCATCGTCCCATTGAGGAAACAAATTCATTTTTTTCTTTGCCCATTACTTTGGACTCTGATCTCTCTGAGGACATCAGTGTTGTAAGTATTATGACTTAATAAATGCAATACTTTAAAGATTGAACCAAAGTAGCATTTACAAAAATACAATTATATATTAAATGAACTTCTTCACAATCTGAAATAAATGTCTTTTTACATATATTTCTGCAAAAACGGGCATGTTATGGCAGGCAAAATTGACTGCAGTTTACAGGTGCCATTTCCAATATTCATAAATATAATATAACTTGCCATGAGGAAAATCAACCAAGCAACACAATTTCAAATCAGCTCAAACAAACCATTTCTGACCTTTGCAGAGTTTCTCTCAGTAATCTGGAGCAGTAATGTCACATGTGTCTCCTCTAGAGTTTCAGAAGAGATCTCAACAATGTCTCAAATTGTGCAAAGAGGTTCAGCCATAACAAATGTTAAATTGGTTTAAATTTAACCATGATCCAATGATCTAATCTGCTCTCCACATTCATTTCTTACCTTAAAACTCTTACATCTGAGACAAACTATGTAGTTAAATACCCATTTAGTCTCCTGAGCATTGAAAGAGAAACTTCTGAGCAATGAAATATTCTTTGACTAAAGTCTTCACAAAATGCTTTATTTTTTAAGGCATCTTGAAATTTAGATCTTTAAAATTAAAATCCTGGTAGGAATAGGGGTTGATTGTTTTGATGCAATGAATAATTAATTTTTTCACCTTGTTTATTTGTACAAATTATTATGAGTTCGAAATGAGACCAGAAATGCAGAGGTTTTTTTTTTTTTTTTTTTTTTTTTTTGCTATGATTTCTTATTCTTAAACTGTATGCTTCAGATAAAAAGTTTTGAAGCACAGTTTGAAGTGATGCCCATGGACGGAGAGGATCAGCTGTTCTGTGAAATCTGCAACACTATGACTGACATGGAAACTGTGAGATTTATATTTTACTTGAAGTTTTTCAGCCCTGCATTAGTGTCTTTTAAAAAAATTAATGTAGAGCTTTAATAGTTTGTGCAAATCTCAGTGTTAGTGGAAATATGAACACTTGAGATGTGAAACCAGTTATTTCAGAAAGACAAACTGAGAAGTTTAACAAAGAATAATCTGGATTACAGATTAGAATAATATAGAGCTGGTAAGCCCCGCCCCCTTCCGCTAACCCCGCTGGACCTCGAGGTTGAAAAACCGTCAATGCAAGTGAATGGGAGAAAATAATTATTTTCTGGTCCCGTTTGAATTGTGCCATGAATGTGAACATATGTTGTCTGTGAATTTTTTATATAATCTTTCGTGTAAAGAATGCTACAATTTAGCGGGTAGAAGTTTGATACGGGTAGACTTTGTGTGAGAGCACTTTGTGGACTACAACTCTTCGCTGCTTTCGACGCGTTTGAAACGTCACCACCACTCGCACACGGACACTAGCTCACGGATCCCGCTAAACATGACTGTGTCTTTGGTGCACTTCACCGCCTTCTTTCAGGGAGAGGACAAAATCGTTGAGGTTGGCGAAAACCACGGGTAAGTCAACTTTATGAGGTGACGTCACATAGGCGACATGTAGTCTTTCTCGTTATGTCTTTTCCACAACTGCTAGCCGAAGAATCATACCATATACTGTCAAACTCGTAACATGAAAAGTTATATAAAAAATTCACAGACAACATATGTTCACATTCATGGCACAATTCAAACGGGACCAGAAAATAATTATTTTCTCCCATTCACTTGCATTGACGGTTTTTCAACCTCGAGGTCCAGTGGGGATTTACGGATGGGCGGGACTTACCAGCTCTATATGTTCCACCCTGATCTTGGTACAATTGAAAACATGCTGTTTTTTCTAAATAAAACCATATTTCTTCCAGAGGTGCTCTATTGTTGAGCTGCCAGAAGTCCTGACTCTACATTTGAAGAGGTTTTACTTGGATTACAACTACATGACTTTCAGGAAGAACAACTGTCCTGTTGAAATTCCTCTCCGGTTATCAGCTCAGGTTTGACTACTCTGTGATTCCCACGTGTGTAAAGCTAAATTTTTCTTGTTTTATTTCTGATTCTGACACTTCATTTATAACATATAGCCAACGTGAATGTGCTCCATTGATTCACTTTAGTGGTTTCAGTAGTGGACATCTGCATTCATAACCAGCTAAATATTATAGAGTATAGACCTGGTATCAATCAGGATTTGTGTATACAGTATATAGGAATGAATACAGTAGCAATATTTATAATGTTTTGATATTTTAAATATATGTCGTATCTGTTATTTCAGGAAGAGGGTGGTGTTCATCATGTCTATGACCTGTACGCTATAGTCAATCACACTGGTTCCCTCAGTGATGGACACTACTATGCTGACATCAAGTCATCTGAGGACCATCAGTGGTATCGATTTAATGACTTCAATGTGGACATGGTGAGTTTCTCTCCCTCTATTGAAATACTCTATACATACAATATATACTTTCATTTTCACATAGATCACAGTTGACATTTCTGCATTTATGATTTCTTGATTTGGGTATAAAGCTGACAAAGCAAACATCCAAAGCTGATATAACATGTAAACAAATGGAAGACTTGTGTAATCTTTGTGTAATGTGTACTGTCCGATGAAGATGAAGAAGATGCAAAAGGGTTCCAAAAAAAAAAAGAAGAGTTTAAGTAAAGCAAACTCCGGTAATTCCACAGGCATAGAACAAACAAAACGGCATGTGAAACATGACAATACTTAACAGAAGGGCTAATACACATGATGATAATGAACAGAATACTAACAGGTGCGATCTAATTAATCAGTAACCATTGTGATAAACTAGTGTCTGGATAATGAGAACAAATGAAAACAAAGGCAGGCAAACTGAGCATTACTGTGACAGTACATCACCCCCAACTGAGGAGAGAGGGTGAGGGCTCTGGAGGAGGACAAGGGACAAGCAAAGGGCTGGAGACTAGATGCGATGGTGGCGGGAGAAACCAAGGTGGTGATGATGGTGGAAGGAGCCAGGAGCAGGAGTAGCCAGGTGGTGACCCCGAGAGCAGCCAGGATGATAGCCCACGTCAAAGTCGATGGAGGAGGGGAGCCATGGTGGAGACTTGGCTGACGACAACCGGGTGAAGACTGACGGAGATAAAGCCGATGGAAATGGAGCTCTGGGCGCAGATGGAGAGCTAATCCCCTCCCATTCCGAAGGTGGTTTAACTCCTACAGTGGCCGTATTATTTCAAATCTGCCGGCAAACGCGAGCAAATCTCCCTCTCGCATTCGTCACGGTGCCACTGCGTGTAAAAAAAAAGAAAGGCGAAGCTTGTATGTCCCTCTTTGTCTAATGTATTTTCAAGATGGAGGTGCATCATGGCTTCCGCCATTCGAGCGACTCGCTCGTATGTATTCTAAATGGCAGATTATACACTTACGAGAATACTTAATTAGCTGGTTGAAGTGATTACACATTAATGAGAATGTATAATTTTGAAATAACAACTTGTTCTTTGCTAAAAATCAACTTAAAATATTATATAGTGTAGCTTTAAGCCAAAATGGGGATCAACCTTGAACAAATTGCAACAGAAGCAAACTCAACTGATTTTGTATCCTCAATATGTCCTGAGTAAGGAAAAAAAAGTCCAGAAGAATCCCATTAGGGGAAAGTTTGGAAAAAGACCCAAATATAGCCTATTCATACGCCTCTTCTTTCTTCTTCTTACGTGAATAGGGTAAATATTTTAACCTTTAGATATCACCATGAAAATTACTGAGTTGATTACTTACATCAAGACAAACAAAAAATGTATTACAAGTTTTTTGAAATTGTTTGTTAACATGGACAAATGGTGCATAATCTAATTACATATGTGCTAATTTGCATAAATACCATAACAGATCTAAACATTGGGTATAGCCAGGGGAAAATGTCTTGTTGAATCTTGTTGACACATAACAGTAAAAGACTTAATGTTAATGTCTGAATGGAACCCATTTAGGCAACCCATGAGCATTAATACACAGAGGCAGGAAGAAGTACTTTAAATCAGCCTTTATTAATTATTATTGCAGAGATGGGGTTTGGGGCAATGCAGAAGACAAAAGGTAAGTAAAATAAAAAGTGAATCCCCAGAAACAGTCCCACAAACCCCAAACCCCATCTCTGCAATAATAATTAATAAAGGCTGATTTCTAAAGTATACAAGCTGTGCTGTGTGACTGAAGTATTAGTGTATGTCGTCTTTCTTAAGTGTGTTTGTATAATTACTCACGACTTGTGTTATTTTTTTCCTCAAAGCGTTCCTTGAACGCCGTCTTCAGTAACGAGAGCTCCACACACAGGTATCAGTTTTATTTCTGATCACAGCAGCTTTAGAGACTTTTGTTCATGACAGATATTAATGTTTCTGTGAGCTCATATCTGAGCGGATCTTAAAGTGTGTGTTTCTCCACAGGAGTTCAGAAGCCTGTTTACTCGTGTACAGACACGGAGAGCAGTGTGAGTATCACAGTATTTCAGTCTGAAAGCTTTCTGCTGTAACATATTGACAATAAATGATTTGCAGAGTTCGGTCAGCAACAGACAATAAATCGTTCACAGCTATATGCCATAACCTACTGTAAAAAATACAATGTTAAACTTGTGCATATATGAGCCATTTCTTTTCTCTTCCTTGGATGTGTTTTGTGATAGTGTTTTGTGTGTTGATGTTGTCAGGAGCGGCTTTATAAACTCATCCTGTGTGACCGAATCTGAATCTTCTTCATCTGGACCTGCAGAGATCGCAGGAACTTTATTCTACAGAACACGGGAATATAAAGAATCTAAACCACACACTCAACTCTACAGTCTTTTAAAAAATATTCCTAAATGTATAAAAATAATTACATTGTGCATGTCACTCATGATTACTTGTGTTTCTAGATGAACAGTGGCTGTAAAACACCTGCACACATCTGTTAAAACTGCAGCTTTTCACATTAAACAAATAATCCAAGAAAAATATTTTTTATCTTTAATGTGAAAAATAGAAACCAACAAAACTGACATAACAAACAAGTAGAAACTTTTATGGAAAAAAAGAGCATTAAACCCAAATATTGTTGTGTTAGTGCATTAGTCTCAGACATGTGTTTATGACTGAATAAACATACACTCACACTCTCTTACACACACACACACACACACACACAGACACACAGACACACACTCTGATCCTTCATTGTAGAGCTCAGTTTGACAGGATCTGGTTTCTGAGTGTTAAAGAGCAGCACATCTGATAATCGTGTGTGTGTGTGTGTCAGCAGCAGACGTCAGTTTATCTCTTCTACTGAAATCAGATTCAGTTTATTCCTCAGACAGAAGAGCTGCAGAATTACACACTACACACACACACACACCAAACTGATATATATAGACACAAGGAACACATTTAATATGGGGTTGGAATATATATATATATATATATAAATATATATATATATATATATATATATATATATATATATATATATATATATATATATATATATATATATATATATATATATATATATATATATATATATATATATATATATATATATATATAGAGGAATACAACTGAATAGATGTGAACTAAAACACTGTCACTGACTGACACTCAGAATCACATGATGTTCAGTCTGAACTAAAGCAGATTGTGTTGGACTGGTCTGCTTTAATGATAGTAGGCATTGGTGTAATTGTTTTTTTTTATTTATTTTTTTTAACATTTCCTGAGAACTTTTTAGATTTTCTATCAGATATTAAAATATTGTTGTAAGGAAATATAGTTAAATTGCTGTATCTAAAAATAGACAGACAGTGTTTAATTTCTAGGGTGAGAGTGACTGATACTATTGAAACTTTGAGCTGTTTTAGAAACACAGTCTATTCGCAATGAAAGCGTTCAAACTGCAATATTAAACACACAGAACAACTGCAAAGAGTCCAATGTGTAAACGATATGATTTAGGCATTAAATCCAGCAGAAACTCCAGAACAATCTGCATATTTCTACACGCTCAGGACAGCCGTCAGTCCCTGAAGCTCACCGTCCGAGTTCAGCGTTTCTCCACTTTACACACTCTTATGATCCCAGTAAAGCCAGTCCAGCGTTTCTCCACTCTTACACACTCTTATGATCCCAGTAAAGCCAGTCCAGCGTTTCTCCACTTTACACACTCTTATGATCCCAGTAAAGCCAGTCCAGCGTTTCTCCACTCTTACACACTCTTATGATCCCAGTAAAGCCAGTCCAGCGTTTCTCCACTCTTACACACTCTTATGATCCCAGTAAAGCCAGTCCAGCGTTTCTCCACTCTTACACACTCTTATGATCCCAGTAAAGCCAGTCCAGCGTTTCTCCACTCTTACACACTCTTATGATCCCAGTAAAGCCAGTCCAGCGTTTCTCCACTCTTACAAACTCTTATGATCCCAGTAAAGCCAGTCCAGCGTTTCTCCACTTTACACACTCTTATGATCCCAGTAAAGCCAGTCTAGCGTTTCTCCACTCTTACACACTCTTATGATCCCAGTAAAGCCAGTCCAGCGTTTCTCCACTTTACACACTCTTATGATCCCAGTAAAGCCAGTCCAGCGTTTCTCCACTTTACACACTCTTATGATCCCAGTAAAGCCAGTCCAGCGTTTCTCCACTCTTACACACTCTTATGATCCCAGTAAAGCCAGTCCAGCGTTTCTCCACTTTACACACTCTTATGATCCCAGTAAAGCCAGTCCAGCGTTTCTCCACTTTACACACTCTTATGATCCCAGTAAAGCCAGTCCAGCGTTTCTCCACTTTACACACTCTTATGATCCCAGTAAGGCCAGTCCAGCGTTTCTCCACTCTTACACACTCTTGTGATCCCAGTAAAGCCAGTCTAGCGTTTCTCCACTCTTACACACTCTTATGATCCCAGTAAAGCCAATCCAGCGTTTCTCCACTTTACACACTCTTATGATCCCAGTAAAGCCAGTCTAGCGTTTCTCCACTCTTACACACTCTTATGATCCCAGTAAAGCCAGTCCAGCGTTTCTCCACTTTACACACTCTTATGATCCCAGTAAAGCCAGTCCAGCGTTTCTCCACTTTACACACTCTTATGATCCCAGTAAAGCCAGTCCAGCGTTTCTCCACTCTTACACACTCTTATGATCCCAGTAAAGCCAGTCCAGCGTTTCTCCACTCTTACACACTCTTATGATCCCAGTAAGGCCAGTCCAGCATTTCTCCACTCTTACACACTCTTATGATCCCAGTAAAGCCAGTCTAGCGTTTCTCCACTCTTACACACTCTTATGATCCCAGTAAAGCCAGTCCAGCGTTTCTCCACTCTTACACACTCTTATGATCCCAGTAAAGCCAGTCTAGCGTTTCTCCACTCTTACACACTCTTATGATCCCAGTAAAGCCAGTCCAGCGTTTCTCCACTCTTACACACTCTTATGATCCCAGTAAAGCCAGTCCAGCGTTTCTCCACTTTACACACTCTTATGATCCCAGTAAAGCCAGTCCAGCGTTTCTCCACTCTTACACACTCTTATGATCCCAGTAAAGCCAGTCCAGCGTTTCTCCACTCTTACACACTCTTATGATCCCAGTAAAGCCAGTCCGAGCTGTAATGTGATTGGTTAATGAGACATAATGAGACACAGCTGACACTCGTTGAGGATCCTCTTTCTCCAATGGCAGAGACAGAGGTTTGATCTTGTTGGAGCGTATCCCCTTTTCTGTCTGTTTAAAAAAAAAAAAAAAAAATTATAATAAACTTTTGTAATTTTGCATGAATACTCGTGTCTCCATGTCTTCCTGTCTTTAGTAGGGAACCTATGCGCGGATAATATTCTCTGGGTGAAATTCCCAGGGTGGTGTAGTCTAGATCAGTGGTTTTCAACCTCTCCTGCAGGGACCCCCTGACAGGCCATGGCTGCGTTCGAAACCGCAAACTTCCCTACTCAATCTCAAAAAAGAGTAGGCGAGCAAAAAATATGTACGAATCCAAAAGAGTAGGCGAGAATTACCTGGGTGACGTACTAATTATCGCGAGATTCGGACTTAAGTGCGTCCGAATATGCCTACTTTCCTACTATATAGTAGGCGAAAACAGTACGTGAAGGAAGCAGTACGTCCGAAACATCAGTATTCATAAAAGAGTAGGCGAGAAGTTCCCGGATGGCTTACTGCTTTCGGCCAGATTTTCGAGTGCTCAACCGATGGATACTCTTCTATCCCAGGAGGCCACGCGAGAGGATACGTCATTATCAAACATCGCAGAGATCAGAGACGCGGCGCTTTCAAATGTGAGTAAACACAGTTCCTTGTGTTAAAATTGCATGTGTTGAACTACTGTAGAGTAAACTGTTGAATTGTTGAAGGTGTAAAGACGTTACACAGTATAGTATAGTTGTGATTTTGCTGTAAAAACACGTTTTATTATGTATAACGTTAGCTAACGGGAGCTCCATTAAGGACAAGTTACGTCTCTGGATTTACATAAACCATATACATCTTAAAGACGCTTATTTTAAATGTCTATTTACATCTGACAGAAAAATCTTCAGTAAGTATTGCAGAAGAGCACATCACAACATGATATAGACATCTGAGTGATGAATGTGTGCTATTATGTAGAACAAATCTATAAAGTAATAAACATAAGTTATCTATTTTATTTGTCCATTACTGTTGATAAATTGAGGAACATTTATATTGGATAAAAAGTTAAAACAACCTCAACATGTAAATGTAGTGTTGAGCTCATAAATCACAGAGGTTTTGTGAATCTTGTCTGGATGTTACAGGGACAGATGAACGTGTTTATCCGGTGGAGAGTGGCTGAAGAAGGCTTTGAGTGAGTATACTACAGAAATGAATAATAAAATCTATTTAAATATTAAGTTGTAGTTTATTTTAATTATTGTAATTTCAAACAGAGCTATTACAGCACTTTTCTGATTCTTGATTTCTGTGCATTTGCTGCAGAGCTTCTGTGGTGGAGCAGGACCTGCAAGGGAAGATGATGGCGGCATTTGTGAAAAAAAGCGTTTTTGTCTTCTAGATAATACTGAAATCAAATGACATTGTGCGTTTAAAATGACTGCTTTTGTGTTATGTTTGTGCATTTTTGTAGGATCTGAAATGTCAGCGGCTGGTGTGAGCACTGAGGATGAGGAGCCCAGAGCTGAATCCTGGAGATGGTGCCATGGACGAGACCCTCCATCACTCCGCCTGCCCTTACGAGTCCCTCCATCACTCCACCTGCCCTTACGAGACCCTCCATCACTCCACCTGCCCTTACGAGACCCTCCATCACTCCACCAGCCCTTACGAGACCCTCCATCACTCCAACTGCCCTTACGAGTCCCTCCATCACTCCAACTGCCCTTACGAGTCCCTCCATCACTCCACCTGCCCTTACGAGACCCTCCATCACTCCACCTGCCCTTACGAGACCCTCCATCACTCCACCTGCCCTTACGAGACCCTCCATCACTCCAACTGCCCTTACGAGTCCCTCCATCACTCCGCCTGCCCTTACGAGACCCTCCATCACTCCGCCTGCCCTTACGAGACCCTCCATCACTCCACCTGCCCTTACGAGACCCTCCATCACTCCACCTGCCCTTACGAGACCCTCCATCACTCCAACTGCCCTTACGAGTCCCTCCATCACTCCACCTGCCCTTACGAGACCCTCCATCACTCCACCTGCCCTTACGGGTCCCTCCATCACTCCAACTGCCCTTACGAGTCCCTCCATCACTCCACCTGCCCTTACTCCAACTGTCCTTACAAGACCCTCCTTCACTCCACCTGCCCTTACTCCACCTGCCCTTACGAGACCCTCCATCACTCCACCTGCCCTTACGAGACCCTCCATCACTCCACCTGCCCTTACTCCAACTGTCCTTACAAGACCCTCCTTCACTCCACCTGCCCTTACTCCACCTGCCCTTACGAGACCCTCCATCACTCCACCTGCCCTTACTCCAACTGTTCTTACAAGACCCTCCTTCACTCCACCTGCCCTTACTCCACCTGTCCTTACGAGACCCTCCATCACTCCACCTGCCCTTACTCCAACTGTCCTTACAAGACCCTCCTTCACTCCACCTGCCCTTACTCCACCTGCCCTTACGAGACCCTCCATCACTCCACCTGTCCTGACGAGACCCTCCATCACTCCACCTGCCCTTACTCCAACTGTCCTTACAAGACCCTCCTTCACTCCACCTGCCCTTACTCCACCTGCCCTTACAAGACCCTCCATCACTCCACCTGCCCTTACGGGTCCCTCCATCACTCCACCTGCCCTTACGGGTCCCTCCATCACTCCAATTGCCCTTACGAGTCCCTCCATCACTCCACCTGCCCTTACTCCACCTGCCCTTACGAGACCCTCCATCACTCCACCTGCCCTTACAAGACCCTCCATCACTCCACCTGTCCTTACGAGACCCTCCATCACTCCACCTGCCCTTACTCCACCTGCCCTTACGAGACCCTCCATCACTCCACCTGCCCTTACAAGACCCTCCATCACTCCACCTGCCCTTACGGGTCCCTCCATCACTCCAATTGCCCTTACGAGTCCCTCCATCACTCCAACTGTCCTTACAAGACCCTCCATCACTCCACCTGCCCTTACGAGACCCTCCATCACTCCACCTGCCCTTACGAGACCCTCCATCACTCCACTTGCCCTTACGGGTCCCTCCATCACTCCAACTGCCCTTACGAGTCCCTCCATCACTCCACCTGTCCTTACGAGACCCTCCATCACTCCACCTGCCCTTACTCCAACTGTCCTTACGAGACCCTCCTTCACTCCACCTCCCCTTACCAGACCCTCCATCACTCCACCAGCCCTTACTCCACCTGCCCTTACAAGACCCTCCATCACTCCACCTGTCCTTACGAGACCCTCCATCACTCCACCTGCCCTTACTCCAACTGTCCTTACGAGACCCTCCTTCACTCCACCTGCCCTTACAAGACCCTCCATCACTCCACCAGCCCTTACTCCACCTGCCCTTACGAGACCATCCATCACTCCACCTGTCCTTACGAGACCCTCCTTCACTCCAACTGCCCTTACGAGTCCCTCCATCACTCCACCTGTCCTTACGAGACCCTCCTTCACTCCACCTGCCCTTACGAGACCCTCCATCACTCCACCTGCCCTTACTCCACCTGTCCTTACGAGACCCCCCATCACTCCACCTGCCCTTTTTTGACAGCACTGACGTAATCACAGACTTGCTCATCCCGATTTAAAATCTTAAATATCAAACGTGTTTGATATGATCAAACAAGACCCTCCATCACTCCACCTGCCCTTACGAGACCCTCCATCACTCCACCTGCCCTTACGAGACCCTCCTTCACTCCACCTGCCCTTTTTTGACAGCACTGACGTAATCACAGACTTGCTCATCCCGATTTAAAATCTTAAATATCAAACATGTTTGATATGATCGGGGCGAGCCCGATTTGTGTGAGAGCAGATCGGGAGGTGCAAGATTCGATCTGTGAACGCCTCACATTACACGAGTCCCTCCATCACTCCACCTGCCCTTACGAGACCCTCCATCACTCCCACCTGCCCTTACGAGACCCTCCATCACTCCTCCTGCCCTTACGAGACCCTCCATCACTCCAGCTGCCCTTACGAGACCCTCCATCACTCCACCTGCCCTTACGAGACCCTCCACCAGCCCTTATGAGACCCTCCATCACTCCACCTGCCCTTACGAGACCCTGCATCACTCCACCTGCCCTTATTGCCTCAGATTGTGAAGCACAACACATCACGCAACAACCTCAGCGCCTTCAGCCTACATACATGATTGTAGTTTGAATAAAGCTTTGTTTCATGTGTTGACTTGTATATGCATTTGTTTATTGTGTGATGGTCACTTTGATACATTCGTTTACTAATTTATTGTAAAAAACATCGTTGTCAGTAAATAAAATATAATTATTTAATGAATGCTTTATTTATTGTTTGAATGAAAATGTAGATATGTTCACTATATACACATCTAGAGTGTATTCATAGCTATTTCATATGACATGCATATTAATGATACTTTTTCACATATAAAATCAACAGTTTTCTCCAAAGGCGAATCTTTGCACAGCTGCCTTTTGTGCAGACATTACAAATGCTGAGGAAAACGTACTCGGTTACTAACGTAACCTCGGTTCTCTCTAGAGAGAGGAACGAGTACTGCGTAGAATACGCTAGGGGAAAATCCTTTTCCACGAGAATACTGAAGCCAAAAAATTATCCTTAATTTTGTATTAATGTAAAACGCGTTGCGGCAGCATACAGACATAGGCGAGGCAGCTCGCGCGCCTATTGGCTGGTCTGCTGGCAACTGCTTAAGCCTATCGAGCGAGACCTAGAGTGACGTCAGACCCAATGAGTCACGTCCCTGCGTCACGTCCCGCCCAAACGGGCGTGGCTTAGGTCTATAAATACCGCTCGCAGGCTTCATATCTCTGGTTTTTCATAGTCGAAGCAACCAGAGCGCGTGCAGGCACGGCAGGATACACAGTACTCGTTCCTCTCTCTAGAGAGAACCGAGGTTACGTTAGTAACCGAGTACGTTCTCTTACGAGAGATACTCTCGTACTGCATAGAATACGCTAGGGGAACCTACTGTAAAACGCCGTGCGTGCTGGGATCTGATACTATAGACTCAAGGGCGACAGCCCGGAGTTCATACAGTACACAATCACACAGGGGACTCACAGGGAATCCTGGAAGAGGAGGGGTTTAGCCACTATCTTACTATATGGCAGCATAGAGCAGCACTGCAATTCTCAATAGCTGCATAACTGACAGTGTCAGTTTATGAGATTTGGCCATACTAGACCGACAGTAGTCTGGCCTGTAGTGCGGGAACCTCTAGGTTGTAAAACCTTATAAATGTAGACGGAGAGGCCCAGCCTGCCGCCATACAAATATCTTGCAAGGCAATCCCACTTGACCAGGCCCACGATGAAGCCATGCTTCTCGTGGAGTGCGCCTTGACACCCAGTATAATTTTTTGGCTTCAGTATTCTCGTGGAAAAGGATTTTCCCCTAGCGTATTCTACGCAGTACGAGAGTATCTCTCGTAAGAGAACTGTTCTAGGTAGAGCTGTCAAGTTACTGATGTTATGAGGTATATATATATATATATATATATATATATATATATATATATATATATATATCTCATGGGTTTGCATACATAATATGATATTTTATACACAGGAAAAAATAACCTACAAGGTTGAATATCTTAATATATATTTTCTTAAATAATTCATTATAATACATAAAAAAAACAAAAAAAACATTTTTTGTTATTTATAGGCCTGAGGGATGAAAAGAGTTAAATTCAACAAGAAAAAGAAAAACAAAGCAGTAAGCCACTTTTGCTTGTGGATGAAAATGTTTGGATATAAAATAAAGAAATTAACAACATATTCAAGAGATGACAATTTTGTGATTTTGTAATAAAAATAAATAATATCGTTAAGGATAAAACGGTGGGTCACATTAGTAGGGTTAAATATCAAATTAACCCTAAATGTATAAAATAAATGGGCAGCAGTTTCTTCAAAAAGACCACAAAATGAGCAAGTTTAATCAATAAAGATATTTACAGATAGATTAATTAAACGTGTCGTTCAAATCTTTTAAGTTGTTGCGTGTGTGATAACGCGTCGTAGGTCACATGATAACGTCAACATGGCAGATGTCCGGCTCGCATTCATACTTAACGAGATCTGGCTATAAAGTACCTACTCTTTTAGCGCTCGTTAAGTAAGTACTTATTGAAATTAAGTACCTACTCATTGAGTATGCGGTTTTGGGCGCAGCCACTGTTTCTGTTTTAACCCTGAAATGGCACACCTGATTCAATTAATTAAAGGCTTAATGAGTAGTTGACTAATTGATTAATTGACTAAGTCCTACTCTTCCTACTCTAGAAACTACTCATTAATTGAATCAGGTGTGCCATTTCAGGGTTAAAACAGAAACATGGCCTGTCAGGGGGTCCCTGCTGGAGAGGTTGAAAACCACTGGTCTAGATCAAAACATATGTAGTGTTATTTTTCCCTCGTGGTTGCCACAACAGAATAACCCAGAAGAAACTAGTTACCTCAGAGGATCCAGGAGTCTTTTCAATGATCAAATGTAGAAGTTCTGCTGTGTCTCGTTGTTCATGAACTTGGGGTTTGAGGGAGAGTAAGCAAATAACAATCAAACACTTATATTGAATATTTATTTATATTGACTGAATAGTCAGGGGGCCAAAACTGATATTAAAACTTTGTTGGACACTTTTTGGTTCAAGTAGGGGAGAGCGGGGCACAACCTAACGCTTTTTGACTTTCTCAGTTTGTGTAAATCTACTTATGGTTCAGAGTATTTATTTTTTCCCACATTAATTTCCCACATGTCTAGTACAATTATGTGGTTTTGTTTTATTAATACAGTATATACTTTTTTCTTGATATACCCCGAAATAATGGAAGTGAAATGTGACAACATGCCCCATAGGTGGGGTACATTGTAACATGAGAGGGGCACATTGTAACATAACATATGGCAGCTTAAAATGTTATCTGATCGAATAAAAAAAATATACAAAACAAACTAAAATATTTTCTAAATAAAATACAATTAAAAAACGTTTTCAAATAAAATAATGGCAATTTTTAATAATTAAATATAAACTAATTTTTGAGTTTTGACTACGAACACATGAAAACACAGCTATACAACATAGTTCAAAACAAATAAATAATTAGTAATTTCTGAACATTGACTCTCAGTCTTTATTCACCTTTTTCTCACGTTTTCTCAATAAAATTAATAAAAGTATAGAATATAATAGCATATTTCTAATAGGGGCACATTGTAACGCAGTGTTACAACATGCCCCCGCCTGCACAACTGGGATTTAAACCCGGCTAGTGTCTTCTGCTAGTTAGCGAAGCATTAAATAACTATCTCAACTGTTAAATAACATCTTGGAGATTAAAATAATATCAGATTTGTCTTATTTTAAATAAACACAAAAAATAGAGATGAAAATTAACTTAAGTAAGAAACTTACTTTTGCTATGGTTTAATAAATGTCTATGGATATCTTCCAAAAAAATAATAATTTTGGCGGAATTTTTTTTTCTATATAGTGTTGATATGGCAACTAGTAAATACACAAAGTTTCGTCATCCAAGCATGTGCGGAAGTATTTAAAACAAGCGCGTTACAACTAACCCCGCGTTAGGTTGTGCCCCGCGCTCCCCTATACAACCTATCCAGTATTAATATTTAACCCCTCAACATGTGTTCTAGCCAGGTTGTCAGCTTAGAAAATGTTTTTTTTTGTCCATTTTAACACTATATTCTTAAAAGTGGTAAAAGCGGATTTTTTCCCCAAAGTGCTTCCATTTTCTTCCATGTTTCCTATTGTAATTTTGGGCAAATGTGCAATATAATCCAACTTATGTGCAAGCATGATCATTAAAAGATAATAATCAATAAATACCACAAGAGTATCACACCACAAGGGGCACTGTTGTGTCAGCACAGCTGTGATTTGGCAGCAGATTGAGGCAGGAGATCCAGAGAAGATGATCACAGCAGGTGTCAACAGTACAGTGTGAACAAAACTTTATAAAGGAGTGAATCACAGAATCACACAACAGATTAACTTGATCTTTTTGTCTACACAAACATTTACCTCAAGATTCTACCATTCTACCATCAAATGTTGCCAGAAACAGGTAAGCTAAACTGTTTTCTAACTAGCTATATACTTACCAGACATACACTCACCTAAAGGATTATTAGGAACACCATACTAATACTGTGTTTGACCCCCTTTCGCCTTCAGAACTGCCTTAATTCTACGTGGCATTGATTTAACAAGGTTCTGAAAGCATTCTTTAGAAATGTTGGCCCATATTGATAGGATAGCATCTTGCAGTTGATGGAGATTTGTGGGATGCACATCCAGGGCACAAAGCTCCCGTTCCACCACATCCCAAAGATGCTCTATTGGGTTGAGATCTGGTGACTGTGGGGGCCATTTTAGTACAGTGAACTCATTGTCATGTTCAAGAAACCAATTTGAAATGATTCGAGCTTTGTGACATGGTGCATTATCCTGCTGGAAGTAGCCATCAGAGGATGGGTACATGGTGGTCATAAAGGGATGGACATGGTCAGAAACAATGCTCGGGTAGGCCGTGGCATTTAAACGATGCCCAATTGGCACTAAGGGGCCTAAAGTGTGCCAAGAAAACATCCCCCACACCATTACACCACCACCACCAGCCTGCACAGTGGTAACAAGGCATGATGGATCCATGTTCTCATTCTGTTTACGTCAAATTCTGACTCTACCATCTGAATGTCTCAACAGAAATCGAGACTCATCAGACCAGGCAACATTTTTCCAGTCTTCAACTGTCCAATTTTGGTGAGCTCGTGCAAATTGTAGCCTCTTTTTCCTATTTGTAGTGGAGATGAGTGGTACCCGGTGGGGTCTTCTGCTGTTGTAGCCCATCCCCGTTGTGGCTTCACAAATGCTTTGCTGCATACCTCGGTTGTAACGAGTGGTTATTTCAGTCAAAGTTGCTCTTCTATCAGCTTGAATCAGTCGGCCCATTCTCCTCTGACCTCTAGCATCAACAAGGCATTTTCGCCCACAGGACTGCCGCATACTGGATGTTTTTCCCTTTTCACACCATTTTTTGTAAACCCTAGAAATGGTTGCGCGTGAAAATCCCAGTAAATGTAAGCTTAGCGTTAAGTTCTGCCAGGAAGACTCAATCAGCACGTCATGAATTAACTCACTTCTAACCAATCATGTGTTAACACTCTCAGTATAAAAGAATGGTACTTACATCCGTCTGAGTTCGCAGATACTGACGGCGCCAATTACCTCCATCCTCCCCACCACCACCAGGATGGTCCCTTCCTTTACCTCCAGGGGGTTGGCTGCGCCCCTGCCTTCATCTTCAGGCGGGATTTGCAGATTCCGTTACCCTCGCATTGCTTGCTAAGGACGGGGCCTACGCCAAAGACTATGCTTGCTGAGCTATTAATAAATTTACTCTTGTTATATCATTTTATCTCCCGAGTCTTTCTGGTAGAACTGAGCAGATTGTGAAATACTCAGACCGGCCCGTCTGGCACCAACAACCATGCCACGCTCAAAATTGCTTAAATCACCTTTCTTTCCCATTCTGACATTCAGTTTGGAGTTCAGGAGATTGTCTTGACCAGGACCACACCCCTAAATGCATTGAAGCAACTGCCATGTGATTGGTTGATTAGATAATTGCATTAATGAGAAATTGAACAGGTGTTCCTAATAATCCTTTAGGTGAGTGTATAGCTAGGCTAATTTACTTTCATAATTACTATCTTACTTACTAATAGGTAAATTAAGTTTTGTGCAGATGTGTAATGGAAATATTATGTTTTTAATTTATTTGCTGCACAGCAGCCTATTTTACAGTCTGCTATAGCTAAAAGTGTTAATAAGTTTGTTAGATAGCAAAGCCCTCAGCTTATGTCAGAGGACATTGCAGTGATCCACTCAGAAACCAATCAGACTAGTGTAGTGAAAAATTTCTTTGCCTTCAGATTAGATAACATGGATCCAGAGGGAGCTGTAAGCCTAGCGTCCAAAGAAAAAAAAAAAGAAAAAAAAAAATAGGAAGAGATATTGATTGGGAAAAATGTTTAATTTGTCAAGACAAATATGGAAAATACAGCCAAGATAAAGCCCTTTGATTGAAGTGATTTTTCAGGAAGTGGTGTCTTTGTGCTCTTTCTAGAGATTATTGGAGTATAATATTGTGCAATATTTTTGCAATATAATAGACACACACCATTATTTGCATTGCGCTTAGCTTGACCTTGCTTATTCAATCCATTCAGTCTCAAAGGGATGAGACTGACAACCTGAGAGCCAACCTCTGACAACCTGAGAGCCACTGCTTTGATGGGGAAAAACATACCTTTGCCATACGACTATTACATAGTTATTACTACTAACTAGTTACTAACCCCTAACCCTAAAGAAGTGAGAGAGCAGTTTTGTTAGGATGGAATTAATAACTATAGTGATATGTGAATTAAATATAATTTGTGTTACAACCTGGTACACTAATTAAGTCAAATAGCACCATAGACCATCATCTACAGTTCTAAATTTCCGCCTTGACATTAAAGTATTATAACTTGTGCAGCATTGCACTGTCTCTCCCTACAAGCTTTAAACTTAGCTTGACTCATTCCCATAGATATGGATACTGATTGATAGAGGTTTTGGCATACTAGGTTATGTTTCCAAGCTAATATTAACTTTGAAAACTGGTTCTCTTTAGGCGGAGATTGTTTTTTTCATGTTCTAGTTCTGTTGTCTCTTACACTGTACAATAAATGTTCATTCTGACACTTCAGCAGACATCCCATGAGTGTTGGCTTTCATTTGATACCATTTTTATGAATATGGTCCTTGTGGTTGTGGAGATATTCAACATTTACTGTTGGCATGTCGTGTTGAGCAGGAAACCAAAAAATTGGCCTGAAATTGCTTGTACAAGTCACACACAAAAAAAATTCAGCTTGACAACCACCCTAATATCTTACCTATGGGTGTCTTCTAACTAAAAAAAATAGGGTGACAGCTTGTACCAAAACATGTCCGCAAAAGTCTTAACGGAAGCCTTTTTCAGAATTGGCCCCCTGACTAGAATGCTGGAAACAGCAATAAAGAGACCAACCGTCTGTAATGCCGAGGCTCTTTGTGACTCCAGCTGCTGAAACTGCAGTTTTCTGTTGTGTTTCTAATTCACTGAACAACTTCTTCAACTCTTCAGCCAAGCGTCCATCAGATGAACCCAAACTACAGAAGACATTGAGTGTTTATCGATCGGCTGTTTGTCATGTTGTTTCCACTGCTGGAAGTGAAAGATGTTTCTTTACCTCTCGACATGTTGCCTGAATCCCTTCGTCATGAAGAGCGTCTGAAGAACTGCATTCAAGCAGGAGAAGGACCCTTGATTCTCCAGCCCACGGTATCCTGAAATGAGAAACACATTAACACTGGACTGACGTCCATCCAGCTGACCAGAGAAACTCCAGAAACACATCCAGCAGATCTTACAACATACAGAGCCATCGAGATCAGAAACTGACTCTACGGTTCAAAGCAAATGTTGGCTAGGTTTAAAAGTGAGTAGGTCTGGACTAAAAGCATTTTGATTCTGCATAAGCCAACCAATGTTCATCAGCTTTAACAGCAATGAGATGTGAGAAATGTGAGAAGAAAAGTCAGAAGCCCATGTGTATTAATAATGTCCATCTTCAGAAAACAAGCACAGACAGTAACGTGAGGCATCAATTCTTTTCTGTAGCAGGATATTTACATCTCCACAGGGTTTCAGGGATGGAGAAAGTGTTTAATTCAAATCATGATTCACATGCTTTACAGATGGAGATGTTCAGATCAGATGAAGGGTTCATGTCTTACTTCTGTTCTTGGCTGTTGAGTCAGTCTTCTTTGTGTTTGAGAGACTCTGGAAATGATCCTGTCTGGGTTCCTGTAACTTTTATAACAGTAATAGTCATGGAATGTCAAATACCAATTATCTGTCATAAAACAAGCACATGGGCCTCAAACGATGTGTGTTCACAATGTAAATAAAAATAAAACACACAACCTTTTCAGCAGCATCTCGTTGGTTCACTTCACTGGCTGCCATTGATCGGCTCGATTGCTCTTCATTTCTATGGAGGAAAATAAAACGCTCTATTAAATGTGCAGGTGATAAATATCACCATCATATCAGAAGAGTGTTTGAGAGACGCTGGAGAGACTTTGATGTTTCTCATTTGCAGTAACAGATCGAAAAGTGTTGATGTGTCACGTTACCTTTAGAAACGTATATTTAAAGTTCCCTTTCAAAGCTACAAACGATGCTGCGCTGCTCAGCGCATTGGGAACGTCTTTAAACGTGACCAGCTGTGAATATAGTGTGTAAACACGTCAATAGAATTGACCCGGAGGTAATATAGCCTTGATCGATGACGTCATTGCCGCGCACCCGCAAGGCCATAAATAGATGAGCCGCAGGTGCATCGTCAGGATCTTTTGTTTTCAGACCACTCTATGTATGTGTGCGTCAAGCAATCTCTCTCTCTCTCTCTTTCTCTCTCTCTCTCTCTACAAAACTCACTTCAGATCTTTATTAGGAGTTAGTGTTCATAACTGGCAGTGTGCAGATTTGTCTCCTTCTCATCTCAACAACAAGTGAAAAGAGTTTAAGTTAAAATAAATCAGCCGGTTAAAAAATTAGTCAACAGCAGAATAAGCGCTGTGTCCCTCCATGTTCTCGTCCTATGTCAGAACTGGATACACACGCTTACTGCTTTGTGTGTTTGGGGGAGGAGCATGCAGTCACTGCATTTGAGTCAAGCGAGTGCGAGCATTGCGAATTATTCACTGTCAAAATGCTTCGTGCTCGTCTTGGCTACTTTCAGTCTGCACCCACATCACCATCGTGGGGCTCCCAAATGGATTTGGCTGACGAGCAAGAGACGGGTCCGTCCCTTTCGCTTGCTCGTTCAGCAGATCCACACGTTTCCTTGCGTGATCCGGTTCACGCGAAGGACGATGATGAATCTCTTTGGTCTGTGGACTTCGAACAGCCATTCTCTGAGCATTCCTCGCACAACGATAAATCCGTCGAGGAATAACTTGAGGTGGTTACCCTCGCGGTGGCCAGGTTACAGCTTGTCTGGCCTCGCGAACAAGAGACCGCCAAACGCAGTAAGCTAGAGGATAGGTTTCTGTCCGGTGGCAAGTGGGAGGGGCCACGACATTAGTCTCTCCCCTTTTTCGAGGACCTCCATGATGAATTATCTAAATAATGGAGTAAACCATATACCTCGCGTATCTCTACGTGCCTTCAACGTCGACTTTTCTGACTATCATGGGTGCGAAGTCATGCGGGTATGCGGAGAAGCCCCAGGTTGAAGAGACGCTCGCGAGCTATCTCTCGCCTGGGTCTGCATCTTCGCTGAAGAAACCTACCCTCCCCTCAAAGCTGTGTAGAACAACGTCGGCTCTCGTGGGTAAAGCTTACCAAGCTGCATGGCAGGCTGGTGCTGCGCTGCACACCATGGCGGTGTTACAGGCGTACCAGGCTGACCTCTTGAAGGATTTGAGAGCGGGGGGGGGGACAATTGATGAGGAAGCTTTCACTGAGCTTCGTAGAGCCACAGACCTGTCTCTTCGTGCTACCAAGCAAACGGCCCGCACCATCGGCCGTTCAATGTCTGCTTTGGTGAGCACAGAGTGGCATCTGTGGCTGAATCTGTCTAGCATCAAAGACAAAGAGAGAGTCTTTTTGCGTCCAATCTTAGATCTTCGAGGCTTAAACAAAACGGTAAAAACGCTCAAGTTTAAAATGTTAACTTTTGATGTCTCATGTCTGAAGTCAAGGATAGGCGTCCAATGACATTGTAACCAATGACAGTAGTCAGTAAGTCCCGCCCCTCGACTGCCAAAAATAAAAGTGTTCGAGCGGGCAAAAGCAGCAGGCAAGAGGAGATCAAGCGCGAGAGCGTGCGGAATGATCATCGTTTCCTCATGTGTAGATCTGTTATCCTCTCACGAAAGTCATTTACTGCACGCGGCAGCATCAGTTGTGCGCTCCGTTAATTTTGTCATTGATTTTCCGCCATACCTTTTGCCCTCTGCCGTTCACAACGCCGGAGCAGGAGAGATCTCACAGACTGTGCCTAGTCTGTGCTCTTCAGGCCTATGTCCACCGCACTAGCCAGTGGCGTAAGTCAGAGCAACTGTTCGTCTGTTATGGGGGCCTTAACCGAGGGGCTGCTGCCACTAAGCAGACCATGTCTCATTGGGTCAGGGATGCTATTGCTCTTGCCTATGTGGCGCGATGTCAAGCTTTGCCAACGAGTCTTAGGGCTCACTCCACCAGGGGGGTCACCACCTTGGCAAGAGGTGCCCCCTTACAACATGTTTGTGATGCGGCAGGCTGGTCCTCTCCGCACACGTTCATAATATTTTATAGTTTGTATGATCATGCCACTCCGAGCTCTCACGTCCTTGAGTCGACATCACAAGCTAATGTCTGAGGCCTTCTTGCGTTCTTGTTGAGCACACCTACACAACCGTAAGGGGTCCAGAGCTTCGAGCATGGCGGCGAGGGCATTTTCATTCCCAATGCGCTAAGCAGCGCAGCATCGATTGTAGCTTTTGAAAGGAAACGCTCGGGGTTACTTAACTGTAACCTTGTTCCCTGAGAAAGCGGAACGAGATGCTGTGCTGCATTGCCGTGCTGAAGATGTCCCAGGCGTGCTCTTCAGAAAAATTATCCTGATGATACACCTGTGGCTCATCTATTTATAGCCTCGCGTCGCGGGTGTGCACCGATGACCTCATCAACCGAGGCTATATTACCTCCGGGTCAATTCTATTAATGTGTTACACACTATATTCACAGCTGGTCACGTTTAAAGACGTTCCCAATGCGCTGAGCAGCGCAGCATCTCGTTCCGCTTTTTCAGGGAACAAGGGTTACAGTAAAGTAACCCCAAGCATTCTCATAAGTGACGTCCCATACTATATGCACAACTCATATCAAACCATGTTACTGCAACATTCTGGAGACATAATGATGTCGTTACCTCAACAAAATGATCTCGTGGCCACGATTTATTATCACATTCCCACAAGTTTATATGTTGTGGCCACGACAAAACTAAGTGAACCTAACATACACACCTCACCGTACACAACAGGTTTTGTGAGGGAACGCAAATATCTTTGCGAGGGAATGCAAAAGTGTTGGGTGGGAACGCAAATAACTACGGTGACTGTAGTGGGACCATTCAGTTCACTTAGTTTTGTCGTGGCCACAACATATAAACTTGTGGGAACGTGAAAAATAAATCGTGGCCACGGATCCTGGATCTCAGCCGCCTGGATCTCTATGAGCAGCCGGCTGAGAGACAAGTCGAAGGGACGTCTGCAAAGTGCAATATAACCCAAAACATGGACTACAGCATTAACTCATAGTCAAAAATACAAAAGAAATGGTCATTAACTTCAATGTTACAAACTGTAGTGCCACCCAATTCAGTTTAGACATCAATGGTGACCTACTGGTCATACTGCACTGCTTTTGCACATTTTATATTATGAAACTTATTCAGTTACTTCACTCTAACACACCAAATTCTGTTCACACATCACTGCTCTAAAGTTGGTTATACAACACTTAGTTTGGGAAGTAATTGCACATAAAAAATAAGTAGGCCTATTCTTTACAAATTATATTGGTACTGTACGCAGCTAACATAATTAGTTACAACCATAGCTTTTGCATTATTTTTGCTTACTGAATTTGATGGCATTACACTGTATAACAGTGTGAAGTTATTGAATATTTTTTCTAATAAATAATCATACAAATTATGATTTTTTTTTTAATCAAACTAAGTAATGTAGTATAACCAGCAGGAGAGCAGTGATGTGTGAACTGAATTTGGTGACAGGAGCTGCTGTACAGTGTGTCACAGTGAAGCTATTGAATGTGTTTAATAATATAAAATGTGCAGAAGGGTTTTGGGATTTGCACTTTGCAGACGGCCCCTTGTTTGGACGTCTCTCAATCGGCTGGTTGGAGACAAATTTATATTATAAAGCTCGTTTTGAGGAGCATTGGGTTGTAGCTCGTTGTCTAGGTTACTGTGATTGTAAATAAGTGTCGTTTGTGATTTTACAACATTTAGCTCAAGAATATTGATCCGGGAAGTTCGAATAGCCTATGTGAATATATTGCCAACTTCACTGAACTCCTAAAGTTAAGCACTGACCGCATTTCTTTATATTTGAGTCCAAGTTCAAACACTATGAAACGCTCCATTAACGTACGGAGCTCTGAAACACTGCCAGCGGGACATTAAACAGGAAGTGTTTGTCCGAGCTCACAACAGGTTTTGCGTGGGAACACAAATATCCTACCCATACACAAAAGAATTATATTTGAAATATATTTTCTGGATATGTTTTGGAATATATGCAAATATTTGAAATTGGCCCAATAAATATATTTCATACTTATATTTCATATATTTTTGTTATATTTCAGAATATATTTCAATGTATTTGGAATATATGCCACATATATTTTTGACACTTTTGGGGACCCGTACAGAAAAAAATACATTGAAATATATTCTGAAATATAACAAAAATATATGAAATATAAGTATGAAATATATTTATTGGGCCAAATTCAAATATTTGCATATATTCCAAAACATATCCAGAAAATATATTTCTTTTGTGTATGGGTAAAACCCACCAATCAGATCTTCTGTGCTCCTTTTTCATTTGTGAAAATAGCAACAATTACAGTATTTGACTTCAGCAAGAAATGGAAATGTAATGATTTGGAAATGAACCTGAATTCACACAACAACAACAACAAAACAACAACAACAAACAAACAAAAAAAAAGTCTGTGTGTATCTAAAGAAGTTATGATGTTTTGAGCATTAATGCAAATATGACATTGTTTGAGATGTCTTTGTTATGACAACTTGACATAAACCAATACATCATAACCTCTCAGTGTCTTTGTCATGACAACTTGAATTGTCATAAATATGTCATAAACATGACATAGCAGATTAATTATCAAACTTAAGAAACCACTTAGCTTTATGGGTTAACATTTCATTAAACTGTTAGGTGGTTGGTTTTGACATTGGCTGTCATGAGGCCATTATAACTGTCATGAATGTTTTTCTTGACCTCAACTACAGTGGTACAAATTTAATTTGTCATTAAAATGTTAGAATGGCTTCATGACAGCCAATGTCAAAACCAACCACATGACAGTTTAATGAAATGTTAACCCATAAAGCAAAGTGGTTTCTTAAGTTTGAAAAAAAAAAAAGATGGAAATCATGATATTAAATTTCTACGCAAATGGATGAGTAAGTTGATCGCGCGGGCGCAGCCGACAAGGAGTGTTTTTTGTGTGCATGTGAGTGTATTGCCCTCCCTCCCCGTTAATTACTATTGCGTGTCTTGAAATACGCCCCCTTTCACGTCTCATTTACAGAGAGAGAGAGATTGATCTGTTACAGCGAATTTCTCTGAGAAGATAATTACAAATAATTGTCCATGGATGAAAAGGTGGAAGAAAAGAAAAGGTGGAGCTGAAAAGTTACACGTAAAAAAAAAAGCGGCAGTTTAATGTCACATGATAGCCTAATAGTATGCCATGAGGATTCGTGTTAATGCAAAATAGTTTCAATCTTGATTCAGGAGTTGTACAGCTGAGTGGTGCAGTTTACTCTGCTGAGTACTGTATCTTACACTGCACCAAGATGATATCCCCTGACTAGCTGATTTGCAGTCTTGATAGTTTTATATTAATAACGTTGTATGTCTTAATGTTTTTCTGTCTGTTTCCCTTTGTTTTACAAATATGACCTAATATATGTTGTGTTACTTAAATAAATGTTTAAATAGCATTTATTTTTGTATTGTGTTATATTTTTATGCTATAAGTGGTGTTAAATATTATTCTGCACATTAATGAGCCAATGCGTTATGATGTGGGATGTGGTGGGCTGCTGTGGGCCAGAAAGTCCAGGGCCACTTTTTGGTCCCAGTCCGCTCCTGGTCAGAAGTCAGACTGGATCAGAACATTCAGTGTATTTACTAGGGGTGTGCATTGGCACTGCCCTCACGATTCGATTCGATTACGATTCACCAGGTAACGATTCGATTCAATTCGATTCTACGATGCATTGCGATGCATCAAAATTCTACTGCACACAACAAGGCAAAATTTTCATCAGTCATGAGGCAATACAAGCAGTCAGATATTGAACAACATATTTTATTGGCTGCTATGTGTGTATTATCACTCTCCTGTATCTTTGACATAAATGTCATTAAATAAAATAAAATTGAATGGTACAGGGTATTGGATATGACATTTTCAAACCTGAAAAAGAAAGCATAAATCACTGCTTTCAGTGCTTTGAATGAGAAATGTTTATCTTCTCTCTGCTTGAGAACCATTTGAAATTAAATTTCAACTTTATTGTCCAACTCAAGGCCAGAAAATAAACAGTGTAGGGTGTAACGGTTCACAAAATTCATGGTTCGGTTCAATACGATACACTTGTGTCACGGTTCGGTACGTTTTCGATACAGCAAAAAGAAAGAAATGCCAGAGAAATTTCCTTGATTTTTTTTTTTTTATGGATTTTTTTTTGATGGAGCTATAATTAACTCTTCTTAGGAGCATATAAAACAAAACAGCTCCTTGGAAAAAATTAAATGTAATATGTTGTGCTTATAAACAAATGTTTATTTTAGTTCAGATTAACATTTGAGGGCAGCAATGTTATTCATAATGTCGAAATAAATCCGACATAACGTTACTTGAAAGCATGATAGCCTACTATTCCTGCCAAACTTCCAAAGTTGCAGTTAGTGTTACTACAGTAAATCCATGGTGAATATTGCTGATCTGTGGACACTGGATAGTTCATTCATGTCACAATGTTTCTTCCTGGTTTCCACGTCAGCGCTGTTTGATCCGTTAATAATGGAGAAATGTGAATGTTTCTCACTAGATCTCGCAGCGATGTTATTACTTTAGTGGCGAGTTCAAATGCTTTCTTTACTGGATCTCTTAGCGTTGTGTAGTATAAGATCGGCTCGCGCTGCGTTGGTCCAAACTGATAAACAGTCCGTCACGAGTAGCTCAGTTTCGTTCGGCTTACATTGCGTTTGCCATTTGATGTTGTGGTCGCGCCAGCGTCTACATTATGAGCGCGCTCGCGACGCGCTTACATTTGAAATAACCATTCGGTTTGAAAATGCGTGCCTTGTACCGAACGGTTTAGTACGAATACGCGTAGGCCTACTGTTACACCCCTAAAACAGTGACATAATCGATTATGGCACTTTGCCGCATCGATGCTGAATCGTGCATGCCCCGCATTGCGATGCATCGCCGAATCGATTATTGTTGACACCACTAGTATTTACCCAGTTCCATCTGGTTGGAAGTCGGAGTCCTCACTACTCACTGGTACGGAGACGAGTTTGTTGAGGATCAGTGCTGATGGCTGTCGTGTCAATGAGGCCTTCAAAAGGGGAGAGTCTAGTTGACACAATCTCTGCTGACACTTCAGAGATGCGTTGTGGATGTGTCTAGGCTCAGGTCCTCCATCTGATCTGGATACGGCCCGGATCCGGCTGACTGCATCATGCATTATGGTCGTGTCTAGGTGCAGGTCATCCATCTGATCTGGATCCGGCCCGGATCCTGCCCGTTTCCACCGAGCAGAACGGTACAGTATAGTATGATTCGGGACGGTAAACCCTGATCCGGCTTGCATTTCCACCGCCAACAGAACCATACTTGATAGGCGTGGTGTAGCCTATGCCAGAAAGAAGCGATCAACGTCATTTTCGCGCGAAGACGAAAGCGACATAGTAAACAACAATGGATGATAAACTGCAGATCTTGTTCTTGCATCTCGGCATGTAGCTGTTTGTCACAAGAAGCCAAGCGCCGACATTAGGCGTTTCTCAATAGCAAGTACGCAAAGTTCAGACTTGCCAAGTCCGACTCAGGAGAAAGACTCCCTAGGATGCGAGTCCAGTAATTTTGCAAATGGAACAGCGCGTTATTGAAAGCATCACTCAGCTCGCTCTGCTACTCCGGTTATCTCTGTATGTACATTTTAGGCAACAATAAAACGAAATATGTTATAAAACACCACACTGCCTCTTTACGTTTTCATTTAAAGAAATCTTAAACATTATAGCCACACAAATGTGGTTCAGGCAACATGTTTTGATTATATTCACTGCTGTATAATGTTAACCATTTATAACAAAACAAAATATAAAACACAACCCTGCCTCTTTTCTTTTAAATTTCAAAAAAAATTAAACATATTAATATGGTCCAGGCGATATGTGCACTGTAAATAATCTTCACTGTAATAAAATGAAAATGACAAAAGTGAAAATGATTCACAAGACCAAATATCGCCCGTTAGATATACACAAGACGAATTATATCTCATGTTTAACCACTACAGAGACGTCAGAGTCAGCGGCAAAGGTCAGAATGACTAGCCGAGGAAAGGCTGTTCCAGGCGGGGTACATGAGCGCCGAGCGCCCGGTGATCACCTGGATCTCACAACCTGGATCAAATTTTCATAAATCTTTATAAATAAACCACAGATTTGAGCTTTAAACAACTACATTCTCACCTGAAAAACTCTTAAAACTACATTTCGTGACACAGTAACAGAAGTATTATATTTAAACTGTTTATTAAAAAATGGCACCTCTCATGTTGTCAATCCCCTTGTAGCACGCGCAAGTGATGATACTCTGTCAACCAATCAACGTCCTGCAGTGAGTCTAGCTCCACCCTTTAGTACCACCACTGTGCTAGGTACCCCAATGGAAGGGTACCGAAAAAGTGGTACGGTACAGCATTTTGGTACCATTCACAACTTTTGACAGTGCAAACTGTCATTGCGTACCGTGTACCAACCGTACCACTCGGTGAAAACGAGCCATAACATTAGCGTAGATGCCATTCTTCTTATGATGTAACGAGCACATTGGGTGCTATATGAAGTGTTCCTGGTTCCGGCTGGCCTAATTTATTCATCCTAATAATCATTTAACTGATTTGAATAATAGAAATGTATAATGTTCAATGTGAATGTTTCCTGGACAATGTTAGGAAGACTGTTCCAAAGTTTTGGTGCTAAATAGGAAAAGGATCTACCGCCAGCAGTCGATTTTGATATTCTAGGTATTATCAACTGGACAGAGTTTTGAGATCGCAATAGACGTGAAGGACTATAATGCGTTAAGAGCTCGCTCAAGCACTGCGGAGCTAAACCATTTAGTGCTTTGTAAGTAATCAGCAATATTTTAAAATTTATGCGATGTTTAATAGGGAGCCAATGCAGTGTTGACAGAACCGGGCTAATATGGTCATACTTCCTGGTTCTGGTAAGAACTCAAGCTGCTGCGTTTTGAACTAGCTGTAGTTTGTTTATTAAGCGTGCAGGGCAACCACCCAGTAGAGTATTACAATAATCTAGCCTTGAGGTCATGAACGCATGTACTAATTGTTCTGCATTTTTCATTTAAAGCATATTTCGGATTTTAGATATAATTTTAATTCGTTACATTTATATAGCGCTTTTTTCTGAGACCTCAAAGCGCTTTACATAGATGGGGGAATCTCCTCAACCACCACCAATGTGCAGCATCCACTGGGATGATGCGACGGCAGCCATATTGCGCCAGAACGCCCACCACACACCAGCTTACTGGTGGAGAGGAGACAGTGATGAAGCCAATCAGTGTATGGGGATGATTAGGAGGCCATGATGGACAGAGGCCAAGGGGCAAATTTGGCCAGGATGCCGGGGTTACACCCCTACTCTTTTTCGAAGGACATCCTGGGATTTTTAATGACCACAGAGAGTCAGGACCTCGGTTTAACGTCTCATCCGAAGGACGGTGCTCTTTTGGCAGTATAGTCCCCGTCACTATACTGGGGCATTAGGACCCACACAGACCACAGGGTGAGCACCCCCTGCTGGCCTCACTAACACCTCTTCCAGCAGCAACCTGGTTTTCTCAGGAGGTCTCCCATCCAGGTACTAACCAGGCTCAGCCCTGCTTAGCTTCAGTGGGCAACCAGTCTTGGGCTACAGGGTGATATGGCTGCTGGCTGGAAGATGGAAGAATGCGGTTTTACAAATGCTAGAAACTGGGCTTTCAAATGAAATGGATAAAAGGATAAATCAGGTTAAATTAGGTCAAGGGGTTTGTGAGGATGAGAAAAGTACCTAACAAGCTCAGAGAGAAGATGTGTATAGGTCAGGGGTGCCCAACCCTGCTCCTGCCGATCGACTGTCCTGCACAGTTCATCTCCAACCCTAATCAAACACACCTGCCTTTCATTTTCAAGCGATCCTGAATACCTTAATTGGTTGCTTCAGGTGTGTTTGATTAGGGTTGGAGATGAACTGTGCAGGACAGTCGATCGGCAGGAGCAGGGTTGGGCACCCCTGGTATAGGTAGTTGATAAGATGGTACTAAAAATGTTAATTAAAAATGATGGATGGCACTAGAACACTGCAGGTGCAGAGAATCATGTGACCCAAGATATTATTTAAAAATGGGTATGGCCAAAGATTTTTCCACCAATAGAATAATGTCTCCGGGAAAGATAATGCTAACGCTAGCGAGATCTTGAGGTTGAGCAAGAAGAGAAAGATAGCTGATTGGCTACCTAGTGATAAGAAAAGGTATAAGACCTGGGCTGCGTTCAGCCCCGACAACGTTGCACAACGTTTTTTAAACAGAAACGGTGATGCGTTGAACACACTGTTCTGATGACGCAAGAGTTGCAACTATGGCAGCTGAGAAGGCCATTCTTTGTGTTCTTTGTGAAGAATGTTCGGAGCCTGATGAAGTCGGTATAAATATGTGTTTAATACTACAAAATATGCCCGATGTTACAGTTACTGCACTTGCCGCCCAGAACAAAAGAGGACATCCCAATCGAGTTGTTGTATTACAAATTTATGAAATGTTTCATTTAGGTTGCAACAGTAAAAGTTGAGTACATTTAAGTTAGCATTTTAAGGTTAGGTTAGGATAATAGTAACAACAGTTTCTGCCAGTCCTGTTTTTCTCTATTGTAAGTCACCTTTTGTCTTTAATGGCTCGAGCCCCAGCCCTTGAGGATAAATCGTTAGGTTGATTGGATTAGCTGTAGGGGAGACTTTCACCTTTTGTCTTTAATGGCTCTGGGATGGCTCTTGGAACCGGAGTTCCTGGCCAGTATCAGCATTTGAATAAGTTATGCTGATTCAATTGGACTGGTAGCGCTCTCAGAGTAGGGTGTGTTCATACTTAATTTACATGCTTTGTTCAGAGACTCCACCTCTATGTAATCCCTCCCCTCTTTGAAAAGTATAATTACAATGAATACTGTATTATGGTCAGTCTTGATGATGATGAACTACAGACTACAGACTTGGAAGAATAAATCTCTTCTGCTTATAAGATCCATCTCAAGTCTCCTGGTTTTTGCTTCGATGAAGGAATAATAAGTTCCCAACAGAGTGAAGGGATTTGTGGAAACTGAAATGGAAGCACACATCTTACCTAATTCAGACTAAAACACATCTATTTAGCCTCACATACTGACTTTATTTGTAGGTCATACTGTTTTAATACTCTGTATTTTCTTTCTCATTTTTAGGAAAAGCACTTAATTACCATTGTTTATTTCTATACCAAATGTCATACACTTGCAATGAAGCTACAAATATAAACAACTACATTATTATGTTGATATCCTATATTTTTACAATAAAACTTGTCTTCTAATATCCTCAGTTGTTGCGTATACCGAGCTGCATCCAACACATTTGTAAATTACTTTCCTTGAACCCATTGTGCGAGTTCACTTTAATACCGCGTGCTTTATATACATGTTGCTGCTGATTGGACTGCAGTTCTGACACCCCCACCAAACAAGAGAAAACGTATCTCAAACCCCGTTGCACACCGGTGCACGCCGTCTCCAGGAAACATGACGTTCAACCCGGAAACCGTAGCAAAACGTTGCGCACTGTTTTTAACTTGAACGTGCCCCTGAGGTTCCGACCATTGCAGATCAGATGAACAGCTGCATCTCCTTTGTTGCTTGTCAATAAAGTTATTTCTTCTGAAACCTGGAACTTCGACTCTTGAGAGATTTCTTCGAGACCCGATTTGAGGACTTAGAATTGGCTACAGCATAATTGGCGAGCGAAGCCAGGAGTGGCGAAGGGGTCGAGGAGTGATCCCCAGTTCGCTGGCAGAGACCTCACAAACAAAGGCGCCATAAAATCAGGTAAGCAATTTTTGCTTATATTTGTTTTGTGTGGCTCCTGGTAAGCTAGCGCCTGGTTGGTAACGGCCTTAAATAAAAGACCCCACCAAAAAGGACCTAAAATTGATAAGGAATCAAAAAGGAGGATAATTTCCAGGTCTCAAGAAGGAGTGCATGGGGGGGTCACGTGATGCTAAGGAGTTGAAAAGACGTGAAAGACCGAGCTCCCAAATGATAGTCTCTATTTAATCTGAAAACAACGCTGAATAAGCTTATATTCGACGACTTCGAGCACGTATAATTCACCTTTAAATTCTGCAATGGATCGTCGTTCCAAGCTAAAGAAAGATCCTCAGAAAACCTACGAACTTGTCGAAGGTGAAACAACAAAAGATGGCGCCGGATCGAAGAACTCAAACGAAACTGAAAGTGAAGGGAATCGGGAAGGCGACATGCTTGCGGTTCTTCTTAAAGAAATTCAGGAAGGCAACAACATCCTCTCGCAAAAGATAGACTCTAAAACAGCGGATTTGCAAACGTCTATAGAAAACTTGCATTCGACGGTGAGCGGCCTTCTTGGAAGAGTAATGGAGGCCGAACAACGCATTGGTGACACCGAGGACGAAGTACGTCGGATTGACGGCTTTATGAAAGTGATCAGGCAAGAGAATGAGACACTAAAAGGTAAAGTGGAATACCTTGAAAACTACAGCAGACGCAGCAACATACGTATAGTTGGTATGAAGGAAGGCAGCGAAGGAAGCGACCCCGTTAAATTCTTCAGCGAGTGGCTGCCTAACGTTTTAGGCCCGCAACACTTCTCTGGACAACTGGATATAGAGCGGGCTCATCGTATTTTGAACCCCGTGCCGAATCCTGATAAGCCTTGTTGTGGGATCTGTGAATTCTAAATGGTGTTCCGAACGTACACACACACTCCCAGACACATATGCACGCACACACACACACAAACGTCTAAAGCGCAAAGGACGGAAAGGACGCAAGAATGACCATACATGGGAAACGGAGCTGTCATCACAAGATCCAGCTGATGCAAAAGACTGTTAATGTCGCAAGACTTTGGTTGTGAACGGCCAAGTGTGCAGCTCAGTCAGCTCAGTCATGAGACTGAGTTCCTCTGGAAAAACCCAAACTGTATTGAAACAATGTAACCCAGTTCCGTATAAATATGACTGCATTTTATTGTTAGGGGCTGCATTTTTGATTTTGGTGTCGAATGCATACCTAGAGAGGAATCAAACCTCTTCTAGTATTATCCTGGCTGAATTTCTTTTTGGTTTGAACTGCTCTGCTGTATTGATGTAACTTGGTACACCTCAGATGAGAACAAGTTCATGTTTACTCGATTTGCTTGAACTGCTGATAAGGTAATTAGTTTTTGTAATATTCACTCATACAGGACTGCCCTGTTGAGATTGAATAAGCTGAAGTTTTATATCCTGTAACATTTTCTTTTTGATTTGCTACAAGTATTGATTTTTGTATTAACAGTGTTTCAATCTTTTGTATAAATAAATTTTTATTTCTAAAGACAATCACTGTGAAGTCTTACTTCAGCTTTTACAAACAGTTCTAATAGCAATAGGCAGAGCAATACATTAATCCTTTATCATCGAAGATATACAAGGGTTCCAAGAGCGATTCAGCTGGAAGGTAAGCATGCTTTTAATTCATATGTCTTGTTAGTAATGTTTATTATTGTTTCCTTGGGTGTGTAGGGACTACACTTAGATTTACTGGTATAAATGATAACAAGCTAGTTGAGGGAATAATTTCCTATTCTGACCTGACAGCAAAAGATCACCTAGACACATTGATACTAGGGGTTAATCAGGAACGTGAGAGCAATACCAGATCTCACCACAGCCTCCAAGACCCATTTTGGTCCGAGAAAAACTCCGCTATCAAGATCGAGAAAAAATCCTGCGACTCGCCAAACAGAAGGGAGAACTAACCATGGACGGAAAAAGAATTAGTATCTTTCCCGACATGAGTCCGGATCTTGCTAAGAGGCGCAAACAGATGATCCCAGCTCTGAAAGCGTTTAAGGAACGGAAGGTCTCTTGCTACCTGGTCCATCCCGCTCGCATTAAGATCCTAATAGAAGATGGGAAATCCCGGTTCTTTGAGACACCCGGCGAGGCGTTCAAATATCTGGAGGGCCAGGATAAAACCTGAACGAACTATTCGGACTGTTGTGTTCCCAAGGACTACTGCTATTCCATTTTAAAATAACAGTACTTATTCCACTGAAGGTACGCAATCAGTAAGGAAACTGAAAATTACCTTAGTCAATCTATATGGAAACTAGCCTAACTTTTATAACTCAGTGTTGTAGTTAGAGTTAGGGAGCTCGGCTGGTAGCAGGTTTTGACTGTTCAGGATGATAAAGGAGCGAACGTGTTTTTCCGTAGAATTTGTTTACTTGTTTGCCGGCGTTGTTCTAAGCCGACAACTGAGCAGAGCAAAGTTTAAGTGTTCTTACATGTGTTTTTCCTTTCTTTTCTTTTCTTTTTTTTTTCTTCTTTTTTTTTTTTCTTTCTCTTTTCCCCGGGAGATACAGGGTTCTCTATATTTTTCTTTTTCCAAATATCCGCAAAAAGGATTGTTAACACTTTAGCAGCCACATGAATAGCCCATTAAAGTTTGTAACGTTTAACGTAAATGGCTTGCACAGCCCAATAAAAAGGAAGAGGGTATATACATATCTTAAAAAACAGAACGCAGATATAGTGTTTTTACAAGAAACACACTTAACAGCTCATGAACATCAGAAACTCAAGAGAGAGTGGGTTGGACAGGTTTTTGCATCCTCATTTAATTCAAAATCAAGGGGAACTGCAATATTAATTAATAAAAATGTTCCGTTTAGATTGTTAAAGACAGTCAGTGACCCATTGGGAAGATATATATTAGTACAAGGTTTTATATATTCAGAAATGTGGACTTTTTTAAATATATATGCGCCAAATTATGATGACCATTTGTTTATGCAAACTATTTTTCTTATGATTGCCCAGACACCAGGTTGGATTTTGGTAGGTGGGGATTTTAATTTCTGTATGGATTCGGTCCTGGATAGATCTTCACTTAGACCACAACCCCCAACTAAAGCATCTAAACTTTCTAAGACTTATATGAAAGATCTAAAATTAGTCGATATATGGAGGCAGGTCCATCCTAGTGATAGGGACTATTCTTTTTACTCCCACCCCCATAATACACATACAAGAATAGATTATTTTTTGTTACCTATCCAACTTGCACATCGGGTACTAACAATTGACTACCTTCCCCGCTTACTAAGTGATCACTCCCCATTGGTTATGTCCATATCCATGCCTGACAAAATAAGAGGTACTTATAGGTGGAGATTCAAATCCACACTCCTTAACCAAGATGATTTTGTTACTTTTATCAGAGAACAAATTAATATTTTTACCCTTACAAATAAACCCTCTTGTACAAATAAATGTATTCTGTGGGAAACATTGAAGGCCTACATTAGAGGACAATGTATTGCATATACCAAAGGGTTAGCAAAGCAAAAGAATAGTAAACTGGAAAACCTCGAAGCTGAAATAACTGATCTTGAAAAAATGTATACAAAAAAACCTTCTAAATGTTTATATAGAAATTTACTTAATAAGAAAAGGGAATATAATACCCTGAATACATATCAAGCAGAGAGGACCATAACAAGGTCACGGCAACGTTACTATGAACTTGGGGAGAAATCACATAAGGTGCTGGCATGGCAACTTAAAGCAGATGAAAACAAACAAATAATAAATTCGATAGACACTGGCAATAATATTACTTATAACCCTATAGAGATAAATAGCGCATTTAGAGAGTTTTATATAGAACTGTACTCTTCTCAAGTGAGTACAAGGTTGTAATCAGTTGTTGTCAGACACGGCGACTGAGTGCGTTGTTGTGTTTGGGGCTCCGTCGAATTAATTCAGAAACCTTGATTTTCTTCTTTACACTCTTTTACAAACGAACTTTTTCATTTTTATAGCGTGTGAACATATCTGGAATACTATTCTCTTTAAAAAAACAATCGGATTGCCTTGATATCGCTACTTATATCCAAACTTCCGCTACTAGCCTCAGCCCGCTAGCATTGCACGCGTGGTCGCGCCAATCGATCGTCTTATTTACACCCGTATCACTGAAAGCTATAATTCGCCATCATAGCACATCTGCTATAATGGCGAATATAACGGATGTGTGTCTAACGTTACCTTTGAGTGCAGGTGAGGACACGTTCGAGCTGCATTCTGTGCAGTTAGAGCTGGAATCCGTGGAGAAGCAGATCCGCGACCTACTAGAAAGACAGGCCGAACTGCGAGATCGGCGATCCGCGCTTGAAACATCACGCGCCGATGCTCACAAGTCAGTGGTTAGTAACGTTAACCTTTTTACTCCGACCTCGTCTACTCCGTGTGTTTCTCTGCCCAGGACGCGATCATCCCTAGTTTCATTCACTCCGGTACCGACACAACACCATGGACCCTGGGTGATTCCACAGCGGAAGACGCGAGCCCGGACCAGAGCAAGGACCTCTCCGCCCCTCCCGGCCTTCGAGATCTCCACACGGAACCGCTTCTCCCCTCTACGCGAGACGGAACGCGACGCTGTGATCATCGGCAGTTCCATCGTCCGGCATGTCCGTGCCACCATAGGTAAAGGTAAGGTTCGCACTCACTGCTTTCCTGGTGCTCGTGTTCTTGATGTCGCTGCGCAGGTCCCCGAGATCCTGAACGGTGACGAGCGCATCGGAGCTGTCGTACTGCACGCGGGAACGAACGACATCAGGCTGCGGCAGTCGGAGGTTCTGAAGAAGGACTACAGGAGCCTGATCGAGACGGTACGCAGCACATCGCCTGAAACAACGATCATCGTGTCTGGACCGCTTCCCACGTACCGACTAGGACATGAAAGGTTCAGTAGATTATTTGCTCTAAATGAATGGTTAATGTCATGGTGTAATGAACAGAGACTGCTCTAAATGAATGGTTAATGTCATGGTGTAATGAACAGAAACTGCTCTTTGTAAATAATTGGAATCTGTTCTGGGAGCGACCTAGGCTCTTCCGCGCTGATGGCCTTCACCCCAGCAGAATCGGAGCGGCTATTTTGTCGGACAACATCTCCAAGACGCTACACACCATATGACTAGTAAGTCAAAGTCCAAATCACACTCTTTGCTGTCCCAACTTAAATTATATAAGTACCAATGTAGAACATTATATAGAAACTGTGTCTATTCCTCGTTTAGTGAGGTCAAACATTAAATCTACTGTAGAATCTAGGAAAAATCTAATTGTGATTAAACCAGAAAATCTCAATATTAGTGTACAAAAACAATTTATAAAGCTAGGTCTTCTAAACATTAGATCACTCACACCTAAGGCGGTTATTGTGAATGAAATGGTCACAGATAATAGTTTCGATGTACTTTGCCTTACTGAAACCTGGCTTAAACCAAATGATTATTTCGGTCTTAATGAGGCTACTCCTCCTGGATACTGTTATAAGCATGAGCCCCGTCTGATTGGTCGTGGCGGTGGTGTTGCAACAATCTATAAAGATATTCTTAATGTTACCCAGAAAACAGGTCACAGGTTTAATTCGTTTGAAGTACTTGTGCTAAATGTTACTCTCTTAGATGTAAGAAAGAAATCCCTATTATCTCTAGCCTTGGCTACTGTATATAGACCGCCAGGGCCTTACGCTGATTTCTTAAAAGAGTTTGCAGACTTTCTCTCAGATCTATTGATCAATGTCGATAAAGCATTAATTGTTGGAGATTTTAACATACACGTAGATAACACAAATGATGCGTTAGGGGCTGCGTTTACAGATTTATTAAACTCCTTTAGGATCAAGCAAAACGTCACTGGTCCCACTCATCGTCTTAATCATACGCTAGATTTAATTATATCACATGGAACCAATCCAACCGATATAGATATTATACCGCAAAGTGATGAAGTCACTGACCATTACATGGTCACTTGCATACTACGTACTGCTGAAATTTGTCATGTTGCGCCACGTTATCGACCAGGCAGAACAATCCTTCCAACAACTATAGATAGATTCTCAAATAGCTTACCTGATCTATCTCAGTTGCTCAGTGAACCCAAACAAACAGATGAACTAGAGGAAATGACTAGCACTATGAGCACCATTTTCTCTAGTACATTAGATATCGTTGCACCAATTAGATTAAAAAAGGTTAGAGAGAAAACGAAAGCACCATGGTACAACAGTGCTACACATGTTATCAAGAGAGAAACTCGTAATTTAGAGCGTAAATGGAAACAAACTAATTTAGAGGTCTTTAGAATCGCGTGGAAAGACAGTATGTCACGTTATAAAAAGGCCCTAAAAGCAGCCAGGGCTGAGCACCTCCGCAAACTAATAGAAAATAACCAAAATAATCCAAGGTTTTTATTTAACACCGTGGCTAGACTAACAAATAAACAGACGTTACCTGAGCAAAATATTCCGTTACAGTTTAGTAGTAATGATTTTATGAATTTCTTCACTGAGAAAATAGAAAGCATCAGAAACACAATTGTAAATGTACAATCTTTAATGGTGTCTTATGATTCAGCCTCAATTATCCCTCAAGAACAACTACACCGCTTTACTACTATAGGACAGGAAGAGCTAAATAAACTTATCACTTCATCTAAAACAACAACATGTTTATTAGATCCAATACCCACTAAACTACTGAAAGAAGTGTTACCTGTAGTGGAAGAGCCTCTCCTCAATATTATTAACTCGTCTTTATCTTTAGGTCATGTTCCAAGAATATTCAAGTTGGCAGTTATAAAACCTCTTATTAAGAAACCACAATTAGATCATAATAACCTAGCAAATTACAGACCGATTTCAAATCTTCCATTTATGTCTAAAATACTAGAAAAAGTTGTGTTCGCTCAACTGGGCTCTTTCTTGCAAGAAAATGACACCTATGAAAAGTTTCAGTCAGGATTCAGACCGCATCATAGCACTGAAACTGCACTCGTAAAAATTACAAATGATTTACTTCTAGCTTCTGACCAAGGCTGTATCTCAATACTAGTTTTACTCGATCTTAGTGCTGCGTTCGACACTGTAGATCACAAAATACTCTTAGATAGACTACAAAACTACACTGGTGTTCAGGGACAGGCATTAAACTGGTTCAGATCGTACTTATCAGACCGTTACCATTTTGTCTGTTTAAATGGGGAAAAATCGATCATAACTCCAGTAAACTATGGAGTGCCGCAAGGATCTGTGTTAGGCCCTCTGTTATTTTCAATATATATGCTGCCACTTGGTAATATTATAAGAAAACATGGAATTAATTTCCACTGTTATGCTGATGACACTCAATTATATATTTCATCACGACCAGATGAAAACAATAAATTATCTAAATTAACAGAGTGTGTTAAAGATATAAAATACTGGATGACATGTAATTTTCTGCTATTAAATTCAGATAAAACGGAGGTATTACTTATTAGTCCAAAAAACTGCCCACAAAACCTCTTACAATACAACTTCAATTTAGAAGGGTGTCCTGTTACTTTATCCTCTACAGTAAAAGACCTGGGTGTTATATTAGACCGCAACTTGTCTTTTGAAAATCATATTTCATATGTTACAAGAACAGCCTTTTTCCACCTTAGAAACATTGCTAAGCTACGTAATATGCTATCAGTTTCTGATGCAGAAAAGTTAGTTCATGCATTCATGACCTCGAGACTAGATTACTGTATTGCTTTATTAGCTGGTTGTCCTGCATCCTCAATAAACAAGCTACAGTTAGTGCAAAATGCAGCCGCTAGAGTTCTTACTAGATCAAGAAAATATGATCATATAACACCAATTCTATCATCTCTACATTGGTTACCTATAAAGTTCCGTATCAATTACAAAGTATTACTACTGACCTATAAAGCCCTAAATGGTTTAGCTCCTGGGTATTTAACGGAACTTCTATCGCCCTACAATCCATCGCGCTCTTTAAGATCACTAAATTCGAGGCTTCTGGTCATTCCTAGGATATCTAAGTCCACTAAAGGAGGGAGGGCGTTTTCACATTTAGCTCCTAAACTCTGGAATAGTCTTCCTGATATTGTTCGAGTCTCAGATTCGCTGTCCCAGTTTAAAACTAGATTAAAGACGCATCTCTTTAGCCAAGCATTCACATAATAATTACCTTTTATACTACAGTTGAATCAGATTGAATGCATTAATATTATGAACAGCAGCTACGCTAATTATTTCCCATCTGCTTTTCTGTTGTTATCTCGGGACGCTAGTCCCGAGATAAATACAGATCGTCAGCTCCAGTTTGTATCCAGCCTCCCATGGAAACTACAGATGCCCCAACACCCGTGAAGAGACGACCCGACGCCGTGAAGAGACGACCCGACGCCGTGAAGAGACGACCCGACGCCGTGAAGAGACGACTCGACGCCCGTGAAGAGACGACTCGACGCCCGTGAAGAGACGACTCGACGCCCGTGAAGAGACGAATCGACGCCCGTGAAGAGACGACTCGACGCTGGCGATGTTTATGCCCTAAATCAATACATGATTAACTAACTGTATTTCTCTATGTACATTTCTGAAATGCACTTTCTGTAAAGCTGCTTTGAAACAATATGTATTGTGAAAAGCGCTATACAAATAAATTTGAATTGAATTGAATTGAAAGTGAGGGACGATATGTCCGAAATGGAAAAATGTATCTCTACTGTTGACCTGCCATCCTTAACTGAAGAAAATAGTCATAGTTTGGATAGACCATTCTCCACTACAGAACTAAATGAAGCAATACAGTCATTACCATCTAATAAATCTCCAGGAGAGGATGGCTTCCCTCCTGAGTTTTATAAAACATTCAAAGATATGCTCACACCATATTTAATGGATGTTTTAGACCAAGCTAGGAATGACGGGTGCTTCCCGGAGTCATTTTCTAATGCTATCATTTCAGTTATTTACAAAAAGGGGAAAGACCCATTACAGTGTGGTTCTTATAGACCAATATCTCTTCTTAATACGGATTACAAAATAGTAACTAAAATGATAACCAGGAGACTAGAAAATTATTTACCTTTGCTTGTGAAACCAGATCAAACAGGTTTTATACGTAATAGATTATCCTCAGATAACTTAAGACGATTCTTTAATATAATACACTTTGCTAATACCAATCGGACACCTGGAGTTGCCATCTCTCTTGATGCCGAAAAGGCATTTGACCGTGTTGAATGGTCGTACTTATTTCGTGTGCTTGGAAAATTTGGATTTGGTGAAAAATTTATTGATTTGATTCAATCTCTCTATAAATCTCCCAGAGCTAAAATTATTACAAATGGAGTAATCTCTGCCCCATTTCCTCTGTCTAGAGGATGCAGGCAGGGCTGCCCACTTAGCCCAGCCCTCTTTGTATTAGCAATTGAACCACTGGCGGAAGCCGTTAGAACTAGTTCTAATATTAAAGGATTTGATATTGGCTCTGAAATACATAAAATATCACTCTTTGCTGATGATATTCTCTTATTTTTAACCAACCCAACAGATTCTCTTACACATCTGCAAAAACTTTTACATTCATACAGTCAGTTCTCTGGTTATAAGGTCAACTTTGATAAAAGTGAAATATTGCCTTTATCTACATTTGAATATGAAACCGTCAGTGACAAACTTCCCTTTAAATTTTCACCTGCTGGTATTAAAAAATATCTTGGTATTTATGTAGATGGGGACTTGAAAAATCTTTATAAGCTTAACTTACTTAAAACCTTGGAGAAAGTGAGGGGTGATCTGGATCATTGGATGGACCTGCCTCTTACATTACTGGGGAGGATTAATGTCATTAAGATGAATACCTTGCCTAAATTCTTATATATATTTCAATCTCTCCCAATCCATATTCCACAAACTTTTTTTTCTTCCCTTAATAGTTTGATCAGACGTTTTATATGGCGTGGTAAAACACCCAGATTAAGTCTTGATAAATTGACTTTAGAGTATAATCAAGGGGGATTAAAATTACCAAATTTTAAAATGTACTGGTGGGCAGCACATTCAAGATATCTGGCCCAAATATTTGGAAGTGAGCCCACCCCCTCATGGCTTAAAATAGAATTATGTGAATTAAAAGAGGAAAACCCCACAGATATTTTATATAAATGGGATGAGAAATTGATAAAAAAAATCAGAAACCCAATGATTATTCATACAGTCAGTTTGTGGGTAAGGATGCAACAGACATTTGGACAGAAAGGGATTCTTTCCCCTAAGACACCATTATGGAGCAATAGATTGCTCCCCAAATGTTTCCAGGATAAGCATTTTAAACTATGGGCTGATAATGGAATTTCTCATCTACAACAATGTTTTGAGGATGAAATACTGATGTCTTTTGAGCAGCTTAAATCCAAATACAATTTAAATAATAAAGAGTTTTTTAGGTACTTGCAATTGCGAGACTTTCTAAGAGTTAAAACCCAACTGAAACTACCTAGTTTAACACAACTGGAGCAATATGTCTACTCAAGTCAACCGCTATACAAAATAATCTCTAGAATATATAAATCTCTTATGATAAATAAACCACTGCCTGAATTAGATAAATCTAAAGTGAGATGGGAACAAGACTTGGACATTAGCATTGAAGGAGAAACATGGGGTGACCTGTGTCAAAATGGTGTTACATCATACTTGAACTCTAGATATAGAATGATTCAGTTTAACTTCCTTCACCAGATGTATATCACACCATCTAAGCTTCATAAGTTTAACAAAAAAAATTCACCTCTTTGCTTTCGATGTGGTGTGGAGGAAGGAACTTTTTTGCATTCCACATGGACTTGCCCTCTCATTCAGGGATTTTGGCAAAAAGTATGTCATTTTATTTCTGATATCCATGGAGTAAGTTTTCCACCAGACCCAGAAGTATGTTTATTGGGTAATTACACCAATTCCAATATTACACAAGATTATGCCATAAGACTGACAGAAATTCTGCTAATAATTGCGAAGAAGTGTATTGCAATTAAGTGGAAATCTGATACTGTTATTCCTATAAATTTATGGTTATCTGAGGTTAATAACTGTGTACCACTGGAAAAAATAACATACTGGTTAAGAAAAAAAAGTAAAGTATTTAATAAAATTTGGCAACCCTTTTTCCGCTATATGGAAGAAACTTCAATAGACCGGTTGGATTCTCTTCTCGAGTGAGGCTTATATCGTATATTTACAATATCCTGTATCATCCCATTGTACTGTATAATGTGTATTTTTATTTTATTCATTTTTTATGTTTTGTTTGGACTAATCTCTGTCTTATTTGTGCAATAAGTTGTGTGAGTTTTTGTCTGTTTTCTTTTGTTTATGTAACAGTTCAAAAGCTAAAATAAAATATTCCAAAAAAAAGAAGGAGTGCATGCGTAAAAAGGCCTACAGTAAAGCAGGAAGTGCTTAAACGCAGGAAGTGCAGAATAAAGCAGTAAGTGCTTGTCAGGGACCAAGGCAGTGAGGCAAGAGGACACAGGAAACTGTTTTCAAAAAAAGGGGTTTTATTACCCAAAATATTAAGGAGTTACATAAAGACCAAAATTAATAATTAGGCCTTAAAAAGAGGTCAACAAAAAGTAACTGAATGTAAACTCAAATACATAGACTCGTAACACAAAATTAACTGAACAAAACTGACCTTCCCACAAAGACACAGAAAGGAGCTTAAATAACGGCTTGACAAAACCAGGGGTCCGTTCTTTGTACGTCGCTAACTCACTTAGCTGGATTTGATTGTTGGCGATTTGGCATGATCTTGGATTGTTTGGTTCTTCAACGCTCATCCTGGACTTGCTGTCATAGCAACAGGTGCGCAAACTTAAACCTGCTCGGGAGCAGGCTTATTTCATGTTAACAGGATTAGATCCCGGCTTCATAAGCGGAGCTGATACGGGAAGTCCAGCGCAGTGCGATAGTGCACTTTCTGAGATATATATTTTTTCTCGTGACTCGTGAGATTGTCGTTTTTTGTCGCTTTTATGTTTAAAAAACAGTTTTAGGGTTTTTTTGTGCCATTTCCAAGCCACTTAAGACCCAATGTTGTAGGCTAAAGCAGGTTTTTTTTTTTTTTGCCTATCATAATTTTTTTATGAAGTTCATACAATCATGACCATGCCGATTACAGATATGTCACTCAGGCTTCACTAACGTGATTGGTACCATAGACTATAGGCTAGACCATAGACTGCCATCAAGGCCTCAATGAAGGGGATTATGTGAACAGAAAGGGGGTTCACAATGTAAATGTGCAGCCCAGTTACTATTGTGATTCTTAATATTCCAGATTAGTAGTAATATATCAAATAAAAAAAAGGCAGTTGACTAAAATCTTCCATATCACAAGTGTGAAAGCAAAATGGCCAGGATCTGTGCATGACTTAAGCATTTTCAGAGATTCACATTTATGCACATTATTTGAAAGTGGTAAGAAAAGTTCCACAATTAAATATCAAGCTCACTGTATTACATACACTTATGCTGATCCTAACAGAACTGCATTTGTTCATAGGTGATTATGACATGTTCCTGCAGACAGGTGTTTTATGACCCCATTCCCTGACCCAAACCAGTTACAATGCAGCTCCAGGACAAGGGCACACAATGAATTGAACTTTGGCTAACTAAAGGGAAGATTTCAGTGTCTGAAAAGTCTGAGGTCTATTCACATGGCTATTCACTGGCCACCTGTAGGCCTTATGTGTCCTCTGTCTGTGCAGACTCTTCTGTAGGCCTTTCTGTAGATGTGGAATCCTGCAACTTATATTGCAGCCATAAAGCATACAAGTATAAATGAAGTAAAGTTATTTATGCACTTGCAGGAACCTCCCACTTTACAAATTAAGCACTGCTAAATATGTAGACATAAAGTTATACAATGGAGGACATAACAGCTAATTATTTTGTGATCTTTATTCTAAAAAATAGTATCAATTTCAAAAGAAAAAAAGTCCTTCTCATTGGCGCTGTTGTGTGCGGCAACTTTTATTCTCAGCCGGCTCTGCATCATGGGGTAGAGTGCGACACTCCACGATGAGCAGCGCGCCCGCACCACTTCTCTCCGCTCCGCTCCCCCTATCCACCGAACATTAAATTTCGGCAACAGCCAATAAAGCTTTCCTGCTCTCTAACACCGGTGCGAATCGCGTCTTGATAGCATAGGACAAAATGTAAAAATATAGAAGACATAAGCTTAGTTTTCAGACATACGACTCACTAGGGAGTAGGAGGAAAAAAAAGAGATTTTGAGAGAAAAAAATATATTTTGTTTAAAAGTACACATATTCAAGCTTTCTATAGCCTATATTTATCAGGTCTGTGAGACAAGTAAGTAAGTAAGTAAGTAAGTAAAATTTATTTATATAGCACATTTATCACAGCAAAGCTGACCAAAGTGCTGAACAAAGTCAAAGAATAACATGAAATAAACAAAACATACGATACAATAAAACAAATGGAAACATAGATAAAATCACAAATTTAAAATGCCTGGGAATAAAAATATGTTTTCAACTTCATTTTAAAGGTTGTGATAGACGTTACAAGGCGAAAGTCCAGTGGAAGTTGGTTCCAGAGACGGGGGGCCGCAATAGAAAAAGCCCTATCACCCTTTGTCTTTAGGCGTGAACGAGGGACAACTAAGAGAGCTCTATCAGAAGATCTTAATGATCTGGGGGATGAAAACGGAATAAGATGATCTGAGAGATAAGATGGAGCTTGACCATTGAGAGCTTTAAAAACAAACAACAAAATTTTAAATTGAATTCTGAAATAAACAGGAAGCCAATGAAGAGAGGCCAAAACTGGTGTAATGTGATCTGTTTTCTTTGCCCCAGTCAACAGCCTTGCAGCAGCATTTTGTACCATCTGTAAGCGTGCAATGGATGACTGTGGAAGACCCAAATATAATGAATTGCAGTAGTCGAGGCGGGAGGTAATAAAAGCATGAATGACTTTCTCCAGATCATTAAAAGTTAAAAATGATTTCAGTCTCGAAATTATCCGTAACTGATAAAAACTGTTCTTGACAACTGTATTAATTTGTTTAGTTAAGCAAAGTTCAGAGTCCAAAATGATACCAAGATTCCTGACCTGGGATGAGACTGAGGGGAAGTGCTTGCCGAGCTCATTTATGAGACAACTTCTCAACTTAGAGGGGCCAACGACGATTACTTCCGTTTTATTTTCATTAAGTCTAAGAAAGTTGTTGGAAAGCCAATTTTTAATGTCCCCTAGGCAGGCCAATAAAGGTTGAATGGTATCACCAGCTTTCAATGGTATGTACAGCTGGGTATCATCCGCATATAAATGAAATGAAACTTTGTGTCTCCTAATAATGTCTCCCAAAGGTCGCATATATAAATTAAAAAGGAGTGGCCCTAAAATGGATCCTTGAGGCACTCCACAGATAATAGGAGCAACAGACGAAGAAAACTTACCCAACTCAACAGAAAAAAACCTGTCTCTAAGATATGAATTAAACCACTGCAAAGCAGTACCCCCAATACCAAACAAATTTTCTAACCGGCAGAGAAGAATATCATGATCAACTGTATCAAAAGCTGCTGTAAGATCAAGAAGCAGCAGAACTGAATTTTTTACCACTATCCGCTGCAAGCAAAATGTCATTGAATACTTTAAGCAAAGCAGACTCAGTGCTATGATGGGCAGAGAAACCAGATTGGAGAGGTTCTGTTAATTTAGCTGCATTCAAAAAGGAAATCAATTGTGAATATACAACTTTTTCTAAAAGTTTAGATAAAAATGAAAGCTTAGAGACAGGCCGATAATTATCAAGACAGTTTTCATCTAAACCCTGTTTCTTGAGCAAAGGTTGAACTACAGCATGTTTAAAAAAATTCGGGACTACCCCAGCACTTAGAGACGAGTTAATCACTGACTGAATGGAAGTACCAATTTCAGAAAAAGAGGCCTTAATAATCTCAGAAGGAATGACATCAAGTGAAGAGGCAGTTTTCTTCATCTTATTGACCAAATCACAAAGTTCCCTCAAAGAAACACTTTGAAAACAAGAAAAAGAAGCCGGACTTGCCAGCCAAAACAGTGACAGATCTGATGACTGCAAGGTAAAAGAAGAGCGGATAGCTAAAACTTTATCTGAAAAAAACTGTAAAAAATCTTCACAAAGTTTAGTTGAGGGTTCCACATGAAACTGACAACCTGGATTAATTACTGAATTAATCGTGGAAAACAGAATTCTAGGTCTATGAGAGTGTGTAATAATTAAATCTGAAAAATACTTAGACCTAGCTGATTTTGCAGCTTTCTGAAAGTTAAATAAACATTCCTTGAAAAACTCACAAGACACAGTTAACGAATCCTGTTTCCATGGTAAACGCACTCTGGCGCAGGTTGCTTGGAAGAGGATTGAGAGCTAGAGTAGAAAACTGGGCAGTTTCTCAGGTAACCAGCTTCCATACAACATTTGATGTTAAATAGGGCTTGGCGATCGTAGGTCAGCACTGAGTCTACATGATACCAGTGCAACACCACACAGAGAACAAACAGTACAGGTAACGTTACTACAGACTGAAACACACAAGAGAGACGGCATGCCGAGTGCACTGGCGCCATCTTGGATCCTACCAAGTAGCTTATCTGAGTTTCGGTTCATTTACAGTATGGAAGACGAGCTCCAGTTCACGCGCTGGTGCCGTCATGATTATTTTGCATGCCATATTTACTTATTTATTAAATTCAGGCAATTAATTGGTTGGTAAAACATTGATTAAAATTAAGATACAATTAATACAAAACGAAATTCGTTTTAAAGAAAGTCTTTCTACAAAAACAAACTTAATAAAGTGGTCTAAATCATGTCTGCCCACTCCATTTGTCTCCCGATAGCCTATATTGCACAATTTTTTTATTTTATTTAATTTAAACATAAATATGAAACTAAATCGTTTTCTTCAGTTCTCAACCGTTCTCTTCTCTCAAGCGCGCAGCTGAGGCAGTGTCGCTGTCAAATATATCCATGGGAAAAGTAACGTTGCGCCGAATTGAAAAAGGAACTACGTTTCGTTACCAAATTTTTAGTAGTAACGCGTTACACTACTTTTTACCCGAAAAAGTAGTTACGTTACTGTAACGCGTTACTTTGTAACGCGTTACACACAACACTGCATGGAGGGGAAATCAGACCAGCACTGGTAGATAATTGGACACTGGAAAGGCTGGAGGTAGTGGTAGTTTTGAGGAGCAACCCCAACCATACCAGTCATATGTGGGTAGAAATTTATGAAAACGGAGAAGAGACAGAAGAGCAGTCAGTAACAACTGAGAATGTCGCAACAATGGACAAATAGGAGGGGCAGGAGAGGAAATGGGAAATCAAATTTTTAAGAAAAATCTTAAAAAAAAAGAAAGAAAAATTTGATTGATTTATTTGAGCCATTAAAATTAGAAACCTGCACTAGAGAGGAATTAAACATTTCAATCACCATGTGGTTAAATTGACCCCATCTCTCACTTATCTATATTTAGGGCAGGAAGTGTAACTGCACGAAGATTCCAAAAAATGGCTTTGTCGTCGATTTGGCCATTCTTCTGATTGCAAGAGCCGTGATCCAGCCGGAGAAAAACAGCCTATCCTGAACAATAATTCGCTTTGTCGCTTTATAGTTGCAAGAAAAAATAACGAGTAAAAGTGTGTGCACGTCAAATGCACAGATTAGGACTGTTTGAAAAATAATGATATTCATTTATAAAGAGAAACTAGAATTATGAAAGAACACTTGTTTCTCTCTCATATAGAAAAAGTAAATGGTGACTGTGATATGAGAAAGAGAGGCAGAAAGGAGGGGCTGCAAGAAGAAAGTGAGACAGCATGTGTGTGTGTGTGTGTGTGTGCATGTGAGGAAGGAAAGGATGGAGACAGAGAGAAAGAGTTCACCTTTTCTAGTTCTGACTAGCTTATAAACCAGAAAGTGAGTAATCATTTCCAACGTACACTTTGAACAACACTTTGAGAAATTTTATTTGTAACTGTCATCCCCACCAGTGGACCTGTAATAGAGGAACTGACTTATTAAAATATCTGAGAAAGACTAATCAAATATCTTAATAAATGGCTGACCATCTTGCTGAAAACTAGTTAAGAATAGATGCAAGCTGGGGTTAGTAAGGTATACTAAAAAGGGATGAAACACACTGATAATAATTAAGATTATAATGGCATCACCACCGGGCTAAAAGCATGATATAATTATTCTCTGGCAAAGAAAATGATAGACACAGAATGTCAAAGAATGATTATTTTTGTTTGCAAAACCACGATACTGGTCACTCCATCTTGTTTTGGTAATTTTCTAGAGATAAGATTGGAGAAGGATAAATAACTCCAAAAGTCCAAAATTATGAAATCGTAAATGATGTCAAAACTGGGATAATGAGATGGAAATGTTATTGGTCATGGATCCAAGATTATGCAGAGATCTTCTTAAAGCAGCTCAAGAGCAAAAACAAAAAGAATATGAAAAAAAGTAGACCAACAAATGACAATGCATTTGAGAAATTACAATTGGCTGCCTTACTCTCAACTGCACCATGCTTAGGCCTATTATTCTGAAATATTTAATCTATTAGAGTTTGCAAAAAGAAAAAGAAAAAAGGGTTTATAACAATGGTGTTAAACTAAACCTTAAGATCACTGACACTTCTGAACCTGTGGAAGAAGAATGTGTGAGAGAGTGACTGAGTATGAATGAGTGAGAGAAGGTGTACACTAAGGCAAATCAATTATTTTGCCTATACAGCTGAATCTAAATTTAATATGTGGGTCCACAGGGCATATTATGCCCAATAAAATAATGACCATGGACAGATTTGGTTAATTTCCTGGTCGAAACTGTAGTGGCAATAGGAAAAGAAAAAACAGTGCCACATTTGACATCACAATTACCGAATAACACATCCGACTTTCCTTTCAGAATATCATGATGAAGCTGACTCTTTGTCAAAAGTATGAAATATTGTCTTGTAACTTTTTTGTTTTGTTGCAAAGTGGGTTGAGTGTTGTCCATGATGCCTAATAAATAGTGTGCTGATAGTGGGACTCAAAACAATGAGATAACTGAGCTGAATTGACTAATTATAAAAAGTACATTTGAAATTTATTGTGAGAAAAATGTACAAAAGTTGCAAATTTGATGATAAAAAAGCCAAATTTATGAAAAACAAATGGGAATATTTGAGTTCAAGCCCTGCTGCTAATGAAAGCAGAAAGCCCCAAAAGGGGACAGAACAGCACTCAGCCCACATGACCATTCCACAGGTAACACCAAGAAGGATATTGGGTCAGATGAGCAGATGATTTAACACTTGTCACTAACAGAACTAACAGAAATAATGAAGGTTTTATTCACAGATGAGAGCAGAACAATTCCAGGAAGGTTTCTGGGACGGTTCAAACTAAAAAGAACCAGTGACTGTGCTTTGTCATCTCAGAAGAGGCTTGTGCATTCATCAGCAAACTGAGATTTGAGTCAATGCCTCTCAACTTAAAAAACACCAACAAGCCTCAACCTCCCACAACAGGAAGTGTGGGTTCAACGGCTCATGCTAGTAACAGCCCCCCTTGCCAACGAGGGAAATTCCATTGCAACGGCTCGTAAAGAGTCACCCTGATGAAACATGTAATGACTGATAAGATCAACATGAATGGAAAAACAAGAGAAACGACCAGAAATGAAAAGTTGCAGAATGTGGGAAGCTCACAATGAGTTGTGCAAAGAAGAGAGAATCAACAGAGATGAGTAGTTCAAACAATAGTCAACACCAACCAAACTTTCTTTAAATTTAATGTTAAAGCCCTCTAATACACCTAGTAGCAACTTAATAATAACCCCACCGGAAGAAAAAAATATTGAATTGAAGAATATATATATAAAAAAACGTAGAAACGATTATGAGAAATCAGAAAAGAAACGAAAATAATGAATGATAAGCGACTAATTCAAGAAATTGACATAGCACAGTGAGAATTAAGACAATTCATGAAGGAAAATACAAATAGAGCTAAATGACATTTTAAAATAGATCATTATGGGTACTCTAATGTAATTTGTCAATAAAGGGGTATACGTAATTAACTGAAGGTTAGTTGAAAATTAAAGAAAAGATTAACACTGGCTATTAACAAATATTTTATTTCAATTTTAATTCATAAGATTATGATTTGATTCAATATGCTATTGACTAATTAAATGTATTTTAAATGGTGCTAATAGGACAAACACCTCATTTGGAAGTTGTTCGAATTCAAACAGGCCTTATGAATAATCTATATGGTACCAGAGGGGGGTAAGAATGACAGGTTGTTGCACAAAAACTTTTGAATATTCTCAGTCCAGATCCGCATGGTTTTGACCAGTGCGCAAGGGGGGAATAAGGAGCAAATTAAGAATAAGGGAAAATAAATTAAAGGAAATTCTAAATTAAGAATAAGGAAAATTAAATAAAAGGCATTTTTTGCAATTTTTGTCTATACACATGTGAAATTTGTGCCAAAAATAAAGGAAGGAAAGGAACAGTGACACAAATAGGCCATATATCAGTACCAGAAGGACTAATAAAACACCTGGTAATGGATTATATGAACATGATAGAGATAGAGGCAATGAAATCAGCAAAGGACGGGCAGGAGAAGTAATTAAATATTACCAGAGAAGAATTCCTTAGATTTGAAATTCTATCAGAAATAAGTTCAGATAATGGGTCAGCAGTCATTCCAGAAATATTGAAGATTAAAATGAATTGTATGCAAAAGCTTAAATTACAGAAAGGAAGTTTTAACAATAATTAAGTTATAATGCTTTATGTTTGAAATGGATTTACTCTTAGATTGTTATACATAGATTATTTTAAAAGAATAAAAGAAAAAAATAATATTTGTGCTGCTCTTCTCTCTAGAGTTGATCTGATTCTGGGCCTCAGGTCAGGAAGCAGACAGACTGGCTAAACCGACCGTCTGCTAGCTGTCTCACACGTCACCAAGGTCAGATAAATCCCATCACATAGAGCCTCTTTCACCTAGATATCATCATATAGAGACTGTGTCTGTTCCCCGAATTGACATACAAAAAACTTCCAAACCCATCTAAGGGTAAAAATGTAATTGATGTTCAACAAATAAAAAACAGAAATAATACAAATGAACAAATGATAAAGCCTGTGTTGCTGAATATTCGATCCCTTCAAAATAGTCCAACGCCGTGGTACAACGAGCACTCTCAGGTTTCAGTTTGAGTAGTTGAGTCAAACTACCCTTTAGAAGTGTGTGTAAATAATAAATGTTGACATATGTTTATACTGCTGTTTACATTCTGTAAATCAAATATTTTCAATATGAGAAAAATGTTGGGGTTAGAAAAACAACATTTACCGTGATAAATACACAATGCTAAAATTAACTGTTAAAGGAGAACTTGGTAACTTTTTTAACGTAATAAAACTGTCTAGAAATTAGGGCTGTTTTCGACTAAGGATTTTCATAGTCGAATCTGATTCGTTAGATTTTGCCGTAGTCGACTGATAGTCGAACCTTTTTTTTTCTTTTTTTTTTTAGATAGCAGCTAGATTTTTTCCATTTCAAACAAAAGAGCTAAAAAACACATATATATCACACATATATCATAACATTTCATAAACATGAGGAGCAATATGAGAGAGAAATTTGGTGATGGTTGTTTAGGTACATTAAACCACGTTAAGCTTTTTCACGCCCATGAGAACCGCGTGGAGTCAACTCACAGCCGCTCCGCTGCCCTGCTGAAAATGTGAAGCAGAAACGCTTAATATCAGATAACGTCCATAATAATTGGATTCTGGGTTCGATTTTTTGACCATTTTCAGTGGTTATGAGGAGCAATATGAGAGGGAAATTTGGTAATCGTTGTTTAGGTACATTAAACAACGTAAAGCTTTTTAACGCACATGAGAACCGTGTGGAGTCAACTCACAGCCGCTCCGCAGCCCTGCTGAAAATGTGAAGCAGAAACGCTTAATATCAGATAACGTCCATAATAATTGGACTCTGGGTTCGATTTTTTTTACCATTTTAAGTGGTTATGAGGAGCAACATGAGAGGGGAATTTGGTAATCATTGTTTAGGTACATTAAACCACATAAAGCTTTTTAACGCACATGAGAACCGTGTGGAGTCAACTCACAGCCGCTCCGCAGCCCTGCTGAAAATGTGAAGCAGATTTTTGAATACATTTTTATTTATTTACATTAGTAAGCTACAGGACATCGTCTTTCAAAACATGACCTGCGCAAAAGCGAAAAAATAAAATAAAAATGGTACCCAGCCCTTCTGAAAATGCGAATGCGTCTCTGTCCCCAGCACATTTCAAACCAAACTGACGCCCATGTATTCGACTATGAGGTTCATAGTCGATCAGACCTCTCCGAATCGAATCGTCGAATCCTCGACTATTAGAAGTCAGCCCTACTAGAAATCATTTGGATGGTTAAACAACCTGTTCTGGTGATATTGGTGACTTTCCCCGCTCCCCCCAGCGTTCCCAGGCGGAAAACCAACCTTGCAACTTGGGCACTACCGTCCCAGCAAGATAGAAATTGGAAGTCTCGTGAGAAGCGAGAACTAGAACGAGAACGAGCGCGAAACACAAATTGCTTTACGGCAATTCGACATAAACACACACGCATGTATGATGTATTACCAGATTACCCACCTCGGTAGACATAGCTCCACATGATACAGTTGGCTTTCTCCGATCAAAACAAACGCACATGAGCAGCGGTAGAGAGGGGGAGGAGGCCGCCGCAAGTGAGTTTTTTACGACTGTGTTGTGAGATATACGCCCTCCCACAGCTGTAGGGGGAGCTCGTGGGGAAAACATGTGACAACAAAAGGGAAAATCAGCGAAGAAGTGACTAGAGTTCGCTAGAGTTACCGAGTTCTCCTTTAAAGAAACATATGGTACTGCTCTTGATGAATAGAAAGAACATCATACCTGCATACAAATCCTTCACAGCTAACACACATTTATGGGTACTTTTGGGTAATTTCATGTCTTGCTAATTTACAATGTAACTACTAATGGATGTTGCATGCTTATGCTATGAGCACAGAATAACTTCTGACAGGACAGGAAAGTTCGTATAAGGTCTCAGTTTATCATTATTTATTTGTTTTCTGTACATTTCACTGTGGATTCTTTAGCAAATCAGTCGGAGTTTCGGCGCAGGCTTTGCAAAGACACTTTTACGACATGGACTCCATAGTAATGCCACAACATGTAAGTAACTGTGTTAATTCTAATGCCTGATCTGTGACCAGTGATCTCTGATATATAATGACTCATGTACAGTCAGATGTTCTTTGTCAATGTTTCTGCAAATCAAACCTAAACGGTAAACTTCACATTGTTTCTCTTAGTAGGATGAAAATAATCTGTTATTTAAACTGTGATTAAATCATAAATAGAAAACGATCAAAGAACGCTCCTTTACAATTGCTGGAGCTGTCAATCAAATAGCGCGAGTTTATCAGTGACTCTCGCCGAAACTTATAATCAAAAAATCTCTTATTTAGATCATGTTTGCACTGTTAGTTATGATTAAAGCATTCATGAGAGTGCAGAATTCGAGTCTGCAACCTTTCATCACACGATCTAAGTATAATGCTATAGATCTAAATATAATACTTTAATCAACACTATACACGATTAGTTAACATTGAGAGCTGTAATAGTAAAAATGTGCTAAAAGTGTAAGGACCATCCATTGGCCCAACAACGGAATCCAACGGCCTGGCGAAGGTTTAAAGCGTGTATGTCTTTTCAGCGATCCAGTGAAGTTCACTTAATCTATTGGAATTTAGTCTTAGTATTACTTTAGCTCTACGCTTAATCTGACTCCAATTTTAAATGATAATCAAATTTAGATCGTATTTCTGATTAGAAAATAATCATAAATATTGATTATGAATTAATTTAGATCTTTGATTATTCTGAGTAATCCCATACTTTCAGTTATTAATTCATTATGGACCCGAATGCCGCTTAGAGATCACGTCGGCCAATTCGTGTTTCTCACGGACACAAACTTGTTAATTCTGATTTTAGTCAGAGGATGTAGGGTTTGCTAATACCTCTCCAGCCGGCCGCCTACTGCTTGCTCGAACTAGAGAGTGTAGTTTAATTTAGCCATTTCCATACAACTTGCTAAATCAGTGATAGACAGAAATCAACAGGTCTCCTGGATAACGTGCCTACTGCTCCGTTCATTCATGTGCCTGTAGTTTGACCTACCTTAACTAAGTTTGCGGTAGCACCAGCCTCCTTAAATATATTAAAATAATGATTTCAGAATACTTCAGAATAAATCAAGATGTAACATTTATTTGCCAGGTAAAAATGTATTATGCCAATTACAGAAGTAAATTATTAAAAGCCAATTCAAAAATACATGACATCATTTACTCAAAGATGATTCTAAAAGTAAGTAATGTTTTCCTGACAAAGACACACAGTAATACTTGCATGCATTACTGTGGGGGATTCTCCTGGTAAAAGATTCCCAAAGATTGCTCTGTTCCCTCACCTTAAATACCAGACCAGAACAAAAGGGGTTATACAAATGTTGTTTAGAGTTGTTTGGGCCAATCCATGTACCCCGGGGGGGGTAGCACATGGTTTCAGGAGAGGAGAAACCAGAGCCAGAGAGGAGAAACAGGATTCTCCTAAGTTCTCAATCTTTCTCATTAAACCAATGACTGCAATGAAATTAAGACCATTTTACCAATCGCACTGCGACACTTAAAATGATACCAAACATGAAAAGGAAAAACAACATATTCACAAGATACACCATATGTGTTATATAGACATTCTTAATGAACTTTCAGTGCCTTGAGGAGGGAGAGGGGGGATGAGTTGAAGTCAAACAAGGGGACAATGAGATAAGTTTGGGCAGGGCAAGGTTTTGTGCTCTGTCTTTGCTATCTGCTGTCCAGGGTGCATTTTATGGCTTTATTGCAGGGTGCGTTTTGTTGTAGCAAGGAAAATCAGTTCTTACAGACGGCCCCTGGCCCCTTGGGACAGATTTAGATCAGGCCTAAGGGGACATTTTTTGGACATTTTCCTGTTTCCACATTTTCAGTGTTATTCTCTGAGTGTTCATAGACCTGACCACTGTAGTTTGCAGTGATAGTCGCTTGGTGCAGGAATCCAGTCACCTGAAATAACAGCATTAAGAAAGGTTGAACATTAAAATGAAAGCATGGCAGAATGCGTGGATGCTGCAGCAGCTGGACAGTGTGTCACATGACCCTCTTGGCCGGGTTTGCTTCCACCTGCACCTAGTTGCGGTGGTTTTCAGTCTGTAGAATGATCTCGTTGAATCAAGTCTGTTTGCGTTGGTCAGCATGATCAGAAAGTGTCATTGGAAAGTGTCATAACGCTTTGCGGAAACATCTTTGTCCTCCCTAGGATGTTTTAACTGACCCTTTGAGAAGTCCTCGGTCACCTTCAAGCAGAAGGTTTGGTTGCCGGGCAGATCAGAACTCCATTGTTGAAGGAATCATGTCACTGATTCAGCTCCATTGCGTGTGAGACACCTGAACAACTTCTGAATGACCATGCAATAATTGAACACTGATGTATTTGTGGTTATTGTAAGATGAGAAAAAATTATTGGATAAACACAAGAACACAAGATAACACAACATGATGTACTCAAAATGTAAAACTCAAAAGTCAAAGGTGCGAGTGGTAAATATGGTCTCTTTTTCAGAATCATATATTTAATGAACAGGTGTAATTTGATCACCAAATTCTTCACTACTGCAGTGATCTGGTAGTGGAATTTAGACTTGGTCTGGATAATCAAGGGAGGGTAGCAGAAAGTCACCATAACTAGTATATTTACTAGCGGTATGCATAATTAGAGTAATTAGAGTATATCATACAATTAAACATGGAAATACACAATGTCGTAATTATAAAATTGTCTACATTAGTTGTTATAAGTGCAAATCATCAATGAAACTGAATGTTTTAATAGATTCAATTAGAGAATGAAATGTATAGAAACAGATATTTAAATTCTCTAGTTTAACTTTTGTAATTATCCTCTGTGCATTTGATGTACAGGCTAGGTCACACTCAATAGTGCAGGTCTGAATTGTATAGTTGACAAATAGAAATGCCTCCATTTTAGATTTAATTGTTTAGATCATTTTTTATTGTCATTAGTCATTTGTTGGAAACTAGGGGGCCCTCCCAATTTTCAACAACGACTGGACATAATAAATGTTTTGTCCAAAGACCAGTTGTTTTAATGGGTCTTAATTCGATTTTTAATGAGGATTTAAGTCAATTGATGTGTGACCACAGCCATGCATGTCCTATGCACAGCACAGTATTTACATACAGGAAGTTGACAAGTCTGTAATGTTGAAAATAAATTATTAAAATAATTTCCCTTGTCCTATATGTATGAAGCATGATGTGAATAATTTTGGCCTGGATAGTCTTATGATCTATGCCAGGTAGAGATGTTCTAAGATTGCCATAGTGATGGTGTGTATTGTGTATGTTTGTGTATGGGAGATGGGTGATGTTTTATCCTACCATAATTTGTGTTGCCTAATTTAGTTCCAGTTCTAAACTGGGAGGCCACATACAGGAGCTGCTTCTGTAGTGTTGTGAGGTGTGAGCGGCCCCTTGAAGTTTCTCCACCCCCATCTCCTACATGTAAAGCTGTGTGTCCTGCTTAAGGCAGGCGAGACCAGACCCTTGCGGAATCTGGTTCTGAAGAAAGTCATTTGTCAGCCTGTAAGGGAAATAGACCTAGAGAGGAAAACACAGTTTAATCTTGAGCCTTTATACAAATTGCATTAAGATAGATGGTCTATCTCAATATGTGTTTGATGGCCTTAGCCAGACAGTTGTTACTGATGGCTTTGATCTGTTAAGATTTTATGCCATTAGAAGAAAATTTGTTTTTGTTTACAAAGACATGCATCATTATCATGATCATGTGTTTGCAAAGAAAAGGTCAATTAAACAGTGATAATGGTCAGATCTGACTGCTATTGCAGTTAAACTCATACAGTCTGCTGTGTTGTGAGCATTAGGACCCTCAGGTCTGCTAGGGAAATCTCTTTACATGATGCTGTTTATTTACACTAGCCAGATCTGTGTTTAGAGCAATTAGATCACGAGGTGTGGTGCTGCGCTTGTTTGTTTGGCCTTTGGAATTTATGGTGCTATTCAAACTCTTGACCATTTGGCTCCCTGTGGTCCATAAAGACTGTAGATTTTCTGCCTGATATTTACATTTCACACAACTGTTCTTACATGTCCAGTAAAATACCTTCCCTGATCAGATTCCATGTGAGCTGAAGCTCCCAGAGAGGAGTTTTTAACCCTTGCACTGCTTCATTTGTGGTTTTGTTGCAAGAGAAAATTTAAATTTATACCTCCCCTTGTTACTGGGTTAAAGATCTGTTAGATCAAAATTAAATCATCCTGTGGATTTGGATGGATATTTAAGACATGGTGGTTGATCATTTTAGTTGGTATATACTGGCCATTGTAATTTCTCTCATTAAAGATTCTTGCACAAATAGAAGGTAAAGAAGTTCTTTCTGATTCATTCTTCCTTTCAGTTTCCTTTCTTACCAATACTTTCTCTAACCATCTATTATCTCATTCCTCCCAACACTAGTGTTCCTTCTTCTTGTTCCCTACATACACGTACCATCTGTCTACCTTCTGATTCTTTTCATTCTCATTAAACATCCTTTCCTCTTCTAACCCAATGCTGAATCATCACGAGATTAAAGCCATTCTTGGCCATTACAATATAATATATATTACAATCTGGTCATAATATAAATTACATTTTATAAAATTGTATAAATCAAACCAATTTTATTTACTGGTCTCGGGGGTTTCTACTGAGTAATTTGTCCAAACTGACTTGTTATCTTCTCACTGATCTTTTTAGAAGGTGTTTGGCCCTGCAGCTCCAGCTGTGCTGGCATTAGCATTGTGTACACAGCAACAACCAAACTGGAAACCAGTTACAGCTGCTTTGATGCTGTGAACATTCAATGGACTGCAGGCATTGAGAAACATGGGTCAAATCATTGCTCAATTTAAAGATTTTTGTGACTACAATTTAGAATTGGACACAATTATCTTGTTTTAGGCTGAGATGTTATCAATTGCATTCTTTTAAGAATCTTCTTTGAATGTGAAATAAAGGTTGGGCAAACAGGTCTCATGGAGGGCACCAAGATTGTTTTATGGTTTGTTACTTTTGTCAGTCTCTTTTGAGACCTCGAAAACATACAAGAATGCAGTGATTGTAAAGTCTGTTAAAATACCAAATTAAAAGCTATTTTTTATAAGACTGAGCCTTAAATGGTGTTGTTTAAACCATATTTGGGACATCAGTCATGAACTTTTTGACACTATTGAAAGATTTTCAAAGAACAATGATTACTTTGATGTAATTCATATTGGTCTTTGTCTAAATTATCTCATGAGACAAGGACAAGCTGTGCATGTCCTCTGACAGTATCAGGCCTGGTTACAAGCCTCTAGTAATACAATAATTGTCATTATATGCATCAGTTTTAAAATTTGCGTATTTTTCCAAATTTCAGCCTCTAGGACTTCTGCATAGCAGCTGTTCGCTAGGACTGAGATCATTTTCTCAGATCATTTCTTTTGAAATATTCTAATTGCATTGCACTGTTTTGTCCAACTTTGCACTTCACACACAAAGGATTCAAGTGAGACAGTTTTCCTTGTTATCTTTTAGCTCATCAAATCACAAGATTTTTTTCACAAGTTAACGTGACCATTTTCTTATTTCCATTATTGCAATGTTGTTGCAACAAAACAAATAATTAAATGTAACAACATTATTTAGTTTTTAGTTTTCAACCCTCTGTTGAGTACCAGAATAAAATTTGGATGATGTTATTCCAATTTAGGTTTCATCACTTGTTGCTTGGGCAAACAAGGAGGTATTTAAATTTAAAGCAAGGGATATCTTTTCTCATCTACGCTGCCGCTATCATGTCCCTGATATGTGGTTTTATCTAATTCTCAAGCCCCACCGGATTTTGCGGTCTCCGGTCTAACTGGGTATGCCGACCCATTCTACAAATGTGTCTATATGAGGTGCGTCTGAATTTTCCCTCAACACTTCTAAAAGGCAAAAGAGAATTGACTTACCAAACGGCTGAAGAAAGAGAAGGACATCTTATTTCTCTTACTTGTTGCAAGTCCCAATATTTCACTGAAAAGACACTCGCAACCTGGAGAATCACGGAGGGACTGTCACCACTTTGTAAGGACCATCCATTGGCCCAACGACGGAATCCAACGGCCTGGCGAAGGTTTAAAGCGTGTATGTCTTTTCAGCGATCCAGTGAAGTTCACTTAATTTATTGGAATTTAGTCTTAGTATTACTTTAGCTCTACGCTTAATCTGACTCCAATTTTAAATGATAATCAAATTTAGATCGTATTTCTGATTAGAAAATAATCATAAATATTGATTATGAATTAATTTAGATCTTTGATTATTCTGAGTAATCCCATACTTTCAGTTATTAATTCATTATGGACCCGAATGCCGCTTAGGCAAGGCAAGGCAAGGCAAGGCAAGTTTATTTATATAGCACATTTCATACACAATGGCAATTCAAAGTGCTTTACATAGAAGAAATTAAAATAATAAAAAGAAATAAGAATAGTTAAAACAGTTTAGAAGAATACAAAATAAAATACAGTACAAACAGTCGGACGAACATTGGCACAGTGCTCATTCAGTAAATGCATAGCTAAACAGATGTGTTTTGAGTCTGGATTTGAATGTGACTACAGTAGGAGCACATCTGATCTCCTCTGGAAGCTGGTTCCAGCTGCGGCTGGCATAATAGCTAAAAGCGGACTCGCCATGCTTAGAGTGAACCCTTGGTATTTCTAGCTGATATGATCCTAATGATCTGAGTGATCTGTTGGGTTTATATTCAGTGAGCATATCTGCAATGTATTGAGGTCCTAGGCCATTGAATGATTTATATACCAGTAATAATACTTTAAAATCAATCCTAAATTTAACTGGGAGCCAGTGTAAAGACCTGAGGACTGGTGTGATATGTTCATATTTTCTGGTTCTGCTCAGAATCCTGGCGGCAGCGTTCTGTATGAGCTGCAACTGTCTTATGGTCTTTTTGGGAAGGCCAGTGAGGAGTCCATTACAATAATCCACCCTGCTGGTGATGAAAGCATGAACAAGTTTCTCTAAGTCTTGTCTGGAAACAAAGCATCTTATTCTTGCTATATTTTTCAGATGATAGTATGCTGATTTAGTTATTGCTTTGACATGACTACTGAAACTAAGGTCTGACTCTAGTGTCACACCAAGATTCCTGACTTGATGTTTAGTTGTTTGACCCCTAGAGTGAAGGTATGCGTTCACCTTGAGAACTTCATCTTTGTTTCCAAACGCAATGACTTCAGTTTTGTCTTTGTTTAACTGAAGAAAGTTTTGACACATCCAACTGTTGACTTCATCAATGCATTGGCACAGGGAGTCAATGGGGCTGTAATCGTTAGGCGATAGGGCTAAGTAGAGCTGTGTGTCGTCTGCATAGCTGTGGTAAGCAGTTTGGTTCTTTCTCATTATTTGGCTCATTGGGAGCATATACAGGTTGAACAGGAGTGGTGCAAGAATTGAGCCTTGAGGGACTCCGCATGTCATGGATGTCCACTCAGACTTATGGTCTCCTATACTCACATAATAACCTCTCCCATCTAAGTATGACCTGAACCATTTTAGGACTATCCCAGAAAGCCCCACCCAGTTTTCCAGCCTGTCCAGAAGTATGTTGTGATCGACAGTGTCAAATGCAGCACTGAGGTCGAGTAGTACCAGCACTGATAATTTGCCTGAGTCAGTATTTAAGCGAATATCGTTTATTATCTTTATGAGCGCTGTCTCTGTGCTGTGGTGCGGTCGGAAACCAGATTGAAAATTGTCAAAGTATCCATTCGAGCATAAGAATTTGTTCAGCTGATTGAAGACAACTTTTTCAATGACCTTGCCTATGAAGGGAAGATTTGAGATCGGTCTATAGTTGCTTAATATGGTCTTATCCAGATTGCTCTTTTTCAGGAGGGGCTTGACAACTGCAGTTTTTAGGGAGTTTGGAAAACTCCCAGAGAGAAGTGAAGCATTTACCACTTCTAGAAGATCTGCTTCTAAACTGTTTAACACACTTTTGAAAAACGATGTGGGAAGTGTGTCAAGAGCGCAGGTTGATGTTTTAAGGTGCTGTACGGTTTCTTCCAAAATTTTGCCATCAATTTCTTTGAAATCAGACATAGTAACTACTTTCTCAGGTGGTTTGATCTGTCTGACCCCAGCGCAACTCAAGGATGTGCTGATCACCTTTCTGATATTATTGATTTTCTCAGAGAAGAAAGAAGCAAACTCACTGCACTTGCTGTCTGAGAGCATTTCACTGGGAATCTGGCTTGGGGGGTTTGTCAGTCTCTCTACAGTAGCAAAAAGAGTGCGTGTGTTGTTTAAATTGCTGTTTATAATATTTGAGAAGAAAGTCTGTCTAGCTTTGCCTAGTTCCATATTGAAAGCATGAAGGCTGTCTTTGTAGATGTTATAATGGACTACAAGTTTTGTCTTCCGCCACATGCGCTCTACTTTTCTGCATTGTCTTTTCATATTTTGCACTGCTGTTGAGTTTCTCCAAGGTGCCTTTTGTCTGCCACTCTTCTTCCTGACTTTAACAGGAGCAATATCATCAATTACACCTTTAACTTTTGAGTTAAAAGAATCAAGGAGAAAATCAACAGAGTCTGCAGATATGCTTGGTGTTAAGGATATAGCCTTCATAAATAGGACACTAGTGTTCTCATTTAAGCATCTCTTCTTGACAGACACAGATCTCGCTTCAGTGGCAGGAGAGATCAATATATCAAAGAAAATACAGAAATGATCAGACAGTGCTACATCCTTAATAACAATCGATGAAATGTTTAGACCCTTACTGATAAGTAAATCCAAAGTGTGTCCACGATTGTGTGTGGGTCCATGTACATGCTGAGTCAGATCAAAAGTTTTTAAAACAGTTTTGATTTCTTTTGCCATATTGTTTTCTCCATTATCTATATGGATGTTAAAATCTCCAGCAATGGCAAAACAGTCAAACTCTGAGGTAATTGTTGATAACAGTTCTGTAAAGTCCTCAGCAAAGGCTGGAGAGTATTTTGGAGGCCTGTAAATAATGAAAAGTAAAATGCGTGGAGCACCTTTTAACACAATACCCAGATATTCGAAAGACAAGTAATTCCCAAATGATATTTGCTTACATTGATAGATATCTTTAAAAAGAGCAGCTAGACCCCCACCTCTCTTAACAGCTCTGCAGACACTCATAAAAGTAAAGTTAGGAGGGGCTGCTTCATTGAGGATTGTTGCACTGCAGCTGTGTTCTAGCCAGGTTTCATTTAGAAGCATAAAATCCAGGTTGTTTGTGGTTATTAAGTCGTTGACTAGAAGTGATTTATTTTTAAGTGAGCGAATGTTTAAAAGAGCTAACTTAACAGACTTACTTTTCCCCACAGCAATATTAGTTTGACGTGTAATAGGCACCAGATTAGTTGGGTTTGCTGTACGGCTATTGAAGGCCTTAGACTTTCTATCATGTAATAGAACAGCAATAGAGAAAGATACAGGCACACTGGGTTCCCGCTTGTTTTGTAAACATTTGAGAAAGTTACTGTTATCAGAGCGGGCACCCGACACATATCACTGAGAGCTGGTATCAGTTGTTTTTGGTTCACCTCGAGCAGAAGGAGGAGGGTGTGGGCCCTGGCGTTGTGGCAGAGGCCGAAGAGCTCTCACAGGAGGAGGGGGAGGGCGAGCTGGGCCCGCAGGCTTTGGTGGTAGTGGTGCCTGTCTTTTTTTAGTTGGTATCTGGGGGCTTGCAGCAAAAGAGTGGGATAGTCTGGTTCCAGCATGCACCAGTTCTTCCATTTTCTGTGAGAAGCAGAGTAGTGGCGTTGCAGGGGAGAGGGAGAAAGTGTCTGGTGAAAGGGGCTGTTGCTCTGGTGTTATAGGAGGCTGTAATATGCTGTCCTGGCTTCCCTGGCTGTTTTCCAGGAAGTCGTCCTTGGGTGCTGAATCTTCAAGCAGTTCTGATATGGCTGTCTGTGGTGAGCTCTGTGGGCAGGGCTCAGCTGAGATTGTGTCCGTGAGCAGAGGTTGTTGTGGCGGAGTGGTGTTATCATGTCCATTTTGCTGCTGAAGTGAAGTCCCGTGGTCATTCATACTGTGTCCAGGTGTGTGTGTGCCATTCAGATTGAGTGGATTGGCACAAACCGCAGAAGGATGATTTAGGGAGAAGTAGATATTGTCCTTTAACACTCTTGAACCAAGTTTGTTTGGGTGATGGCCGTCCCGATGAAACAGTTGTCGTTGACTCCAGAAAAGATTGAAATTGTCAATGAAGTTCACTGCTTTTATATTGCAGGTTTTTTGCAGCCATGTATTTAGCCCAAGCAACCGTGAAAACCTGTTTGTTCCTCTTGCTGGGAGAGGTCCACTGATGAATGTTTGAACTTTCAGTCTTTTAAGTGTTTCAAAAAGTTCATTGAAATCCTTCTTAAGGAGTTCTGACTGCTCTTTATGAATATCATTCTTCCCCACATGTATGATGAGTCGATTTGCAGTCTTATGTTTCATCAGAATGTTCTGAAGTTCCCTGTTTATATCAGAAGTTGTTGCTTGTGGAAGGCAGCACGTAGTTGTATCCCTGTTGCTAATGTTTCTGATTATGGAGTCCCCCACTATCAGAGTCCTGGGCTCGGCTGCGCGCTGAGCTGAGTGCCGCTGTCTGCTCGACCTTGAGCGCCAGTTAGCATCAGTGTTAGCTACTGGCCCATTCAGTCTGTGTTCGATCACATTCATCACATTTGTGGATTCCTCATTTACATTCATTAGTACTTCAAATCTGTTCTCAAGATGTATAGGCGGTGGTAGGAGGCCAGTGTTTGCAATCCTTGTCAGAGCTGTATCTGGGGTAGAGGATGCTACTGCGGTAATATGTGATGCTCGTGACAATCTGATGTCTCGAGTGCCTTTGGGTTTAGCTCCCTGTTTGTGCCATCGATTAGTAAGTCGATCGGCTTGTTTCTCTACCTGTCGAGGAGTACTAGTTTCATGGGACTCACCGGTATGCTGTGGGTGTCCATGACGAAGCTCTGTTGTGTGCTCCGTCTGGTTTGGTGGTCCCGTAAATAACTTTGTTTCTAGAACTGCAATCCTTTGTAAAAGTCTGTGGCAGTTAGTGCAGCAAGTAGATTCCAGAAGAGGCATTTTCTCTTATCCTTGTAGGCAGTTGTGTTTTCCTTTCCCGGTATGTAAGCTGGTCGGGTAAAAGAATTCTCAGTTTTTGTAGTAATCCAAACTTTGTCGTATGAGCACTGTGCTGATTTGCTGAAGTTAAAATTAGGTGATAAAAGGAAATAAAATAAAGGAAATCAAATATAGAAAAAATAGGAGATAAAATGTAAAAGCGATAGAGCAAAGCGCGGAGCAGTAAGCAAGAGCGTCCGAACAGTAGCTGAGCAGGAAGTGTTCTTGTGAGATCACGTCGGCCAATTCATGTTTCTCACGGACACAAACTTGTTAATTCTGATTTTAGTCAGAGGATGTAGGGTTTGCTAATACCTCTCCAGCCGGCCGCCTACTGCTTGCTCGAACTAGAGAGTGTAGTTTAATTTAGCCATTTCCATACAACTTGCTAAATCAGTGATAGACAGAAATCAACAGGTCTCCTGGATAACGTGCCTACTGCTCCGTTCATTCATGTGCCTGTAGTTTGACCTACCTTAACTAAGTTTGCGGTAGCACCAGCCTCCTTAAATATATTAAAATAATGATTTCAGAATACTTCAGAATAAATCAAGATGTAACATTTATTTGCCAGGTAAAAATGTATTATGCCAATTACAGAAGTAAATTATTAAAAGCCAATTCAAAAATACAAAAATTACTCAAAGATGATTCTAAAAGTAAGTAATGTTTTCCTGACAAAGACACACAGTAATACTTGCATGCATTACTGTGGGGGATTCTCCTGGTAAAAGATTCCCAAAGATTGCTCTGTTCCCTCACCTTAAATACCAGACCAGAACAAAAGGGGTTATACAAATGTTGTTTAGAGTTGTTTGGGCCAATCCATGTACCCCAGGGGGGTAGCACATGGTTTCAGGAGAGGAGAAACCAGAGCCAGAGAGGAGAAACAGGATTCTCCTGAGTTCTCAATCTTTCTCATTAAACCAATGACTGCAATGAAATTAAGACCATTTTACCAATCGCACTGCGACACTTAAAATGATACCAAACATGAAAAGGAAAAACAACATATTCACAAGATACACCATATGTGTTATATAGACATTCTTAATGAACTTTCAGTGACTTGAGGAGGGAGAAGAGGAGGGAGAGGGGGGATGAGTTGAAGTCAAACAAGGGGACAAGGAGATAAGTTTGGGCAGGGCAAGGTTTTGTGCTCTGTCTTTGCTATCTGCTGTCCAGGGTGCATTTTATGGCTTTATTGCAGGGTGCGTTTTGTTGTAGCAAGGAAAATCAGTTCTTACAAAAGTTTTAGAGAGAATTTCACATATAATAATGAGCTATTTCATATGCAAAGATGTCAGCCAATCACAGCAGAGGGCGTTTACACTGAAGTCTCAAAGCAGACACACCCCTTCAAACAGAGCGTTCAAATCAGGAAAAATGCCTTTTATTTCTAAATTATGACTATTTTTGATGTAAACATAATACTGTTAGGGGTTAACAGTTTAGGACCCAAGGACCAGATGTTTGAAAGAAGACCCGGAGTCAGAATTATAAAAAATTGAAGAAAAGTTTTACTGAAGATAGTTTGCAGTTTCGTCAGCAGAAGTTCAGCTTCAAGACTCACACAGGAGTTTGTAGGCCGCCCCGCTTACAGTTACACAGATCACAGCAGTTACACACACACACACACACACACACACACACACACACACACACACACACACACACACACACACACACACACACACACACACACACAGCAGTTATACCATTTCCAAGGTCTAAGCTACGGCATTGCTTACAGGTTGAAGGATTCTCATTGGCTAAGAAATAGATAAACAAAGTAATTTTCTACACATACACAGATAGACTGAAGCATATCTCCATAGATTATGCAGCTGACACTTGGACCCTCAGCATACCACAGAAATGTGAAAAAATAACATACAAATGCTAAAGTAGCAAACTTTGAGAAAGAAAATGTATGTCACTGTCAATACTTTTATGTCTGCAGGGAAATTGGCTGTAAATACCCCCCAAAAAATTGTATTTGTATCATTCTTATATATCAGCCTTATGGTTTCTTTCACTGCATAACGGATCTTGACAATGAAAAATACACAATAAGTTTTATACACTTACTTTGGTTTGATATAAAGCAGAAAAGCTAAAATTGCAACAAACATACAACATTTTAAAGTAAATGTGTTTATAATTTGATTCGATGTGCCTGTATTATTGCGATTCGATGTGCCTGTAACATTGTGATTCGATGTGCCTGTATTATTGCGATTCGATGTGCCTGTATTATTGTGATTCGATGTGCCTGTATTATTGCGATTCGATGTGCCTGTATTATTGCGATTCGATGTGCCTGTATTATTGCGATTCGATGTGCCTGTAACATTGTGATTCGATGTGCCTGTAACATTGTGATTCGATGTGCCTGTATTATTGCGATTCGATGTGCCTGTAACATTGTGATTCGATGTGCCTGTAACATTGTGATTCGATGTGCCTGTATTATTGGGATTCGATGTGCCTGTATTATTGCGATTCGATGTGCCTGTATTATTGCGATTCGATGTGCCTGTATTATTGTGATTCGATGTGCCTGTATTATTGGGATTCGATGTGCCTGTATTATTGGGATTCGATGTGCCTGTAACATTGGGATTCGATGTGCCTGTATTATTGGGATTCGATGTGCCTGTATTATTGTGATTCGTCGTGCTTGTAATGTGATTATCTCTCCAAAATGGAAATGAAGTTTGTCGTGGAGCCACACCACCTGAACAGGGAATAAAGTAATCACCTGTCTTCAGACAGTCGGATGTGAGCTTGAGACAGACAAAACAAAACTCTTTCTTACACCGAGAGCACACTATGTTTTTGCATTTCTCTGTGTTGTGGTTAATTAGCATTCCACATGTTGGACAAGCACGAACAGCTGGACATACAATGTTTCCAGCATCTTTTAAAGTAATATTTGCACAATCTCTCAGCAGATCCAGCTCTCTGTTGGTGCAGCCGTCATTGTCACATCTATCAGATCGAGGACGCGGACCTTTCCACTTTCTCAGACACTGCCAGCAGAACTCAAAGGTTTTGCCCTTCTTTGCAGAGCAAACGGTGCATTTCACACTGAGATTAGACAGGTCTGATCTCTCAATCTTCCAGTCACAACCTGGACACTGAAGAGACAGAAAGAGCTTATGCATATAAAATAATGAACAATCCCATACATATTTCCTGTGTATCTGGACTATTGTTCATTACTGGCAGACAGTATAATGGCCTTTTTGCTTGTGTTTTAGGTTTATGTTAGTGAATTTTATAGAAGACAGAAAGGAAAAGTGGTACCTTTATCAGAAAGTATTGATGATAGTTACAGCAGTGCATCAGAAAATGAGGAGGATAGAAGCATTGATTGTTGTGGAAGTCTAAACAGTTTTGTCTAATGTTTTAGACATTTTCACATGCGAGTTCCAAATGAAATATAGTACCACAAGATGAACTGGAATGTTAATCAAGCTTTTTAATAGGGCTGCAACAACTAATCGATCAAATGAATAATAATCGATAATGAAAACCATCAACAACGAATGTCATTATCGATTAGTTGTGTCTGCCCACTGTGCAAACTAAAAACACCTAAAATAGTGGAGGAAAGAGTGAGCAGCAGCTGGACAGGAGCGTGATCCAAGCTGCTCAAAACATGAGAACTCTTTATTTTAAGCTTCAAGATAATGTATTAGCGTAATGTTTAACATGACTTTGACTGGTGCATGTGCTGTTTAATGTGTGAGATATGTTTCCTCAGCGCAAAACTCTCATTTTATGGTTATATCTTTATCTGTAAGTGTTACAAATGCAAGCGAGAGTTTCCATTTCGCATGAAGACTCGTTCTGACATTCTGCATTACACTTCAGACTTTATTTTTTTCAGATAGTGAAAATGCATTTGAATGTGTGTGAAGTTTCAGATGATTTGCCAAAAAGTAATTTACCCTAATAGGACAAAGTCAGTTATTAATATGACAGCACCCTAAAAAAGTTCAAAGGTCAGATGTAGAAAACTAATTTTGGAAAATAATTTTACTGAAATATATGTAAACAATAAAGTAATTATTTTTTTCTAGCTGTGATTACATAATTAGTCCCATTGAGGGTTTAAAGCCATTTCAGAGCGCTCTCCAAAAGCCTTGGCTCCTCCAAACCACATGAACACACACAGCCAAAGCAGATTCAGCAAAGCGCCTCATGAGAGACGGCGTGATGCTCGTTGGCGGTCTACAACTCTGCATAGCCTCATGGAACGTGCTGATGACACGTGATGTCTGCACGAGCAGGTGCACGGAGTTATGGAAATACATAAACTAACAGGCAGGTAGACATCACATTGGACGAAGAATATTTATGCAAAAAGTGTTTATGAATCAAATTGCCTACCCCACATTTATTTAATGAGTACTTAGTAAATGTTAAGGAAGAATACTTACATTATTGATGTCTGCTATCTTTCTAGTAGCGTTGTTGGCAAGTGTTTCTTCAAAGTACTGCTGTTCTTCAGGTGTAAGTTTAGCTAACTTACGGACTTCAGTGTAAGACCACTGTTCTTTACACACAGGGCATCTCAGCTCGGCTTTACCCTGCAAATGATCATAAGAGCAGTGTACTGAATAAAAAAAAAAAATTGATTTAAAGATGATTTTACACAATTTCTCACAATTTTCACATACAAAAGCATTTTAGTGTCTACTCAAAATGCATATTATCCTTGTCTTGAGACTTGGAACAATGACCACTAGAGGCAGAGAGTTTATCTTTAGTAATGTCTTTGGTGTTTTTATCTTGTTTCCTATCTGCCTGTCACTTTGACATTGTTTCGATGTGATGATACTAGGGGTCACACATTAAGAAATCATGTTCATTTCAAATACTAATATCACTGACAACAGTAGTCCTGCCAGGATATTGTCATTTAAAAAGTGAAGTTGCAGCCCTCAACTGATGTTGATGTTGTCATCTTGTGTTTTGGCCTGAAGCTCCACCCTCCACCTATCTACCAATCATGAAGTCAGTAGTGTTTCGGCATCTGGGTTGCCAGCTCTGCTCTAGTTGCCACAGCTGCAGCTACAAACGTGTCGGATAAAAATGTCTAACATTACAAAACCTAAAAGACCTTGTTATGAATCTGAAATACGTCATGACAAAGTCCGAAATAAAACAAGGATTTGTATAGGAGGGGGAGGGGGAGGGGGAGGGGGAGGGGATACACCACTCTACAGTAATTTGAAAGTGATTGCAGTACCAGTTTGGGCCACAATCTTACATACGGTTCCTTTAAAGGCCAATGAGAGTTGGTTTATAGAATTTGCATGCCACTCCCTTATACATAAGGGTATAAAATAAGATGGCTTGTATCCACTTGTATTCAGATTTGTCCATCGGAGCCGAGTGGGTGAACATGCATTACAGCAGTCTCTTCCCAACACTGCCACGGTTCACGTGAATGTGAAAGCAACACAGACTCGGGTGCGCACTTTTTCAGGAAGTAAAGTAACTTGCGCATGTGTTTTAGCTGATTATGATGTATTTAGTTAAATAAACCACATGTAAGGGATGATAGTGTTGATGATTTACCTTGGATGCAAGCGAGAGTGATCCTGTAGTGTATTTGCGCATAGCGCTTTGAATCAGAGCAACAAATTAATGGAAATCCATTGCCTCCTCAAGAGTGCGTTTGCAATCAGCAGATAGCCAAACGCGACACAGTAAACCAGTGTTATTCACTCAGCTGCGCATAATAGCACCAAATTAATAAAAAAAACATAATATATTAAACCACGTTCTGTTTTCTATCATGCACTGTGCACGTTTGCGATGACGTAAGATGCCAAACGCACCAGGGTTCGATAGAATCAAGTTGAGTGTGAAACCCATAGACAGTATATAAACTGGAGACAGCGACCCCATTGGATTTAACGGAGACAAGTGAAGTCAATTAGAAGCACTTCTTCCTGATGGCTGAGCTCGACGACGTAGATGTGATGTGAGCAACCCGTCTGTCTTCTAGTAGCTGTGGCGAGAGAAATCTGAATCATTCCCTTCCGAATCTTGCAGAGACGGAGAGTGTGAGTAGGAGCCGTCCATGAGCTGGAGCAGGAGAAGCTTTATAATTCTCTATGGGCTTCTCTCTTGACTTTATCGGACTTTATGCCTCCGCTTCTCCTCCTGTCTATGCGGTAATTTCCAGAGAGTCACGTGGTTATGACGCAATCGTTAGCCTGTTTTTACTAAAACTGCTTCTACAGGGCCATAACGTAAGATACAAGGTAATGGAGCCTTTTATACATTGTCGTGTTTCTTTAGAAATAAATAATGGACAAATGGAGTCTTTAAACGCCTCAGATGTAAAGTTATTCACTGTCAAAGTGACGCTAAAATGAATGGGAGTCAATGGAATGCTAACAGCAGGTGATGGTCCGCTAATCAATGGCGGCCGCCGAGGGTGGTACGGAAATCGAGCGCTCGATTACCCCCCTGGCGAAATTGGGTCTTGCGAACCCAAAGCGCACGACCGCCCACACCGCAATGACGTCATTTTTGCCGCGCGCACCTTCGTGCGGTGGATAAAGAATCCATTTGTCCATTATTTCTTTCTCAAGAAACACGAAAATGTATAAAAGACTCCATTACCTTGTATCTTACGTTATGGCCCTGTAGAAGCAGTTTTAGTAAAAAATACAGAAGACAGACGGGTTGCTCACGTCACATCTACGTCGTCGAGCTCAGTGTGAGTCTGCGCAGTTGCTCAGCCATCAGGAAGAAGAGCTTCTAATTGACTTCACTTGTCTCCGTTGAAACCTATGGGGTCGCTGTGTCCAGTTTATATACTGTCTATGGCGGAGACTCGTGCTGCGGAGCCAGGCGAAAGTATAAACAAGGAGGTGAAATGTATTTTGAATAGGTGGAGCTTTAAACAACGTTACGATTTACCATGTTCTCTCTTTCACTGCTCTGTGTGCAGGTAAATGTTTTTATCATATAGTGTTTAAAGGTGCATTGCGCAAGTCTCTGAGTTTTTGCAGAACTATGCCTCCTCTGGTGACAAGCGAAACTGCAACACTGCAACTGAACGCGCATGACGTCATGCCCAGTCTCAAATTCCGTCCCGAATCCCTCTTATTTATTTTACTGTACAGGATTATAGAGGCAATCGCAGTGATCGGAGAAGGGCTCATTCAGCCCATCAGGCAATTGTTTAAGCATGTATGGGTTAGAAAAACGGGTATTTTTAACATGAAATGTTGCTTAATGCACCTTTAAGAATTTACTCTGTTCATGTAATTGTATTTTCTGTATTGTTAATAAATATTTGGTACGAACTGTGTTTTATAAAGTACTTAATTAATGGTTTTACTAAAAATATTAGATGTTATTTCCATTAATTTCATACATTTAAGAGTAACATAAAATGGATGATGTAAGCTGTAATCAGTTTTATACAATCACAAACCAAAATTTAAGAAGGAAAAGACAGCAATGAATTGTTTACAAAGTCTGTAATTTTCCTGGAGAGATTATTACATTTCAGATTTTTATTAAATTTTTGTTTACTGTTTTGTTAAGTACACTATAATGTGAATGAGTAATGTTTACTGTGATATTGAGAGCAGCAGAGCTAAAGAGAACAGCTGTGGGTGGAGCTTTAAACATACGATTGACCATCTTCTCTCTCTCACTGCTCTGTGTGCAGAAAAATAAAGTCGGCTGTCATCCACATTTCGAGTGTGTGTGCTAATGAAGGGTGGGACAAACCGGGTTGAATAAAAAGCAAAGGTCACACTTATACACCACAGTTGGCCACATCACCTCAGCTCTATTCGTTCATGTGTATGTGGGGTAACGTGCCGTTGTTTTAATTGGTCAAAACAATCGTACTAAATACATTGAGTGCATTGAAAGTTATGTTTTAACATTACACTGTACATTTGCTCGGTGGCTGGTATGAGACATAAAATATAGTGAATGGAGGAGAAAATGCTGTATTGTCGTGCTGAAAATGCTGTATTACTGTTACTACAAATAAAGCTCTTTCTGATTATGCCATGTTAGCCACTTGACAGAATTGTGTTGTCTCTGAGGTAAAAACATGTAACTCAAGAAAAGAGATTCAAACAATAAAACTAATCGTATCGAGCTATACCAATTATTCAATTTCTGTTGATAAATGTATCCAAACAGTTGCTCACCCATGTAATAAAACACATACTATATTAAAGTGTCTTTGGTGTTTCCATGGTTTCTGAAGTACAATCTGAAATCGAGGGTAATGCGGATATAATGTGATTGACAGGCGACGCAAAATCTGGGCCGTTACACTGGTTAAAACTGCGGTTCTCTTACGAGAGGTTCTCTCGTATTGCGTAAGTAGCTTACGCTGCGGGAAAGTCTCCTTTCTCGAGATACTGAAGCCAAAAAATTATCCTTAATTTTTAATAATCTTGTCAACGCAGTGCGGCAGCCTGCAGACCTAGGGCAGCCTATCGCTGAGCCCTTGGCGTGACGTCACGACCAATGAGCGCGCTTGGCGCGCTTAATGCGTCACAGCCCGTCATTAGGGGTGTGGCTTAGCGTATATAAGCAAGGATCAGAGGCTGCTTCACTGATTTCTGTCTCTTCAGCGAAGCTCTTCGCATCGCTGTCTCTGAGGAAGCCGCCGTCGAAGCAAGCGACCAGCACGCCGAGGATCTCAGCCTGAGGACGCCGGCCGCTTTCGCCGCCTTCAGCCTTCCCTGCCTGCTGTGCTATCCGGCACTATATCCTTTTCCGCTCTGTGTTTGTGTGTTCGCCCCGCGACACACTTGCATCTAAAAGAGCGCGAGGCGTTGTTTCAAATGCCTCGCTCATCCTGTGGCTCGTGCAGAGCCGCGCTCAGCGACGGAGACCGCCACGTGGTGTGCGCTCTCTGCCTGGGCTTCGACTACGCAGCCCGCGCTCTCACCGAGGGCGGCTGCGAACAGTGTGAGGAATTACCGATGTCGACCCTACGGGCTCGACTCGCTAAGTTCGAGGATCCTCCACCTTCTCCGGCCGCCTCTTCCGGGCCACGAAAGAAGAAACGCCACTCTCAAGGGCCGCCTGAACCGGATGCTACAGCTGAGTGCTCGCCGGAACCTCTCCTGCGAGCCTCGCTCTCTCCTTCTCCCCCGCCTTTCACCGACGCGCAGCGGCCGACTTCTGCCCGCACTGCCGTCGCCCTGGGAGATGACGCAGATGACGCCGCTGACAGCTGCTCTCTGCTTGCTTCTGACAGCGAGGATTGGTCGGGCTCTCACCGCTCCGCCTCCTCGACTTTAGAGTCTGGCAGATCCCGTGCCAGTGTCGACGCGGAGCTTCTCCGCCTCCTCACTCAAGCGGTTGAGAGAATGGGACTGGATTGGTCCCCACCGAAGGAGCCTGCGCCCAATCGACTTGACGGGTGTTTTCTGCCTAGCCGCCGCCTAGCGCCTGCCTCTAGGTCAGCACCCTTCCTGCCTGAGCTCCACGCGGAGCTTTCTAAGTCTTGGAATGCGCCCTTCTCCGCCAGACTCCGCTCGCCAGTTTCCTCGGCTCTCTCCCAGGTGGACGGGGCAGCCGAGAAAGGCTACACTGGCATCCCCTCTGTTGAAGAGGCTGTGGCAACGCACCTTTGCCCGCCGTCTGCTAGATCCGCTGTCCGCCGCGCCTTCGCCGCCTCCGGCCAGGCTGCTTCCGCCCTGCACTCGATGGCTGTTCTTCAGATCCTACAAGCCGACCTCCTCCGTGAATTGGACGAGAAGGGCCCAGATCACTCAGCCTTAACGGATCTGCGCAGCGCTACGGACCTTGCGCTCCGTGCTACCAAGACCGCTGCACAAGCCATCAGCAGATCTATGGCCGCGCTCACCGTCATCGACAGGCACCTTTGGTTAACGCTTGCGGATATGAGTGAGTCAGAGCGCTCTGTGTTCCTGAATGCCCCACTCTCGCCCACCGGCCTCTTCGGCCCTGCTGTCAGCGGGATTGTGGACCGCTTCTCTGAAGTGCAGAAGGCGTCGCAGGCTATGCACCTCTTTCTGCCCCGCCGCTCGAGCCCAGCCACAGGACGCTCAAACTCAGCCTCCTGTGCGCAGCTCCACACAGCGCTCGTCTCGGCCACCCAACACTTCGCAGCGACGACAGGGCGGCCGCCCTAGATCGCGCTCGACCAGCCGTCACAGACCGCCGCCCCCTCAGGGTCCGCGGCCCAAGATTACGTTGAAGTCTGAGCCCGCGAAGTCCTCCTAGCATCTACAAGGAGGAAGAGATGGTTGAGTCCCGCTACGGCCGGACCGCCATCAAAGCGCCCAGCTCTGTCAGTCCCCTCTATTCAGGCTACTGCAGCAGCTTACACCGCAGCCAACGAGCCAGTAATACCACTCGCTCGCCTGCACACAAACACCGTTTTTACGGCGACCCAGATAAATCTCAAAAAGAGTATAAGTTCGGGTTTTCCGGCTCCGGCCGAAGGTGTCTTAAGTGTAGAAAATGTGCCCACTCCCATGTGCTCACTGCTTCACACAAACACGGTCCCCATGGTAACGCGCCCAGAGCTCTCTCTCATAAAGCGGACACACGCCGCTCGAGTTTTAAGTGTAGTAAATGTGCCCACAGCTCTGTGCTCACACCTACCCGCTGCTCGCTCTGCCATTCAGTTACCTCGAATTACTACGGCTCAGGCCGAGGGGATATTAAGTGTAGAAAAAGTGCCCACTCCCGTGTGTTCACTGCTTCACACAAACACGGTTCCCATGGCAACGCGCTCAGAGCGCTCACTCATAAAGCGGAAACACGCCGCTCGAGTACTAAGTGTAGTAAATGTGCCCACAACTCTGTGCTCACACCTACCCGCTGCTCGCTCTGCCATACGGTTACCCCGGGTTACAGACCCTCTAAAGCTCCAAAACACTGGCCGTGTTATAAGTGTAAACCCTGCGCCCGCTCACGAGCACGCGCACTCACTTTCAGACACTATAACCCCCACGCCAGGGGTGTTTGACAGCAAAACGCGCTCCATCCTCCGGGACCGAGCTACTGAACGCTGTACAACCGGCCAATACTGTTTATCAGCCCCTGTGTTCGAGCACCGGCGGCGCGTGCGCCGCCCCATCCTCTCTGATACAGGTTCCCCATTCCACGCTGCACGGCGATCTGAACCCAGAGACCATTCGACCCCTAGCTATGCATGCAAAAGCATGGGAAGCTATTCAGGGCGCGTCAGAATGGGTGTTGAACACTATAAAACACGGCTATTCGCTTCAATTCGCTCGTCGCCCCCCGCGCTTTCTAGCGCAGACGGAGACGAAAGTGAGTTTGGAAGCAGCGCACCTGCTTCAAGCAGAAATAGCAAAGCTGCTGCGCAAAGGGGCCATAGAACAGGTTCATCCTTCCCTGAGCGAGTCGGGCTTTTACAGCCGTTACTTCCTCGTTCCCAAGAAGGACGGAGCGTTAAGACTTATTTTAGATCTGAGACATCTGAACAAAGCCCTCATGAGACGGCCGTTCAAGATGATTACAACCAGACAGATCCTTGCGCAGATCCGCCCAGGAGACTGGTTTATCTCTCTCGATCTGAAAGACGCGTATTTCCAGATCCAGATAACTCCCCGTCACAGGCCATTCTTGAGATTCGCCTTCGACGGTCGAGTATATCAATACACAGTCCTGCCGTTCGGCCTGTCTTTAGCACCCCGTACATTTACGAAATGCATGGACACGGCTCTCGCTCCCCTGAGAAGACAGGGTATGCGAATACTGAACTATCTGGACGATTGGCTTGTTCTAGCGCAGTCAGAGAGAGAACTTGTGTCTCACAGAACAGCGCTTCTCAGCCATCTGGAAGATCTGGGTCTCTCGGTCAATTGGACCAAGAGCTCGCTCTCACCCCGTCAGTCAATTTCCTTTCTTGGAATAGAACTGGACTCGGTGGCTATGACGGCCAGATTGTCGGAGCAGCGCGCGCGCCGCGTCCGTCTCCTCGCCGCATCCTTCAAAAAAGGCAGCCGGGTTCCGCTGAAAGCATTCCAGCGTATCCTGGGGCATATGGCCTCAGCTGCGGCAGTGCTTCAGCTGGGCTTACTGCGCATGCGCCCGCTTCAACGCTGGCTGAGAGCGCGCGTGCCCCTTCGAGCCTGGGCGGCCGGCGGCTCGCTAATCAGAGTGACTCAGGGCTGCGTTTCAGCCCTACAGCCCTGGCTAGCAGCCGAATAGTATCACACAGGAGTGATTATGGGAGTGATCTCACACCGGAAAGTTGTCTCGACAGATGCTTCCAACCTAGGTTGGGGAGCGCTCTTCGAAGGCAGACCGGTCTGTGGCCGCTGGTCAGACCAGGAGAATCTCCTACACATAAACTGTCTAGAGATGCTCGCGGTCGAGAAAGTGCTCAAACACTTCCTCCCATTCCTCCATGGTCACCATGTTCTAGTCCGCACGGACAATACATCGGTGGTGGCCTATGTGAATCGCCAGGGCGGTGTCAGATCAAAGACGCTCTGCGCCCTGGCGGAACGCCTCCTCGTGTGGGCTCAGCACTCTCTGCGCTCGCTGAGAGCAGCGCATGTGCCTGGCCACCTGAACGAGGGCCCCGACAGACTGTCCAGGGACAACGTTCCCCCTGGGGAGTGGTCGCTACACCCCCAAACAGTCCAGTCACTGTGGCGCCGTTTCGGCAAAGCGAAAGTTGACCTTTTTGCGTCAAAAGACAACGCTCACTGCCCAGAGTTCTTCTCAAAGAACGAGGACGCGCTGGCCCAGACCTGGCGGCCCGCTATACGCTTTTCCCCCGGTCTCTCTGCTGCCTCAGGTCATCAAGAGAGTCAGGGAAGCGCGCCACACAGTGCTCCTCATAGCCCCGTACTGGGAGAACCAAGCTTGGTTCCCGGAACTGATACAATTGGCAGATTCAGCCCCCTGGCCGATTCCGGTGCGGAGAGACCTTCTCTCTCAAGCCCGCGGCTCGATCTGGCATCCCCATCCAGAGCGCTGGTCTCTGCATGCGTGGAGCCTCAACCATTACACACTGATCTGCCAGAAGGGGTCATGAACACGATCATACAATCCAGAGCTCCCTCTATGAGGCGGCTCTACACGTCTAAATGGTCGGTGTTTAACAGATGGTGCACTGCCAAGGGGCTCGATCCACAGACACGTGGGGTATCGCAAGTATTGTGCTTCCTTCAAGAGCTGTTGGACGCGGGCAGGTCCCCCTCCACGCTCAAAGTTTATGTCGCGGCCATTTCAGCGTTCTCTGTCTCAGAGCTGGGCCGCGCATTAGGAAGGAACGAGTTCGTCACCCGCTTCCTTAGAGGAGCTAGGAGGATGAACCCCCCGCGACCCCCCTCGGTTCCTATGTGGGATCTTTCACTGGTCTTGGAAGCCCTGAAAGCGCATCCCTTTGAACCCGTGGAAACTGTGGATATGAAATACCTCACGCTCAAAACCGTTTTTCTGATAGCGCTGTCTTCAGTCAAACGAGTGGGAGACCTTCACGTGTTATCTGTTAACGCCGCGTGCCTCGAGTTCGGACCCAATGACTCTAAAGTCATTCTCAGACCGAGGCATGAATACGTTCCCAAAATTTTGGGCACTCCCTTCAGAGCGCAGGTCATTTCCCTTTCAGCCCTGCCGAATTCTGGCAGCGAGGCAGATAGTAATCTCCTCTGCCCGGTCAGAGCGTTGAGAAACTATATTTCGCGCTCCGCCGCCTTCAGGCGCTCGTTTGTTTCATTTGGTGGGCGCACCAAGGGTCTCGCCGCCTCGAAACACACCCTGTCCAGATGGATAGTGGACGCTATTGCTGCTGCTTATGCGTCTAAAGACCTGCAGTGCCCACTGGGCATTCGAGCGCACTCCACCAGAGGCATGGCCTCATCGTGGGCATGGTCCAGCGGGATTCCCATTCATGACATTTGTGCAGCGGCAGGCTGGGCCTCCCACTCCACATTTGTTAGGTTTTACAACCTGGAAGTCCCCGCCTTGCAGGCGAAAGTGTTATCAGTCTAAGTCTCGCGTAGCCAGCCCACTGTCTGTGCGCGGGCTACGTTGTGTGATTTAGCTCTACTGGTTGAGCTGCACTACGTAGGGAAGTGTCAGTTCGGACTGGCTGTGCCGCTCCGTGCCCCCATAGTATGTGCTTGTGTACTGCGCTAGCCCTCTGTTGGCCGCCCGGCTCCGCTATCACGTTCCCCGGGCTCTCCCTGGGACTCATTCAGTGGATGCTGGGCACGCGCACGGCGTTGACAAGGGAGTTCCCGCAGCGTAAGCTACTTACGCAATACGAGAGAACCTCTCGTAAGAGAACGTACTCGGTTACTAAACGTAACCTCTGTTCTCTCTAGAGAGGGAACGAGTATTGCGTAACCCGCCGTGCTCGCGCCACGAGCTCATTCGCTTCATGCGACAGAAACCAGTGAAGCAGCCTCTGAGCCTTGCTTATATACGCTAAGCCACACCCCTAATGACGGGCTGTGACGCATTAAGCGCGCCAAGCGCGCTCATTGGTCGTGACGTCACGCCAAGGACTCAGCGATAGGCTGCTGCAGTTGCCGCAGGGCAGCCAATGGGCACGCGAGTCGCCTGCCCTAGGTCTGCAGGCTGCCGTACTGCGTTGACAAGATTATTAAAAATTAAGGATAATTTTTTGGCTTCAGTATCTCGAGAAAGGAGACTTTGCCGCAGCGTAAGCAACTTACGCAATACTCATTCCCTCTCTAGAGAGAACAGAGGTTACGTTTAGTAACCGAGTACGATTTCTCTTTATTTAAACATTGTTGGAACATTTGGGATAATGCAAGTAGAAAAGTGAACAAAATCTAACATTGTTCTAGTGGTTTATTTATATAATGTAAAAATCGTACATATTGTGCTTTAACTTCGATAGGTAGGGCCTACAACAAAAGGCATTGTAACCGTCTTTTAGTGTTTTTTTTTTTTGTAATATTTTTTAATCAATCATTTGTTGGTAAAGGATGAGAGACCTGAAGAGCCAGATGATTTTTGTCAAAGAGATGTGGCTCACTGTCACGCAGTGGCTGTAGTAGGCTAACACACAAGATGAAGATCCAAGACTTTTAATAGTTTCCTCCAAGGTTATTTTTGTAAACGAAAACTGAAACTAAGTCTAAGACTAAAACTATTGGTCAAAAACATTTTCGTAAACTGAAATAAAATGAAAAATAACAAAATAAATAATCGTTTTCGTAATTAATAAACTCTTTACTGTGGCGAAAAATCTGACCAGTGTCTGTTTATGGAAATGCCTGTATATGGATCTTCATCCACGTGACATGAAGTTAATAATAGCTGAGGCAATTAACCGCTGATTTTTTTTCATAACTTTTACTGTTAAGTTGCATTTATTTGGTTCTTTGTTCAATCTCAAAATTTTATTTTTTATTATGATGTCTGCACAAGAGTTAACTGTAATCTGTGCAAACATTTAACTTTGCTTAAATAAAACGTCTTGCTTTGGTCTACACTGGAAGTGTTCTGTTTGCTCTGCTAAACTATATAAAAACTAAATAGAAATGTGTTCACAAAATAAAAACTAAACTAAAACTAACATAACCATTAATTAAACTAACTAAAAAGAAATTTAAAGCAAAATTGAGAAATTTATTAAAATAAAAAATAACTTAAAATGCAAAACTATAATAACCTTGGTTTCCACAGGTATTTCCAATGATAGGTAACAAAACCATAACACTGATGAGACCCGAACAAACAGAACTGAACACAAGGGAATTTAAATACAAAGGAAAATGAGGATGATTAAATACATACACCAGAGCTGAATAACAAATCTCATTAGTGTCCATGCAACAGATTAGACAGTGGAAAACTAACATAAATCCAAACAAAGGGAATCTGTGACACTCAAAGTCATTCGACCAGTGTGCTATAGACTCACTTCTTGTATTGAGATTGAAAGAAGCTTTAAGTTTAATTAATAGTAAGATTTCTTCTAAATAAATTGCAGAAAATGGGTTGATACATATTTTGAATAGGCCTATATAGGACCACTTATGGCGGTGGCCGTGGTCACCCTTGGTCTAAGCTTGGCCACCCCTCTCACAACTGCTGTTTCTGTCTCTTTTTTTATAGACAAAAATTGCGTTTTTTAAAACGCTGAACCGCCTCTTTAAGACCACAAAAACCGTGAGACTCTTCAGACGCACACCCCAACTTCACCTCAGCGCCAGGCGCAGGTCAAACGAGTGCGGAAATGTGCAAATGAGCTTCAGCAGAACATCAGACAGTGATATGCACATATGAGTCAATCTTTCTCAACTGGTGGGTTGCAAGACCGCTTTAAGTAAGTCGAATAGTGTGCAGTCAACAACAAACGTAATTCTCTTTTTTTTCTGATGCTACTTTTATTTAAGAAGTGTGTGAAAGCGTGTGCCACTTTTGTCAGATGCTGAGAAAAGCGCGTTGTCCTTATTCAGTTAGCTATCTTCGGTAAGATGAGATATTGTCAGGCCAAATGTCAGTGAAACTAACTCACTTTCCTGTCATACGGCTGACAGCCGTTACTGTGCTTGCGGTAAGAACATCGCGCGCAAACGCGGCGCGCTCTAGCCGTAGCTCTCGTCAATCAACTCATGAATCAAAAAGGCGATTAAAGCTGTCAAAACTGCATCCTGTATTTGTTATATATGCGTCACATGTGTCTGGATTAAAATATTCTGCTATGTGAGATCACAATATAAGGCACAAACTGATATGTAATGTTTTAATGTCCAAATAAATGTGAGCACTGTGCATTTGTACTAGAAGATAGACATTCATTTTGCGTTCATTTGTAAAGGACAAACAAAAATGGATAATTTTTAATAAAATAAAATTTACATTCTGGCAACATTACATTATGAAAAACATAACATTTTACATGGCGATTCAAAAGAGAACTTTCGTTTTCCTTTTTAATTTAGGTCTGATAGAACTGTTGCAATTATTCATTTTGACAACTAATATTAGAAAGTTAAACATTTTTTTGACAAACTCAGAATTGGTTGAAGAGTTCATTGATTATATAAAACTCATTGAAGGGTTGAATAATCTTTGGACTACAGTATTTATCTGCATGTTATCTCATCCATGAAGATGCAACAATGTAGAGCAAGCTATTGGAGATTTAGAGAACCAGAACCAAGCTAACTGAGCAAGTTGAACTTTAGCTATAGTGTGTGCCCTTTTATTACTATTTAATTCATTTTAATATGAGGTGGTGGGTAATAATGAAAAAATATAAAATTCACTCAGTATTCCATGATTCCTAACTCACTACTATCTCAATTACAATTAAGTACAAATGAACTTTATTCAGTTGTGTAGGCACTAAAACAGTCCAATACATTATAGTCACATTATTTTTTATGATAAAATAATTAAGATTTCTGTGCCACCCCAGACTGGTTGCTGGCCCTTGCCTGGCCTTGAAAAAATCCTGACTCCGACATAAACACAGATTTATTTTGCTAAATGATACTGTTACCAAACTTATCTAGATACTCATCTTAACATGACTTATATTTATGGTAAAAACATGTACTTATATGTATGTACCAAAACTCAAGCACACCAAACGTTATAATCACTCCGAATCCTCGTACTTTTTGATAAAACTGGTCAGATAAAGTACACTTACATCAGTCAGCTGTACTCTGCAGTAGTCAGTCAGTGTCTGTGGACCAGTGATGTGACCACAGGATAATCGAGCTCTTAAAACATCTGGATCATCATCATATGGATCTGAAGTGGAAATTACATGTCTTAAACACTGCCAACATTTAGTCTTATGTCAGGTTTGTTCTCGATTTAGTGACGTAAACACACCTGTGGTTTGGGAATAGGCTTGCATAAATTGTAAAAATAGCAAAGAATGGACAAAGAAGGTTTTTTTTTTTTTTTTTTTTTTACTGAATATTTGACTTTAGTTGTAGGCCTATGGAAAAAGAATCCAGCAGTTCATAAAAAAGCTCACAAAGCTTTTGAAAGCTGAAAATAAATAATAGCCTAATCGTCTGCCAGTAACTAGGTGTAGATGAAAATGCCATTCTGCAATGAAACAATTCAGGCCCAAATTAGAGATACATTAAAACATGACATTATGTTTGCAAGCTGTAGAAAACAGACATGATAACAAACTTACCAATATCGCAACATTTTTTGACTAATATAATGTCATTCTCCAATCCATCATATCGCTTCTCTTGACTGGACATGATAAGTTTATCAAACTAAAAAACTTTTCATGTGCACAATTAGCCTACTTGTCGCATCTAGCAGGTTTCTCTCTCTCTCTCTCTCTCTCTCTCTCTCTCTCTCTCTCTCTCTCTTGCTCTCTCTCGGATACTGTAAGGCTCGGGTCCTACCAATAATAACCAACTGCAGAACCATACGTCATAACAGTGTGAGGACGACAGCTCCATGTGGCAAGCCGTTTTAACATTTAATCATTTAAACCGACTAGTCTCTATTTTCATGCTACTAGTACTTATTTTTTAGATACTAGTGCTTATTCATTAGATACTTCTACCTATTTATTAGATACTAGTATTTATTCCAAATGTTACTAGTAAGATTTTTTATTTTACTAGTCACAACTGCTTTTTTACTCGTCTTATGTTATGACTAGTCAGAACGGCCACTGGAGAGTTCAATTAAAAATCTTACTAGTAAAATAAAAAATCTTACTATTAACATTTGGAATAAATACTAGTATCTAATAAAAAATAACTAGTATCTAATGAATAAGTACTAGTAGCTAATGAATAAGTACTAGTACTTAATGGAATAGATACTAGTATCTAAAAAATAAGTACTAGTAGCATGAAAATAGAGACTAGTCGGTTTAAATGATTAAATGTTAAAACGGCTTGCCATATGCTCCAGCCTGACAGTCTGATGCCGGAAGTGGGCGGAGTTCATGTTTAACACGGTAGAACAAGGAAAAGAAGGAGAGAAGAAGCTAAAAATAAGTTATATCTTTGTTGGATACAACATACTTAACGTTACGCTTATACAAAACGGCTCTAAGTATTTTGTAAGTTAATATTCAACAATACTGTAACATCTCTCAAACAAGCCAGAGTTCAGTTAACTTGTTTATTCACCAAAAGCACAACGTGCAGGCATTAGAACACAGCGGGCGTGTATCGCCCAGACAGAAAAAGAGGACGAACTTCCTCAACTCAAACACTATATCCCCCCGGGCGTCCGCCCCTCTCTCCAGGCTGCCAAACAACAGCGCACCCGGGGTTACACACAGCTGATTGACCGCTGTGGACCCAAAACCAGCTCTCCCGGTTCCAGGTGGCGGCCCTTGTGATGTAGATTGTAGTTTCTACGTTGTCTCGCCCCTGCGCTCTGCAGCTGCACACGTGCAAAGTCGTGGGCTTTCTCTAGGCGGTCCTGAAGTCTCCTGGCATACTCTCGTCCTGGGGGCACAGCTGGGGTGTCAGGGGGGAGGCCAAAGGCCATTGCTGGTGGGGTGCGGAGCTCTCTACCCAGCATGAGCAGGGCTGGCGTGCAGGCCGTGGATTCTTGGACAGCGGACCGACAGGCCATCAGCACAAGCGGGAGGTGCTTGTCCCAGTCGCGTTGGTGTTTAGCGGTGATGATGGCCAGCTGCTGGATCAGGGTCCTGTTGAAGCGTTCTAATAAGCCATCGCTCTGTGGTGTAGGGGGGTGGTGCAAGTTTTGTTTATGCCCAGTCTGTGACACAGGTCAGTGAATACTCGTGACTCAAAGTTTCACCCTTGGTCGCTGTGTATGGTTTGGGGCGTACCAAAACGGCAGACCATGCCCTCCAGTAGGGCTTCAGCCACTGTCTCTGCCTCCTGGTCAGGGAGGGCATAAACCTCGGGCCACTTGGTGAAGTAGTCCATGACTGACAGCACATACCTGTTCCCGCTGTCAGTCAAGTCAAGTCAAGTCATCTTCATTTATATAGCGCTCTTAACAACGTAGATTGTTTCAAAGCAGCTTCACAGAGATAAGCGTATAATTTAAGGTAACAGATATTGTTTTGGCTTTATAGCAGAGTTAAGTTATTTTCCATCTAAAGTTAGTTTTGATTGATTTGCTTCCGTCGCAACGATCATTTGTTATTAAATTAGGGGCCGCTAAGACGACACCATTCTCTCTACACAGACTTTAAACGCGAACCTGTGAGAAACGCTGATGGCGTTCACATGCGCATTTAGAATGGGTTCTATAGTTATGTGCGTTTGAAAATACGCAGGTTTGGAATTCCCGACAAGCAAAGCCTAAACAAAGTACTTGTCTTTCCTTATAAATTTTGATAAAGAATTTTATTTTATTTTTTTGCTTTGGGGTAGGAACGCGAAACAAATTTTCCCGACAACGCCTTATCTGTATAGTGGTAGAGGGATCCTCCATAGGGAGAGACTAGTTGGCACTTCAGCACTGCGTTGTCATCGGTCCAGGCGAAGGTCCTTCGTCAGATCTGGATACGGCCTGGCTCCGGCAGGCTGCAGGAAAACCTCGGGATAAACACAGACACTAAAATTAGCGTAGATGCCATTCTTCTCATGATGTAACGAGTACATCAGGAGTTATGGGAAGTGTTCCCGGTTCCGGCTGACCTAATCTATGCAGCCTAACATTAAATTATAGAAGTCTATAATGTATTATGTGAAAGCTAGGTCAAAGAGATGTGTTTTTAGTCTAGCTTTGAACTGACAGAGTGTGTCTGCTTCCCGGACAATGGTAGGAAGACTGTTCCAGAGTTTTGGTGCTAAATAGGAAAAGGATCTACCGCCAGCAGTCGATTTTGATATTCTAGGTATTAGTAACTGGCCGGAATTTTGAGATCGCAATAGACGTGACGGACTATAATGCGTTAAGAGCTCACTCAAGTACTGCGGAGCTAAACCATTTAGTGCTTTGTAAGTAATCAGCAATATTTTAAAATTGATGCGATGTTTAATAGGGAGCCAATGCAGTTTTGACAGAACTGGGCTAATATGGTCATTCTTCCTGGTTCTGGTAAGAACTCGAGCTGCTGCGTTTTGAACCAGCTGTAGTTTGTTTATTAAGCGTGCAGGGCAACCACCCAGTAGAGCATTACAATAATCTAGCCTTGAGGTCATGAACGCATGAACTAATTGTTCCGCATTTGTCAATGAGAGCATATGGCGTAATTTAGATATATTTTTAAGATGGAAAAATGCAGTTTTACAGATACTAGACACGTGACTTTCAAATGAAAGATTGGTATCATTGGTCAGTGACCGGAAGTGGACCGACTATATCCACCCCTACTCTTTCCATGGGTGCGCCGAAAGGGAACTGTTGGAGCTGGGCGTGGGACTGTTCGGAGGGGCACTTCTTTGCCGTGCAGCTGTCGCACCGCCTGCAAAAGTCCTCTACGTCCCTCCTGAATTGCCCCCAGTAGAAGCTCTGTCATAGGCGACGGAGAGTTTTGGTGACCCCGAAGTGACCGGCCCCCGTGGCCCCATGCACTGCCTTCAGCACGGTCAGTCTCTCTGCTCTGGGGACCACCAACTGCCACCTCAGCTCTCCCGTCGCTGGATCCTTCCAGGCCCGCTGTAGCACCCCATCGGTGAGCCGCAGGGCCTGGAACTTTGCCCACAGCCCTTTTGTCGCTGTGGAGAGCGGTGCCACCTCCTCCCATGGTGGCCGTGTCTGCACCCACTGGAGCACTGGCTGTATGTCCGTGTCGGCCTCCTGCTGTTGTCTCCACTGCGTTGCTGAAATCTCGGTAAGCTCGCGGCACACAGCCACCTCGGCCCGGCTGACGATGGCTGCCTCCTGACCCTGTAAGTTCCTTGTCTCGTGTCTCCCTCCGATCGCATTGGCGGCATCCTTCCTCAGCACAGGGTCTGCGGGACAGGGCGTCGGCATTGGAGTGGCGGGCTCCCGCTCTATGCACCACTTTAAAGTCATAGGACTGTAGCTCCTACATCCAGCGTGCTACCTGGCCCTCCGGCTCTTTAAAGGACATGAGCCACTGGAGGGCAGAGTGGTCCATCCTGACGGTGAACGGTAGCCCACAAAGGTAGTATTTGAAATGTCGAATGGACAATAACACAGCTAGGAATTCTCTGCATGTGACACAGTAGCGGCGTTCGTGCTTATTAAAAGTCTTACTGTAATACGCTACCACTCTCTCACCCTCTGGGCTTAGCTGTGCTAGCACCCCTCCCACTCCCTGGCCACTCGCGTCACAGTCCAAGATGAACGGGAGGGAGAGGTCAGCCGGAGCCAACACGGGAGCCTCTCCCAGCGCCTTCTGTAGCGAGGTGAACGCTGTTTGACACTCACTGGTCCACCCAAAGTCCTGGTCTTTGTGTAGTAGCCTGAACAGCGGTGCCGCCACACAGGAGAACCCCCTCACGAACCTCCGGTAATGGGAGGCTAAGCCCAAGAAGCTTTTCAGCTGTTGCTGGTCCGCTGGTTGCTTTCATCCATTGTGCCGATGCCATCTCTGCCCAGCCTGTGCCCCAGAAATGACACCTCTCTCTGCATGAAGTGGCACTTTTCTGGGTGGAGTTTGAGACCCGCTGCTGCTATACGTTCCAAAACATGCCACAGGAACTGGAGAGCTGCCTGGAAAGTGGGGCCGTGGGCGAGAATGTCATCCAGGTACACCACACACTCACACCGAGGGACACCTGACAGCACTTTGTCCATCAGTCTTTCAAAGGAGGCTGGTGAATTGCAAAGGCCAAATGGGAGAACTTTGAACTGCCAGAGGCCATAGCTTGTGCAGAACGCTGTTTTTGGTTTGGCAGAGGGCGAGAGAGGTACCTGCCAGTATCCAGATCTCAGGTCCAGTGACGTGAAACAGGCTGACCCCGCTACCTGGTCCAGGGCTTCATCAACCCGTGGCAGAGGGTAGGAGTCCTTCCTTGTCACCCCATTGAGCCGTCTGGAGTCCACGCAGAACCTCCACTGACCGTTCTTTTTTGGGACCATGACAACAGGGTCGGCCCACGGGCTGTCAGACGGCTCCACAATGCCTGCCTGTTGCATCTCCCACAACACCTGGTCTGCTGCTTCCTGGCGTGCCAGTGGGAGGCGACATAGGCATAACTTGATAGGCGGGCTGTCGCCCGTATCTATGTCATGCTGCATTAGGTGTGTGCGCCCCACGTCACCTTCTTTAAATGCGAAAATGTCCTTGAAATGTAGCAATAGTTGCCACAATTCTTCCCTCTGTTGGGGGTCTAGATGAGAACAGTTATGTCGCCATATGCCCCGTACTGCCGACACGACACTTTCCTCCTCCATTTGGGGGAGCCGGGCTGTTAATGGGTCAGAGGCCCGGCTTTTAGGGCTCTGTGCAGTGTGTGCCGGCTGTGGCGCAGGTGGGGCGGCTAGGTGAGGTGAGAGGGGTAGTGGGGGTGGCGGCTGGCGTGTTCCAAGCAGCGGGGGCTGTAACGTGCCTCTGTTCAGCTGTGAGTGGGGGGCCGGGGGTCTACAGGGATCTCGAGGGGCGGGACTCCTGGTCCCTATGACAGGGTCGCTGTTGGTTTCAGCTGTGTTTGCTGACACAGTGGTTACCTGGGGTGCTGTAGGGTTGAGGCCCTGGGGGGGGTGGAGCCAAGTTGACCGGACGTTCCCCTAGAAAGCACAGGGTGGCCTCTGCAAGGTCCAACCGACAACCCGTGTTCTTCAGAAAGTCCAGTCCGAGAATGCAGGGGTCCTGGACTGACGCCACCCACACCGGGTGGTGCACTGTTTTACCGCCCACCACAAATGTCAGTGTCCCTTTGCGTTTCATGGGTGACAGTTCCCCAGTCACCGTCCGCAGGTGGACTGCTGTTGGCTCCAATACTGTTTGCCTGGGGAGCACATCGGGCCGCACTAATGTCACTGTAGAGCTGTTGTCGACCAGCGCCACGCATGTTCCCCCTCCACGGTGACTGGGATGTGGCAGAGGTCCCCAATTGAAGTCCGGCCCACTACCGCCACCTCCATCGGGCCGGCCATGCCTGAGGGTGTATGTGGGGGGCTGTGGTTCGTGGTCCACGTCGCCCCCTCTATGCGGACCCGCGGTCGTTTCCCCGGTCTCTGGGTGTTTTCGGGGATGAGCGTACCAAGCAGGTTCTTCACTGGACTCAGACAGAGAGAGGAATAGACACGTGTAACTCACAGCATTAGCAGGCTCTTCACTGAACTCAGACAGAGAGAGGAATAGACACGTGTAACTCACAGCATTAGCAGGCTCTCCACTGGACTCAGACAGAGAGAGGAATAGACACGTGTAACTCACAGCATTAGCAGGCTCTCCACTGGACTCAGACAGAGAGAGGAATAGACACGTGTAACTCACAGCATTAGCAGGCTCTTCACTGGACTCAGACAGAGGGAGGAATAGACACGTGTAACTCACAGCATTAGCAAGCTCTTCACTGGACTCAGACAGAGGGAGGAATAGACACGTGTAACTCACAGCATTAGCAGGCTCTTCACTGGACTCAGACAGAGGGAGGAATAGACACGTGTAACTCACAGCATTAGCAGGCTCTTCACTGGACTCAGACAGAGGGAGGAATAGACACGTGTAACTCACAGCATTAGCAGGCTCTTCACTGGACTCAGACAGAGAGAGGAATGGACAGCTGTGATTGCGAGTGAACAGCAGAAATAATTCCCACACTCACATTTCCACCACACACTGTAAGGTTTCACTCGTGCTCATTTCCACAATAAAACTGCAATTCAACAGACTCAGTGTACCAAGGCTTCCGCCCGCAATCCAGCCGAAGTTTTCTCTGGCTCTCTCATCTGTCTCTCTCATCTGTCTCTCTCGTCCTCTCTCGTCCTCTCCCTCCCGCGGCCTCCCGCCGCGACCGCGGCCGCTCGCGTGCTGCGTGCCTCACCTCTCCTCGAGCCCTCCTGCGCGCCTTCCTCACTGCCAAAGTGTCCTTTTATCAGCCACCTTCCTCCTCCAGGTCCCAATCACCATCCTGTATCCTCCCCTCTCACACCTGCCGCGAGTTTTCCTCAAGCCTCGCCCGCCGCCATGACACTCACGCGGGAAACCGGAACCGTCCCGGTGTCACCGCGGAAGCACTCCCCAGGGGAAACACGCTCTCAAAAAAAAGGTTCCCGCCTTCGTCACCCCGTGACACTTTCAGCAGTTAACAAGCGAGTCAAGTGAACAATAAACACCTGAATTGTTCTCGTCCTGCTCAAATGAGCCAAGATCTGGGAGTAGGCTAATATTATTCTTACAGGCCAAAAGTTTGGACACATTACTATTTTTAATGATTTTGAAAGAAGTTCCTTCTGCTCATCAAGCCTGCATTTATTTAATCAAAAATACAGAAAAAAATGTAATATTGTGATATATTATTACAATTTAAAATAATTGGTTTTCAATTTATTATACTTTAAATTATCATTAAATTTATAAATAATCACTTGTCTTCAGACAGTTGCCTGAGCTTGAGACAGACAAAACAAAACTCTTTGTTACACCGAGAGGACACAATGTTTCTACATTTCTCTGTGTTGTGGTTAATAAGCATTCCACATGTTGGACAAGCACGAACAGCTGGACATTCAATGTTTGCAGCATCTGGTAAAGTTATAGTTGCACAATCTCTCAGCAGATCCAGCTCTTTAGCCTACATCCAGGGCCGGCGCAATTGACTAGAGCGGCACTTTTGTAAGGGCGGCAAAATGTGTGCCAACCGGGAATGAACAATTCACAAAATAGGCTATATGATTTGCTGAGCTGCCGCTCCCCCGCCCCCTGCTCTCACAAGTGATGGGAAGTTCGGATCATTTTTCTGACTCTCTTGTTCGCGCTTGAATATGTTCAACACTATAAAATCTGGTGAAATACAATAGGCTGTTCTTTTTTTTTTTTTTTTTTTGGTACAATTATCTTATATAGCCTATAGCCATTTTAAAAGAATGGACAGTTGAAGGAACCCAACCTTACATATTTGCTTCCTCCTGGCCTAAGTGTTCCAGCAACGGGTTTTTTCTTTATTTAAATTTTGTTGTTTCTTTATTTAAATTTCGGTTTTCTTTATTTAAATTTAGTTTTTTTTCTTTAATTAAGTTGGCTTGAGAAAGCCAACTTACTGAAATCCTATTTAAACTTATTATTCTTCATCTTCTTCTTTTTCTGACCGCAAATTTTGGGACACTAACTCCTCCTAGATCTATCTATCTATCTATCTATCTATCTATCTATCTATCTATCTATCTATCTATCTATCTATCTATCTATCTATCTATCTATCTATCTATCTATCTATCTATCTATCTATCTTCAAACGTTTTCTATCTATCTATCTATCTATCTATCTATCTATCTATCTTTCTATCTTTCTTTCTTTCTTTCTTACTAATCTATCTATCTATCTATCTATCTATTTATCTATCTATTTATCTATCTATCTATCTATCTATCTATCTATCTATCTATCTATCTATCTATCTATCTATCTATCTATCTATCTATCTATCTTTCTATCTTCAAACGTTTTCTATCTATCTATCTATCTATCTATCTATCTATCTATCTATCTATCTATCTATCTATCTATCTAACTAATCTATCTATCTTTCTAACTAACCTATCTATCTATCTATCTATCTATCTATCTATCTATCTATCTATCTATCTATCTATCTATCTATCTATCTATCTATCTATCTATCTATCTTCAAACCTTATCTATCTATCTATCTATCTATCTATCTATCTATCTATCTATCTATCTATCTATCTATCTATCTATCTTCAAACGTTTTCTATCTACTGTATCTATCTATCTATCTATCTATCTATCTAACTTATCTATCTTTCTTTCTTTCTTTCTAACTAATCTATCTATCTTTCTAACTAACTTATCTATCTTTCTTTCTTACTAATCTATCTATCTTTCTAACTAACTTATCTTTCTTTCTTACTAATCTTTCTATCTTTCTGACTAACTTATCTATCTTTCTTTCTTTCTAACTAATCTATCTATCTATCTTTCTTACTAACTTATCTTTCTTTCTTACTAATCTATCTATCTTTCTAACTAACTTATCTATCTTTCTTTTTAACTAATCTATCTATCTTTCTAACTAACTTAACTATCTTTCTTTCTTTCTAACTAATCTATCTATCTTTCTAACTAACTTAACTATCTTTCTTTCTTTCTAACTAATCTATCTATCTTTCTAACTAACTTCTTTCTTTCTTTCTTACTAATCTAGCTATCTTTCTAACTAACTTATCTATCTATCTTTCTTTCTTTCTAACTAATCTATCTATCTTTATAACTAACTTATCTTTCTTTCTTACTAATCTATCTATCTTTCTAACTAACTTATCTATCTATCTTTCTTACTAATCTATCTATTTTTCTAACTAACTTATATATCTTTCTTTCTTTTTAACTAATCTATCTATCTTTCTAACTAACTTATCTATCTTTATTTCTTACTAATCTATCTATCTTTCTAACTAACTTATAGATCTTTCTTTCTTTCTTTCTAACTAATCTATCTATCTTTCTAACTAACTTACCTATCTTTCTTTCTTACTAATCTCTTTCTAACTAACTTACCTATCTTTCTTTCTTACTAATCTATCTTTCTAACTAACTTATCTATCTTTCTTTCTTTCTTTCTTTCTTTCTTACTAATCTATCTATCTTTCTAACTAACTTATCTATCTTTCTTTTTTTTAACTAATCTATCTATTTTTCTAACCTACTAACTTATCTTTCTTTCTTACTAATCTATCTATCTTTCTAACTAACTTATCGATCTTTCTTTCTAACTAATCTATCTTTCTAACTAACTTATCTTTCTTTCTTACTAATCTATCTTTCTAACTTATCTATCTTTCTTACTTACTAATCTATCTATCTTTCTAACTAACTTATCTATCTTTCTTTCTTTTTAACTAATCTATCTATTTTTCTAACCTACTAACTTATCTTTCTTTCTTACTAATCTATCTATCTTTCTAACTAACTTATCGATCTTTCTTTCTAACTAATCTATCTATCTTTCTAACTAACTTATCTTTCTTTCTTACTAATCCATCTTTCTAACTTATCTATCTTTCTAACTAACTTATCTATCTTTCTTTCTTACTAATCTATCTTTCCAACTTACTTATATATCTTTCTTTCTTTCTAACTAATCTGTCTTTCTAACTAACTTATCTTTTTCTTTCTTTCTTACTAATCTTTCTATCTTTCTAACTTATCTTTCTTTCTAATGAATATATCTCTTTCTAACTAACTTATCTTTCTTTCTTTCTAATCCACCATTCTTTCTTTCATTCTTTCTTTCTAATCCACCATTCTTTCTTTCATTCTTTCTAACTAATCCACCATTAATTCTTTGTTTCTTTCTTTCTTTCTTTCTTTCTTTCTTTCTTGCTTTCTTTCTTGCTTTCTTTCTAACTAATCCACCATTCTTTCTTTCTTTCTTTCTTTCTTTCTTTCTTTCTTTCTTTCTTTCTTTCTAACTAATCCACCATTCTTTCTTTCGTTCTTTCGTTCTTTCTTTCTTTCTTTCTTTCTTTCTTTCTTTCTTTCTTTCTTTCTTTCTTTCTTTCTTTCTTTCTAACTAATCCACCATTCTTTCTTTCTTTCTTTCTTTCTTTCTTTCTTTCTTTCTTTCTTTCTTTCTTTCTTTCTTTCTAACTAATCCACCATTCATTCTTTCTTTCTTTCTTTCTTTCTTTCTTTCTAACTAATCCACCTTTTTTTCTTTCTTTCTTTCTTTCTTTCTTTCTTTCTTTCTTTCCTTCTTTCTTTCTTTCTTTCTTTCCTTCTTTCTTTCTTTCTTTCTTTCTTTCTTTCTTTCTTTCTTTCTTTCTTTCTTTCTTTCTAACTAATCCACCACTCTTTCTTTCTCTTTCTTTTTTTCTTTCTTTCTTTCTTTCTTTCTTTCTTTCTTTCTTTCTTTCTTTCCTTTCTAACTAATCTTTCTTTTTTCTTTCTTTCTAGCTAATCTTTCTTTCTTTCTTTCTTTCTTTCTAACTAATCTTTCTAACTAATCTTTCTTTCTTTCTTTTTTCTTTCTTTCTTTCTTTCGTTCTTTCGTTCTTTCTTTCTTTCTTTCTTTCTTTCTTTCGTTCTTTCTTTCTTTCTAACTAATCTATTTATCTTTCTTTCTTTCTAACTAATCAATCTTTCTTTCTTTCTTTCTTTCTTACTAATCAATATTTCTTTCTCTTTCTTTCTAACTAATCTTTCTTTCTTTCTAACTATTCTTTCTTTCTAACTAATTTATCAATCAAAATTTAAACTACTTTAAACTTCAAACTACTTCAAACTTCTAACTACTTTAAACTTCTTCAAACTCTCTGGTCCGGCTTTCTCAAGCCTACTTAAAGTTTGTCTCAACAAACTTTTTCTTCTAGTTAATTTTGTTTTCTTTATTTAAATTTAGTTTTTCTTTATTTAAATCTACCCTTTACTGTGTCAGTAATTTGTTAGTCAGAAAAATATTAGACTACTTTAAAAGTATTGCTTAAGTTAACAGACTGTGTGTGTGTGTGTGTGTGTGTGTGTGTGTGTGTTTTATATCACTAGTGCAGTGTCCGTTCTCGGAGCATAAGCCCTGCCCGCGTGATGTGCGCCGCTTCCAGCTCGCGTTGTTCTGTAGTTTATTAAAAGTTTATTCATTCTGAATGTGTCGCGTCTCGCATGTCTATCTATATGTCTATCTGCACCAAATGCAACACTGCACTCCCTTGTGAAGTCGATTGGATGAACGGTTCTCGAAATAATCAAAATGTAAACGGAAATACAGACACATAGCGAATACTGTCTTTATTAGAGAGAAGAATATGTTCAGCCCCCTCCCTCAGAAGCGTAGAATATTCGATGTTCATTACTACCGAAGCTTCGAAGCTCAAAAAATGGTATTCGGACCAGCTCCACAATTGTTTTTCGCCTAAAGCGGCAGAAGTGCGCCCGCCGGTCCTGGTCACATCTATCAGATCGAGGCTGATGACCTTTCCACTCTCTCAGACACTGCCAGCAGAACTCAAAGGTTTTGGTGCATTGCACACTGAGATTAGACCTCTCGATCTCTGTCTGATCTCTCGATGATCCACTCACAACCAGGACACTGAAGAGAGAGAAAGAGCTTATGAACAATAACTTAACTATACTTTTGTTTGTAAGAATAAAAAGCTGTAGGAAACTCTCCAGTAACTAACGTAACCGAATCCCTCGGTTCCCGGAGATAAGGGGAACCATCATTGCGTGAAACACGCTTTGGAGGATAAACTTCGTTTTCTCAGAATACTGAAGACTGATTTGTTCACGTTTGTGCAGCTGCACAAACCTATGGTATTTCAGCCCGCAAAAACAGGCAGAGCAGACTGCCTATATAATTCGGTGCCGAATGTCATTTCATCAGAATCTTTCGACTGCATGTACTGTATAGCACGGCAGGGTACTCAATGCTCGTTCCCATTATCTCAGGGAACTGAGGTTATGTTTGTAACCTGAACATTCCCTTTCGAAACGGTCTCTCACATTGAAGCTGTCCTACAAGCCCAGTCCTAGGGTGCTACCATGAGGCCCTAGTGGAGCCTCAGCAAAGACATTCCAGAGGTAGACGGCGAAGACCAGCCAGCTGCCGTTCAAATATCCCCAATGGAGACTCAGCTGGGTCAAGCCCAGGAGGAGGACATTCCCCTAATGGAGTTGGCCCTCACTCCAACGGGGCATTCAGAGTCCTCTGAAACTGGCTAGAGCGCTCCACATAAGTTCTGAGGGCCTGGACTGGTAAAAGTAGGTTAGCGCCCTACTCGTCATCCGAGGCGTATAGAGGTAACAGAGTAATGATTTGGTCTTTACGGAGCACCTTAGGCACAAATCAATGCCTGAGATTGAGGACAACCTTACAGTCGTTTGGCCCAAACTCCAAACAGGAAGTGCTCACAGAGAGCGCCTGCATGTCGCCCACACGTTTGACCGGCGCTAAAGCTAGCAGCAGGGCAGTCTTCAGCACTTGAACGGAGTGCCCTGAAGGGTCCTATGGACTGTGGATAGGTCCCAGATGGAACAGTATGAGGGCGAGGCAGGTTAAGTCTCCTGGCTCCTGACCTGTGGGCACCGAGTTTGTGCTCCGACCGAGCCAACACCAGCCAGTCATTGAGGTAGTTTATGCACTTGGTAAAAGTGCGTGGAGCCAGAGACAGCCCGAATGGAAAGGCTGTATAGTGGTAACCCACCCCCTCGAACACAAATCTCACGAACGGTCGGTAATGAGGGTCTATGAAAAGATATGAAAGTAAGCATCTTTCAGGTCCACTGATAAGAACCAGTCCTCTGGGCATACTTGCACGAGGATCTGCTTCAAAGTCAACATCCTGAGTGGGTTCCTCTTTAATGTGAGATTCAGGCACCTGAGATCATTTTGGACCACCGAACGTTGTTACCAAAGAATTAGTTGCTCTTTTAATTGTCTGCCAGGGCTCTTCTATGGAAAGTAGCAGGATTATTTTGTTGAAGTCCAGCAAGGTTATGATCTAAAAGATTCTGACGAAATGGCATTCGGCGCCGACTTATATAGTCAGTTGGCTCGGCACATTCTGACGAGCTGAAATGCCAAATCAGGCTTCAGTATTCAAAGAAAACAAAGTTTTCCCCCAAAGCGTGTTTCAAGCATTGTGAGAGACCGTTTTGAAAGGCAACATACTTACATTCTTGATGTCAACTATCTTTCTAGTAGCATTGTTGGCAAGAGTTTCTTCAAAGAATTGTTGTTCTTCTGGTGTAAGTTTGGCTAATTTACGGACTTCGGTGTAAGACCAATGTTCTTTACACACAGGGCATCTCAGCTCAGGTTTACCCTGCAATTCATCATTTTGAGCAATAATATTATCATCAAGATATTGTACTGATATTTCAATACTCTCATTTCGAAAATGCAAATAGTACACTGGAGAATAGAAAAACATTCTTTAAAAATAATAATAATAATAATAAACATTCAAAAAATGTAAAGGAAAACCGCATTTTAAAAAGTTGTCCATCAGCACTTAACTGCATCCTGCTAAAAAAAAAATAATCATCTATGCTCTCATTACTCCTTAATCGCCCCCTGCCTGTTCTAGCTTGTAGCCTACTTTTAATATGATGTCATTATACGTTGCCGCCAGCCAATCGCTGCATTGCTGATGGTGTTGAGTATCGATATATCTGCCCGTTCCAAACACAAGAAAATGCAGTAATCTCAGACAACTTAATCCAGATATTGATCAAATCCACAAATTCGTTTATCACAATTAGAAGATCTGGCATCTGTCAAATCATCTCAGATATAGCCTAGCTATTAAAGTGAGCTACGAAGAATGGAGGTTTTGGACCCATGGTTTTTACCTGATCTCGGATCCGTTTCATTCATTTGTAGACATTTTATTGACACATTTGTATAATAAAAAAGGACGAGTATTAGTTAGTCTCCATAAAACTCTCCATATAACAAACAAAACAAGCCCTACAATTGAATAAAATTACGCATATTATAAAAGACACTTCATATTTAATGGCAATAGATTATTTGTTAATTGCATTTAATAGATTACACTACCAATAAAACATTTAAAATTGGTTTGTACTAATTGGTATTGGTAACGTTCTGACCAGCAGAGGTCACCAGCGTGTGGCGTTTCCAGCGCTTCAAAAGTGAATCATGCCATAAAGGTAGATCAGCAGCATTAAGTTTGTGAAATAACACTGTTTCAGACCCGAATTTGTTATTAAGACCACTTTTCCTTTTTTGTGTTTGGTTTGTATTTTATGTCTCGTCAGCAGACCACTTTCTAATAGCTGCAGGCTTTTTATTTTAGACCACCGGAAGGTTAAACAAATTTACCAATATCGCTAATCTGTTTGACTAATTGAATGTCCTTTTCAGATCCATCAAATTGCTTCTCGGCACTTGACCTGATGAAGGAAATCTCTCAAATAGCTAGTTTTTCAGGTGCCGTTTAAGTCAGTCTCTACACGGCTCGAGACAGTTTCTCTTTCCTTTCAGATTCTGAAAATCACGTGTTTTTTTCTCATTTAGGGCGGAGTTCTTCTTCAAGCTGCAGCTTTACGCACAACATTTGACACATGAAGAGTTTTAAGATAACAGCACTGAAACCAGAACGGAGGAAAGATGAACTGAAGAACCTTTCACTAAAGTGAGTTTCACTGTTTTTTGTAAAATGAAAATAATGAGAAAGAAAGTTCATGGAGTAGCCTATTCTGTTTAAAAAGCAATGACTTGAAATGCTTTTAAATATTTCTGTTCCTCTCCTTCCTGTCCTTCCCACTCCAAGTCTTTGCATTTTCTTTTGGCTCAGTTATTTTTATCTAAATCTTTTTTAGCTGGTGTTTCTACAAAATGCCTTATTGTTGCACTCTATTTATTTTCCTCTTATATTAGGCTATATTCTGTTTCTCCACAGTTTTCAACAAATTCCAACCACTTAACATATAGACTCAAGTTTTATTTATATTTTATAGATACATTTAAAAAAAAAAAAAAATGTTTAAATAAGTGTAAATCAATCTCCCATTGATATGGACTCACAGTTGATTGGTTCAGTATCTGTATGTGATCTGTGAGCAAGAGCAAAACCTGCTGTAGAACAGGTTAGTTAGGGGTTTGCCATATCGTGTATTCAAATAAATGTGCCTGTATCTTGTTGCTTTGTGTGTCTCTCTAGAAGGAAATGATTTTTACTGTGATCCGAAAACATTTACAGCCATGTGTGCATCGACCTGCAATCAAAACCAGATACACGTTCTATAACACCGTATTTCAGGAGGTTGGGAAAGTAAACCAAACATAGTAGGAGCCATTTCAGCAACAACTTCTGTAAGAATTCTATAATACCATGTACTGTTTTATTTTAATGGGATTACTAACATATGATTTTCTTTTGTTTATTGATTGGAATGCGGGTTCAAATGTGTTCCAAACATATGGGAACATTTTATTTAGCAATTTTATTTTAAGTTCTCATACGTAATATATATATATATATATATATATATATATATATATATATATATATATATATATATATATATATATATATATATATGGTTATATGGTATGGCTTTCGGGAATATATACCAATATAACATGGTTATATTTAATTCTTACATCATTGAATGAGGTCAAGCAATCAAATAATTGCAATACACAATTATACACCTAACCCAAACCTAATATCAATATTTCAATATATTCAATATATTTGGGGAAAATAGTAATCAAATAGTAATCAAAATTATTTTCTTTTTTTGTGTGTGTGTGTTATCTGGAAAACTTTATAGAAGTTAAGTTGTACACTTATAATGTTGTGATTTTAGCAAATGCAATTTAATGTTTACTTGCATACATAGATATTATATTGTCTGTAAGGCATTGGCGGATAGGGGATGGCCGTGGCACCCTTGGTCTAAGCTTGGCCACCCCTCTCACAACTGCTGTTTCTGTCTCTTTTTTTATTGACAAAAATTGCGTTTTTTAAAACGCTGAACCGTCTCTTTAAGACCACAAAAACCGTGAGACTCTTCAGACGCACACCCCCCTCAGCGCCAGGCGCAGGTCAAACGAGTGCGGAAATGTGCAAATGAGCTTCAGCAGAACATCACACAGTGATATGCACATATGAGTCAATCTTTCTCAACTGGTGGGTTGCAAGACCGTTTTGAGTAAGTCGAATAGTGTGCAGTCAACAACAAACGTAATTCTCTTTTTTTCTGATGCTACTTTTATTTTAGAAGTGTGTGAAAGCGTGTGCCACTTCTGTCAGATGCTGAGAAAAGCGCGTTGTCCTTATTCAGTTAGCTATCTTCGGTAAGATGAGATGCTGTCTAGCTAAATGTCAGTGAAACTAACTCACTTTCCTGTCATACGGCTGACAGCCGTTACTGTGCTTGCGGTAAGAACATCGCGCGCAAACGCGGCGCGCTCTAGCCGTAGCTCTCGTCAATCAACTCATGAATCAAAAAGGCGATTAAAGCTGTCAAAACTGCATCCTGTATTTGTTATATATGCGTCACATGTGTCTGGATTAAAATATTCTGCTATGTGAGATCACAATATAAGGCACAAACTGATATGTAATGTTTTAATGTCCAAATAAATGTGAGCACTGTGCATTTGTACTAGAAGATAGACATTCATTTTGCGTTCATTTGTAAAGGACAAACAAAAATGGATAATTTTTAAATCCATAAAATAACTAATTTTACATTCTGGCAACATTACATTATGAAAAACATAACATTTTACATGATGTGCTGTTGACTTCCGCCTTGTTCACAGTCTTGCACATGGCGATTCAAAAGAGAACTTTCGTTTTCCTTTTTAATTTAGGTCTGATAGAACTGCTGCAATTATCTATTTTGACAACTAATATAGAAAGTTAAACTTTTTTTTTGACAAACTCAGAATTTTAATATGAGGTGGTGGGTAATAATAAAAAAATATAAAATTCACTCAGTATTCCATGATTCCTAACTCACTACTATCTCAATTACAATTAAGTACAAATTTACTTTATTCAGTTGTGTAGGCACTAAAACAGTCCAATACATTATAGTCACATTATTTTTTATGATAAAATAATTAATATTTCCGTGCCACCCCAGACTGGTTGCTGGCCCTTGCCTGGCCATGAAAAAATCCTGACTCCGACACTGCTGTAAGGTCCTTCACCTTGGGCCGGATTTACGAAAATTGTCTTATAAAAGAAGTTAAGAAAGTTTTCCTTGATTTTCAATAATCTTTTGACATATAAGAGGTCATTATACTGTACAAAATCTTGCGATAAGGATGAGTTATCGATTGCAGTTTCGGAGGGTGGGCTTCTGCCAACTGACGCTGAGAAATCGGCTGGACAAAGTAGAAACACTCAGGTCCCATATTCTGTCAGTCAGCCAAACTTGTAAAATATATCCCCTCAGTAAAAATAAGAAAACATCCTGTTTAAGATCAGCTTAGACCATCTAACAAAAACCTTTTAAGCTTCACTGTATGAGCAAAATCCAAGGACTAGTTGCTCATTTAAAGAGCGCACTGTTGCAGCTTGGCATGGTTTTCGTTTGTATGTTTTTGAAGGACAGAATATAGATCACCACACACAACAGGATCCCAAATTTCATCTAGAAAACTGCCAGTAGTTCTAGAACTGTTTAGCCAAAGTCTTTTTCCCGTTTAGCCTTACACATCAGACAGTTATGGACTATGTGTTAGAAATTAGAAATGTAGAAATTTGTTTTGTCCCACATATTTGTGATGAGCACTTAGGAATGTTGGATGGTTTCATATTTTTGAGTGAAAAAAATCGAATGTGGTTTTTGATGAACTTCTCAATCATTAAACTTAGGACAGAAAGGATAATACAGTACAGTAGAATAGAGGAGATTATGTCAGAGAAAAATGCTCAAGCAAAAATGACATAAACTTATAAAACAGTTATAAAAGCAAACATTAACATTGTGTTGGAACAAAACAATGTAAATGCAATACAAGTTTTTTGCTCATATGTTTTTTTATTTTTTTATTTTTTATTTAGATTGTAATGTTTCAGAGCAGAAAGACTCCCCTTCTTCATTTTACTCAAAATTCAACATTCGCCGGTCATTATTTTGCCAATGACATGGAAGAACATGCATCACCATCAAAGGGTAACAGTTCTTGAATTTACTTTTATATAATATATATATATATATATATAATCATTACCACTCTGTTTAATAAAAAAAGTATTGTGTGTCATATGAAAGTATGATGCCCTTCTTCTCAGTTTGAGCCACTGCCCACAAAACGTGTCTTGCGCCTAATCTATTTACCTATTCCTTTTATATATTTGTTGATTTGTTTTATTTGATAATGTTTTTCTAAATTATAATCATGTGGTTATATTATGTTTATTATTTAGATGAAATAAATGAAAATTAAATAATATATAGTGAGGTCGATATCATTAGCATTCAGAGTGTATATTCTTTTTAATTAATAATTTAACCTGTGTTTCACTGTCATATTTATATTGTCCATTGGATCTAAAGGCTACAGAGGATTGAGGAATCAGGGAGCCACATGTTATCTGAGTGCAGTGCTGCAAACGCTCTTCATGACTGAGGTGTTCAGAACAGCTGTCAAGGAGTGAGTTTATCTCTGACTTACAAGATCATGATCTTTTATAACACTATCATAGTAATAACAAATGCTGTGTTACTCCACAGGTTAAAAATAAAGAGGGAAAAAAGTGTTTCTTTTGCACTTCACAAGTTATTCAGCGATTTAGAGTCCAAGACTGGAAGTGTGGAAACAAATACAGTCACAAATGCTCTACACATTGGAAATGGTAAGTTGATTATGTGTGTATGTGTGTGTGTGTGTGGGGGGGGATTTAAAAAAAAAAATCCACACTTTTTTTAATGAGATTTTTTCCCCCACATTTTTAATGAGTTTGAATCCACAAAAGTTCTAAGCAGTTTTATTTCAGTGTGTGAGCAGCAGGATGCAGCAGAATATTATCAGAAGATTCTGAGTGAGATGGATGAAAACCCGGCCAAGGTACGATCTAAACTCATGAGAAGGTGCTGTGTGTGACAGAGTAAAACAGATAACCGTTTCTCTTCAGACAGAAACATTGTAAAATGATCTGATAAGCCATGAAATAAGAACAAGTTAAGATTTAAGATTTAAAAGACACTATGGGCCAGATTTACTAATGGAGCAATTGAGCATAAGAGCGCTATAATAAAAGCACTGATGGGAGTGTAAAGTTCTGCAGTTGGGTCAGCTACCTCGGATGTGTCCTTGACAGTAATTTGCTGTAATTGGTGCAAGTATGGCTATGAAAATTTTAAGGAAGGTAAATGGTAGAATTCTTGCCAGACATGTTTGTTTTTTGGATACTCAACATTTAAAATCACTCGCATCATGTCTAGTGCAGTGTAATTTGGAGTATGAATGCATTTCTTGGATATGATTTGTCTCGTATATGGTTGGATAAACTATAGAAAATCTCAAAATAAATTGATAAGGTAATTTTTAGGGATTATTTGATTTACGCATGTTGAGGTTTCCAATTTTAGACATTTTTTTGTTGGTTACCTTATAGAAAGCAAAGTACACCTTAAACTAAAAACGGTACACAAGAAAATCAATAAAAGAGCTCTTTCATATTATTTTTTTTTTTTTTAATTGGTAAATGAGAAACATTATTATAATACTAAGCAAAGTCTTATGGATATTGCACAAGTTACATCTTGATATTAAAAGTATTTCAAATGTAGTTGGTTTTAGTTTGAAAGTTAAAATGTTTCTTAGGTTGTTTTAGTGGGGCATTCGTATTAGCATATGATGTGTTAGTGTATGTGTTAAATTGTGATTTTAAATGTTGTAAATGTGGAATTGTTATTATAATTTTGTATTTATAATACTATACACTACCAGTGTAACCAGGAGTGAAGTTTGAGTTTAACATCAAATGACTGCAATGGAAACTAGTTTTTAACTTAATTGTGTTATCTGCAGGTTTTCATTGCTAATTTCTCACTGCGTGTCTTTAGTAAATCCTGACAGTAGCTTTTAAAGGCCAAGAGAGGGTTTGCGCTGGCGTGAGCTGTTAGTAAATCTGGCCCTATAAAATATATACCATTAAAAGTAGTCAAACGCCATGGGCTTAAGTGATTCACCATTTTGCAATATTTTACAGATATTCCAGGGAAAGAAGAAACACTCAACCACCTGTAGACGTGGGAACCATGAACCCAGAGAGGAAGAAATTTCATTTTTTTCTTTGGCCATTGTTATGGACTCTGATCAATATAAAATTAATGTAGTAAGTATTATGAGATAATAAATGCAGTCATTTACAGCCTGAATCAAAGTGGCATATAAAAAATATAGCCAACGCTTTATAATAAGTATAAAATAATAAGGTACTTACAAGTAATTTGCAAACTATTAGTTATAGTTAATTCATAGTTTAGATGAAGAAGAAACATCTGACACAAGCTAGATACAGAACTTAAATAACTGAGAAATACATTAAGTCTCCTGAGCATTGAAAGAAAAACCTCTAAGCAATTTCAGACTAAAATGATCAAAAACTGCTTAGAGGTTGAATTTTAAAAATGATAAATTAAAATCCAGGCAGGAATTGGGGTTAATTGTTTGTCTTGGGCATAAACCCCCACAAAGTTCATACAAATTAATTCTCATGATTTTGTCACCTTGTAAATTTGTACAAATGATAAGTTCAAGATGAATAAATCCAGTCACTTTTTCCCCACGAGGTACAGTAGTTTTATTGTTTGCCCTGATTTCTTATTCTTAAATTGCATGTTTCAGGAAGAGAGTCTGAATGCTCAGTTTGAAGTGATGCTCATGTACGGAGAGGATCAGCTGTTCTGTGAAGAATGCAACACTATGACTGACATGGAAATGGTGAGATTTATATTTTACTAAAAGTTGGTTTGGTTCCACTTTATTTCGACAGTTCACTATAGACATTCTACTAACTATCAGTAACTTTTGAACTTCATGTCAACTAACTCTCATTAGAGTATTATAGGCTGTAGTCGACTCTCAGTAGACTGGTAGGTTATAGTTAGTTGTTAGGGTTCAGGTTAGGAGAATAAGTTGACTTGTAGTTGCCAAGCTCGTTGTCTTTTGACTTCCGGTCTGTATTTTCACAGCAATGTTGCGCATTTATGAATGAAAATATTCCCGGTCTACTGACATTTGCTTTAAACATTACAATCCTCATGATAACTTCTGTTAACTTGACATTAATTAAATCCACTTCAAAAGCTAATTACTCCTGGACAGCAGTGCCATAGAGATATACAGAGCGACCAGAAGTCCAAAGACAATATTCTAAAGATGGCGGCGCCCTCGTTTCTCTGGCGCATAAGGTCTATAGTCAGTAGAATATCTGTTGAGGAGCATCAGGATAAAGAGTTAGCAGATATTCAGCAGACAATACTAATACACTAATGACTGATAGTTGACATTTAGCTGCAAAGTTACTGATAGTTAGTATGTCTGAAGTGGACTATTGAAATAAAGTGTTATCGTTGTTTTTTTTATAGTTCTACATTAGTGTCTTTTTAAAATTAATTTTAAGCTTCAGTAGTCTTATCAAATCTCTCACGTGTTAATGAAACTATGAACACTTGAGATTTAAAAGCATTTATTCTGTGAGAGATATTGTTAGGTGAAAAACACTACATGACTGTAACGCAGTTCAGATGTTACGGGAAGAAGGAGGCGGGAACCGGCGAACATTCAAACACATTTAATAAATAAATAAATACAAAAATGAAAGAATAAGCCAGCAGCCTCTCGCGGACGACTGCTGGCCACACAAAACATAACACAAACTCAGACCTGTTCCTCTCTCGCTCTTCACTGTCGTCGCTCCTCCTGTATGCTTCCGCTCCTCTGTGAGAGATACGAGACCGGTGCGGCGCGCAGGAGAAGCTCATCAGTAATCACGCCACCGGCCTCGTGCCGCTCTCTCACGGCCCTCAGCCTCGTCCTGCTCGCCACAATGACACATTAAACAAAAGAGACTAATATTGGCAATACAAATAGTATATAATAAATATACAGGTAAACAAATATAACAGTATGTTCTATGAGGTTGGTAGAATTGAAAAATTGCTGGCTTTATTCTAAATGAGATTATATTTCTTTCAGAAATGCACCATTTCTGAGCTGCCGGAAGTTCTGACTCTACATCTGCAGAGATTTTACTTGGATTACAACTACATGACTTTCAAGAAGAACAACTGTCCTGTTCAAATTCCTCTCCGGTTATCACTGCAGGTCTGACTTCCTTGTGCTTCAAACCCTGTGATCTCTGATTCTGACACTTCACTTATAACATACAGCCTTCTGTGAATGTGCTCCGTTGATTCACTTTTATTGGTTCATGAGTGGGTAACTGTATTTATAACATCGTCTGTGCTGCAGGGCCACTTTCCTGCAGAGTTTAGGTCCATCTCTGATAAAAAACTCACCTGCCCATATGTTTCTAGTAATCCTGAAGACATTACTTAGCTTGTTCAGGTGCAGGGATGATCAAACACACCTGAACAAGCTAATCGACGTCCTCAGAGTTACTTAATACTTAAAGACAGGTGTGCTGAACTGAAGTCTGCAGGACAGAGGCTCTCCAGAAGCAGGGTTGGAGACTGCTATGGTGTATATAGACATTTTATCAGTCAGACCTCTATGTAAGCATGAATGTGCACAGCACCAATACTTAAATATTATAATCTGCTATTTCAGGAAGAGGGTGGTGTTCATCATAAGTATGACCTGTACGCTTTAGTCAATCACACTGGTTCCCTCAGTGGTGGACACTACTATTCTGACATCAAGTCATTTGATGACCATCAGTGGTATCGATTTAACGACTCTACTGTGAACAAGGTGAGTTTAACTCTCTTTAATAATATACCCATTACACACATTCACAGCTAGATGTCCAATAGCTGTTTTTGTGTGGACACACAGTAAGTCACATTGTCAAGTATGCAAATATATTTCTGCATCTAAACTTCTGAGTCCTTGATTGGTTTTGGTGCAATCTTTTTTATTTGTGAATAAATGGGAAGACTGTGGGACAGAATCTTTGCCCTTGTGTTTTTACAGATTCAGAATGTCAAAGACAGGTAAGAGACTTTATGATGTCACTTAATAAAACTACTTTACATTTTACTAGTGTTTTAGTGTATGAATTGTATAATGTTAGAACTACAGGGGCTACATTGGGATTGGGATTGGGATTGGGATTGGGATTGGGATCCCGCGGTACCCTACGCTAATCTCGCGGGAGGGGGTAGTTTGACATTTGTGGTGCTGGCATTACTTTATCTTTTGGTCAGTTTAATTAACACAATGTTTTATCTCTGCTATTCTGAATGTCTAGCATAGCCATAATATTTGTGTAATTTCACAATATCTACAAGCTGTAACAGAGTGTTTGTGGGTGTGGGCAATAGTGGTCAGAAACTCAAGGTGAATGGGAAAATATGTACCACTCTTAATTGTAATGTAGAAACATTTTCTGTAAAGCTGCTTTAAAATGATATGAATGGTAAAAGGCACTATGAAAATGAATGTGAACTGAATGTTATTGGCAGGCATGAATCTGTGCAAATGCTCTGTGGAATCATCAGTGTCGTGATGCAGTTTGTAGCGGATCACTGCAGTTTAAATGTTGCATTTATTTTTAACAGACACATCGACTCTGACACGGCATGCTTGCTCTTCTTCAGAAAATGTAAGCAAAGGTTTCAATATTGTGTAATATTTTCTCATGTGTATTTATTTTCACATACATACAATATTTGTTTTACCTAAACCAGTAATGGACCATCAGACTGAAGAGGAGTATCTTCCGTCTCCAGCAGAAATAAGAGGTTTGTTTCCACTCTCAACTCTTTACATGATCAAGAAAGTCTTAACAGCATCTCCAGTAACAACACGCTCTATCACTCAGCTTTTCACTTTCCTTTTATTATATATAAGTATTTCTATATTATTTAAGTTGGTTAATATATAGTGTAATTAATATTCACAAGTCTGATAAAAAATATAACATTTGCAACAGTGTTGCTGTAGTGAATATCATCCGTGTTGTGATTCAGCTGTACTCAACGAGACAAGACTTGCAGACTCAAACACTGCAGTCAGATTAGAGAGTGGGGAATTATATTACATATCATAACAAAAGACCCTCTTTCATAGCATGTCTGCTCTGACCTGATTAAACTGTTCATATTTAGACGTTTTCGCATCACTTCAGGGATTCAACACACTTCTCAACACAAACATCATGCACACAAATCATAAAGAGCATTACACATGTCATATGTTCTGTGGAAAGTCAAAAAGTCTTGCTTTATTGTAATTATTGTTTGGTTCTTTCCCCAAGAAGAAAAAGAAAAACCTGAAAAAGAAAAACCGGAAGAATCAAGAAGACCAGCACAAATGACCAACTTGTTGCAAGAAAAACCTTTCATTAGAAGAAAATGTCCACCCATGCAGACTTCCCTCTACACCCAGGCTCTAGTGGTCTTTGTTCTCCTGTTTATTATTATTATTTCTTGGCAATGGCATTTTTTTCCTTCTTCTTCGATCGACACACAGCTCTACTGCATCTCTGCAAACGACACACAGCTCTACTGCATCTCTGCAGACGACACACAGCTCTACCGCATCTCTGCAAACGACACATGTCTCTACCGCAGCTCTGCAAACGACACACAGCTCTACCGCATCTCTGCAAACGACACATGTCTCTACCGCAGCTCTGCAAACGACACACAGCTCTACTACCGCATCTCTGCAAACGACACACAGCTCTACTGCATCTCTGCAAACGACACACAGCTCTACTACCGCATCTCTGCAAACGACACACAGCTCTACCGCATCTCTGCAAACGACACACAGCTCTACTACCGCATCTCTGCAAACGACACACAGCTCTACTGCATCTCTGCAAACGACACACAGCTCTACTACCGCATCTCTGCAAACGACACACAGCTCTACTACCGCATCTCTGCAAACGACACACAGCTCTACTACCGCATCTCTGCAAACGACACACAGCTCTACTACCGCATCTCTGCAAACGACACACAGCTCTACTACCGCATCTCTGCAAACGACACACAGCTCTACTACCGCATCTCTGCAAACGACACACAGCTCTACCGCATCTCTGCAAACGACACACAGCTCTACTACCGCATCTCTGCAAACGACACACAGCTCTACTACCGCATCTCTGCAAACGACACACAGCTCTACTACCGCATCTCTGCAAACGACACACAGCTCTACTACCGCATCTCTGCAAACGACACACAGCTCTACCGCAGCTCTGCAAACGACACACAGCTCTACTACCGCATCTCTGCAAACGACACACAGCTCTACCGCATCTCTGCAAACGACACACAGCTCTACTACCGCATCTCTGCAAACGACACACAGCTCTACCGCATCTCTGCAAACGACACACAGCTCTACTACCGCATCTCTGCAAACGACACACAGCTCTACTGCAGCTCTGCAAACGACACACAGATCCACCGCAGCTCTGCAAACGACACACAGATCCACCGCATCTCTGCAAACGACACACAGCTCTACTACCGCATCTCTGCAAACGACACACAGCTCTACTGCAGCTCTGCAAACGACACACAGCTCTACCGCAGCTCTGCAAACGACACACAGCTCTACCGCAGCTCTGCAAACGACACACAGCTCTACCGCAGCTCTGCAAACGACACACAGCTCTACCGCATCTCTGCAAACGACACACAGCTCTACTGCATCTCTGCAAACGACACACAGCTCTACTGCAGCTCTGCAAACGACACACAGATCCACCGCAGCTCTGCAAACGACACACAGCTCTACTACCGCATCTCTGCAAACGACACACAGCTCTACTGCATCTCTGCAAACGACACACAGCTCTACTACCGCATCTCTGCAAACGACACACAGCTCTACTGCATCTCTGCAAACGACACACAGCTCTACTGCAGCTCTGCAAACGACACACAGCTCTACTGCATCTCTGCAAACGACACACAGCTCTACTGCAGCTCTGCAAACGACACACAGCTCTACTGCAGCTCTGCAAACGACACACAGCTCTACTGCATCTCTGCAAACGACACACAGCTCTACTGCATCTCTGCAAACGACACACAGCTCTACTGCAGCTCTGCAAACGACACACAGCTCTACTGCATCTCTGCAAACGACACACAGCTCTACCGCATCTCTGCAAACGACACACAGCTCTACTGCAGCTCTGCAAACGACACACAGCTCTACTGCAGCTCTGCAAACGACACACAGCTCTACTGCAGCTCTGCAAACGACACACAGATCCACCGCAGCTCTGCAAACGACACACAGCTCTACCGCATCTCTGCAAACGACACACAGCTCTACCGCATCTCTGCAAACGACACACAGCTCTACCGCATCTCTGCAAACGACACACAGCTCTACCGCATCTCTGCAAACGACACACAGCTCTACCGCATCTCTGCAAACGACACACAGCTCTACTGCATCTCTGCAAACGACACACAGCTCTACCGCATCTCTGCAAACGACACACAGCTCTACCGCATCTCTGCAAACGACACACAGCTCTACTGCAGCTCTGCAAACGACACACAGCTCTACCGCAGCTCTGCAAACGACACACAGCTCTACTGCAGCTCTGCAAACGACACACAGCTCTACCGCATCTCTGCAAACGACACACAGCTCTACTGCAGCTCTGCAAACGACACACAGATCCACCGCAGCTCTGCAAACGACACACAGCTCTACCGCATCTCTGCAAACGACACACAGCTCTACTGCATCTCTGCAAACGACACACAGCTCTACCGCATCTCTGCAAACGACACACAGCTCTACCGCATCTCTGCAAACGACACACAGCTCTACCGCATCTCTGCAAACGACACACAGCTCTACCGCATCTCTGCAAACGACACACAGCTCTACTGCATCTCTGCAAACGACACACAGCTCTACCGCATCTCTGCAAACGACACACAGCTCTACCGCATCTCTGCAAACGACACACAGCTCTACCGCATCTCTGCAAACGACACACAGCTCTACTGCAGCTCTGCAAACGACACACAGCTCTACCGCAGCTCTGCAAACGACACACAGCTCTACCGCATCTCTGCAAACGACACACAGCTCTACCGCATCTCTGCAAACGACACACAGCTCTACTGCAGCTCTGCAAACGACACACAGCTCTACCGCAGCTCTGCAAACGACACACAGCTCTACCGCATCTCTGCAAACGACACACAGCTCTACCGCATCTCTGCAAACGACACACAGCTCTACTGCATCTCTGCAAACGACACACAGCTCTACCGCATCTCTGCAAACGACACACAGCTCTACCGCAGCTCTGCAAACGACACACAGCTCTACTGCAGCTCTGCAAACGACACACAGCTCTACTACAGCTCTGCAAACGACACACAGATCCACCGCAGCTCTGCAAACGACACACAGCTCTACTACCGCATCTCTGCAAACGACACACAGCTCTACTGCAGCTCTGCAAACGACACACAGATCCACCGCAGCTCTGCAAACGACACACAGCTCTACTGCATCTCTGCAAACGACACACAGCTCTACTGCAGCTCTGCAAACGACACACAGATCCACCGCAGCTCTGCAAACGACACACAGCTCTACTGCATCTCTGCAAACGACACACAGCTCTACTGCAGCTCTGCAAACGACACACAGATCCACCGCAGCTCTGCAAACGACACACAGCTCTACTGCAGCTCTGCAAACGACACACAGATCCACCGCAGCTCTGCAAACGACACACAGATCCACCGCAGCTCTGCAAACGACACATGTCTCTATTGCAGCTTTGCTGTTGTTGCTAGGTGGTTGCTAAGGTATTTTGGGTGTTTTCTAGGTGGTTGCTAGGGTGTTCTTGGCAGTTGCTATAGTGTTACTAGGTGGTTGGTAGTTGTCACAGATGGTTACTATGGAGCTTTTATAGAGTTCTTAGCATTAGCATTTAACTAATCGCTATTAACATGTAGATATTCACTGCTAGCATGTGTAGCATGTTGGAAGTGCTGTTTGCTAGCATGAGTCAAAAGAGCCAAACCTCATCTCTATACGATGTTCTGATACAGAGATAAAGGTCTTTCAAAACAGTTGCTAGGGTACTCAAGTTTGGTTGCTATGGAGTTGCTTGGGAGCTGGAAGCCTTCCTGAAAAGACCATAAGACAGTTGCAGCTCATACAGAACGCTGCCGCCAGGATTCTGAGCAGAACCAGAACATATGAACACATCACACCAGTCCTCAGGTCTTTACACTGGCTCCCAGTTAGATTTAGGATTGATTTTAAAGTATTATTACTGGTATATAAATCATTCAATGGCCTAGGACCTCAATACATTGCAGATATGCTCACTGAATATAAACCCAACAGATCACTCAGATCATTAGGATCATATCAGCTAGAAATACCAAGGGTTCACTCTAAACATGGCGAATCTGCTTTAGCTATTATGCTGGAACAGCTTCCAGAGGAGATCAGACGTGCTCCTACAGTAGTCACATTCAAATCCAGACTCAAAACACATCTGTTTAACTATGCATTTACTGAATGAGCACTGTGCCAATGCTCGTCCGACTGTACTGTACTGTTATTTTATTTTTTCTAAACCGTTTTAATTATTCTTATTTCTTTTTATTATTTTAATTTCTTTTCTGTAAAGCACTTTGAATTGCCATTGTGTATGAAATGTGCTATATAAATAAACTTGCCTTGCCTAACTGGCCTTTTCATTTCAGCCGTCTCACCGTCATCCTGGAGTGACTCTATTGAATGGCTTGAGTCAGACGGTCAGTTTCTCTCCATCAGTGGTTTTGCATTACACACATTTATAAAGGCACTGATAGACAGATCTAAGGCAAACAATCATAATCTCCACATCGTCTCACAGTGTCAGGTCTCTCTGAAGAGAAATATATAAGAATATCCAGGACTGAATCTAGAGTTAAATATGAGCTCTTAACATGTAAATGCATTAAAGTCACACTGAATTCAGAGAGGAATCTTAAATCATGTTCCAGTATTAAACACTGATAAAACACATAATCCATTATTAATATATTCATACTGAGGGTTGAAGTGTAATATTATGATAGAGTTAGTGTGTTCCTCTATACATTCATATGCAAATATGTAATAATATGCAAATAATATAATTTCTTTTGCTTACATTTATTAAATCAAGTTTGCACTTAATATTGTTATTTTGTGAGAATTGTTGCCCTTCCTTGTGTTTCAATGGTTTAATTAAAGGTTCTGTGAGTAATTTCAATAAAACTTCCCAAAACTAGAGCGAGAACATGAATAGAGGACAGAAATAAATGATCATGTGAACTAACTCTCAGTATTAGTAGAATAATAGAGTTATAGTTCGTATATAATAAGTTTACATGTAGTTGCAAAGTTATAGTCTGTTGAGGAGCATCAAAATAAAGAGTCAGTTGATATTAACCAGAGGGTTTATTAATATTTTTATTTTTTTGTTTATTTGAAAAGGGACAGATACAAAATAAACATAGATTATTACATAAAGAACAATCTGATGCATGTATCACAGTGTTTATAGCCATGGCTAATTCACAACACCTTTTAACAGTTTTAATACTCTAATAACTGATAAACTGATATCGACATAAAGAGTTTCCGAGTATTTTTATGCATTACAGTAAACAGAAAAGTATTTTCAGGTTATCTAGTTATTACTTTATGGTGAAAGATTATGAAGACAAACATTGAGCTTCTATATAATAACATGCACTGATGGCTCGATATCAACAAGAGGAACTGGAAAGATTCTCTCAAAGTTATGATCAAACGCTCCTCCAGTAACATTACACATTTATTCAGAGTTATCTGGTGTTTAATAATGTTCTCAAAACATGAACACAAAATATTATTTATACATTAGTAATGGAATGTTTTTTTCTGTAATGTTTTAGTTGGATGTTAATCTAACATTTAAAAAATGTTGCTACTTGTTTCAGAATATTCAACATTCATTAGTAACGTTCCCATAATGTTTGATGAATGATAATATGAAATATTCTCTTAATGTTTTGCTGACCTTCATATAAACAAAAAGTTCAAACATTCAGAAATAATATATGATCATATCTTAATGGGAACGTCAGTAAAACATTCTTATTTTGAGTTTTTCTGGCGACTTCTGTAAATCAGGCCATTATCATCATATGCTTTACTGTACATGTGATTTACTGAATGCTGGTCAAAACATTGGTTTATTTGCATTTTTACTGTTGTTTTATTCTTCATAATTGTGTTATTGTTGAGTTTCTCTGACTGATTACAGTTTTTCTCAATTGTTTACACACATTTTCTGAAAGCGTGCCTCATATTCTCAGAACTCCACACACAAATCCAAACACACACACACACAATGGGCAAAACCCCTCAATTCTCCTGCAAAATTAAACTTTACATTCAAAACAATGTTATTTCTTCTCAAAATGGTATTTTGTTTTCAAATGACACACACACTCCATCATATGAATAGACATTTATACGAACCAGTTGAACACTGATGTGCTCAATGTAAAACACTTCTCCGTTCATCATAATGACTTACGCCTTTTTTTTGTTCAGTGTTACACTTACAGACATTACATACATAAGTGTATTGTAAAATATTTGAGAATATTGTTTTTATACTCAGAACACAAAAATACACGGTAACAAATATATTTTATTTTTCCCACAAATACAGTGTACATCCCAACCAAAACAAAGTTGTATATACAGTGGTCTACATACAAAACAACAGAAGAATTTACTGTATACAGTTACAGTAAAAAAAAAAAAAATCCACTGTTGGCATTCATTGCTCCATTGAAGAGCTCACCTGTTCCCTTTATGCTTAAGCTCTGATTGCTGACTGTAAAACTGTGTGACGGGTGTTTGCCCATGTGATGAGGCAGTGTGCATATCTGAATGGCAGTGTGTTCCTTGTGAAAACAAGAGATTTTCTGCATCAATTGTGCTAAAAGCAGAGAATTGTGTGTAGTGTTTTGAAAAAAGTGTGTTTTAGAACTGCAATTTGAGTGTAAAGTCAAGTCAAGTAAATTTGTATAGCGCTTTTCACAATACAGATTGTACCAAAGCAGCTTCACAGTATTAAATTAAAATAGCACAATAAGGTTTGTTTCTAGTGGAAAAAACGTCCACGTTGGGTAAGGCTGATCAATAGTATTATTGATTGATTAAATTAAATTAAATATCCCCAACTGAGCAAGCCAAAGGCAACAGTGGCAAGGAACCGAAAAACTCCATCAGGTGACCTAATGGAGAACCCAGGCTCAGTCGGGGGCCAGTTCTCCTCTGGCGTTTATGAACTAGATGCCGGATTTAACTGTAAGATTAAAAATATTATATGAATGCCTGGCTGAAGAGATGCGTCTTTAATCTAGTTTTAAACAGGGAGAGCGAGTCTGAGCAACGAACAGTATCAGGAAGGCTATTCCAGAGTTTTGGAGCTAAATGTGAAAATGCTCTCCCTCCTTTGGTGGATCTGGATATCCTAGGTATGACCAAAAGCCTCGAATTTAGTGATCTTAAAGAGCGCGATGGATTATAGGGCGATAGAAGATCCGTTAAATAGACTGGAGCTAAGCCGTTTAGGGCTTTATAAGTCGGTAGCAATACCTTGTAATTAATACGGGACTTTATAGGTAACCAATGTAGTGATGATAAAATTTTATATGACATTATATAGTCTTATATGATCATATTTTCTTGACCTAGTAAGAACTCTAGCAGCTGCATTTTGGACTAACTGTAGCTTGTTTATTGAGGATAGTAAAATATTACTGTAATGTTGATACAAATGTCTTTAACATTAAAACTCACAAACCCACAAAGATGCTCGTTAATCTCCTGACTGACAGCGCTGATGATCGCCTCGTTTAGATGTTACACAATAAAATGAAAGATGACATGCATGGTGGTAGGGTAGGCTATCATGTAAGTATACATTTTTTAAGTTTTAAATATTGACGATCATTCGTTCAACTAAATGGGTATAATTTTCTTTTCAAAACTGGCGCCTGTCCATGTATTTCTCCTTTCCTCAGTCGCTCTTTATAAATGTGGCAGAGAGGGGGACACTAGGACCTGGGGAAGAATTGTTTGAGGCCTGACTGGTAAGGGTGCTATAATTAATAATTGTCACACAAATTAGACCAGGTGAAACAACTTATTTAAAGTGAGACACACCATCAGAAGACGAGAAGGTGAATGGGAAGCTGGGCTCTTTGTTCAGGGGCGAGCTGATTCAGTGCATGACGCAAACTGCTAAAACAAGGTAGTAACTGCTCTTATGGGTTCTCTTACGAGAGGTCTCTCGTACTGCGTAAGATATCTTACGCTAGGGGAAAATCCTTTTTCCGCGAGATATTGAAGCCAAAAATGATCCTTAATTTTTCAATAATGCAAAACGCGTTGCGGCAGCATACAGACATAGGCGAGGCAGCTCGCACGCCTATTGGCTGTTCTGCGGCAACTGCAGCAGCCTATCGAGTGAGGCCTGGCATGACGCCAGACCCAATGAGGGTGCTTCACGCCTGCTGCGTCACATCCCGCCGAAACGGGCGTGGTCTAGGCCTATAAATACCGCTCGCAGGCAGCTATTACCTGATTTTTCATCCTTCAAGCGAAGCACACGCATCGCTGGAGCTGGAGAGAAGCCGCGCCGTTGAGAGAGAGCACCTTCAGCGGGACGAGTCACTGAAGTCGCTGGCCGAGCCGCCTTCCTTGCCTTTCTGCTGCGCTTTCCGGCGCCTATATCCTTTTCGATCTCTGTATTGTGTGTGTGTGTGTTGCTGCCGCGACACACATCCTAAAAGAGCAGCATCTTTTTAAAGATGCCTTCCTGCGGCTCGTGCAGAGCCACACTCAGCGACAGGGACCGCCATGTGATCTGCGTTTCCTGCCTGGGTGAGGAACATGCAGCTCTCGCGCTCGCTGACGGCGGCTGCCCTCACTGCGAGCTACTGCCCATGGCGACTCTGAGGACTCGCCTGGCCTTCTTCGCCGAGACTGCTCCCCCGCCCGCCGCGGTGTCGTGCCGTAAAAAGCGCCGTGCCCAGCGGGTCCAGGAACCTTCCCCCAGCCGCCAAAGCTTGCCGGTTCGCCCGCTTGCTTCACCGGCTTCGTCAGCCTCTCTTCCTGACGGACAGCGGCCACTGTCTGCCGCCGCTCTTGTCGACAATGCTGACGAGGAAGCCCTGCTGGGAGAAGAGGATTCCTGCTCTATCCTGGCGTCAGGCAGTGAGGATTGGGCGAGCTCTGAGGATCTCGCGCCCTCTGCCCGCACTTCGTCAGGCAAGAGAGCGTCCATTGAGACGGAGCTCATGCGAGTGCTCGCACAGGCCACGGTGAGCCTCGGCCTCGAGTGGTCTTCGCCCGAGCAGCCCGCTCACAACCGGCTGGATGGCTTTTTCCTGCCTGGGGAGCGCGCTTCGCCTGCGTCCAAACCAGCGCCCTTTCTTCCTGAGTTACACGAAGAAGTCGCTAAGTCCTGGAACGCCCCCTATTAAGCTAGAGTGCGTCCATCTGTTTCTCTGGCATTCTCTGCAGTCGACGATGCCAAGAACAGGGGATACCATTCGCTGCCGCCGGTCGAAGAGGCGATAGCGGCCCACTTATGCCCGCCCTCTGCTGGACGGCGCTCTAAGCTGGCCCTACCCTCTAAAGCTTGCCGCACAACGTCAAGCCTGCTCTGCCACGCTTTCTCCGCCGCCGGGCAAGCTGCGTCAGCGCTGCACACCATGGCCACACTTCAGATCTTCCAGGCCGATCTCCTCCGAAAGCTGGATGAGAAGGGACCTGAAGCGATCTGCGTGCCGGACTTGAGGAGCACCACGGACCTCGCTCTCCGTGCCACTAAGTCCGCGGCACAGGCCATTGGGCGAACTATGGCCTCTCTCACTGTGACTGAGAGGCACCTTTGGCTGACGCTCTAGGAGATGGCCGAGTCTGAGCGCACCGCGTTCCTCGACGCCCCGCTTTCTCCCGCCGGCCTCTTCGGATCCTCCATGAAGGACTTTGCGGAGAGATTCGCCAAGGTACAGAAAGCGTAACAGGCTATGAAGCACTTCCTCCCGAAGCGCTCCAGCTCTGCAGCAGGCCGTGCGAAACCGTCTGCACAGAGCTCACAGCCCCAGCCACCGCCCACTGCCGCCACTTCGCAGCGCCACCAGGCCCGAAGCGCGAGACCGCGCTCCCACTCATCCGGCCGCCGCCCCACCATGAGCGGCCCGCGGCCTAGGATTGTGGTAAAACCCGAGGCCCCGAAGTCGTCCTAGCATGCCTAGGAAAACGACGGTGTTCGAGTCCCGCTGCGGCCGGACTTCCACCAAAGCTATTCGCTCGTCCAGTTCCAGCAAATGTCACTGGTCCAGTGTTTTCTGCAGCCAACAAGCTGGTTCTGTCGCCCGCTTGCCTGCACACAAAAGCTGTTTTTACGGCTACCCAGATAAATCCCCAAGAGAGTGTATTTTCTGGTGTCCCGGCCACGGCCGATGGTGTTTTATGTGTAGAAAGAATCGCAGATTCGCCGAGGAGACTGGTTCGTGTCAATAGATCTGAAGGACGCGTATTTTCAAATACAGATAGCGTCACGTCACAGGCGATTTTTGAGATTCGCCTTCGAGGGCCAGGCATATCAGTACACAGTCCTGCCGTTCGGTTTATCCCTGGCACCCCGTACATTTACGAAGTGCATGGACGCGGCGCTCGCACCCCTCAGAATGAAGGGCTTGCGAGTACTGAACTATTTGGACGATTGGCTGATTCTAGCGCAATCTCGCTCAGTGCTCATAGAGCACACGACCATTTTACTCGATCACCTCGAGAATTTGGGTCTCAGAGTCAATTGGGCGAAGAGCTCTCTGTCCCCCAGTCAGACGATATCTTTCCTGGGCACAGAGCTGAACACGCTGTCTATGATAGCGCGACTATCACCACAGCGCGCGGCGGACATTCAGCGCGCAGCGAACTCTTTCCCCTGTGGCGCATCTGTGCCGCTCAAGAAATTTCAGAAGATGCTGGGTCTCATGGCCTCAGCATCATCAGTGCTCCAGCTGGGCCTGCTCCGCATGCGCCCACTGCAGTTCTGGCTGAAAGCGCGAGTCCCACGCAGAGCGTGGACATCCGGTTTGCTTCGTCTCAAGGTCAATCAGAAGTGCGTTGCAGCTCTGAAACCTTGGAAAGCGGACACTGGTACCGATCAGGTGTAAGCCTGGGGACTTCCTCGAGGGTGAAGGTGGTGTCTACGGATGCATCCACCTCGGGATGGGGAGCGCTGCTCGAGGGCAAACTGTTCTTCGGCCAGTGGTCAGAACGGGAGAAGCTCCTGCACATAAACTGCCTCGAAATGCTGGCTGTAGACAACGCGCTGACGCGTTTTTGTCTCCAAATAAAAGGACGCCACGTCCTGGTCCGCTCGGACAACATGTCTGTGGTGTCCTACATAAATCGCCAGGGCGGCCTCAGGTCCAAGAACCTGCACAGGCTAGCGGAACCCCTCCTGGTGTGGGCTCAGAGCAACCTGCGCTCGCTAAGAGCACGTGCCAGGACTCCTAAACATAGGACCAGACAGACTGTCCAGGAACAATGTTCCGGCAGGCGAATGGTCTCTACACCCACAGACAGTCCAGCTGCTGTGGAGGAAATTTGGCAGAGCGGAAGTAGACCTGTTCGCGTCTCAAGAAAACGCTCACTGCCCGGAGTTTTTCTCCAAGAGCAGGGACGCGCTGGCTCATGTATGGCCCCGCCGCCCGCTCTATGCTTTTCCCCCCGTCTCTCTCCTGCCTCAGGTGATAGAGCAGATCAGGGAAGAAGGATGCTCAGTACTGCTCGTGGCGCCGCTCTGGAAGAACCAGCCTTGGTTCCCAGCTGTGATGCAGCTAGCGAGCACTGTCCCGTGGCCAGTGCCAGTGAGGAGAGACCTCCTCTCTCAGGCTTACGGCTCGATCTGGCATCCTCACCCGGAATTGTGGTCCCTTCATGTCTGGGCCATCAACAGGTACATGTTGAGCTCCCTAAGGGAGTGATAAACACGATCACGCAGGCTAGAGCTCCGTCTACGAGACGTCTCTACTCCTCGAAATGGTCAGTGTTTTCGGGCTGGTGCACAGCCCGTGGCGTGTCACCCACAGACTGTGGAGTGACGAAGGTGCTTTCCTTCCTACAAGAGCTGTTGGATAAGGGTAGAACCCCTTCCACGCTCAAAGTTTGTGTGGTTCTCAACAAAGTTTATGTTCTATATACATGATTTACCTGTGAGCTCATTAAGTGGGCAAGGTTACATAAAGATTGCAAGTCATACATTTACAAAAAAAAAAGGCTATATCAAGCTCTTGAAAGACTTTTTTTTTTTTTGGCAGGAACGATGGTTCGAGACAATACAGAAGACACACGCAGACTTGTGCTGGAACTTACCTCAGTCACTTCTTTTGACGAGAAGCCTATTTATACAACTACACCAGCAGACTTTTCACTCACAACTCACTTGCTAGCCTACATTAGAGACCCATTTCCCGCTGATTTTACGTGCGAGCCCTGTGAGGGAAACTGCCCGTATGGATTTCATACAAAACACTTTTCTCACTTTTAAATACGCAACGTCCACAATGAATAGGCCTACGATAATTTATTAATTTAGAATTTAGACTGCATATTTCAAAAAGGCTGCTTATATAACTGGTTTAATTTCAACTAAGGATTTAATGATCGATGCGACATTTTGTCAAAAAATCTAACCGGCTATAGCTGTGGCTATTTCACAGAATAAATACGTTACCCCTCACACTTCCATATCAAAGACAAATACTGTTGAACATTGAAATTAGCTTGCTGCTACCACCACAACTTATTAAAAATATAGGTAAACATTCATATTAACTTACCATAAAACACTGCCTGCTCCGAGTGGCGTGCTCCTCGAATCAGAAGTGAAGAATCCAGAAAGTTCCGCAAAGAATGAAAAAGTAACCAGTTGCTGGGTCAAAATAACCTAACCAGCAGTTTATTTGTGAATGACCCCCTTACAACTCATTTGACCCAGCATGAGCAACCCAATAATGTGTTTACAGTACCCCAAACAACCCAACTTTTTGACCCAGCACAATCAACCCAACAATTTGTTTACAGAAACAACCCAGCATTTTTTTGAGTGTAAAAAACAAAAACTCTTTTTGGGAATATGCTCAGAAGAAAAATAGTTATTGAAAAGAGGAAATAATATTGTTTTCATTTCCAATTTTTCTAACATTATTTCTAAGGGACGAGACATGAAACAGGGTTCCAGTAAAATAACATTTATTTGATGTGTATGTGATTGTGGACAGCACTGTGTCACAGCTCAGTCTATATGCCTGACTTTAGTGCTGACTGAGAGGGAAATGCTGCACAACAAGCTCAAGTAAAGTAGGCCTACATTTTCTTTAGGCATTATGGGATGGCATTTTGATATATTTTATACTTATTTTATGTAATTTGCACATTATGGGAATTTTATTGCAATTTTTAGTGCTTTATTTTGTACTTATTTGTTTTTTACTGCTGCTGTCTTCCAGGTTAGGATTTGGGTTAGCCCTATATCCTTTTAGAAAATAAACCCAATTCACGTGGAATTATCAAACATCACATCTTCCTCTTTTTTTTTTTTTTTAAACACAACTCTTTTTACAGATAAGACATGACAAAAAGAGAAAGTTTGAGAATCACATTATTTACAAGAAGAGTTTCTTGAATTAAATAATATTCCAAAACACTGTTGTGTTTCAATGTGCAGGATCTGGATCATGGATGCAATTATCATGAATACTTTCTTTTCTGAGAAACTAAAACTAAAAACAAATGACTGAATAAAATTCAGGATTATTTAGTCATCACTAAAGCTCAGTTGTACTGCATTTTTCTCAAATGCCTTGACATTTAAAGAAGGGCATTTTATGTTCCATGTACACTAAGATCTTACAATGTTCTTAAATAATGAGCATTACAGTCTATATGCACACATGACAATCCATGCAATGCATTACCACTGTACAAAGCACTGATCTTCTAAATGAAGAGCTGCTTTTTGGTGCATTTTTACATTTTGAAGTAACTGTCTAAATTCATTTAAAATTAAATCACAACATACAAACAAAACACTAAAACAACAACAAAAAAAACTAACAACTAACTAGCTAACAGATCTAAAGCTGGACTGGATTTAGTGATTTGCAGCCTCTCAGTCCAGAGTGTTTTTAGGATCCATCATGTTTGCATAAACACAGATCTAGGAGTGAGACAAACAGGAAATTAATATACACTCAAAAAAATGATTTTAGCTCTTTGTTCAATTTCATTAATTAAAATGAGCATATACAACACAACCCTTCATAGAAATGATTCCAGTTTAATTTCATTAAATGTAATCAATGTAATTTTTAAAAAATTTGGTTTACCAAATTTTTTTTAATTGAGTCACCCTGAATATTTTTCGTTCGTCTTAACCGGATGTCACTCCAAAAAATAATTTTGGCCTCTTGTTAAAATAATTAATTACAATAAGCAAAAGTAACACGATTGTTTAATATTGCCACAACTTAATTTAATTGTGTTCAATTAACCTAATTCATTTGTGTGAAAACTACATGAATCATTGTTGTTGACATCTAACTGGGCAGTGGATCTGTAGTTCCCAGCATGCTTTACATTTACATTTACATTTACATTTAGTCATTTAGCAGACGCTTTTATCCAAAGCGACTTACAAATTAGGACTAAATAAAGCGAGTCATCATGAAGAGGCAAAAACAACAACAACGCAAGAAGTGCTCAGAATACAAAGTTCAGGCATTATTCAGAGTAGCATAAGTCTGATAAGTGATGTTTCAAAGGAATTTTTTTTTTTTTTTTTTTTTTTTTAATGAGGTTAAGTGCTCACGGAAGAGATGGGTTTTCAGCTGTTTTTTGAATGTTGCCAGTGATTCTGCATTCCGGATGAGGCATTCCGCATTCCGGATGAGGTTCCCTTTGCAAGGGAACTATTTTTAATAGGTCAATTTAGGGAAAAAGTGTTATTTTATGTGTTTTTCAGTAAATGGAAAGATGTTGTTAGTTAATGTTAGTGTTTAATGTTCAGTTATGTTATACACTTAGAGGACTTTCTGTAATGTTTTTGAATTTTGTGGTTACCATTATGCAGAAGAGTGGCAACTGTGTTTAGGCTGTGGGCTCAGTATGTGCATTAAACCTTGTGTTCAGACTGTGAGCACTCAGTATACACTGTGTAAACCTTGCTCACAGACTTGCTCAAGTAATAATTCAATTGAATATTGGTAGTGTCTATCATTAGAAGAGACCTATAGAGTCAAATTAACAAAAATTATAATGTTGGTTATTTAAGGCAGGACAAAAACAAGATGTAGTTAACCTGACAAAACTTTATCTAGCAGGAATGACTAAATTAATTTAAATTCATACAACAAGATTACAACAAATTATTTCAAACTATTTCGATTTTGTTGGAAAAATGTAATTCAATTTCGTGGAAAACCTTTCCTTAATTTAATTAAGTTCGTTCAACAGATTATTTTTTTGAGTGTAGGTTATGTAAAAAAAAAAAAAAAAAGGTATCAGTGTTGAGAAGACATACCTCCACCTGGCATCTTCATGACAATTAAAAGCACAGATAAATGCTTAATTTTGTAAAACTTGAGTGTCATGTTGTCCTCCAGAGGGTCTTTTCCAAAGATAACCCTGACATCAGCTGGATCTAGATCAAATGGGAAAAATAATATCAACACATGGTATACCTCAAACATTAGATCTGCAGCTCAAAAGTTCTAATGTCATATGCATTGAATGCAGTGTTGGGAAGGATACTTTCAAAATGTTTTTTTTGTTACAGAATACATGCCTCAAAATGTAATCTGTAACGTATTCCGTTACGTTACTCAATCTGAGTAATGTATTCTGAATACTTATTCAGATTCAGATTCATTTTATTTAAACAGGGACAATGCACAAAATAACATTAACCTTGTATCAAAACAAGGAGATATGCATTGTGCCAGGTTATAGCACAAGTGCTATTTTCCGCCCGTAGTCCCTTGGCAGATCAATAAGACAATAAGACAAAATTTCATAAAAGTAAAATAAAAAACATTAAAATATACAATTTTACAACTACAGTCACACTTAATTTTCAATTAAAACTATCATATGCTCAATTGTTCCCCTTTCCTTAAACCAAAACACACACACACACACACACACACACACACACACACACACACACACACACACACACACACACACACTTCATAAATGTGTACAATTTTGTTGTGACAGTAACCATGCCTTTGTCAAACTCGAAAAGGTTAGAGGATTTGTACATGTAATAAGGTGTGTAGGGAGAGTATTCCACTGAGTTATGGCCACAAAAGAAAAAGTTGATTTGCCAAAAGAAGTTTTGGATTGGGAATATTGCACTCTCCTCTAGTGGCTGACCCAGTAGCTCTTTTTTTTTCTGAGTTGAGCGTAATACATTTTTTTAGAGGAGGAGCGACAGCATTATTAATGATTTTAAAAAGTAAGCAAACATTTGAATGCATTATCAAATTTCCAAAATTTAAAATATTGTACTTAGTAATTATTTTGCAGTGGTGATATTGACACGTTTTTTTATCATGGATCTTAAGTGCTGTTTTATATAATGATTCAAGTGGTCTTAAGACTGTCTTACCCGCTTGGGACCAACTTGTCATGCAATACAAAAAGTGTGGAACAATCATTGCACTTAAGTAAGTATTTGATGCCTCAATAGTAAGGGAGTTTCTTATATATCTGTAATTTATAAGATTAAAGTTTAGTGTACTACTCAATCTTTTAACATGTTTTTTAAAACTAAGAGTTGGGTCCAGGGTAACACCCAAATATTTGAATTCATCCACATTTTTAATTGCATGCCCATTTACTAAAACCTCAGGACATTCCTTCAGTTTACATCTATTTTTAAAAAACATGGTTACCGTCTTTTCAGTATTCAAAGTGAGACATGAATTATGTAACCATTCAACAACCTTATGCATTACATTTGTTCATTTTAAAGCAACCTCTGTAGCATTCTTCCCATGAGTGTACAGCACAGTATCATCCGCATACATTATTATATCAATATCGTTACATACTAGTGGAAGGTCATTTATATATATACTAAAAAGCAGTGGCCCTAAAATTGACCCTTGCGGGACTCCCATGGTACAGCTTTTCAAGGGAGATAATGTGTTGTTCATTCGCACGCACTGATGTCGTCCACTCAGGTAAGATTTGAACCAGTTTTGTGTATTTATTGAAATATTGTAGTGTGCCAATTTGCTTAATAGTATCTCATGATTAACCGTATCGAAAGCCCTGCTTAAATCAAGAAAAACTGCTCCAACCACTCCACCTTGATCTAAATTTGTTTTAATTTGTTCAAGGAAGTAGCAGCATGCTGTTTCAGTTGAGTGTTTTTTCCCGAATCCAAATTGCATTGGGTGTAAAAAGGCATTAAACTCAAGGTGAGCAATTAGTTGTTCTACTACTAACTTTTCAATGACTTTTGAGATGACCGGAAGGATGCTAATAGGTCGGTAATTGCTAACCTCTTGTTTGTCACCAGATTTATACACCGGGGTCACAATAGCAAGCTTTAAGGCACTAGGAAAGATGCTTTCTTTAATAGATTTATTTAATACTTTAGTTAAAGGAACAGTCAAAGATTCTTTATGAGTTTTTAAGCAGTATCAAGACCATAAATGTCCTTTGCTTTGCTATTAGTTAGTGTTGAAAGTATTTTACTAACCTTTATATCGTTTGTGGGTGTCATAATAAAACCAGCATCACAGACTAAGGAATAATTAAATGTTTTTTTAGTAAAATTTTGACCCAGTTTCTCCACGGAATTCAAAAAATAATAGTTAAATTCTGTTGCAATAGCTAAGCTATCATTTTGAATATCATTATTTATTTTGAGCTGTATGCTTTCATACTTGGGATTATCCTTGCCAGTTAATTTGTCAATGGTCTTCCATAGTTGTTTACTATTCCCTTTTGCTTCTCTAATGATTTCAAGAAAAAAGGATGCTTTAGCCTTTCTAAGCTGCATTATAACCTTATTTCTCAGACTTTTATCAATTAAATGATCAGTAATTAAACCCGATTTTAAAAACCTTTTTAAAGAGGCATCTCTTTTTTTCATTAGTTGCCAGAGATTACTATTAAACCAAGGCAATCTATGTTTAGCTCTAGGTTTTCTAGTTTTTGTTTCTGTATATCTTGCTATTATATCTTTAAGGGTTGACATTATTTCATTGCATGCTTGCTCACAAGATTTATTTTCAACAGTGTCCCTCCAATTTGTTTGCTTTATTTCATTCTCAATTTGTATTAACTCTTTCTTTGGAATAAATGACGTAGTGAGATTACCTTTCATTGTGGTTTGGTCCCTGTACCTTGATTTAGTCAGTTTCCTAGCAGCTAAAGTAAGATTATGATCTGACAGGCCAGTAACAAGGTTATATATTTTAGTTATCCTTTCTGGTGTATTTGTAAATATTAAATCCAATAATGTTTGGGAAGATTTAGTTATTCGTGTAGGTTTATTTATCTTTTGTACCATATTAAATGTTTTTGCAACATCCTTAAGCTTTTTTCTGCGTGATTTGTCAAGCCAGTTTAAATTGAAGTCACCCATAAGTATAACTTCTTTTCTTTCATGTTGTTTAAGGATTGCAGATAAACAGTTAAAAAAATCATTTGTGGCAGTAGGTGGACGATAAACTGCAAAAACAACAAAAGACATTTCGGGGGACAATGTAATCGTAACCCCAACGCACTCCAGGGTGTTTTCATTCATATCTATTTGTTTGCTTAGAATGCTCTCCTTAACATAAATTAAAACCCCACCGCCTTTCCCTTGACTTCTGTCTCGTCTGTACACCTTATAACCCGGGATATTAAATACAGATAAAGGAGTTGTAGGAGTTAGCCAGGTTTCAGTGAGACACAGATAGTCAAGGTTTGAGTCCGTTAGCAAATGTTCCAATTGTTCAGTTTTTGATACAACGCTGCGTATATTCAAATGTCCACCAAAAACACCTTTCGGTTTTGTTTTCGGGTTCCATAATACACTCGCATGGTTAACAGTCTGAAACAGTTTTGTTTGATGCTGCTTAAAAAACATGGTAGCAGTCTGTGAAACATTTGTCTTAATACATGGGCCCGCTTTTATCAGTGTTTGGCCAACATTATGTACAGGCCCCGAGTACTTGGATTACTTCCACATTGAAATGCATTTTATAAGTGTCGAACATAAAATCCTGCTTAATAAACAGGCCTATTCTTGTGGAGTGGGGGTGCGGTGATGCGGTGGTGACGCAAATGCCAATAAAGCACCTAAAAGCTGTCACAAAGAACCGGCAAAAGTAACAATTATGAATATGACAAATATAGAAAGGAGATATTTTTATTTTTATTTATTCATTAAAATGAAGATACAATTAATACAAAATGAAATGAACTTTAAAGAAAGGCTTTGTGCTTTCTGTTTGATGTCTCTGTGAAAGTTTCAAAGCTGTCTAGTGCCACTTTCAGAGCGGTCACGTGCGTAACACCACCATAACATTGTTTTTTTCCTCATAAATGCGAATACGAAAAATAAAATAAAATGAATATTTTATGTTCTGTGGAGAGCCAACCATTCTTCATCCGGTGAGTAGTATTACTGTTGGTGTGCGCAGTGTAATTCACAGAATTACAAAAAAGATATATTGCACCTAAAAGTTAGAGTCCCTCATATAAAACGCATTTAGACTGATATTTTTGTAATCTCTGGTCTGGACTCCTTTATTAAGGGAGTATGGATATATAAACAGACGTTTCACTATTGGTATTAATGCATTTTCTGAGAATTTATATTTCAAGTTTTGACTGCAAATGTCACGTCCATGATGCTGGAATTGACCAATTAAAAATATATATATATAAATCTTCAACTAGTTTTGTGGTGTAGGTCTACGTATTTCAAAAAAACTTACTTTAAGATACTTCTTCAGGTTTGAGGGCGGAGTCAGGATTTTTTCATGGCCAGGCAAGGGCCAGCAACCAGTCTGGGGTGGCACAGAAATCTTATCTTATGTATTGGACTGTTTTAGTGCCTACACAACTGAATAAAGTTAATTTGTACTTAATTGTAATTGAGATAGTAGTGAGTTAGGAATCATGGAATACTGAGTGAATTTTATATTTTTTTATTATTTCCCACCACCTCATATTAAAATTCTGAGTTTGTCAAAAAAAAGTTTAACTTTCTATATTAGTTTTCAAAATGAATAATTGCAGCAGTTCTATCATACCTAAATTAAAAAGGAAAACGAAAGTTCTCTTTTGAATCCCCATGTGCAAGACTGTGAACAAGGCGGAAGTCAACAGCACATCATGTAAAATGTTATGTTTTTCATAATGTAATGTTGCCAGAATGTAAAATTAGTTATTTTATGGATTTAAAAATTATCAATTTTTGTTTGTCCTTTACAAATGAACGCAAAATGAATGCCTGTCTTCTAGTACAAATGCACAGTGCTCACATTTATTTGGACATTAAAACATTACATATCAGTTTGTGCCTTATATTGTGATCTCACATAGCAGAATATTTTAATCCAGACACATGTGACGCATATATAACAAATACAGGATGCAGTTTTGACAGCTTTAATCGCCTTTTTGATTCATGAGTTGATTGACGAGAGCTACGGCTAGAGCGCGCCGCGTTTGCGCGCGATGTTCTTACCGCAAGCACAGTAACGGCTGTCAGCCGTATGACAGGAAAGTGAGTTAGTTTCACTGACATTTGGCCTGACAATATCTCATCTTACCGAAGATGGACAACTGAATAAGGACAAAATAGTCTCACGTTTTTTGTGGTCTTAAAGAGACGCAATTTTTGTCAATAAAAAAAGAGACAGAAACAGCAGTTGTGAGAGGGGTGGCCAAGCTTAGACCAAGGGTGCCACGGCCATCCCCTAGATCCGCGATGCTGAAAGGAGGTTAGTTGCTGGCAAGCAGAGGTTGCACTGCACAGTTATATATTTAGTTCTCCCTTCTCTTTTGAAATGCTAATGTGAAATGCTGTTTGAATTTCCAAGATATAAACGCATTCTTGCCCTGGCTCTGTTGTTCCGGCTCCATCTCTACCTCTAGCTCCCGCTGCTCCTCTTCCGACTCCATGACTGATCATCAAACCGCGCATTTTTTCGTTTTCATATTGGGGCTTTTGCGAAATGCATGAGTTGCGAAATGCATGGAGTTGCCTTAATTTATTTAGAGAGTGAATAAACTCGTGAAACAGAGAAGTATTGATTTCAACAATGTAACTGCATTCTAAATTGAAACTGTAACGGAATACAGTTACTCATAATTTGTATTCTGAATACGCAACGCCGCTATGTATTCCGTTATGCTACTTCCCAACACTGATTAACTGTTTATTTTAATTTAAACTCGCAGTATAAAAATAACTCGTGTTTAACCTACCTGGTGCTCCAGGAATCTTTTCTTTAAATTTCTTCTTCAGTTCCAAAATGGTGGTTTTATTAAAATTGTTCTCATTGTCTGCCACTTCTAGCGGTTTATTCTTTTTGTCGTTGAAATTAATAAGCACTTGGCAGATCATCTTTACACTGCAGAGGTTTGAAATATCAGATCACGCACTGAGAAACTGAAAGCGCTGCATTAGGGTAGGCTACTTATAAAATGTAGCCACACTGGGAGGAGGAAACAATTCAAGATGTAAAGCTACTCACTTTCGATTTTACATTCACTCAGGGTTGAGGTGGACGTCGGATTTATCAGCATCATGCCAGCGGACGAACGGGAAACAAATTAGGAGAATTCCAAACGTTTTTTTTTTTGTTTTTTTTTGAAGATGGCAGAAGGTAAAATATAAAACAATTTGGACTGTTTTAAAAAGTACTTCTCTGGTAAAAGCTAACTTTAAGAAATTGGCTACAGGAATCATTTTAGTTTGTCTAATAGAAAATTTTTGCCTACGTTGTCTTTTTTTTTTCTTTTGCATTTTTATGAAACAAATATTTGAACCACAATAGCATTACGTATTTAAAAGCATACTGTGGTGAAATAAAGCAATAAGCCTCGTGAAGCCGTTGTTTTCAGTGACTTCTGCTGGTGGAACTGCAAAGTCGTCCTAGCATTCTGTTGCGCATGCGCGACTTTGACCCTATCCCACATGGCACACTTGTGCACTTTCAGTCTTGTGGACTTACAATGGCTGCCGCGTGCGCGTGTCCGTTAAGTCCATGAGACCGCCGTGTGTCCCATTTGTCATTTTTAGATCTCAGAAGGGTGCTCGCGAGCGCCCCCATGTGGTCGATTTGCGCCCTTGACGCGCACTTTTACCGAGCCCGCGCTGATGCGGGCTCTACAGCAGACTTCTTCCCGACAGTCAAAGCGGCATTACGTCACGAAAGACTCAGAGGAAGACCGCGAGTGCTCAGGGTTCCATTTGGGACAGGGCCTTTAACTGCTACTTCATGACGTTCTACTGTAACCTAACCGTGTCTACTACGGGAGAACAGCTGATTTAGTCGTTATCTATCACACCCTACGTGATAGATTAGATTTTTTTATTTTTTAGATTTTATGGTTATGTGGCATTTTAATTGTATCTGTATATAAATTAAAACCAAAATCGCCCCTTCTCTTGCTTAAATGTCCTCTTCTCTTGCTCTTTACTTTTTTTGTATTTTGCTGAATAATTAAATAATTACTTGATTTAATATAATTTAATTAAATAATTACGCTGTTAACTGCCATAGAGAAAAAGAAAAAATCACTAGCAACAAGAGGACAGTTTAGGCTACTTATAATTCTAAATATCATCTGTGGAAGGCTAAAGACTAATGTTCGTTCAATCATTGCATTCGGTCTGAAGAAAATGCTGAGCTGCTGGTGTGGGGGTGCAGTTAAAAATAAAATAAAAATAAAATAATAATAATAAAAAAAAAAGAAAGAAAGAAATTTTTATTATTTTATTAATTCGTCTATTAATTAAATTTGTTTGAAACATGTCAAACCTCTGAAACTGAAAATTCATAGGACTATTTCGTTTGAAACATGTTGCAGATGCCGCCGCTAGAGTGGTCTTTATCGAGCCGAAGAGAGCACACGTCACTCCTCTCCTCATGGAATTGCACTGGTTGCCAGTTGCTGCTCGCATCAAATTAAGTCACTGACGTTTGCCTACAGAACAACCACTGGCTCTGCTGCCTCTTAGGCCTACCTAAACTCATTACTATTGTGCCATCCAGAAACGTGCGCTCTTCAAGTGAACGTCATCTTGTGGTGCATCATCTCAAAGAGGCACTAAATCTTTTTCTCGGACCTTCGCCTGGACTGTTCCTGCTGGAGGAATGTAACTCAACCAGAGCTGATGAGTCCGAGGCCACTTTCAAGAAACGGCTGAAGACACTTATTTTTCGACAACACTTGATCCAGTAATAGTAATACTTTATCTTCTATTCTATTCTATTCGTAGCAAATGGCTACGGTTTCGTTCCAATGAACTGCAGTAGCCAAGGCGAAATCTAGTGTATATATCTATACCCGCCCGCGCCCTCAGATCACTTGGACGCGGCTGTGTTCAAGAGATAACAACGATATAAATACTGTTCGTTTTCTCACACAAACCGCTCGTTTCGTGTCTTAGGCCATCAATGTGTACTTACGATGGGGAATTGTTTAATTTGGACGATGGGGAATTGTTTTAATTTGGACTTTGTGCATGCTCTTTGAGACCGTGACCATCGACCTGCATTAAATGACTGAGAGACAAGAACGGTTTGACCTAAAAATATCAAAATTGAAACTACTGCGGAAAAAAAGACACCTACATCTTGGATGCCCTTGAGGTAAGCTAAAACATAGCAAAATTTAATTTCAAAGTGAACTATCCCTTTAACGCCACGTGTCTCGAGTTTGGACCTAATGACTCTAAAGTCATCCTCAAGCCGAGACATGGTTATGTCCCCAAAGTGCTTGGCACTCCCTTCAGAGCACAGGTTATTACATTATCGGATCTACCGGGCTCCAGTAGCAAAGTCGATGTTAACCTCCTTTGCCCTGTTAGGACATTAAGGGTTTACGTCACGCGCTCTGCCGCCTTCAGGCGCTCGGAGCAACTCTTCGTTTCGTTCGATGGACGCACTAAGGGTCTTGCAACCTCGAAACAGAGTCTGTCGAGGTGGATTGTGGACGCTATCGCGGCAGCATATGCGTCTAAAGACCTGGAGTGCCCTTTGGGCGTCAGGGCTCATTCCACTAGAGGCATGGCCTCTTCGTGGGCTTAGTCCAGCGGGATTTCTATTCACGACCAGGGCCGTGCACAGACCTTTTGAGGGGCATGTGCTGAAACTAAAAAAAGGGCACCCCACCTCCCATTTTCAATAACACAAAATAATAGTCTCAAAAGCTTTAGATTTAATCACGATTAATAACAACCATAATAATAATAATATAGATAAACATGTTTTAAGGGCTTCTTTAAACCTAACAGCAACCTTCTGTGAGCCAGGGATGTTGGTCTCTTGAAGGTCTCTTATTCACTACACTTTCTCTAAAATAAGCCAGCAATAAAAAAATAAAATAAAAAAATAATGTGAAAAGTAGGCCTACAGTTGCAGTGAAAAGCATTTCTGAAGGATCACGTGACACTGAAGAGTACTGAACTGGAGTAATGATGCTGAAAATGCAGCTTTGATCACAGAAATAAATTACATTTTAAAATATATTCATTTTATTCAGTTATTTTAAATTGTAAAAATATTTCACAATATTACAGTTTTTGCTGTATTTTGGATCAAATAAATGAAGCCTTGGAATGAATTAAATCATGAATTACATTGTGCATGATACAATATAAAGATTTCACAGTGATCTTCTGTAATGTTTTTTTTTAAGTCACTACTACAATATTACTGTAGTAAAACCATGTGAGGACGAGCGGAGAGTATAGAATAGGCTATAGATTAAAAAATTAGCTAGATAATACGTGCATATTAACAGCCTTGAATTAACCATAACATGATTATTCTAAATGTTAATAAATTAGGTGTATCAGCAATCATAAATCAAAGAAGAAATGTCTTACGTCTTAGAAATATATGTTACCTAGGTGACGAGGATCACTCGAAGCTTTGTGTAAGTTCCAGTACGAAACAGCGCGGGGGCGCACCTGTTATTTTTCCGATGGTAAAAACAAATTATATGTTGTTGTATTACTTATCATCAGTATATAGTTTTTGACCAGCGAATGTGTGCAAATGTGCATTTTTTTGTCCGTCATTAAAACGGCGCCGGCGGTATCACATTACATTTTCATCAACAGGTTACAAACTAGTTTGTTGTACCCAGAGCCATAGAGAGAAAGAGTTGCGACACTCTTTGATGTCGCCGCTATGGCTGTCACGTGGTTCATGTAAGCCCCAATAGTTCCAAAACATACGCTGGCTGTCATGTTCTTCTATGGGACAGACAGCAGCGATTGCATTATTGAACGGTAAATATAAAATAAAACACACCCCAAGTACTTTTTCAGCTGTTATTGCATTTTGTTAATGTCAGTTTTGCATTTGGAGACAAGTTTTAGGCTAGGGTAGAGTGGGGGAAAACGCCCCCCTTAAGGAAAATGTGACATTACAGTGAAACAAAACATAAATGTGACTAGAATTGCCATCCCGGTTTTGAGTGACTATGGCAGGAGTTATTCACCAAATATTAAAATTGCTCAGCCGTCATAATTAATTAGTATTTTCACTGAAAATATTTTTGTACAAAGGGGGCGTTTTGCCCCAGCAGTGGGGTAAAACGCCCCCCAAGGTGGGGTAAAATGCCCCCTTTCTTACCAACCAGTTTGCTTCATAGATCAACAGCAAAATTAACAGACAAGTTTTTAATCTCTAAAAGTAAAAGGCAAGTAATGTATCAACATGTATATATATTAATATTTATTTCAGCAATGTCCAAAATAGCCAAATTTAACTACCTTCCATCAGTGAGCTAACTTTGCTAGCAAGCTAGCTAGTTAATGCTCACTTGAGGTAATTTTTTCATGTTTTGTTCAAATATTTAGATTTTACCACCTAGTTATACTGCATTAAGTGTAAAACAAAGGATTTGATAGACATAAATATTTTATTATAGTAATTATGATAGAGAGAAACTATGCCCCCAGGGGGGGGGGCGTTTTACCCCTCAGCATAGGGGGCGTTTTACCCCACAAGCTATGAGTTTTTAAAAAAATGTTAAATTTTTTTAATATAATTATATTCCTTATAAATACCATATGATCTCAAACTACAGACTTCACTATTCATCTATCATACATCACTGTGATATCCTGCAGAACAATATTCTCTTAAACACTTGTTTACTAATATCTGAAAATTATAGCATTTACCATGTAATCCTCTTCTCTTAAAATGTGTCGCTGGTGTCAGCTTCTCCGTAGAGATTTGTATATCCCCGTTATCAACGTAGTGCATAGCAACAGTAAAAATGTATCTCGACTACTTTTAGTGATCATTTTGGGAAAAACAGGTGGGGGGCGTTTTACCCCAGGGGGGCGTTTTCCCCCACTCTACCCTATATTTTTGGAGGGAAAAGCTAGTGTTCATGTTCGCATGGGTAGTAGCACTGGCTTTAGCGGCTCTAACTTAACTTTTCCATATCATTCATCTGATGATGGACGTCTCATGATATTTATTTTAGCACAACTGGGCTGTATTAGGCTATTGATTCCCGTGATTTTGCTTATAAATTTTGATCCAGCCATTAGCCTACCTTCGTGATCACGCAAAGAGGTCTGCCGTGGCGGTCCGTTCAGAGTTCGCTTAAGCTAGCTCACTTCTTCTGATGAAAGTGGCCACCCCAGGACCACAACGTGAAACATTATCATGTTAAGACTAAGAATATTATTTTAATATTAAGCCATACACATTATCAAAACTATAACAGATTAAAAACGAATTTAAGCATTGCTGATACAAATGAAGGTTTTCAAATAAACTATTTTTATTAAACAATGACAGACAACAAAAATGTGTGCTTGTGTGAACAAGAAAAGCAAAAATCAGGGGCAGGTGATCCATGAAACAGACAGGACTGGTGATGGCCATAACAATCCTAGAGGTCCAGCATTGTTCTCACAAGCCACCTCACTCAAGACAATAAAACATAATGAAAAGTTAGTATATCCCAAAAATTAAATTAAATAAAAGTTGCTATAAAGGTGGCAGCGATTCATTACCGAACTCTTAACTGACGAAGTCGCGCTAGCTAACTAGCTATGTTAGCAGGCAGTGCTTGAAAATTGGTTGAAACAACTAACATAAAATATAAATAATTACGCTGTGCATGTACAAATGAAGACCAGTATCGCAAAGGGCCTCTGATACAATATAGACAGTTGACAATTCAAAAGAGGTCGATATTTCAACAACTTAACTCTGGAACAACTCGACGCGCAGCAATGTAAGTGAATGGGGTCCAACGCCAAAATTACAGTGTTTGGAACTATTCCGCTCTTCATATCCCGGAAGTAGGCGGTTAAGAGCGCCGCCATTATTTACAACGGAGGTCTATGGGAGTGTCGCAACTCTTTCTCTCTATGGCTCTGGTTGTACCTATATGGGCGCTCAGTTTTTCCTGCTGTAAAATAAATTTGGCCAAAATCGCATTTTATAAAAGATGAAATGCTGCACAGGCTATTTAAGTGTCTATGTATTGGCTATGACTAGATGGCAAATGCTAGCCGTACCTCTCAGTCTCAGGCGACGTCCCACATGTCTCAGTGAGTCAGACATCAAATAAATAAAATACTAGCCTTTATAGACATAGTGTTTAGTAGTAGCCTACTTATTCAAACAACAAGATATTTATTTACCCTTCGCAAAACTTCGTTCAGCTGCTGTCTACTGTGCGGCTGCTGTAGAACTTCAGGATTCAGTGAATATAGAGGGGGCGGAGTTATCAGCATACTGACAGCTTGAGGATCGAATACGATCTACACAAGGTCATTTTAAGAACTTTCATTGGCTAAATATTTGTAAAACAGACAGACAGACGTAAAAGGTAACCAATAGCATTGATTAAAAAAAAAAAAAAAAAAAAAAAAAACACCACCCAAAAAAGGGCACTTCGAAGTGTAAGTGCAAAAAGGGCATGTGCTCTGCACAGGTTGAGCCCTACCTGTGCACGTGCCTGTTCACGACATTTGTACAGCGGCGGGCTGGGCCTCCCCCTCTACATTTGTTAGGTTCTACAACCTAGAAGTTCCCGCCCTGCAGGCTAGACTTCTGTCGGTCTAAGTTGCGAGTATGTTCTGGTCAGGTTCGTTCGCGCGCAGGCTACTCTCACATTAATCCTAGCTCCTCTGGTTGAGCTGCACTATAAGGGTAGATATTCCCATTTCAGTATGGACCGGCTGTGCCGCTCTGTATTCCCTGCCACATGATACTGTGTGCTTATGTACATGTACTGGCCCACTCGAGCTGGCCGTCTTATTCCCACTAATCTGTGTCCCCCGGCTGTGCCCCTGGGACTATATGTGGTTGATGCGGCGTTGACAAGCGGTTCCCGTAGCGTAAGCAACTTACGCAATACGAGAGAACCTCTCGTAAGAGAACGTACTCAGTTACTAACGTAACCTCGGTTCTCTCTAGAAGAGGGAACGAGTATTGCGTAACCTGCCGTGCTCGCTCCACGAGCTGGTCTTGCTTCAGTCGATGAAAACCAGGTAAGCAGCCCCCGAGCCCGTCCTTTTATACGCTAAGCCACACCCATTCTGGCGCGTGACGCGTGACGCGTGAGGGTGCGAAGCGCCCCCATTGGGCGTGACGCAGGGACGTGCGGTCAGGGTAGGCAGGGTAGGCAGTGCCTCACCAAAGGAAATGTTGACATTACATTTATTAATTCCAAGAACTTTATTAATTCACCACATTATTAATTGCATTTATTTTATTCCAAATATTAATTTTTGTAACAAAAATTTTCAGGAATACACATATAATATACTAATTTTGCCATTGTTTGCTCCTAAAACCATTGTTTCATGCAGGAAATGCAAGGCAATGGCCATTGAGGCAGAGGTTAGCAGTGCCTCTTTGGTCCATAGAACGTAGTTTACGTAGGTTTGCGCATGCGCAGTCAGTTCTCATGCTGTCTTGAATTATCAACATTGAGGCAGAGACCGAGCTTGCTTCATGTCACGTGATCCACTCGCTCTCACTCAATCCGCCCTTCCCGATCTAGCGGCGCCTAGCGTTGGCTGTCAGCAGGCCCGGGGTGGGTAATCGGGAGAATTCCCGGTGGGCCGCTTCACTTTTGGGCCGGTCGAGGATTTTCTTTTTTCACATTTGTCACGTTAGTTACATTAGGCTACACACGATCGGACGTTCCGCATTCTGACACCGCAGCGCGCAGCCTCTGCATGGGTTGTACCATGTGAGGGAGTTCTCCCCTGCCCTCCTATAGAGTTGGTTGGGTCCATAGCCCGTCTTTTCCAAAACGTTTTCTCAGGAGTAGGCTACCGCGGCACCGCCGGCGCCTACCGATAGCTGGGCCGGCCCTACCATAACACGTCAGGGAGGATGGATGGGAGGAAGAGGCCAGGAGGTATGGAAGCTTGTTTCCGCCACAGAATAAAACATTTTAAAAGATAATTGCAACTTTTTATCTCGCAATTCTGTCATTATTTCTCAGAATTGCGTGAAATAAAGTCGCAATTGCATGTTATAAAGTCAGAATTGCAAGATATAAAGTCAGAATTGCAAGATATAAAGTCAGAATTGTGTGAAATAAAGTCGCAATTGCTTCTTATAAAGTCTAAGTGAATTATTATTTAACCTTTACATTATTTGTTGAACCATGGCATTAATACAAACTACAATAGTGACTAGGCTGCTTGTCGGTTCGCTGACACCGCGCCGCCTCCCTCTCTTAACGTTACTGTGTTCCGCACAAAACATTTGTTTGTTGTATAAGTCATAAGATAGATGTGTCCATTAATTTGATTATTAGATTTGATTGTGCATTAGCCTCACATATGACTGACTTTGCTGTATGCAGGCAGCGTGATGATGATGCCTGATATGAACTTGGGTTGCTACATTAACTGAATGAATATATAAACATATATGCCACATTGATAGGTCACAGCCTACCCATTTCACCGCACGTTACTGGCGTGACGTCACGCAGGGCTCAGGGGTAGGCTGCTGCAGTTGCCGCAGAGCAGCCAATGAGCGTGCTAGATAGCCCCGTCTGCTGGCTGCTGCACTGCGTTGACAATAAATACAAAATTAAGGATAATTTTTGGCTTCAATATCTTGAGAAAAGATGACAGTACCCGTAGCGTAAGCAACTTATGCAATACTCATTCCCTTCTCTAGAGAGAACCGAGGTTATGTTAGTAACCAAGTACGTTTTCTCCAAAACTATACAGTAAAATGACTTGAAAATAAATACAGTAATAGTCAGGGTCACTCTGAACAGGAATCAAATGAAAGAATGTGCAAACTTATGAAGGGACACTTTTTATGAGTGTTTGAAAATGGGACATGGTGTAAGTGTTAGAATGCACTTTGATAATTAGTTTAATTAGTTTTCTCCAAAATTATACAGTAAATAAATACAGTAATAATCAGGGTCATTCTGAACAGGAATCAAATGAAAGAATGAGCAAACCTATAATAGAAATATTTTTATGAGTGTTTGAAAATGGGACATGGTGTAAGTGATAGAATGCACTTTGATGTTTAAGGTTTGCCTTTAATTTTCTCCAAACCCATACAGTAAAATGACGTGAAAATAAATACAGTGATAGTTAGGGTCTGTCTTATGAGTGTTTGAAAATGGGACATTATGTAAGTGCTAGAAAGTTAAATAAAATTGCAAAACTGTGCCCTTTTATATGTAAAATGCCTGTGTGTGTGTGTGTGTGTGTGTGTGTGTGTGTGTGTGTGTGTGTGTGTGTGTGTGTGTGTGTGTGTGTGTGTTTTTGAGTATCATATTTCATACATCAGGTATGAATGTATATTTCATTGACCAGGTTTGTATAGCTCATATAGGCAATTCAATGATAATTGACAGATTAAAAGCCACCAAAAGCCTGTTTTGTCATATTTGTCATTTATATTAACATGAAAAATGTAAGTAGCCTAAATAAATAAATAAACAAACAAACATTAGTACCTGATGTATACTAATTAATGAATACTTTATATATACAAACATCGACAAATCAACAAATGAACAATAAAATTGCAAAACAATTAATGTATGATAATTAACATTAATATCAAATTTAATTTACAATAATTAATAAAGTATAATTATTTTGTCATATATTAAACATTAAAATTGACAATAAAATAATAATGTATAATAATTAACATTAATATGAACATGAATAAATTATGTAATAATTAATGTAAATCATAGGCCTACAAACATTAAAATAATAAAAAATAAACAAATATAAAATTCATATTTTTTTAAAAATCATGAAAATGTAAAAAAAATTAATGGTGTATAATAATTAACATTAATATGAACATGAATAAATTATGTAAAAATTAATATAAATCATATATAGGCCTGCAAACATTAAAATAATAAATAATAAAACACAATTAAAAGTCGTATTTAAAAAAATCATGAAATTTAATTATTCGTGTCCTAATAAGATGGAAAATAGCAGAAAATAGAGTCTTAAAATCAGTTTTGGTCTCTTCCAGCACCCATACCGTAAGTGCACATATAGACGCGCATACTAAAAAAAATGTGCGGCTGGCTTGACCGTGTATTTTCAACGCGCGGCCCACTTGACCGCAGTGCTTCACTGGTGTGTGTGTCTAAAATGTAACCCTGACCGTTTTACTTGCCTTTTTTTAAATAATCACTCGTTAATAAAATTTTGATATTTCGATAATACCTCAATTGTATGGAACGTATGCTTAATTTGTGCAAATTTCTATGTCACTGTCCATCTTTATTATGTGGGTTCAGGGGGCGCGTAGATCTAGGCTATGTACGGAACGTTGAAAGGACAAAAATAAGGAGTCAGTGTTTCATTTCTAGCATTTCCTCACGTTTTACTGCTGATTTTTAGTGACAGTCGATATGCATGGGCCACTAGCGATGATTCCCCCTATTCTTTAGAGAACCCCCAGATGGAGCCATTTATTTGTAGACTAATTTTTATTTTTTTTAAACAATATCTGATAGTAGAAAGGTTTCTACTGGTGTAATCTAAATATCTTCATCATGTTTTTCAAGGTTTTAACAGAAATTCACGTCATGGCCAAGGAAGATCTACACACAATGAGCGTGTCACTAACGCAAAGGAATTGGAGAAGTCCAAAGAAAAAAATGCAAGCAGGGGTGAGTATGCAGTTCTTGTGCTTTTAGTAACTTGGAGATTCTCCTTTAGCAGCAAAACTTCCACCAAACAGTTTATGTAGTTACTTATAAGCAGGGACGGACTGGGGCTAAAAAACAGCCCTGGACTTTCTCCCAAAGAGGCCCATCATCCAGCCATTCGCCTCTAGCCGTGTGCGACAGACAATAGCCAGGGTGTCCTGATACTATGCCACAATACTGTAGCCTATCAGACAAGGTATTCACAGCAAGTTACATCTCAAAACCAATTATGATAATTGGGGTTGTGTTTATTAATGAAGCCTCAGCCTTCAAATAAAGACAAATGCCATAAAATACAAATAATGAAATGTCACTGCAGGCTACAGAAACCCCAAATTACACAAACTTGTACTTATAAAACATATAGTTATATACCAGGGGTCTCCAACCTTTTTGTGTGCGAGGGCTACCTCAAGGGATAAAATAATCTAGAAGGGATTTTTATTTGTTATACTCAAATATTTATTATACATATAACATGGTGGTGCTTTTTTACTTTTCACCATCATATGCAAAATAATAAACTATCCTGATATTCTGTTTCAGACTTACAAGTGTTTAAAAAAAATCAACAATTCCTGAAAAATTTGGAAAATATTGATTGATTTTTTTGTTGATTTTCTATAAACCTATTGTATGTGTTATCAAAACAGTAGCCCAAACATTTAGTATAAATATATATGCAAAAATAAATAAATACACTGCCATCACTTCTTAACAAAAACATTAGCCTACTGCATTACATTTAATACATATATGCATGACTATATTAATATAACAGCATTTTTAATATGAATATATACAGGCACATTTCTGCCAAAAAAATTTTTTTTAACTGTTTTACTACAGTTAATTGATAAGTTGTAGAGTGAAATGTCTTCTAACTGGTTTGTTCTCGGAAAAATGTTTCGCCTGTTTTTTGCGTCAATATGTTGAGAATATCAGCACTGTTTCAGCTGGCTTTTAACAAGCATAAATCACAGTCATCTGTGGGTTTATAATAGAGATAGAGAATTCTGCGCTGAATTGAACTGCTTCTCAGTGGACCGCGTAGCTCTGTGTAATAATGTTCAATCAAGTCAGAGATGTCGGTCTCAAAAGGAATGAGCATTGATGTTTCTGAGTAGAGATCTCTTAAGGCCTTATCAGTCACACCCATCTTTGGTTAAGTAGCCAATACCGAGATGAGAACTTTGAGAGCGAGAAAGTCCATTTGTCTTACCTTACACCTTATTTGCATGTTTATGATGGTCTGGAGAGTTTTGCAGAATCAAACCAAAGTATTGTTAAAAAGATTATGACGCACACTATGGTAACATACTAAACACCATTAATTAAGAAATGAGAAGAACTGTTTAAATTCTCTTAAAACTCTAAAGGGAAATAAGTGAAAATAAAAAGAAGTATGATTGTATATTTATGATTGTTTTCAATTTTGACTTGATAGACAAACTGCCAAGTGTCTTCTTTAAAGTTAAACCTCAATTATGCTTTCATTTGGTCATGCCATTTTTTTTTTGCATTTGGGTTCAATATGGGGTGCAAGTTAAGAGGACTCATAACTGTCATAAATGTACTGTGCACACTGGACTACTGAAATCCGTAAATGATCAAAACTTTAAAAGATTGATAAGATCACTGGACAACTAATGATTATTTATTCAAAAAATAATTATGATTACAATTACAGCTACTGCAGTGTTATAGCATTCTGTTTAGATATTCTCCCATTACAGTTTCTATTTACAATTTGGTTTTGGATTTTTAATTGAATAACTATTGTGTGTGTGTGTGCGTGTGTGTGTGTGTGTGTGTGTGTGTGTGTGTGTGCATGTGTGTACATATATCCTCTTGAGTTTCTTTTAATATCTCAAAATTTGTATTATTCAATATTGATTATTTTATTGTATTCCAGTTCCCTGTGGTTTGATCAATCAAGGAATGACCTGCTACTTGAATGCAGTTCTGCAGACGCTCTTCATGACAGACAAGTTTAGGGATCATGTGCTGAGGTGGGAAATATACTTCATGCTTTATAATTCAGTGAATATCATAATCTTGTGTAAGTATTTTATTGATCATTAAACTTTGTGTTTAGAGATGAAGTAACCAGTACATCTTCAGGAGAAAACCTACTAAAGGCACTGGCTGATTTATTCTGGAGATTAAAGTATGGACGAACAGCTGCTTCCACAGAAGAGGTCACAAGAGCTCTAAACATCACGAATGGTTAGTCACTTTAAACATTTGTTGTTATACTACTGTCTTTAAGTTAGTTAACTACTTTAGTTAACATGAACTATGAACAATACTTCTACAACATTTATTAATCTTGGTTAATATAAATTTCAGAATTTCACACTGTGAACTAACATGAACAAACAATGAACAGCTGTATTTTTATTAACTAATATTAACAAAGATTAATAAATACTGTAACAAATATATTGTTCAATGTTAGTTCATGTTAGTTAATACATCCACCAATGTTAACTAATGAACCTTATTGTAAAGTGTTACCAATGAAGATAAGGTAACACTTTCTATTAAGTCCATGCCTATAATGAATTATAGCCCCATTTATACTTATTTATAAGTAAGTATTACTATTCTATAAACATATTTATAAAATCTGAATCTCCTTTTTCAATGTGCATGCTCATCATCCATTATACACTAATTTATAAATGATCAAATATAAAACACTTGTTTGCGGTTGTATTTTATGTGGTATGTATTTAATGGCTAATGTTTGCATTCGAGGTCATGAATGGTTTTGATTTGTTAAAATCTATATCTCCTCAGCCATATGCATGGTTTTGCTTACAGCAGTTCTCTTACGAGAGGTTCTCTCGTATTGCGTAAGCTAGCTTACGCTGCGGGAAAGTCTCCTTTCTCGAGATACTGAAGCCAAAAATTATCCTTAATTTTTTTTTAAATCTTGTCAACGCAGTGCGGCAGCCTGCAGACCTAGGGCAGGCGACTCGCGTGCCCATTGGCTGCTCTGCGGCAACTGCAGCAGCCTATGGCTGAGCCTTGCGCGTGACGTCACGTCCAATGAGCGCGCTTGGCGCGCTTAATGCGTCACAGCCCGTCATTAGGGGTGTGGCTTAGCGTATATAAGCAAGGAACAGAGGCTGCTTCACTGATTTCTATCTCTTCAGCGAAGCTCTTCGCATCGCTGATCTCTGAGGAAGCCACCGTCGAATCAAGCGACCAGCAAGCCGAAGGATTTCAGCCTGAGGACGCCGGCCGCTTCGCCGCCTTCAGCCTTCCCTGCCTGCTACGCCATCCAGCATACATATCCTTTACTTGCTCTATGTTGTGTGTTCTGTGTGTTCGCCCCGCGACACACTTGCATCTAAAAGAGCGCGAGGCGTTGTTGCAAATGCCTCGCTCATCCTGTGGCTCGTGTGAGCCACGCTCAGCGACAGAGACTGCCATGTATCTGCGCTCTCTGCCTGGGCTTCTATGACAGCTGAGCGCTCGCCGGAGCCCCTCCCGCGAGCCTCGCTATTTCCTTCTCCCCCCCACCTTCCGACGCGCAGCGGCCGGCTTCGCCCGCACTGCCGTCGCCTCAGGGGATGAAGCAGACAGCGCTGTTTTCTTAGACAGCTGCTTTCTCCCCTCTGTCAAGCCGCGCAAACGGCGCCGCTCACAAGGGATGTCAGAAACGGACGGTCTCGGGCTATAGCTTCCTTTACGTTACAAGAAAGCTACCCCCCGGACGACGCACGCCCCTCCCTGCGCTCTCCCCCTCTGTTCGAGCCGCGCAAACGCGCCGCTCACAAGGGATGTCAGAAGTAGACGGTCACGGGCTGGCTTCCTTTACGTTATAAGAAAGCTACCCCGCGTCTCGGTCGCGCGCGTCACTCTCCGGCCACCTCCGTTTCTCACACATTTCTCAGTCCCCTCCTAAGCTCAGGCGACTAGAAATATCAATATTGCAGTTAACGAGCCTGTTTTAATACACGCACGCCTCCAAACATACGATGTCATAGCACATGATGACATCTTCCCGCTCTCTCTCCCTTGTTCGAGCCGCGCAACTGCGCCGTTCTCAAAGGACATCAGAGCGGACGTCACGAGCACCGGCGAAAAGAGGAAGAGAGTGTTTTCGTCCTCGTATATTCTCAGTCCCCTCCAAGTTCAGGCGGCTGGAAATACTATACTGCAGTAACGAGCCTGTTTTATTACACGCGCGCGTCTGCAAACAAACGCCGAAACGAAACATCGCTCGGTCATATGCTCGCACTAACTAAAAGTTTATGTGTGCTCCTGTGGCTCAGTGGCAGAGCATTGGACTTCCACACGGGAGACGCGTGTTCGAATCCTGCTCTGGCGGCAGATAAATATTTTTTCTGCTGGCTTCTCCGAGCTCGCGGCCAGCTTTCTCACATACAGAAAGCGAACCCGTATCTCGCAGGATGGTGCTTGAGTATTTATGAGCGTCTAAACTTATGAGCCATCAAAGCTTCTCGCTCTATCAGTTTCCTATAACACCGATGGTGTTATACGTGTAGAAAATGTGCCCACTCCCACGTGCTCACTGCTACACACAAACACGGTCTCCCCGGTAACGCGCTCAGAGCGCTCTCTCATAGGCGGACACTCGCCGCTCGAGTATTAAGTGTAGTAAATGTGCCCACAACTCTGTGCTCACACCTACCCGCTGCTCGCTCTGCCATACGGTTACCCCGGGTTACAGACCCTCTAAAGCTTCCTAAACACTGGCCGTGTTATAAGTGTAAACCCTGCGCCCGCTCACGAGCACGCGCACTCACTTTCAGACACTATATCCCCCACGCCGCTCTCGCGCCAGGGGTGTTTGACAGCAAAACGCGCTCCATCCTTCAGGACCGAGCTACTGAACGCTGTACAGCCGGCCAATACTGTTTATCAGCCCCCGTGTTCGAGCACCGGCGGCGCACGCGCCGCCCCATCCTCTCTGATACAGGTTCTCCATCCCGCGCAGCGCGGCAATCTGAACCCAGAGACCATTCGACCCCTAGCTATGCGTGCAAAAGCATGGGAAGCTATTCAGGGCGCGTCAGAATGGGTGTTGAACACTACAAAACACGGCTATTCGCCTCAATTCGCTCGTCGCCCCCCGCGCTTCTAGTGCAGACAGAGACGAAAGTGGGTTTAGAAGCAGCGCACCTGATTCGAGCAGAAATAGCAAAGCTGCTGCGCAAAGGGGCCATAGAACAGGTTCATCCTTCCTTGAGCGAGTCAGGCTGTTACAGCCGTTACTTCCTCGTTCCCAAGAAGGACGGAGCATTAAGACCTATTTCAGATCTGAGACATCTGAACACGGCTCTCATGAGACGGCCGTTCAAGATGATTACAACCAGACAGATCCTTGCGCAGATCCGCCCAGGAGACTGGTTTATCTCTCTCGATCTGAAAGACGCGTGTTTCCAGATCCAGATAACCCCCCGTCACAGGCCATTCTTGAGATTCGCCTTCGACGGTCGAGCTTATCAATACACAGTCCTGCCGTTCGGCCTGTCTTTAGCACACCGTACATTTACGAAATGCATGGACACGGCTCTCGCGCCCCTGAAAAGTCAGGGAATGCGAATTCTGAACTATCTGGACGACTGGCTTGTTCTAGCGCAGTCAGAGACAGAACTTGTGTCTCACAGAACAGCGCTTCTCAGCCATCTGGAAGGTCTGGGTCTAGCGGTCAATTGGACCAAGAGCTCGCTCTCGCCCCGTCAGTCAATTTCCTTTCTCGGAATAGAACTGGACTCGGTGGCGATGACGGCCAGATTGTCGGAGCAGCGCGCGCGCCGCATCCGGCGCCTCGCCGCATCCTTCAAAGAAGGCAGCCGGGTTCCGCTGAAAGCATTCCAGCGCATCCTGGGGCATATGGCCTCAGCTGCGGCAGTGCTTCAGCTGGGTTTACTGCGCATGCGCCCGCTTCAACGCTGGCTAAGAGCGCGCGTATCCCATCGAGCCTGGGCGACCGGTGGCTCGCTAATCAGAGTGACTCAGGGCTGTGTCTCAGCCCTGCAGCCCTGGCTAGCAGCTGAATGGTATCACACTGGAGTGATTATGGGAGTGATTTCACACCGGAAAGTTGTCTCAACAGACGCGTCCAACCTAGGTTGGGGAGCGCTCTTCGAAGGCAGACCGGTCTATGGCCGCTGGTCAGACCAGGAGAATCTCCTACACATAAACTGTCTAGAGATGCTCGCGGTCGAGAAAGCGCTCATGCACTTCCTCCTATTCCTCCATGGTCACCATGTTCTAGTCCGCACGGACAACACATCAGTAGTGGCCTATGTGAACCACCAGGGCGGTGTCAGATAAAAAAAAAAAAAAAGAAAAGCTCTGCGCCCTGACGGAACGCCTCCTCGTATGGGCTCAGCACTCTCGGCGCTCTCTGAGAGCATCGCATGTGCCTGGCCATCTGAACGAGGGCCCCGACAGACTGTCCAGGGACACCGTTCCCCTGGGGGGTGGTCTCTACACCTCCAAACAGTCCAGTCGCTGTGGCGCCGCTTTGGCAGAGCGAAAGTCGACCTCTTTGCGTCAAAAGACAACGCACACTGCCCAGTATTCTTTTCAAGAGCGAGGACGCTGCAGCAGTGGCCGGCTATATGCTTTTCCCCCGGTCTCTCTGCTGCCTCAGGTCATCGAGAGAGCCAGGAAAGCGCGCCATACAGTGCTCCTCATAGCCCCGTTCTGGGAGAACCAAGCTTGGTTCCCGGAACTCATACAATTGGCAGATTCAGCCCCTTGGCCGATCCCGGTGCGGAGAGACCTTCTCTCTCAAGCCCGCGGCTCGATTTGGCATCCCCACCCAGAGCGCTGGTCTCTGCATGCGTGGAGCCTCAACAATTACATGCTGATTTACCAGAAGGGGTGATGAACACGATCATACAATCTAGAGCTCCCTCCACGAGGCGGCTCTACACGTCTAAATGGTCGGTGTTTAACAAATGGTGCACTGCCAGAGGGCTCGATCCACAGACACGTGGGGTATCGCAAGTATTGTGCTTCCTTCAAGAGCTACTGGACGCGGGCAGGTCCCCCTCCACGCTCAAAGTCTATGTCGCGGCCATTTCAGCGTTCTCTGTCTCAGAGCCGGGCCGCGCATTGGGAAGGAACGAGTTTGTCATCCGCTTCCTTAGAGGAGCTAGGAGGATGAACCCCCCGCGACCCCTTCGGTTCCTATGTGGGATCTTTCACTGGTCTTAGACGCGCTGAAAGCACATCCCTTTGAACCCCTGGAAACTGTGGATATGAAATACCTCACGCTCAAAACCGTTTTTCTGATAGCACTGTCTTCAGTAAAACGTGTGGGAGACCTTCACGCGTTATCCACTAACGCTGCGTGCCTCGAGTTCGGACCCAATGACTCTAAAGTTATTCTCAGACCGAGGCATGGGTATGTCCCCAAAATTTTGGGCACTCCCTCCAGAGCGCAGGTCATTTCCCTTTCAGCCCTGCCGAATGCTGGCTGCGAGGCAGATAGTAATCTCCTCTGCCCAGTCAGGGCGCTGAGAAGCTATATTTCACGCTCCGCCGCCTTCAGGTGTTCAGAGCAGCTCTTTGTTTCGTTTGGTGGGCGCACCAAGGGTCTCGCCGCCTCGAAACACACCCTATCCAGATGGATAGTTGACACTATCGCAGCTGCTTACGCATCTAAAAACCTGCAGTGCCCTTTGGGCATTCGAGCGCACTCCACCAGAGGCATGGCCTCATCGTGGGCGTGGTCCAGTGGGATTCCCATTCATGACTTTTGTGCAGCGGCAGGCTGGGCCTCCCCTTCCACATTTGTTAGGTTTTACAACCTGGAAGTTCCCGCTTTGCAGGCCAAAGTGTTATCAGTCTAGTCTCGCGTAGCCAGCCCACTGTCTGCGCGCGGGCTATGTTGCTATTTAGCTCTACTGGTTGAGCTGCACTATGTGGAAGTATCAGTTGGACCGGCTGTGCCGCTCCCTGTCCCGCTCCCTGTCCCATATTATGTGCTTGTGTACTGTGGTATCTCGGCCGCCCAGCTCCGCTTCGCGTTCCCTGGGCTCTCCATGGGATTCATTCAGGATGCTGGGCGCGCGCACGGCGTTGACAAGGGTGTTCCCGCAGCGTAAGCTAGCTTACGCAATACGAGAGAACCTCTCGTAAGAGAACGTACTCGGTTACTAACGTAACCTCTGTTCTCTCTAGAGAGGGAACGAGTATTGCGTAACCCGCCGTGCTCTCGCCACGAGCTCATTTCGCTTCATGCGACAGAAACCAGCGAAGCAGCCTCTGTACCTTGCTTATATACGCTAAGCCACACCCCTAATGACGGGCTGTGACGCATTAAGCGCGCCAAGCGCGCTCATTGGACGTGACGTCACGCGCAAGGCTCAGCCATAGGCTGCTGCAGTTGCCGCAGAGCAGCCAATGGGCACGCGAGTCGCCTGCCCTAGGTCTGCAGGCTGCCGCACTGCGTTGACAAGATTTAAAAAAAAATTAAGGATAATTTTTGGCTTCGGTATCTCGAGAAAGGAGACTTTCCCGCAGCGTAAGCAACTTACGCAATACTCGTTCCCTCTCTAGAGAGAACAGAGGTTACGTTAGTAACCGAGTACGTTTGAAATTATACTCTTTTTTTTTTTTTATAATTCAAGTTTTTATTGTTTTCATCCGGTACATGACAATATCATACAAAACACAGATTACAGATACAAATGCTACAGTACATATAAGGCCAAAATATATACAGTGGTTGCTATTAACAGAAGGCAACGGAATACTAAATGAGAAAAAAAAAAGAGAGAAAAAGAAAAAAAAAGAGAGAAAAAGAAGAAAAGGGCTAAGTAGTGCATAATAATGAGGAGTCAGAGTTATTGTGTCACATGGACAGACAACGTCAGATACCGTAAGACATCTTCCCTGACAGGGATACACACACGCACACATGCTCTGCTCTTATTATGTAGTTTGTAAAGCAAACGTTCATAAGAGTCTATCTTTGTCATTATGTTGACCCATTCTTCTAACTGACTCTAATGACTCTAGCCGTCCCAGAGACCCCCACCATGATCTCTGCGAACTCTCCATTTGAAATATTTGGCATCTGCTCCCCTTCTCCAAACAGACACAATTTGGCTGATAATGGTATTGTTGTTCCAAGCCATTTGCTCAAAATATTTTGTGCACAAGTCATTCATATGCCATTTTTTTCCAGTATGTGATTTCCTGATACAAATAGCATAATTATGCCATAGGGAAGAGTATGGTTGTTTACATTGTGATATTTTGTGCATCTTGTGACTCTTCGCCCATACCTCTCTGGAATGCCTCATGATAGGGTATGTGGTCATGTCCAAACATTGAGACAAATGCTCAATAGGGCTGTATGGCTGAGACAAAGTTTTCTCAATAGTAAACCAATCTAATTGACTATTATTGTTCCAATGTTTGGCCAATTTGGCCATTTCATAAGATACCTGATAGAGCCGAGGGTCTGGTAGTCCCAACCCTCCCTTATCCCGAGAGGCACATAATTTGCTAAGCTTTATCCTGGGCCTTTTCTAGGAAATGTTTCACCATTATATCATAGTGATTACGAATCAGCTGTGGTGTGGTAAGTGGCAGCATCATAAGCATGTAGTTAAGCTGAGGCGAGACCACCATCTTAATTATATTCACCTTCCCCCATAAGGTTAACTGAATTTTTCCCCATTTGTCCGGGTTATTTCTTATGTTTTGTAAAAGTGGTGTCAAATTTAACATAGGAATCTCTTCTAACTCCTTGTTTATCTTGATAACCAAATAGTTTATCTGTCTTGGGATCCATCTAAAGCCAAATTTAGTTACCACATTTGCGTTACATATTCCGGATATAGGCATAGCTTCAGACTTTGTCCAGTTAATCTTATATCCAGATAATTTAGAATAGGATTGGACTGTCCCCATTAAATGATGTAAGGACTTATCTGGATCTTTTATCAAGGCTAAAATGTAATCGGCATATAAAAAAATAATTGTTCTTTGTCGCCTCCCTGTACGCCTAAAATGTTTATATTAGCCCTGATTGCGATGGCCAGAGGTTTCAATGTGATGTTGAACAATAATGGCGACAGCGGACACCGTTCTCCCTGGTAAGGCCAAAAAACGGGGAAACTTTACCGATGGTAATCACACATGCCTTAGGTGTTTTGTACAATGTTTGGACCCACTTGATAAAACATGGCCCAACCCAAAATTTGACAACGCTTTAAATAAAAATTCACAATGAACCCGATCGAACAACTTTTCTGCATCAAGTGAGGGGGCAATAGTTGGGTCGGTTTCTTGTCTTTTTAGCCAAATTAAGTGTAGTTACCGTCTCATGTTGTCTGTTGATGACCTATTCCTCATAAATCCAACTTGATCAGGGTTTATATTGTTGGATAACACCTTCTCTAACCGTAAAGCAATAATTTGACCTAAAATCTTACAATCTACATTAATCAGGCTTATCGGTTGATAATTTGAGGGTTCAGTGGAATCTCTATCTTTCTTAGGAATCAGAGATATTAGAGCATCATTAATCCCTTAGCATATGCCTCATTACAGTATATACTTCTGTTAAAATAGGTGCAAGTAAATCTATATACTGTTTACAATATTCAACAGGGAGCCCATCTAATCCTGATGACTTACCATTCACTTCAAGTTCTGCTATTGGCCTTTTTAACAAATTCACCTGTAAATAATACGTGACAAATTGACATGTATTATTTTGCTTAAACTGCCTGGCTAGTAGTTTACCAGTTTTCTCCCCATCCTCATCCTCAAAGTAGTTCCTAATCTAAATAAGGTGTATTCTACCTTTTTATTATATATTTCCTGGATTTCAAATTTAAGTTTATAAATATCTTGATACAACTGATTCGAAAAGCATTGGGATAATAATTTTTCATAATTCTTAATTTTATTATCTAATTCGTGTATTCTGTCCAGATCCTTCCTTTTCCGTTTAGATGCATAGCCTATTATCTTCCCTCTGATGTATGCCTTAGATGTCTCCCATTCAGTTGATCTTCTATCAGTAATACCAGTATTAATTTTAAAAAAAGACTGTAAATCTTCTTTTAAAGCTGCCGTCGGCAATTTTTTTTTAATCATATTCAGTGAAATCGACACTATGGTTTTAGAAAAAAAACAAGCTTCTAACTCCACCTGGACCTTGTTATTTGTTTTGCAAAAATCCACCGCTCCCGGATCATCGGGTCCAATCACCGCAGGGGGGTGTGAGATCTGACTGTCAATCACAGGTCGTGCACACGCCACAGATCCCCCCTCCCTCGTGCGCGTTACAATATCACATGCACACGCCTGAAGTTCGCCTGAAGATTGCACGAAGCGTGATGGCGGAGAGAAAATCTACTAACAAGCTTCCAATTCCACGGTTATTGCTATCTATGGATAGATTAGCCAGGGCAGCCTAACTCCAAGTCCATGGTGTTGATCAATGCTGAAGAGACGGACGCGGTCACAGAAAACATGGTGCACACGCACTGACGAGCACAAACTTGATAGGAGGGTGCTCGTTGGTAGTGGGGGAGGGGCATGAGAGTTGTAAACATTCAAAATTTTGACTAAGTCCACTCAATCTGCCAGACTTGCCGACTGCAGCTGTAACGATAAACTAAAGATGTCACATGAGATAGAAGTGAAGTATTTAATCTCCATCTGCCTTTTCTCTCTTTTCTGTCACAGTTAATATCAATACCTAACTTAATGGCCGCATGTATGGGATCAATATCCCGTCTAAAGTATTGCAGACACGGATCAAAAATTAATAAGCGTGAATCAAAAATTTTAAAACACATGTAAAAATATGTTGCACAAACTGAAAAAAACAATGCAAAATGATCAGAATAGCAAACAACGTGTTCACGGATCAAAATATAATAAGCGTGAATCAAGAAATAACAAGCATGAAGAAAAACTTTAAACGCATTAAAAGTTATTTTGCACAAAACTTAAACTTATGGTCATGCTTTCTTAAAAAGTATGTTTTCCTTGGTTTTATTACTCTGTACTTTGTGCTCTCTTGCATTTTCTGCTCATATTTTACTCTTTTGTACGCTTGTGCTGTTTTTCTCTTTGCTCTTCTTTCTATGTTCTGCACTTGCTCTCCCAAATGTTGCAGTTAGAGTTTCATGTAAATTAGGGTGGGCTTAAGCATCACCATTGGTCCACTAGTTCTAGATTGACAGCTCCTCCTCTAGCCAATCAGTCGAAGAGGGGAGTTGAAGTCACATCAATGCGACTCGTGGCTACTAATTCTTACTTATACAGGGGAAGATGACAGTTTAATTTAACTTTACAAAGACTTTCAAGCAGTAAAGCTATCTGAACTCTGGACATAAATAATTAAATTCATCTTTTTTGAGATACATGAGAATGTTAATGTGCACACATTACACACATACTTGGCTCATGATGTCAATATGCTAAGGCTGCTGTAAGTGAAACATCCCACAGTTATGAAACGCTACAATTCTTTGCAAAAACTAAGTTAAAAACGGCCATTGTCAAAAGACTTTAGGACTTAGACCTGTCACCGCTAACGTTACGCATTGCCTACCTTTTTTATTAACCTCGCCAAATTTGACAAAAGATTATTGAAAATGATTGTGTTACAGAGAAGATATACAGAAACCAGTTGGATTTAATATACAGTGATTTATTACATATTTATTGTGTTTATTTACATAGCTTACATATTTACATGTTGCATAGCATGCGTTGTTTCTGGAGTGCTGCTGTCCTGCAGAGTTTAGTGTCAACTCCGATAAAAACCTCACCTGTCTGTAGTATTAATTATCCTAAAGATGATGATTAGCTGGTTCAGGTGTGTTTGATTAGGGTTGGAGGAGCTAAACTCTGCACCAGGACCGACATTGCCCATCCTTGTCATTGATTAAATATGAAAGTAAAATGGCCAGTAGGTGGTGGCATGTTACTGTTTTTACGAACGAGTTATTCGTTCAAACTTCTCGTTCAAATCTGCAATTCTTTGATGAAACACTGTTGTGTTGCTCGGAGAAGATCGACACTCGCGGTGCCAGGTCCAGAGGTAAGTGCAATAGAGGTGAATGATGGATCATCAGACAGGTACAACTGTGACAGGTCGTCGTTACGATGACGAATTTAACGATAACTTATTGCCAGGTAGACATACCGTAAAACTTCAAATAATAGCCGAGTCCCAAATAGACGCCTGTCTCTTTTACACGCCTGGTGTGGCTACAGGTTTGGATCAGGGGCATGGCCAGAATTTTATTTTTGGGGGGGCCCATCTTAAAATGAGGGGGCAACTTATATATATATATATATATATATATATATATATATATATATATATATATATATATAGCCTAGGCCCTTGGCTATAGCAGCCTACGACAGAGATCGGTGATAATTATCTTTTACATGAGTCTACATGGGCGATTATAAAATTATTATGTTGGCTATTTTTAGTCCAGTGCCTGCAAGTTAAATAAGATTAGTATTGACCAAGTTCAGAGGCTGTCATATGTGGATCAACTTACTTTGTTGTGTATTTTCAACAGTTAAAATATGAAAAATAACTTTTATATTGATTCAATGGATTAATTGCATTTTGGAAAAAAAGTGTCATGAATTTATTGCATTTTGGGGGGAAACTAATCCTTTTTTATAATAAATATTTGAAAATCAAAATCTGGATTTGAAAATATGTTATTATAACCTAAATATGCTATGTGAAAGTTTGAAACAAAAAATAGTGGTTTTCATCTTTCCACACTCTTGAGCCCCTTTCACACAGCGCATTGAACCCGGGAAATTGCCGGCAAATTGCCGGAACGCCTTCTGTGTGAACGCAAACACGACCCGGGTTTAATGCCGGGATCGATGCCGGGTTGGGGACCTAGTAACATTGCCGTGTTCAGTCCCGGGACGCGCGCTGTGTGAACAAAAGCCGTAATAATGCCGTGTCGTAGTGATGACGCTGAAGCCGGGATCGTTCGCCAGCTGTGAAACGGTACGTAATGCGCAAGTTTATGATCGAATCAGAGAAATAAATGCACAAGCGTGGTTTCTCGAGAGAGAAATCGCAGCTCATAAGCAAACTGAAGACGCTGCTGAGACATTACAAGTCACATCGATGTCACGTGTCTTTCCGGGACATACACGGGTTGTGTGTGAACGCGCTCTCTGATTCCGGAAAATCACTGGCAGTGTGAATGAACCAAAATCAAATGAACCCGGGTCAAATCCTGGGTCACTTTATCCGTGTATTTTCCGGAATCTCTGTGTGAAAGGGGCTTAGGTAAAGAAAACACATTATTACTCAAATTAATCATAATGGATTTATCGCGTTTTGAAACCAAACTCTTCATACACAACAGATATAGGCTATACAGGAAATGTGGTCATCACTGGTTGTGAAGGCGGTTCATCAATTGCAAAGTGCAAACAAGCCAATGCACATTGTGCCGATCTGAATCTAAGTCTCACCGCTATTGTGTGATGAAATATGTGCGTTTCTGTCTCCTAGCCGCTTCACTCGCTGTCGTCTTGTAGTAAGCTGAAGCAAACTCAGATGTAGATGGCTTATTTTCTCCTTCTCGCTCATCTTTTCGTGCGTAATATTGTACTTTGCACAACGCTGCCATTGTCACCGCATGAACTCTCACACGTCGCGAAGATGGCAGCGTAGGTTACGCACAACACGTCAAATCAAGTTTAAAAACAGCCGCATTTTACCACGCAGTATTTTGATTGGTCAATCTATCAATTAGACTAACACATCAACAATTTCTTATTTTTATTATTTTATTTTAAGCAATCAAAAATCCCCTTGTGGCTACGCCACTGGTTTGGATAAATTAGATTAGATTAGATTAGATTCAACTTTATTGTCATTACACAAGTACAGGTACAAGGCAACGAAATGCAGTTTAGGTCTAACCAGAAGTGCAATAGCAGCAAGTGCAGGATATACAGTGGTTCATAAGTGCAGAACATGGATATGTACTGAATAAATATAGAGTTGAATACTATTATAAACAAAAATTTACAGATAGATTGTCCTATGAATATAATATACAGATAACTCTTACTGTGAACAGAATTTACAGCTAGATATGTACTGAATATAATAATATACAGATGGCTATTACTATAAACAGAATGTTTACAGATAGATATGTACTGAATATAATATACAGATGGCTGTTACTATAAACATAATTTTACAGATAGATATGTACTATGAATATATATACAGATGGCTGTTACTATAAACAGAATGTGAGCATAATATACAGATGGATATTACTATAAACAGAATTTTACAAATAGATATATGTATAAGTTAGGCTAATGAGCAGTATAACAATGGATTTAAAGTAGTGCAAATAAAGTTTGGACAGAAGCTATCCGAGTGAGTGCAGTGGAAAGTAATTGCATATTACAGTTAAGGTACGATATTGCAATGTATATATAACAGTCGGTACTGTAAATAAACAGTCGGCAGTGCAAATGAGCATATTCCAGTCAAGGTAGTAGTGCAAGATGCATATGTAAACAGTTGTTACTGTAATAACAGTCAGCAGTGCAAATTAACATTATAGTATTGCAAATAACAAAATGGAGGCAGGTGTGAGGAGGGAGAGGAGAGTCAATCAGTATATAAGGGGAGTGGGATCAATGAGGGTTAGAGTTTAATAAAGAGACAGCTCTGGGGAAAAAACTGTTCTTTAGTCTGCTGGTCCTGGTCCGGAGGCACCTGAAACGCCTGCCGGAGGGCAGGAGAGAAAACAGTCTGTGGGCTGGGTGAGAGGAGTCCTTAAGGATGCTGCGAGCTCGATGCAGACAGCGTTTCCTCTGGATGTGCTCGATGGCAGGTAGTGGAGTCCCAGTGATGCGCTGGGCGGTTTTCACCACCCGCTGCAGTGCCTTGCGCTCTGCAACAGAACAGCTCCCATACCACACTGTAGCACAGTTGGTCAGGATGCTTTCTATTGCACAGCGATAGAAGTTCACCAGGATAGTGGAGGAAAGCTGATTCTTCCTCAGTGTCCTCAGGAAGAAGAGGCGCTGGTGAGCCTTCTTGACCAGGCTGGAGGTGTTGGTTGTCCAGGTCATGTCCGCCGAGATGTGGGTCCCCAGGAACTTGAAACTGGAGACACGCTCAACAGCCATTCCATTGATGTAGATGGTGTCGTGTGTGCCTCTTGACACTTTCCTGAAGTCCACGATGAGCTCCTTCGTTTTGGTGGTGTTGAGGAGCTGGTTATTTTCGGTGCACCATGTGGCCAGGTGCTTGATCTCCTCCCTATAGGCAGTCTCATCGTTGTTGCTGATGAGACCAATCACCGTAGTGTCGTCCGCAAACTTGACGATGGAATTAGATCCATCGCCCAATTAAATAAAGGGCGGTCTCAAATAGAGGCCTGGTCTGTTTTTTAGTTTCGGGTTGTATTTAGTCTTCTAAAACCCATCAGATCGTCTGCTTAAGCCAGTTGTATGGAGCAGATTGCGCACGCAAGTGAGCCCTATTATTCGAAGTTTTACGGTATATACCGGTAACAGGTTGAGTTGCAGGCACACATGCAGTTTAAAGGTGTCCTGCCACGGAAAGATTTTTGCCAGCTGAGTTGATGGTCGTCTTTCCCTGTATAAGTAAGAATCAGTAGCCACGAGTCGCATTGATGTGACGTCAACTCCCCTCTTCGACTGATTGGCTAGAGGAGGAGCTGTCAATCTAGAACTAGTGGACCAATGGTGATGCTTAAGCCCGCCCTAATTTACATGAAACTCGAACTGCAACATTTGGGAGAGCAAGTGCAGAACATAGAAAGAAGAGCAAAGAGAAAAACAGCACAAGCGTACAAAAGAGTAAAATATGAGCAGAAAATGCAAGAGAGCACAAAGTACAGAGTAATAAAACCAAGGAAAACATACTTTTTAAGAAAGCATGACCATAAGTTTAAGTTTTGTGCAAAATAACTTTTAATGCGTTTAAAGTTTTTATTCATGCTTGTTATTTCTTGATTCACGCTTATTATATATTTTTTTACAGTTTGTGCAACATATTTTTACATATATATATTTTTTTGATCCGTGGCTGCAATACTTTAGATAGGATATTTATCCCATACCGTATGATCTGATAAAGCGATGGCATTTATTTTGCAGTGCGTAACATGCTTTGTCATGGTATTCAAGATCAGAAACATATCAATTCTGGAGTGGGATTTATGACAATGTGAATAACATGTGAACTCCCTCTCACATGGATTCACCAGACGCCAAATATCCACTAACCCATTATCTTCACTCATGAATTACTTCAGCCTCTGAAAAAGTTTCAGTGGGACCATTGACCTGCTATTGAACATCTTCCTGCAGTTCAGCACCGACTGGACACATTCCTCTGTGAGGCGTGCAGTCTGTTTGACAGAGTCCAACTCCATACCGAGAAAAGAGATCCTCTGCCCAGGGGTGAGTTTGCTCTTTTCCCAGTTGACCCGAAGACCCAACTGGCTAATATGTTGGAGCAACAAATCCCTGTGTTTGCACAACTGTTCTCGTGACTGAGCTAGTATCAGCCAATTGTTGAGGTAGTTGAGGACACGAACACCACGTTCTCTCATGGGAGCAATGGCTTGTGCTCCGGAGAGCCAAGTCAGTTGCAGTGCGGAGCTCACGGTCTAGACTCCCCTTGTGCATATCCATGAGTGTTTTGGCCTGTTAGACCTGTAACAATGCCATGGCATGCAGAGAGGAAGCAGCTTGCCCGCAAGCTCCATAAGCTCCGTCTGTAAGAACAGACGAAAACTCACAGGCCGGCGAGAGGGAAAAGAGGCTCCCCTGAGTCGGATGCAGCGGCCGCCGGACACAGGTGTGTCGCGACAGATCGCTCCACTGGAGGGATAGCCACGTAACCTCTCTGCCCCTCTTTCAAGGGTAGTGAGAGGGCAGAAACTATCCAGATCGTTTGCAGCAGTAAAAGGTGCCATCCATGTTCTAGTCAGTTCTCCATGCACCTCGGGAAAGAAAGGCACTGGGGCGGCGGGCTGAGAACCAGCACGGCCCGCCCCGAGAAACCAATCATCCAACCGCGACTGAGCGGGACACGGTGGAGGGTTCCACTCGAGCCCGACAGCCGTGGCGGCCCGTTTCAGCTTAGCTGATAACTGTGGATCCGGCTCAGGCAACATTGAACATTGAACTCCATGAAGGATCATCTCCAGAGCCCAGCTCACCCTCCGATGTTGCAATCAGCATCCTATCCTCCTGGGGAATTTCCAATGGAACCTCTGGTCCGTCCATTACAGACAGGCCAGCGCGCTCAACAAAGGAATCCATTGGTATCGGTGTGATGGAATCGTGATTCCACAGGGAATGGTTACCGGGCAGAATCTCCGTCACTATTCTATGATCACCCAAATCACACGTCACCCGAGGGTGAAGTGTAAAAATGGGGACTTCACCTTCGCGGACAAAGGCGAGTCTAGATCTCAACACTGAGACAGTCAGTCCCGCAATGAGAACATGAACTATCCACAAAAGCTGCTTCAGCGTGCTGTAAGCCCAAACACCTGATGCAACAATTGTGACCATCCCAGGGGGACAGGGAACGACCGCATCCAGAAACGCACGGGTGGAATGACATCTTGAAAAAGACTCACCCGTGTTGCTGTTTCTGGAAAATAAAAACTCTCACCAGTGCCGGAGCACACACAGGGGAATAATCACGGCAACACTGACAGGGATAGAACCTGTACCAGTGAAGCACTCACTCTCCTCGCCCTCAACCAACCGTCAGACAAACAAACACAAACAAAATATTTGCTTTGCTGTTAAAACAGCAGTTGAGAGCTTAGAAAGCTCGCTATCACCGCTGACGTGCTATAATCACCAACATCGGGAAAGACTTCCTGAAGAAGCACTGACACACTCACTCGTTGTAATACAACACCTCTCTTCAAAGACATCGACATAAAGACCGATCAGCTCCGAAGTGAAAAACAACTGGTGTGTGCATCCACTTCCGTATTTATACCCGCGCTGCAGGGCCGGGGCCTGTGATGTAATTCACGCACGCCAATGTCCTTTGGCTCGTTTTTACAATACTCGAAGATATTAGGCTCCCTGGCGTGATCCCAATCAGTCGATACGTCAACTACGTCGAACGTTACCGACTGAAAGGAAACTATACACTGTAAAAAATAATACACCATATCTACTCATTTAAAATTGTGGCAAGAGATTACAAGCAATATTATTAATTAAACTCAACAAAACTTCATTCAAAATGCATTCTTCCATTCAAAATGAGTAACTGCTAATAGCACACACAAAACAATTAAGTAAAATTTTAACAAAAAATATTGGTTTCCTTGGACAAAACAAAACACTATGCTAATGAATACTACTCAATGGAATTGTTTTGATTTAACACAAAAATTATTTGGTATTATTATTTTTAATGAGTGGATTAATTCAAATAATTTAATTAAATCTCAATTCAGCTATTAACAGACATAGGCGTCAAAGATGAATTATGAAACTCCTTTATTATTGCCAACAACAGTCACAAAAACATCATCTATTAGTATTCTCAGAGTAAACACTCACTACACTTTTACCAGCAGAACAGAATACTGAAAGTTTGCAGAACAAGTCTCTTTTTGTGTTTCTTTTTCTAGGCACAAATTGTTCAAAATACACAATGCAGTTGCGTTGTTTGAAAAAAATAGATATAAGAAACAAGGTTTACACCTAGATTTGAACAACTGGACTTGGTACATAATAATATTGTATTAAAACAGCAGTGTAGACTGGACTCCGTTTGACAGCGTTGAAGCATCAAGCTCCAAGATAATTTATTTTTTATTTTTTTAAATACCTCAAATTAATACTTTGTGTGCCCGGATAATGGAGATTCAGTGCATACAGTAGGTCAAACCAAAGAGGACACAGGAACACCGTCAAGGCCCGTAAGAACTTTCACCCCCTCGACAACTCGATTCCAGTGTCCAATGGGCTCACTTGTAGAAGCTCCTTTCTTTGTTGTTGAAGCTCCTGTTCTGGACACTATTACTATCATCACAAGCCGTTCAGTTCCTGTCTGTTCTTTGTTGTCCTGCAACGTTAAACAGCAGTGAGATTCAAAACCTAAGAAATATTGATCAAAAGAGAAAATCTCAAACTTAGTTTCTTTGATCAGTGTTCTTAGATACAGATGAAGTCCAATCAACAATATAATGGCCTCTTGGGGAAGTAACCAACAATAATTTTGATTTAAATTCACATATCTAATAAATTGAAATTAAGATTGCATACGTTGAATTCTTTGATTATATTTCCTTCATGCTCCCCAATGACGTCTTCTATCATGCAGCGGATGACCACCTCTCTCGTCATATCAACAGAACACTGTTCATCCTACAAGAAATAAAACATGAATCATAAATCGTAAATCATTTTACAATGCGACACTACGGCCATTATTATTATTTTTTTACATTGCTCGTTCCCCATTACAGTTAAAATAGTCATCTTTAACATATTGGCTAAATGAATGGATTAAATGCCTTATTTTTCAAGAGCATTACTACCATCAATATGTTTTAATGATGTTCATATTACATCAGATAGACAACTTGAACAATTTACAACAGTTATTTTCATAAATAAATTAAATACATTTCAGTAATTAATCTTCTTTAATTTCTGAAATGTATTTATGAAAAAAAGCGCAGAAGAGCTTTGCCTCCAGGTTGTCAGCGGGAAACTCCAGTGCAGGGCTCGTGAGCATTCAACTCAAGATGTGGATCGTTTTACAGCTGCCCATGACATTAATCGTGTCCTTTTGATATTAATAAGATAGAACTAAGCAAATTGAAAAAGGTTCACAGAAATGAAATGTCCGCAGAAGGGAAACTCCAGTGCATGCGTGCCTCGTGCTTGCGAGCGTTTTAGTAGAAAATGCTTGTAAATTGAAAACAGCTCTTTTGTATTATGTTGGATTTATTCAATATTCTCTCCATTTGTATTTATTCAAAAAATAATTCTGCAATAAACTGGAAAACAACCTGTCTAAAAAACAATAAATTAATTTTGTATGACTTACAGTGTAACTAGGAACACAGATGGGCAGGCAGACAGGCAAAACCAAAACACGTAGACAATAAAACAAAACTGCACGTTACAGTTTTTACTTTCCACAGTGTTTTTAGAATAAGTGGGGGAGACTTAAAACAATTTTTTGTTTTTATTGGAGAAAGAAAGAAAGCGATGATTTCCTGAATCTGTGCAGATCTAAACAGCTTTGGCCAGCAGCGCGTCTACAGAGACCAAACCATATGTTTTCACTACTAAGAAATGTAATGTCACTTTTCAGTGGTCATGGAGCTATAGAGATAAATTCAAACTTACAACCTCTTGAAAGAATAAATATTCCTCTAACCATATCAGTTCATGCACTGGATAGGGCCTGTGCTGCCGTGACACTGAAATACTAGAAATTGTGTGTTTTGTGGATGTTTGTGTAACTATTTTCAGGTCTTGATGCGGTTGCTTAAAGGACATCATCATTTCTATTCACTCTTATGGCAGTTGTATTTCATAGTTATCTTTCTCAATTAGTTTCTGAGCAGCAAGATGCAGCAGAATATCTCCAGATGATATTACACAGAGTACCTGAGCCATCAGAGGTAATTTCAGACTCTTACTTATTAAAGATATGCTGTAAATGTAGAATGTAAAAAATATTCACTCTTGACTGTGATAATCTCTTTTAATACTAGATTTTCAGAGGAATCATGGTGACATCTACAGTGTGTTCTTACTGCAACCAGAACAATGAAGAGGAGACTGAGTTTTTATCAATACCTCTGTCTGTTGATGCCAGAGGACTTCGTGATGTGGTAAGAGAAACTGACTCAGACAAACTATCACCAGTGGAAATAAAATAATATAAACTGAGGCCTGAGCATGTTTCAGGTGAATGACATTGATACGTTTTTTTTAATTTACAACCTAAATGATGAATAATAAAACTGCTTTAAATCTTTAAACTTAATTTATCATTTTAGAAATATGCTTTGATGGAGTATTTGGAAATCCATCGCATGAGTGGAGATGATCAGCTATTCTGTGTTAAATGTAATTCAATGAGAGACATGGAAACGGCAAGTATCATTTGATTTTATTAACTAATGTCTATTTAGAACATTAGCAATATATTGTCTTATTGATAAAAACAGTTTTAGCTTTTAAAAACAATTATTTATATTATGTATGTATACATTTAATAGGGTGTTTAAAAAAAAGACAAAAACAAACTAAAGATTAAAGATTTATATAGTGATACTGTGAAGAATCAATGATTATGAAGCTGCTTTGACACAATAGGTATTGGATAAAGCGCTATAGAAATAAATGTGGCAGTAAAATCATAATTAATGTGTCAATGATATGCAATTTATGCATTTAAAATAATTATTTCTCTTTTTTTTTTACAACAGAAAAATGATATCAAAATGTGGCCAGATGTGTTGACTCTGCAGCTGAAGAGATTTGAGATGCGCTTCACAGGAAATAAACTGCACTACCTGAAAAATGAATGCAAAGTTAACATTCCTTCAGATATACAGGTATAAATAAATAATAATAAAATAAATTGAGTTTTCATCATTATATACATGTCTAATTATTTTCAAACAAAACTTGCTTTACAGTAAGCGAGAACAGACTGACACCAGAAACAATGAGTTCAAAGTGTTAAAAAAATATTAAGCTAAAATGTCCTAATCAATGAGATATTTAAAATTGTAAGAATTTGTATTGATCGTTTTTCTTTTTCTTACACTTGGAATAAATCTTAAAGCGTTTTTAACAATTTGACCTTAACAATTGGATTTTAAGCTTTGTAACACCACTTTACATGATAATGCAGTCATGATGAATTTGTTTGTTTCAGTTAACTCAACTGATGTTTTTTCCCCCAATTCAGCACAATATCATATTTGTTAAATTATTATTTTTTAACTCCAAGTTTGTTGGGCAAACCTCGGTTGTAATAAAGCATATCTTACCTTAATGTTCACAATTCTGACATGTGCATACAGCAGTCCATGTCTATGCTCTTTCCTTTCTACTATGGTCAATAAGTCAGTAGTGTCTAAGTCACAACCTTCAAGAAACAGCTGGAGACACACCTCATCCATCAGAGAAATTGCAGCACGTTCACATACTAAAAAGCCTCATCTCTCTCTACTTTCTCTACTTTTTTTTTTTGCTTGCTTTCTTATATTCTAACTGCTCTTGATTACTCTTGAAATTTCTCTGAATATTGCGTGAAAAATAAAGGAACATTTTTTTACTGTATGTGCAATCTCCTACCATAAACCACAAGCTCAAACTCAATGTGTTTTTTTCTCTTCAGGTTAATAATGATTCCCCAGTGTATGAGCTGTATGCCATCATTAATCACCATGGCAGCCATTATGAAGCATTCATTAAAGATAAGAGTGGACACTTGTACTGTTTTAATGATAAGACGGTTGAAGAGGTGAGTTTTGGATTGATTATATATTACAGGACACTGAAGGTGATGGAGGGAAATGTAGGGTTTTGTGTAAGGTGGAACAGACAGAAACATTATTTGATGTTCTGAACCGAGCAAATACATCTGGAATATTTCAGGAGGACAACTAGAAATGATATGTCTTCAAACCTTTCTGTTGGATGATTTACTAATTTATCAAGTCCTTTTCCCCATAGCTTTATGGTTCAGGCCAACAGTGGATCAATTACAGGTAATAATCTTACATTATGAATCACAAACCACACCGTAGCTAAATGAAAGACTGACCCACCTAACATTTGCTCTAACATATATGCATACGCAAAATCCTTTCTCATTAAAACCTTTCTTATTTACAGCTCTAGCTCTGCATATTTACTGATGTACAGAAAAAGTGAGTATTATTTTATTTAGTGTTACATTAAACCTTGTAAACCTGATTAATTAGTTGATTAATTCAGTTTATTATTACAAGTTATTTTTGCATATATACAGTAAAAAATAGCAATGCTGAACTTTTCAAAGCGAGGAAACTTTCACCTTAACTAACCACCCTTTACACAAGCTGTTACGATCAGCAGCTGTAGTGCCCTTGAGGGCCAGCAGGGGGCACTCCATCCTGACTGTTGTCACTGTTTTGGACTCCATTACCCATAACTCTCTGCTGGGTCTATCAGCCATGATTGTTTGTTAGTACGGAGCCTGGGAAGTCACCTGTGTGAGTAAAAAAAACAATCCGTGGCGGCGGTTTGCAATCCGTTCGCTCAGTTTATAAACCATACTCACAAATTCTCACACTGTTCCCTCGGTTTAACAAATCGTGCCCACGGATTAATAAACCGTACCCACGAGTTTCTAATCCGCGCTCTCAGATTTGTAAACCGTGCCTTCAGTTTTTGCAATCTGTACCCACAAATTCATAAACCGTGCTCACGCTTTCACAATCTGTTCCCACGGGTTTGTAAACTGTACTCACGGATTTGTGGCTCTCCCTCATTTTAGAAGAACACCAGGAGGTATAAGTTACGTTGATAACGAATCTTATTGTATATTGTTTTATACAGTGTATGTGCCTCTTTTTACTAAAAATGTCTTTTTTAGGCTGAGACTAGCGTCCTAGGTGAATAAACTTATATTACAGACATTAATCCAGTGAGTTAGTTCACTCCTACTTTGGTTTTGTCTCTTTCCAGAATCTTTGCATGTATCATGCAGATAAACTGGTGTTTTAAGATGCTGATTGGCTTTGCATTACATTAGTTGATAGATTGGACAGAGCTTTGCACAGTCAAGGTCTATGGCATGGGAACACGTAACCATCAGAGAAGATCATTACCAGATTATAGTTCATTTCATGACTGTTAAAGCTGATGAATACTGATTGGCTTATGTAGAATCAAAATGCCTTTATTCAGACTTTGTGCTTTTCATTTTGTCTTACAGCAGCTGTAAGAGACACTGGAGAAGATCACAGGTAATGAATTTATTCTGTCAAATATGTACATTATTCTGTTGGATTCTGTGGTGTGTGTCATTAGAACTCAATTGGGCTTCAGTTTTGATAAGATTATTTTAGCAGCACAGCACTGGTGTAAAGCTTCAGAGTAGTGTGTGTGTGTGTGTGTGTGTGTGTGTGTGTGTGTGTGTGTGTGTGTGTGTGTGTCATCACTTCAGTGCTGCTCATGAATCTACAGATTTTCAGCTAGAAAGATTGAGAATGTTTTTCATGTCATGATGAGAATCTTTAAACAGCATTTATAAAGTGACGTGTGTCAACTCTTTCTGGACTGGATGTGAGAATCATCAATGTCTCTCCAGCTTATTCACACACTCTTCTGATATGATGGTGATATTTATCAACTGCTCATTTAAAAGAGTGTTTTATTTTCCTCCACAGACGTGAAGTTCAGCGATTGATGATGGCCAGTAAAGTGACCCAACCAGTTGCTGCTGGAAAGGTTGTGTGTGTTTTATTAGGGGTTTCATTGTGAACACACTTCGTTTGAGCTTTGTGTGCCTGTTTTACACAGATAATTTTACATTAGATATTTTACAGATAATTGGTGTTTGACATGCCATTATTTTTTACTGTAATAGTAGTTATTTAATTGTGATATTCTGTTCTACTGCTATCATTCAGCAGTGTTGGGTCTGTGGACTCTGAATATAATGCAGTTTTAGATTGTAAAGATTTTGTTGGCACTGTCATTTAGTCAGATATACTGTGTATGTGTGAACAATATTTGAGTTTGATCAAGTTCCTCTTAAACATATTACAGATCCAGAAGACACAGAAACCCAGAGATGATCCTTTCCAGCGTCTTTCAAACACAAAGAAGACTGACTCAACAGCCAAGAGAAGAAGTAAGACATGATCTCTTCATCTGATCTGAACATCTCCATCAGTAAAGAGCGTGTGAATCATGATTAGAGTAGAGCTGTACTGAGAGAAAACACTTTCTCCGTCCCTGAAACCCTGTGGAGATGAACAGCATTGATGCCTCACGTTACTGTCTGTGTTTCTCACAATGATCCGGTTTGTTTTCTGTGAGAAACAGTCTGATCTTCAGTGAGTTTGTTCTCTGCAGTTCACACAACCGTTCATATTAGGATTGTTTTCTGAAGATGGACATTATTAACACACAGTCATGGATTACTTCTTTTCTCACATTTCATTTCATTGCTGTCAAAGCTGATGAATATTGATTGACTGTCCAGGCCTACTCTCTTTTAAACCAAGCCAACATTTGCTTTGAACCGTAGAGTCAGTTTCTGATCTCGATGGCTCTGTATGTTGTAAGATCTGCCGGATGTGTTTCTGGAGTTTCTCTGGTCAGCTGGATGGACGTCAGTCCAGTGTTAATGTGTTTCTCATATCAGGATACTGTGGGCTGGAGAATCAAGGGTCCTCCTCCTGCTTGAATGCAGTTCTTCAGATGCTCTTCATGACGAAGGGATTCAGGCAACATGTCCAGAGGTAAAGAAACATCTTTCACTTCCAGCAGTGGAAACAACATGACAAACAGCCGATCGATAAACACTCAGTGTCTTCTGTAGTTTGGACAGAGACGGTTCATCTGATGGACGCTTGGCTGAAGAGTTGAAGAAGTTGTTCAGTGAATTAGAAACACAACAGAAAACTGCAGTTTCAGCAGCTGGAGTCACGAAGAGCCTCGGCATTACAGACGGTTGGTCTCTTTATTGCTGTTTCCAGCATTCAGTCAATGTTTCTGCTGATGAAAGTTACTCAATATAAGTGTTTGATTGTTATTTGCTTTCTCTCCATCAAACCCAAAGTTCATGAACAACGAGACGCAGCAGAACTTCTACATTTGATCATTAAAAAGACTCCTGGATCCTCTGAGGTAACTAGTTTCTTCTGGGTTATTCTGTCATCTTTTGTCTCCTTCATGAGGACCATCTATCATCATCTCACAGCAGTTCAGCTCTGGAAGTGTTTCTCAGAGAACGCTCAGAGACATTATTGCCTCATATCTGGTTTAGATCTCCTCTACAAACTTACTTCACTCGGATCCTTGACTATCATTTGTTATCATGAGACACAATTAAAGGTTTATCAGCAGTCTAATGTGCTGGAGGCTGAACTGCAGAGAATGATCATTTTAACAGTGAAAGCACACGTATATCTGTGGATCATCACTAAAGTCTGTTTTCTTCACATCTGTGTAGCTTTTTAAGGGCACTATGAAGAAGACGAGATCATGCAGGTCATGCAGAGGCAAACTAGAAGAAATCGAGGAGGAATTTGACTCATTGCAAATCTTTTTTGAAAAATTTCAGGATGTGGTAAGCAGATCTTTGCTCTCTAAGGATAATTAAATATACTCAGTTGGGCTGTCAAAATTTTTTAATAATGGCAATTAAATAAAATGTCCTTTGTAGTTAATTTTGATTTATAACACCATTAGCAATTAAAGGCAGGGTAGGTAGGATTTTTCTAAAAAAACAACAACATTCCAAATTTGTTTAAACTGTCTTTATATACCAATACATAATTAAAATGTAAGTACTCTGAAAAAGAAAATATAAAAATCGAGTGACTGTAGACCTTTTAATCTGCAATAAACACAGCTCATTATTTCCATTCACTCCCACCCCCTCCCTTCTGAGCTCCTTCCAAAGCCACGCCCCCAAAACACATGAACGCGCGACGCCAAACGCTCAGGCTCAGCTGGAAGACGCATTTATTACCTGAGACGAGTGGAGAGGAAGGAGCGCAGTACATACAGTGACATCATGTCCATGGGCGTCAGTTTGGTTTGAAATGTGCTGGGGACAGAGACGCATTCGGAAGTGCATTTTCAGAAGTGCTGGGTACAATGACGCATTCATTTTTTTTACTCTCTTTCGCGCAGGTTATGTTTTGAAAGACGATGTCCTGTTGCTCAGGCATGCACGGGAAATAAAGTCAGAATTGCGAGATGTAAACTCGCAATTGTGATATAAAAAGTCGCAATTATCTTTTATTTTTTTATTTTGTGGCGGAAACAAGCTTCCATAATATTCTAATTTTGTCAATAATTATAAAAAAATCACCAATAAGCTCATAATTTGTGCTAAAAGAGTGTTTAGTTTTAAAAACCATTTTAAAAAGCTGGTTATATTGTGATGTTTCTGCGCAGGTTCAGCAGACAGTGAGGTTCGGGTTTGTTCCGATCAGAGCTCGTGGGTGGAGAGCGTATTTCTGAATATTCCGCTCCGCTCACTCATTCCGTAGGGTCGCTCGCTCAACCCAGATGTCCTGTTGCCTGGTTCGAAAATATGTGGAATAAGGGCTGCTTCCGACTAAAAGTTTTTTTTCCTAGTCGACTAGTAGGCTAGTTGTTCATTCGTGGACAAATCGCCCCTTTATATTAATTTAATTACTTATAGCCTACAGGATAATGAGCTTATGTAATATAGCCGCACTCAAGCGCACGACCGCACGCATAAAGCTTGCCACAAAGAACCAGTAGAAGTAATGATTATGACTGCGTCTAAATGTGTCTAAATGCGCTGTGAATGTGAATGTGCATTATACGCTGAGTTTCGGTTCATTTATGAGACGAACTCCAGTTCACTCGCCGGCGCCTCCAATGTCGTGATTATCTGCTATATTTACTTCTTATTTAGGCTATTAAATCCAGGCAATTGGTTCATGAAACATTGATTAAAATTAAGATATAATTAATACAAAACGAAATTCACTTTAAAGAAAGGCAGCTGTTCTGTTTGAGGTCTCTGTGAAAGTTTTAAATCAGTCTTTTAGTGCCGCTTTCAGAGCGCTCACGTCCGTAACCGAGAACTGACACGTTGTTTTTTCCCTCATAAATGCAAACACGGAAAATAAAATAAAATGAATATTATAATGTGTTTTTGTTGGGTCAGACAATGATTACCAAATTTCTCTCTCATATTGCTCCTCACAACCACTGAAAACGGTAAAAAAAAAAATCGAACCAAAAGTCAAATTAATATGGACGGAAGTTAAAAGTGGTGGGTACAAAATGACTCATGACGAAATCTGGTGGGTACGCGTCCCCCCCGTCCCCCCCGAAATCGACGCCTATGATCATGTCAGAATCACATGTAATAAAATACCTAACTTTATCACTATAAATATAAACAAATAAGATTTCTTTTAGTACTCACTATCAAGCTAGCATATCGATACTGGTAAAGTTTAATTCGGTAACGAGCTATATTTATAAGGCAAAACTAAAAACAGGTTGCATTGATACACGTTTTTCCATTACCATCAGTTACACTGTGATGAAGGTGAATTTCGTGTAAGATTCATAACATATACGGTGTTTTGCATGTAAGAGTTTCCATGATGAAAACATTGTTGACTCTAATGAAGACTAACGTACACTCCGAGTCCGGAGACAAGTACCGCATCGTCGGTTCGAGGACAGGTCCGGGGTTGAGGGCGAAGCAGAGGAGGTCGTTCAAGAGTGCGGGCAGGGTCCGAGGAAGTAGTTTTTGCCTTGTTTGCCTTCGCTGACTGCATATGCAGGTGCTTTGAGCTGAATATTTCCGGGAACGGTGACATGTGATGAGTGCACGCAGGGCAGCGCGCGCAGTGGGGCTCGGGCACGAGACATGAAGGCATCTGATTGGTTCTTTACATTCGCACCGAATGGCAGTGATTGGTCAGAGTTTTTACTGTCCTGCAGCTGCTACAGAGGTCTGATTTTTTTCATTCCTTTTTCTAAACACATAATGTATTGACTACTCTCAGGATGGAAGGACCATTTCACCCAGTATAAAAAAAAAGTGTTTCTGAACAGGATTACCTACCCTACCTTTAAAACAAAACATTTTTGATGTTTGATATTTGTAATGAGACCACAGTAACCACAGGTAAAACGACTTAATACCACAGATTGTTTTATAGACACCATATAGTTATCTAACCATGATTTATAATTAAAAAGTTATAAGTCTAACTACATTTAGAAACCGTAAATATGAACATTTAAAAAAGCAGATGTAAGGTTTTGTTGAAGCAAGGACCCAAGAGCAGATTAACTTATATATTATATTAGACTTATATATTTATATTAGACTAAAAGTTCTAACAGAAGACTGACTTTTGCTAGAAAGAGCAGGTCTGAAGAGAGGTCAAACAGGCGAGGGTCAGGCCAAGAGAGACAATCCTTATAGCGATCAGATGCAGAAAGAAGACGATAGAGGAGTCAGATAGATGAGAAAGTCATTACCAGGGATACAGCAGCATAAACAGAGCAGATCAGTCCCAAGGTCAGCGGCGAACAGAGGTCATACATGAGCAGACCGTCCATTCCTGTAAACAGAACCAAGGACAAGTGTTTGTTAGCTCTGGGATAGGCAGTCTGTTGACCAATGGGCAGAGGACAGGAGTGAAAGCAGGGAAAAAACACGAACAAAAACACGTTTGACAAGATGGATAGAGAGGCATAAAACACACTGGCAGTGAGACAGGGCAAGAAGGAAGAGAATATAAAGCAAAGAAATCAAGGAGAGAGTAGAAACAGCTGCGAGGCAAAACACTACTGTGCTGACTGTTGAACACAATCAGCTGCTAATGGCCGCTACATGGAAAAGATGAAAACAAAGATTAGAGTGAAGAGAAGGAGAGATAACAGTTCTGACACCATATTTGTAACAAACAAAATGAACTTTTTACACTAATAAAATTAATAACTGATCAAAGTTTCTACTGTAAAGCTACAATGGTAAAAAAATCTTCCTAACATGTTCATTGCTTGAATTCCTAGTTAAAGTTGTGAGGAAAAGGAAGCAGCATCATATCTTTTCTTCTGTATTGTGATGTACATTATTGTAAAAGAATAAATGTAGGGCGAGACTTGGTTCTGTGCATCAGTGGTTGTTTGGATGCAGAGATATGGACGTGGGATAAAAATGGTTTCAGCAACTCTTGTCATGTTGTGTTTTGGCCTGAAGCTCCACCCTCCACCTATCTACCAATCACGAAGTCAGTAGTGTTTCGGCATCCGGGTTGCCAGCTCTGCTCTAGTTGCCACAGCTGCAGCTACAAACGTGTCGGATAAAAAATGTCTAACGTTACGAAACCTAAAAGACCAAAATACGCAAAACATCTCTCATGAAGCATAAACATAATTAACAGAAAAAAAAACTTACTGTGTAGGACTCGTCACTTGCCATTGGAAGCTCCTTGTAGCAGCCTACGTTCCTGCCGGATCCTGCAGCCTATCTGGACACCTCGAGTCAGGGGGAGGGGGAGGGGATACACCGCTCTACAGTAATTTGAAAGTGATTGCAGTGCCAGTTTTGGCCACAATCTTACATACGGTCCCTTTAAAAAAAAAATGTACAGGGACATAAATACTATAGATGCAGTCAAAATGCATGCACATAATCATGGACCAGTGGCATACAACAGAAACAAGCAGCAGAGAGCATTAAACAGCGCTGTGACTGAGACGGCCAGAAAGAAGTGTGGCATGAGTTGCTGAAACCATTTTTATCTCACGTCCATATCTCTGCATCCAAACAACCACTGATGCACAGAACCAAGTCTTTTCTGTCATTTACTGTAGTTTTTATTACGCTGATGTAAGTTCAAGTGTCTGTTTCAAAAAGTGCTTACATCAGCGTGATAAAAACTACAGTAAATGACAGAAACCACTTTTGGAAAAAAAGATATCTGAAGTTTAATTTAATTGTTTAGTTGGTCTCACGTCCCGTTGAATAACACAGGGAGGCGGGGCTTATGACCTATACTAGGACCAGCCACCGGGGGGCGATCGAGACTCTTTGGCTTCACTTTTCAGGACTTCTGCGGCACGTTTGGTCCTGAGGCTTCCTACACCATAAACTAAACACAGTAAAGAACAATGACGTCGATTTTACCATATCACTGTGAGCATGGGTCCGATGATGAAACACTGGAAGAACTTATTCAACCCGAACCTCCATCAGGACGACTCGAGCAGGACTCAGTGTTTCTCAGTGATACTCTACTCAGTTTGAGGAACATTATGAGATGTTGCAGCTGTAATTCTTCACCATCATCATTAAAACGTGCATGTCCATCAACAAACTGATTATTTTACTTGTACTTATTGATTTACCAAGTATTTGTTCTAATTTATTGCGGTGAACACGTGGAAACTATATCAATAACAGTACATTAGCCGAGCTCTAGCGTGAATGACTGATGTAACACAAACGTTGGAAAAACAAATCTTGCTCCATGCTTAATCTTTCCTCAAAGTAGTGAGAACGACAGACGATCTGCATTAATAATAGACTCAGTTTTAGGTAATAGTGGCCCACAGCTGATTAGCAGAAGTATTAATAATGTGAATTAAACAGTTAGCAGGAGACCTAAGTTACACAATATAAAACTCAAAACTAAGTATGTTTAACACCATTTTTCAAGAGCAAGCGGTTTGTAAATCCTGCACTCAACTCTGAGATTTGAGAAGCAGTCGTCAGTGAAATAAGGGAACACAGCAAAAGTGTAGGATTACACTGCTGTGATACCGTGGTAAAGATGAACTTTAACCTCTGATTCTCCACATGCTCGTCCTTGGACAGTGAAAACACTGGCTTTACCTTCACATTATAGAGCACAGCATCTCCTGGACATGATCTCTCCAGTGTTCACAGGGATCAGCTGCTGGTCTGAGGTTCGAGTTTTCCCGGGTGTCTGTGCACGCAATATGCTAATGTTTCGTCTTTAATGTCGACGTCACGACGAAACGGCTTATGACTCGTTTGAAAAACTATTCATTTCACTGACTCAGAGTCGACTCTTACTTTTGAAAAACAAGAGCTTTATATACGGTGCACTTTCAGATTTAAAACTTTGCAGGATGTTTTGATTCACTCAGAGCTGTTACACACTACATGAAAGGTCATTTTCAAAAATCCATGATAGGGGCACTTTAAATGACCATTGTTTAACTATTTATGTTTTTTTTTTAAACTAATTGTATTTGCATATTTACACATCCACTTCAGAAAATAACTTAAGACCTATTTTTTTTCCAGATTCTGTAGAGTGATTTGTGACCGTTTTGGTCCATTTAACACTGACCTGGACAGTAAAGCTTACAGTATAGTGGATAGTGAAGCTTATAGTCATAATTTATCTGGGACTTTGTGTATTGGAACTAATTCCTCTACACAGATACCAGGCAAACTGATCTGGAGCAACTTTATTTAGCTGTTTCTTCCATTTACTATTGTTTTCTGCTTTTAAATTGTATTTAGGAAGATGCTTTACAGGCATGTATTGATGACATATGTGGAGAGCATCAGCATTACGGTGTTCACTGTGGAAAAATGACAGTCATGGAAACAGTAAGTATCTTTGCGAGTGTGTCCATCAGATATTTAAGTCAGATGTGTGGAATTATTTTACATTTTAACAGAGAAATAATCAGTTTGAAAATAGATAAAAAAAAAAAAAAAAAACTATTAAAAACAGCACAATAAAATCTGCTTAATCAAGTACTCGTTCACAGTGACATTTGCCTCAAATGTTGAAAGTATCTTGTGAAGAAAAGCAGCACAATTCATTAATGCTGCACTAATATATTATTATTATCTCCACAGAAAAGGGAAATGATGACGTTTCCAGAACAGATGATTGTTGAGCTGAAGAGATCTGAGACGACATACAGCACATCTGGGTGGAGCTCCAGTAGAAAGGACCAGAAAGTGATCATTCGTCCTCATATCACGGTACTGACATAATATTCTAGTTTAATGCTTTACAGACACACATCACAACCACTTTAGAAACGCACTGACATTTGTGAGTATATATATTTTTTAATTCAAGCTCATTTCAAATTCATTATATTTCCACTTCTTGACGAAGTCAAAGACTTTAATGCTGTTTTCAATCCATCCGTGCTCAATTCAGTTCACATTTATTTGTATAGTGCTTTTCACAATACATGTCGTTTTAAAGCAGCTTTACAGAAAATGCATGTGTCTACATTACAATTTAGAGTGATCTGTTATCAGAGGAAACTGTGACAAAATAATGTCCATATGTCAGAAATGCACAGTTCTAAGATAATACAAATCACGCCGTTAGCTAACATCATGTGTTAATTTAAGGCAGAAGTAATGATCTCATAGTAGTAATTATTAGAAGTTGTGAACATAATGATTACAATATATGGAAAATGTAGCATTGGTGCTTGTTGATTCAGTCATCTGAAGTCTTCACAGCAGTTATGATGATCTGAAGTCTTCATAAGAGGCTGGATCCAAACTGGAGTTGACATACTCTCTAGTTACCTCAGGATGGGTATCCCAAGATGAAACAGAGAAGCAAAAGACCCACCAAGATGGTGGCCGAATAAGTCAACTTTTTGTAGCTCTGCTGATAGAAAATATTTTATTTCGTTCCAACAGTCTATTTTCCATTAGTTAAAACAGTTTTTCTTTCTACACTTACGTAGAATTGAGCTGTTCCATCAAAATGCCAAAAAGCTTTGAAAAATGTAAAGAACGGACAAAGGATTTGCCATATGTGTCTATGGAAGTGTGTGACTACGCAGTACCTGATGCTTCTCTCCTGGGAGTTGAAAAAGCTCCAGATTTCTGTTTAGCTGCTCTCCCTGCTCTCCCTGACACTGTGATTATGTCTGCCTCTAAGAAGGGAAGACTGAATCTTTGGATGATTTGGTCACGATGTTATCGTCAATTTCATCCCTGATCAACGAGCGCTCTGATATTCTTGAGAAGTTGGTGAATACTAATGCTATGATAATAGAGGGTCTGAAAAAGACGGTGGACTCAGTCTTTGCTGAAGTTAAAGTGAAAATGGACCACCTTACGCCTAAGTTACGACTCTGGGAGCAGCGAATAGAGAACTGTGAAGCCCGTCTCTCAGACCTGGAGAGGCACTCGATACGGCGTTACATTGCTATTTTGATCCTTATGATTGCTTCAGATGATATGATAGGTTTTGTGCCACCAAAAAAGACCCAATGGGCCCTATCATACACCCGGCGCAACACGGCGCTAACAGCGCGACACGACTGTTTTGCTAGTTTTGCTAGTTTCAGTCTGACACAGTTTTCTTTTTCACGTCCTGCGCTGCGTTGTTTAAATAGCAAATGCATTTGCGCTTATCTGTTCACCCATGGGCTGCTGGTTTGAGAAACAGGTGTGTTCAGGCACATTGTGTACATAAAGATATGGTGAATCCGGCTTGTCCCGTAGATGGTCTGCTCGCACACTTTAACCTCGCGCACAAGCAGATCCGTTTCCATGCTAGAGAAGCGTTCAGTTTTACTGCTTGCTAATTCCTCCATGTAATAGCGAATCCACCATGGCACGAGCACAACTGGCCTTTAAAGGGAATGGGAGATGAGACTCTGATTGGTTTATTTCATGTTACACCCAAAACACACCCATTACTCATTATGAGAATAGAGACAACCCTTTTAGACCAGCACCGGGAGCGCCGACCATTTTTCCTGTCGTTAATGAAGCAAAAGTGGATTCAGACACGTGCACTTGTGCCGTGCGCTTAGATCGTTAAAATAGGGCCATATATGTTGTTGAAGACAATTATGGAGAAATATGAGTTTATAGACATCTGGAGGCTTAAAAGGCATCGGGAGGCTTTTTTTTTTTTTTAAAAGGCCAAGGCTGATAAAGGATATTGTGTTGACTGGGAACTCTGTAAGTTTGAAGCTTCAAAATATTTAAGGCATTTTGGCAATTAGCCATTTAGCTTTAGTTAGCCATTTTGTTAACCTTCATAAAGAACAGGAAAATACAATTATATTTGAAATTACTTCACTTCTTAAGAAGCAGAAAAACTCTAACTTATTTTGTAAATCTGCCATACAATGTAAGCCCATTTATTGGTCCAATGGAGGTTTTCCAATAACACGGGGAAGGTTTCTCTGCGCGTTACTGTCTTTCCTTTTACGCAACACAACAAGATTAAATGGAACACAATTCTCATATGTATTTACTCGTTTATTTCATCTGACTCCATAAATGAAAAGGTTTTAATGATATCTGTGCATCATTAAACGTGAACGAATATTTGATTATTCTTTTAACTCTGATTATAGTTTACCCTTTTAGATTAGGAAACTGTATCGCTTTGCAGTCATTCTCCTAAGGATGCACGACACAATCTTGCCAGTCTGATTATCAAAACAGAGGTAATTGCCTAAATATCTGAGATTTGCCGTATTCACACGTACAAAATAACAGACACTTACATAGCCCCCTTGCATGCCACCTTAGTAGAGGTCATGACCACCATAAAAGACGTTAGTCGATCAACTTACTTTTCTTAAAATGGCTTTAGTTTAGTCAAGCCCGTGGTATAACCACGTACACGTATCTAAAGGAGCATTTAAATGAGAACAGAGGTTATGGAACGCACCCGAATCCAGGTTGATCAAACAGCATTAGCTGATTCTGGACGGAAATAACTCGCCCCCCTCATTCAAGTACACTTGAATCTGATATCAGTATTAGTCGTCACTAATGTCTAGCACAGGCTTGTGGAAATATACGGATCCTATAATCTATAAGAGTAAAAACAATCTCAGAGTCAGTCAGAATAAAATCAAACGTTTACAATTTATTGACCAGGTAATGAAGCAATAATTCAAAATACAATTTGCAAGAATAAAATCATCAGTTAATCATAACATAACAACAATTCATGGATTCGAGGAATTTGTAAAGATTATTACCTGGCAACGAAAAACTACACACATGCGGTTGTGTGGGCAGTCAACCTACAGACTCCTCGAACTTTCTGCACCTTTTCCTTATATACCCAGATAATTCAATATTCTTATCAAATGGCCGTCTATCATTATAATTAGATTTTGGTTCCCTATTCAGGGATTCACACTGGGAGATCAGAATTTGTATTTGAATGGGTTCTTGTTTAACATACAGGAGGTACAGTCTGAATGGAGGATCTGGGGGAGGGAAACACCTTTAGAGGACACATCACTTTCTCATATTTTATAACTTCTTTTAGCTTTTCCTTATGGTTGGAAGAATGAGACCATTTTACCAGGCGCACTGAGACACTTTAAATGATATCAAACATGCATAGATACTTCTTGTACATACTTTACATTGCATAGGTTTTCAGTGTATTTCAGGCGAGGAGGAGGGGGGATGAAGGGGAGATAGTGTGTGTGGAGTGTGAACTGCACTGTGTGCTGAGCCTGTGCCTCGGAAATCCCTGTTACCTATGCAGGAGATAGTTCAAGTGTTAATGTCCAGGGGGGCCTTTTGTTCCATCAAGGGATCGGCCAGACATACTGGCAGCAGCCTTACAGTAACATCTATAAAGGGAAAGTGGAAGGAGCTTTTGTAAGGTCAAGGAAAATATGTTTGGAGGAAGGGGAACAGAATAGCTCCTTTTTAGATTAGAAAAGGCTTAGGCTAATTTAAATAATATACATCAATTAAAAATGTATGGGAAAATCACATCTGACCCCACCCTTACGAAAAAGAAGTTTATTCAAGTGTTCTATTAGTATACTTCTTTTAAACTAAAAATAAGAAAGTATACTTTTAGTCTACATTTTATATACTGCTCAAAAATATACTTTATGTACTTCTCAGTAATTTAGTACGTATATAGTAAAAGTGGGCCAAATAAGTCCCAAGCAGTATTGAAATAGTACACATATAAGTTTACTTCAAGTACACATTGATATTAGTACCTATACTTACTACATAAAGTATACTTAAAAATATACTTGAACATAAATTAAGAATAATTCATAAAATTAACTTGAAGTATACTTTTTTGTAAGGGCAAGGAGGTTTCAAATTACTGTTCCACTTTTTACAATAGTCCATATACACGTCACAATTTAAAGGAGAACTTGGTAACTTTTTTAACTTAATAAAACTGTCTAGAAATCATTTGGATGGTTAAACAACCTGTTCTGGTGATATTGGTGACTTTCCCCGCTCCCACCAGCGTTCCCTGGCGGAAAACCAACCTTGCAACTTGGGCACTACCGTCCCGGCAAGATAGAAATTGGAAGTCTCGTGAGAAGCGAGAACTAGAACGAGAACGAGCGCGAAACACAAATTGCTTTACGGCAATTCGACATAAACACACACGCATGTATGATGCATTACCAGATTACCCACCTCGGTAGACATAGCTCCACACGATACAGTTGGCTTGCTCCGATCAAAACAAACGCACATGAGCAGCGGTAGAGAGGGGGAGGAGGCTGCCGCACGTGAGTTTTTTACGAATGTGTTGTGAGATATACACCCCACAGCTGTAGGGGAGCTCGTGGGGAAAACATGCGACAACAAAAGGGAAAATCAGCGAAGAAGTGACTAGAGTTCGCTAGAGTTGCCGAGTTCTCCTTTAATAAAAAGTCCTCTCTTAATTTTTTCAATTCATTGAGAGATATTTTTAAAAAAATTAACTAAAGTGATGTGTGATCAACCCCTTAGCTTATTAATAGAAATTATTAGTTCAATTCACAATTTAAAAAATAATAAATCTCCTGAACCTGATGGCCTGACATCTGAATTTTATAAATTATTTGCTGAACCCCATTCCTTCTATTTTTTTGTGAAAGTTTATCTAATGCCAATATTCTGTCATCTGACTCAGGGGCTAATTACATTGATTCCTAAACCTAAAAAAGATCTGCTTTCTATTGATTATTGGCAACCAATTAGTCTTTTGAACAATGACTATAAAATAATTGCATACATTTTCGCTAAAAGAGTTAAATATATCCTGGAATGTATTATTGATGAAACCCAATCCGAGTTTATAAATAATAGACATACTGTATCTCAAATAACATAAGACTGGTATTAGATATACTATATTACTCGCATTTAATTAACACAGATTGTTTTATATTATTTTTAGATTTTCGCAAAGTTTTCGATACCATTGAACACAGGTTTATTTTCTCCTCTTTTAAAGCATTTGGATTTGGGGACTAATTTTGTGCTGCAATTCAAACCTTATACAGTAATGCAAACTGCTCAGTCAAACTTAAACACGTAACCTCCTCTAGATTTGGGTTAAAAAGAGGTGTCAGTATCTCCCCTTATCTTTTCCTGCTTGCTGCTCAAATAATATAATACAATGACTAATTTGTCAATTATTTCAATTGCTGGTCATGAATTCATTGTTAGTCAGTTAGCTGATGATACAACTCTTTTTCTGAATAACAGTAACCAAATACCAGTTGCAATTAATAGTATAAACAATATTTTATTTCCTTGTATGCGCTTCGTGAGGCACACTGGCACACACACACACGCAAGGTCTCTCGCTCGCTCCCTCTCTCTACACGTTCTTCCGGCCGGTAGATGTAGAATCCACAGCTAAATCAATGAGAAGCCCTATGATTACGACCATCATTTGTCATTGTCATTGTCACACAGTTCTGAAATTATCGTACATTAAAAGATTTTTTTCCATTATTGATCGTACATCGTACAGAGGTCAAAATTATCGTACAAATACGATAATTATCGTACATCTGGCAACACTGAGCCAGATTGACAAATGTCACATTTGCCTTTATATCTTGATAAAACAAACTTATAAAATTATAGATACGACTATTTTTTTTTTTATGGAAAATCGTTAATCATTAACACATATGAGAATGGTGGCGTTAACTTTTTAGATTTCACCACTATGAATCAAACTTTTAAGATATCTGATCCATCTGGAATGTCCTTCCCCATTATGTATTTTTAAATATTGGTGGCCTTAAATTTCTTATGTTGTGTAACTATAATATAGACAAAATTCCAGCATATGAATTTTATGATGAATCCACCATTCTCATATGAATTATTTCTTTCTCATTTTAAGATACCAGTTACTCAAAGATAGTTTTCTATTGTTATCGGTTCGATTCCTTGAGGTACTCATATGTTATTTAAAGCTGCACTTGAGCTGCATTTCTCAGAGTTGGCCTCATTTGATGTTTTTGAAACCTTTTGTTGTCATGATGGATTGTAGGGTGATAGAAGATCAGTTAAATACACAGGAACTAAACTAACCATTTAGGGACTTATAGGAAAGTAGCAATACTTTGGAATTTATGCAGAACTTAATAGGTAACCAGTGTAGAGGTGATATTTTGGAAAAGGGCTGTTTTTGTAACATATGAAATATGATTATTGAAAGACAAATTGCTGTCTAATATAACACCCAGGTATTTAACTGAAGAGGAAGAAGTCACAGTACATCCTTCTAAATGCTAATTGTATGAGTTTTTGGTCCAATTTATACCTCAGTCTTATATGAAATGAATAGAAGAAAATTACAGGTCATCCAATATTTTAGTGTTATTGGCACAGCAGTGGATACTAATTCCATGTTTTCTTATAATATTACCAAGTGGCAGCATATCTATCTATCTATCTATCTATCTATCTATCTATCTATCTATCTATCTATCTATCTATCTATCTATCTATCTATCTATCTATCTATCTATCTATCTATCTATCTATCTATCTATCTATCTCTCTCTATCTCTCTGTCTCTCTCTGTCTCTCTCTATCTATCTATCTATCTATCTGTCTATCTCTATACATACAAGGTGTATATATATAGAGAGAGATAGATAGAGATAGATAGATAGATAGAGATAGATAGATAGAGAGAGAGAGAGAGAGAGAGAGAGATAGATAGATAGATAGATAGATAGATAGATAGATAGATAGATAGATAGATAGATAGATAGATAGATAGATAGATAGATAGATAGATAGATAGAGAAAGAAGAGGGCCCAATACAGATCCTTGCAGCACTCCATAATTTAATAATGTTGTCTTAGATTTTTCCAGATTTAAAAACACAAAATGGTAACGGTCTGATAGATACGATCTAAACCACTTTAATGCCTGTCCCTGAATACCAGTGTAAATTTGTAGCTGATCTAAGACTAGTTTATATTTAACCAGACAGTTGATGGACCCCATTGACTTCTATAGTAGGAAAAAAAATACAATGGAAATCAATGGGGTCCATCAACTGTCTGGTTACTGACATTCTTCAGAATATCTTCTTTTGTGTTCAGCAGAAGTCAAGTCAAGTCAAGTCATTTTCATTTATATAGCGCTTTTAACAATGTAGATTGTCTCAAAGCAGCTTTACAGAGATAAATGTATAATTTAACGTAAGATTGTTTGGCTTTATAGCGGTTCTTTAATAAAGTTATTTTCCAGCTAAAGTTAGTTTTGATTGATTTGCTTCCGTCGCAACGATCATTTGTTTTTAAATTAGGGCCGCCAAGACGACACCATTCTCTCTACACAGACTTTAAACGCGATCCTGTGAGAAACGCTGATGGCGTTCAGATGCGCATTAAGAACGGGTTCTATAGTTATGTGCGTTTGAATATATGTGTGCAGGTTTGGAATTCCCTGCAAACCAAGCCTAAACAAATTACTGGTGTTTCCTTATAGTTTTGATTCAGAATTTTATTTTATCAATTCGGGGTAGATACGCAAATTGAGTTTTCCCGACGACGCGTTATCTGTAGAGTGGGAAAGGGATCCTCCATAGGGAGAGACTAGTTGGCACTTCAGCACTGCGTTGACACCGGGTCCAGGCGAAGGTCCTTCATCAGATCTGGAAACGGCCTGGATCCGGCAGGCTGCGGGAAAACCTTGTGATAAACAAAGACACTAAAATTAGCGTAGATGCCATTCTTCTCATGATGTGACAAGTACATCAGGATTTATGGGAAGTGTTCCCGGTTCCAGCTGACCTAATCTATGCAGCCTAATATTGAATTATAGAAGTCTATAATGTATTATGTGAACGCTATGTCAAAGAGATGTGTCTTTAATCTAGATTTGAACTGACAGAGTGTGTCTGCTTCCCGGACAATGGTAGGAAGGCTGTTCCAAAGTTTTGGTGCTAAATAGGAAAAGGATCTACCGCCAGCAGTCGATTTAGATATTCTAGGTATTATCAACTGGCCGGAATTTTGAGATCGCAATAGACGTGAAGGAGTATAATGCGTTAAGAGCTCGCTCAAGTACTGCGGAGCTAAACCATTTAGTGCTTTGTAAGTAATCAGCAATATTTTAAAATTGATGCGATGTTTAATAGGGAGCCAATGCAGTTTTGACAGAACTAGGCTAATATGGTCATACTTCCTGGTTCTGGTAAGAACTCGAGCTGCTGCGTTTTGAACCAGCTGTAGTTTGTTTATTAAGCGTGCAGGGCAACCACCCAGTAGAGCATTACAATAATCTAGCCTTGAGGTCATGAACGCATGGACTAATTGTTCCGCATTTGTCAATGAGAGCATATGACGTAATTTAGATATATTTTTAAGATGGAAAAATGCGGTTTTACAGATACTAGACACGTGACTTTGAAATGAAAGATTGGTATCAAAGAGCACACCCAGGTTCCTAACCGACGACGAAGACTTAACAGAGCAGCCATCAAGTGTTAGACAGCATTCTAGATTATTACGTGAGGACGTTTTTTGTCCAATAATTAGAATCTCTGTTTTTTCAGAATTTAGAAGTAGGAAATTACGAGTCATCCAATTTTTTATATCAGCTATGCATTCTGTTAATTTAGTGAATTGGTAAGTTTCGTTAGGTTTTGAAGAAATATAGAGCTGAGTATCGTCGGCATAACAGTGGAAGCTAATTCCATGTTTCCTAATTATATCTCCTAATGGTAGCATGTACAGAGTGAACAGCAGCGGTCCTAGTACTGAGCCCTGTGGTACGCCATACTGAACTTGTGATTGATAAGACATCTCTTCATTTACTGCTACAAACTGATAACGGTCAGATAAGTGATTTAAACCATGCTAGTGCAATTCCACTAATGCCAACATAGTTTTCTAATCTATTTAAAAGAATGTTGTGGTCAATGGTGTCAAACGCAGCACTAAGATCGAGTAACACTAATAGAGAGACACAACCACGATCGGATGATAAGAGCAAATCATTTGTGACTCTAACGAGAGCAGTCTCAGTACTATGGTACGGTCTAAATCCGGACTGAAAATCCTCGCAGATATCATTTCTTTCTAGAAAGGAACATAGTTGTGAAGATACTGCCTTCTCTAGTATCTTTGACAGAAAAGGTAGATTCGAGATCGGCCTGTAATTGACTAATTCTGAAGGATCAAGTTGCATTTTTTTAACAAGCGGTTTAATCAAAGCCAGCTTAAAGTTTTTTGGTACGTATCCTAGAGACAAAGATGAATTAATGATATTAAGAAGAGGATCTATGACCTCTGGAAGCATCTCTTTCATTAGCTTAGTCGGTATAGGGTCTAACATACATGTTGTAGATTTAGATGATTTAACGAGTTTAGTAAATTCTTCCTCTCCTATAGCAACGAATGAATCAAATTTTTCCTCAGGAAGACTACAATGCACTGCCTGATGGGATACTGTAGTAGACGGTTGCATAGTTATAATTTTATCCCTGATATTATCAATCTTATAAGTGAAGAAGTTCATAAAGTCATTACTGCTGTGCTGCTTGGAAACTTCTGTGTTTGAAGCTTTCTTTTTCGTTAGTTTAGCCACTGTTTCAAATAAATACCTAGGATTATGTTTATTTTCTTCTAATAGGTTTGAAAAATAAGCAGATCTAGCAGCTTTTAAAGCCTCTCTGTAAGCAATCGAGCTCTCCTTCCATGAAATGCGAAATACCTCTAATTTTGTTTTCTTCCAGTTGCGCTCCATTTTTCTGGCTGCTCTCTTAAGGGCCCGAGTGTGCTCGTTGTACCACGGCGTTGGATTATTTTCTTTAATCTTCTTTAAGCGCAAAGGAGCAACTGTGTCTAAAGTGCTGGAAAAGAGAGAGTTAAAAGTTTCTGTTGCAATATCAAGTTTTTCTAAGCTATCCGGGATGCTAAAATGATGAAACTGATCAGGAAGATTATTAATAAAGCAATCTTTAGTAGCAGAAGTGATAGGTCTAACATATTTGTAACACGGAGTCGGCTTTGCAGCCTTGGCTAAATGTAATTTACACGAGACTAGATAATGATCTGAGATGTCATCGCTCTGCTGCAGAATTTCAATGGCATCAACATCTATTCCATGTGATAATATTAGATCTAGAGTATGATTACGACGATGAGTAGGTCCTGACACGTGTTGTCTAACTCCAATTGAGTTTACAATGACTCATTTAAAGTAATGTAATCGCTTGGTTTTAGCCAGGTTTCTGTCAAACACAGCACATCTAGGTTATTATCTGAAATCATATCATTAACAATGAGTGCTTTTGAAGTAAGCGATCGAATATTCAGCAACCCAAGCTTTAGCATTTGCTCATCTGTATTATAGCTGTTTTTTATTTGTTGAACATCAATTAAATTTTTAACCTTAGATAGGTTTAAACATTTTTTGGATTTCCAAAATCGGGGAACAGACACAGTCTCTATATGATGATAGCTAGGTGAAAGAGGCTCTATGTGATGGGATTTATCTGACCTGGGTGACGCGAGGCCGCTAGCAGACGGTTGGTTTAGCCAGTCTGTCTGCTTCCTGACCTGGTGCCCAATTTGTCATGTTTGAGCTCTAAGACTATGAGCCATATTACTAGATAGAAGAGCAGCACCATCCCAGGAGGGATGAATACCATCTCTTTTCAACAGGTCAGGTCTGCCCCAAAAACTTTTCCAATTGTCTATGAATTCTATATTATTACACGGACACCACTCAGACAGCCAGCCATTGAGTGAGGACAATCTACGAACTATCTCATCACTCCTGCGAACAGGAAGGGGGCCAGAGCAAATTACAGTGCCTGACATCATACTTGCAAGTTCACACACCTCTTTAATATTAATTTTGGTGATCTCCGACTGGCGGAGTCGAACATCATTAGTGCCGACATGAATAATGATCTTAGAGAATTTACGATTAGCATTAGCCAGCACTTTTAAATTTGCTTTGATGTCAGGCGCTCTGGCTCCCGGCAAACATGTGACTATGTTCGCTGGTGTCTCTATTTTCACATTCTGTGTGATCGAATCACCAATAACTAGGGCACAATCAACAGAATTCTCAGTGGGTGTTTCACTGAGCGGGGCAAATCGATTTGTTGTAAGTAAACAATTTGTTGAAGTAAGAAATTCATACATGTTTAAAACAACTTGAGGGTGAGTAAATGATTACAGAATATTCAATGTTCATTTTTAGGTGAAATAATAAATACCAGCTTGAAAACTTGATGCAAATGAAAAAGGTGCACTGAAGATCTGATTAAGATTAAGAAGAGAAAATAATGTAACATTGTAGAAATATAACTAACATAATGAAGATAATTCCTCCTGCTGTTACAGGTTTTCTCCCATAAGTTTGAGCTGTATGCCGTAGTAAACTACAGTAAAACACTTCGAGGTGTTGGACGTTATAATGCAGACATCAGATGTGAAGATGGAATCTGGCGTCGATTTGATGACCGCTGTGTATCAGAGGTATTTATATATATTTATACTGTATGTATATGTGTAACGAGGTTAGTTGTTGTGGGAAGGAGGAGGCGGGAACCGGCGAACCTTTAAAGACTTTAAATTAATAATAAACAAACACAAAACGAGAGTAAAGGCGGCAGTCGTCCATGAGGGGCTGCCGCACACACACACACACACACACACATAAACAAAACACAACATAAGTCTAGGCCTGGTCCTCTCTCGTCCTTCACTGTCGGCGCTCCTCTTCTGTGCTTCTGAAGCTCCTCTGTGAGATACGAGACGGTGCCGTGCGCAGTGAAGCTCTTCAGTAATCACGTCATCGGCCTCACGCTGTTCTCTCACGGCCCTCGTCCTGCTCGCCACAACATGCACAAGCTTTACTGTGTCACTGAAGCGTTAGTGTATGTGGGATTTCATTAGTGTGTTTGTATAATTACTCACATCTCATGTTATTTTTTCCTCAAAGCGTTCCTTGAACGGTGTCTTCAGAAACGAGAGCTCCACACACAGGTATCAGTTTTATCTCTGATCACAGCAGTTTTGTTCATGATAGATATTAGTGTTTCTGTGAGTTCATATCTGAGCGGATGTTAAAGTGTGTGTTTCTCCACAGGAGTTCAGAAGCCTGTTTACTCCTGTACAGACGCAGAGATCAGTGTGAGTATCACAGTATTTCATGATTTCAGTGAGAGAAGGTCAGTGACAGCATGATGATCTGCAATGTTCTGTCAGTAACTCAATCATAGTTATACGCCGTCATGACTGCACAGACGAAGAGCTCACAGTTACTGTGTAAACGTGGGAAACAGTGAAGGACAGCCGTTAACAAGCACTAGAAGTGGCACAGTCAGCATCTGGAGTTGTGCAAATGACATTCATTTTTCTAGAGATTGACTAGTAGTGTCAGACAGTTCAGTGTCTGTCCTCTTACAGTTACAGTACGACACACACAGAGTTCTCAGAGTTATAGTTCAGTATTGATGGCTTGGTAAAGATGTGCACTTGACATTAGCTGAGATTCACACACTGGCCCTGATTATGAGCAGAATTAACCGGAGTTTGTGCTTTATGTCTTACAGCAGCTGGAGACACTGGAGAAGATCACAGGTAATGAATATGATTCTGTCAAACATGTACATTATTCTGTTGGATTCTGTGGTTTGTGTCATTAGAACCGAACTGAATCTGTTATGATAAGATTATATTTAAATAAGGCATATACAAGCAGCAGTTACGGGGCACAGTGATGTTCAGAGTAGTATATTTGTGACCTGTGATGGCAATTATTTTAATGCTGGATCAATAGGTGGCGCTGTCACCAAACCGATATGGTATAATAAGAGCATTGAGGTAAACAAAAGGAGATTTTTGTTTCAGAAGTACAAACAGAAGCACAGTTTGACCGTGAAAGCAGTTTGGATTGATATAGACTCCCCAAAACTGGCACTAGGGACGTTCAGTCTCTCCCCAATCAGTTTAATCAGCCAAACTTTACCAACCTCTGAACTGAATGACTCTATGGGCGTTCACAGATTCCCAGTCAGGAAAAGAACAAGCAAAGGAAACTGGTCCTCAGACAAACAGAAATTGCTGAAAACAGTATGAAATGACTTTACAGATGTTATTTTCACAAGTTTTGATAATCAAAGGTTTTTTTATTTCTTATCAGCCCCAGAAGTTGTGGTCTTCATTTGGCCGAACAGAAGAAGAGCTCCAGTTTGAGGAAGAAATCAGGTTAGATCTTCTCACATGATCATCCAGTAGAATGGGAGGTCTGAAATACTAGTATGGATGGTTTGGGAGGTTGTAGAAATGTTTTATGAACAGCCAGACCTGTGGCTGAACTATCTCTTGTTCATTAGACATGTTGGTTAGTTGGAGACACTTAATATTCACAGTATTATTGATCAGACTGTCCTAACGCTGTTGGATGAGAGCTGAGCTGGGCTGATGATGACATCACTGCTTTCTCCAGAGCTGCTTTATAGATAAATTAACTAATTTAATAATTGATGAACTTTACAACGGAACTGAATCAATATTGCACTGACTTCAGCTGAACACACACAATATTTTCTTTTCGACTTTTCAGTTTTTTTTTCTTTTCTTTTTTTAAGCGATACAATAAAACTTATGCGACAATGCATTTTTTTATGAATGACGTCAGTACGTATGCTATTTTATCGATAAAAGGCCAATGGGGTGCAAACAGCTGGAGACAGCAAATTTCACTATCTTTTTTTTAACGCATATTTACTTTGTCAATAACAAAGCAGTGCAAAAAGTGGACATTTGGCTGCTGTAAAGCTGCTTTTCCTCCGTCTGGCCGGACGGTAAGGAACGGTTCCAGTTGTTTCCACTTGAGCCTGGTACTTCACGCCGTGGTTACAAACCGTTCTCAACCCGAAATTATCTGAACATTTCTATCTATTATGCTGGTAGAATCCGTGAAGTGACATTGCCACTCAGGATTGGTCACTTGCCTGGCTACCAGTTTCTCTTTAACTAGCTAATCGCGCTATTTGAGCGCCGTAAACACAAATTAATAATAATATTAAAAGGAAATATCTAGGGGTGTAACGATTCATCAACTACATCGATGTATCGATTTATATTCCTACGATCCAACTGGATCGATCTGTGCTCGGCAAGTTGGCCTTCCGGACGACATATATCGATCTAATATCGTTTTAAAAGGTAATGAATCGATTGTATCGATACTAGGAAATAGCGCATTGGATTTAAGCACGTTAGACTTTATATGGATGTTTTTTCTTTGCACTTTTAATGATAAAGGCGTTAAACGTTACTCGATTCAGTCTGCCTATCTGTGTCGTCGTCGCCATGCGTGACGCGCCAGCAGCAGCGTGAAGACAACAAGTAGCGCAAAGTCTCTCACCTCAGAAAAACGGACTGTCCTGTCCTCTCAGCCGCTATACTGCAGTAGCGCGCACTCTTCAATTGCACGCGCAAATGCGCCGGAGCGCGCTGTATCACTTCACTAAAGCGCAAAAGAAATACGAGCATGCAACGTCGTAAATTAGTAAGTTAAGAAATAAAAGTAAAATACGTTATTGGTACGTCATGTGTGTTGCTATTTATCAGGAGCAGTTTCCATGTTTCTTTACCAGTTCTTCTAAGTATTGTGTATCACCATGGTAGCCTAATTGTTGTTTGTTTCCATAACAAAATGCCACTTACTGGTTTTGTATATTTTTATATGACTGTGGTGGCTCATACCAAGATTGTATTAACAAAAACTAGTTTGGGACTGCTATTTAATAGCTTAACCTCGCAGTGCCTACTGTCTATCAGTATTTGTCATATTCTTAAAAAAAAATTGTTAAGTAAAGGGGGACAGAACTGGTGTGTCAACAATTTTTGTGTAAACAAATGTATTATAATAGGCCTATATAATTCCTAAAAAGGTGGGTCGCGGCTTGATGACCATGCGGAAATGTGGGTCCCATGGCCAAACTATTCAAAACATCATTCTATGTTGTGATAATCGTAATTAATAATCACAATTACAATTTCAAGGGAATAATCAACAATTATCATTTTTGTCATAATCGTTCAGTCCTACTTATTAAAATAAAATGTGAATGCATTTTAAATTAATTGTTGTTTACTTGTTTGTTTATCTATAATTAATTGATACCTGATTCCCTTACAAGAATTTTTGGCTCAAAAGTTACTGAATCGATTTCAAGTCACTGAATCGTTTCGGATCGGATCGTTCTAAATGAACCAATATCGTCCTTGAATCGTATCGACAACCATGAATCGCGAATCGAATCGAATCGTTGTTAAAACGAATCGTTACACCCCTAGAAATATCTGATCATCTTCCATTACACAGTCTCTATTCTACATCTCATATCAAGCGTGCCGCACAAGTCCTGAAAAGTGAAGCCAAAGCATCTCGGTCGCCCTCCCAGTGGCTGGTCCCAGTATAGCTCATAAACCCCGCCTCCCCATGAAGTCTAATGGGACGTGAGACAAGCTAAACTATCAAATTATTTTTTCCAAAGATGTTTTCTGTCATTTTAGGTAGTTTTTATCACGCTGATGTTGGTTTAAGTGTTCATTTTTTAAATAAGTTTGGTCTTAGTTAGTAATTTGGTGCTATAAAATGGGGAATGTGACGTCATGATTGACAGCTGTGATTGACAGCTTCTCTAAACGAACTATCACTGAGGCACCAACAGACTTTTTTGGGGATTATCGGGAGGAGATAGGAGCTTCAACTTTAATTTCTTCATATCCATAACTTTATTTCACACTGACACAATGAGTTGTTCTGTAGTAAACTGTATTAACCGTTTCTGAGTGAGTGAGGGAGGGACCTTGATATTGCGGGTCCTTCATGTTCCCTACTGCGCAGAATCAGGTCCCAAATCTTCAGAAGATGTCAGCGCCATATTGAGACATTGGGAGCTTCACTTTTTTTACAATGTAAGAGAGTGAAGGTGCGTCGTCCATCTTTTTTTTTTTCAGTCTATAGTCTACGACAGGGGTCGGCAAGTAACGTTGGCCGCGGGCCAATATTTTTTTTAGCCAGTAGATGGCAGGCCAGCTACACGGAGTAGGCCTATGGATACAGATTAAATACTCTTAATGAACTCTGTCTCACCTCCCATTTCAATGTTGTGAAAAATAAATTTGTACCTTACAATATTTTGGCCAATCATGCCTCATTCACTTACAGTCCAACTTTTGAACTTTATTCCTTTTTTAAAATTATTATTTCACACCCTTATTAAAATGGCTGTAATCTGTTACCACAATAGTACTTGATCTGTATAAAATGATTTCATTGGTCGGTCCCCAACCTTTTTTGCGCCACGGACCGGTTTAATATCAGACAATATTTTCACGGACCGGCCTTTAAGGTGTGGTGGATAAATACAACAAAATAAACTGATACGACCGGCATAAAAACTGGGGATTTTTTTTAAATATAATAATAAACGTGAATCCAATGTGTAGGCCTACTCGCAACTTTATTAGCAGCGTCCTCGTAACATCGCGCCTAAAGACAACTGAGAAAGCCTGAACACAAACAAAACGCCCCCCAAAAGAAAAAAATCTCCATGTTTTCAGTGCTGATGCGTTCATGTAACATGTAAGGCTGGCGCTGCCAATAAAGCACCTAAAAGCTGTTACAACGAACCGGCAAAATGAATGATTATGAGTATGTTAAATATAGCAGGAGACATTTTTATTGTTTAATAATAAACAAGTATTTTTATGTCAGTGTCGGCTGCAAAGATGAAGTTGATGATACTGACTCGCGATCTTCGCAGTAGTGAACACGCCAGAGAGAAATGCACATTTCATACAGATTACATAAGCAGAGAACAGTCTATTTTCTTTCATTTTAAATTGTTCAGTTTAAAAGAAGACATTTCAAGCTGTCTATATATGTCTCAGGTCTGTGAGGCAAGTAGGCTACCTTATACGCTGAGTTTCGGTTAATTTATGAGACCAGCTCCAGTTCACGCGCCGGCGCCTCCGTGTCCTGATTATCTATTTTCTAATACATTTACTTCTTATTTATTACATCCAGGCAATTGGTTGATGAAACATTGATTAAAATTAAGATACAATTAATATAAAACGAAATTAAATTTAAAGACAGGCTTTGTGTTTTCTGTTTCTGTGAAAGTTTTAAAGCAGTGTTTTAGTGCCGCTTTCAGAGCGCTCACGTCCGTAACGGAGAACTGTCCCGTCCGTAACATTCTTTTTTTTTTTTCTAAAATACATTTCTAAATAAATGCGACTTATAGTCCAGTGTGACTTAGACTATATATGTTTTTTCTTCTTCATGGTGCATTTTTTGATGCGACTTACAGTCCGGAAAATACGGTAAGTTATTTATTCTTTCTGTGCGGCCCGGTACCAAATGTCGGTACCGGTCCGCGGCCCGGCGGTTGGGGACCCATGTGTTAAATTAAAATTCAAAATTAATATTTGTCTAAACCCATTATTAATTTTTTCTATTTTTGATCTGAGCGCACAATCAGAAAATCGTAAAACGAGTCGTTATTCATTTTTTCATTTTAGTTTAGGAAATAAATAATGGAAAAACAAGTCATTTTTCATTTTTTTTATTTTTGGTTTTAATTTGAAAAAACAATTGACAAATGATAAATGGGGCCTATTTGTAAACTGTTATTGTAAAATAAAAATAGGCTGATAAAAAAAAAAAAAAAGGACTTCCAAAATAATCCGGCGGGCCAGAAAATATTGCTGGCGGGCCAGTTTTGGCCCGCGGGCCACCTATTGCCGACCCCTGACTTAGGGCGTCTTGCAAATTTAACGGCGGGAAAAATGGTCGGTGCTCCCGGCGCACGGTCTAAAAGGATTGTCCCTATTCTCATAATGAGTAATGGGTGTGTTTTGGGATTTACGTGCGTTAAACCAATCAGAGTCTTGTCTCCCATTCCCTTTAAATGCCAGTTGCGCTCGCGCCATGGCGGATTCGCTATTTACATGACGGAGTTTGATAGTGGAAAGACTGAACGCGTCTCCAGAGTCTCCAATTGTAGCCCTAAGCCTACATTTTAAAACCTTTGTTTGAATATGGCAACATGATACCTCATTCTACAATATTTCTATGATTAAATCACTGACAGAGACCCTTCTCCCATCAGCCAATCACTGTGGTCATAGCTAGTAAGCGTGATGACTTCATCCATAGCAATGAGGTCAAACTCCGCCCTTTCTCTCAGCTTAAGACTTCTCTCTGTTCCTTAGTGAAAGTTGATCTCAGGATAGGTTTGTGAATAGGTTTTCAGAGAAAACTCTTAACTAAGAACCATTCAGGAGAGCTCTTGGTAAGATAAAATGTTTTGTGAATACAGCCCAGGATTTACAGCATTTATTAATCTTGATCAATGTTCATTACAATATTTTTCTTTATAAAAACATTATCATTAGTTAAGGCATTAACAATGAATGATTTTTTTTTTTTATATATATTGAACAAGATTTATAAATGTATCATACCTACTGCATTAAATTGTGTTTAGATTTCTTATGATTATAATAAAATACAGATTAGATAAGGAGCTGGACTGAACTTGGATGGATGGAAAATACATTTCACTGATTCAATACATTGATATAAATGAAATAATTTTAATTATATATATATATATATATATATATATATATATATACACTCACCTAAAGGATTATTAGGAACACCATACTAATACTGTGTTTGACCCTACGTGGCATTGATTCAACAAGGTGCTGAAAGCATTCTTTAGAAATGTTGGCCCATATTGATAGGATAGCATCTTGCAGCTGATGGAGATTTGTGGGATGCACATCCAGGGCACGAAGCTCCCGTTCCACCACATCCCAAAGATGCTCTATTGGGTTGAGATCTGGTGACTGTGGGGGCCATTTTAGTACAGTGAACTCATTGTCATGTTCAAGAAACCAATTTGAAATGATTCGAGCTTTGTGGCATGGTGCATTATCCTGCTGGAAGTAGCCATCAGAGGATGGGTACATGGTGGTCATAAAGGGATGGACATGGTCAGAAACAATGCTCAGGTAGGCCGTGGCATTTAAACGATGCCCAATTGGCACTAAGGGGCCTAAAGTGTGCCAAGAAAACATCCCCCACACCATTACACCACCACCACCAGCCTGCACAGTGGTAACAAGGCATGATGGATCCATGTTCTCATTCTGTTTAAGCCAAATTCTGACTCTACCATCTGAATGTCTCAACAGAAATCGAGACTCATCAGACCAGGCAACATTTTTCCAGTCTTCAACTGTCCAATTTTGGTGAGCTCGTGCAAATTGTAGCCTCTTTTTCCTATTTGTAGTGGAGATGAGTGGTACCCGATGGGGTCTTCTGCTGTTGTAGCCCATCCGCCTCAAGGTTGTGCGTGTTGTGGCTTCACAAATGTTTTGCTGCATACCTCGGTTGTAACGAGTGGTTATTTCAGTCAAAGTTGCTCTTCTATCAGCTTGAATCAGTCGGCCCATTCTCCTCTGACCTCTAGCATCAACAAGGCATTTTCACCCACAGGACTGCCACATACTGGATGTTTTTCCCTTTTCACACCATTCTTTGTAAACCCTAGAAATGGTTGTGTGTGAAAATCCCAGTAACTGAGCAGATTGTGAAATACTCAGACCGGCCCGTCTGGCACCAACAACCATGCCACGCTCAAAATTGCTTAAATCACCTTTCTTTCCCATTCTGACATTCAGTTTGGAGTTCAGGAGATTGTCTTGACCAGGACCACACCCCTAAATGCATTGAAGCAACTGCCATGTGATTGGTTGATTAGATAATTGCATTAATGAGAAATTGAACAGGTGTTCCTAATAATCCTTTAGGTGAGTGTATATATATATATATATATATATATATATATATATATATATATATATATATATATATATATATATACATATACACATACATACAGTATATACTGTACAAGTATTTGAAAAAACTGTGTGACTGATGTCTTGATATTTTCTCATTTTCTCAAAGACTCAAGCTTACCAGAAGAGGGAGCTCGCAGGAGTAATTCCAATGAAAGATTTCGCCCCGACTTTTAGCTTCATTGGACTCACTTGGTTGAAAGAGCTGAACACTTCATATGATGGGAAGAAGCATGACTTTAGTAGGCTGGTGGACATGTGGGTCAGCTGTCAAACAGAGAAGATTCCCATCATCAGGCCCATTAAGACACTGATCCTGCGGTGTACTTCCAGCTTCACCACCAGCATCTGTCCAAAACATTGTTAGCCAGCTGTGTTCACATGGCAGTGCCTGTGGTTTCTTGTTAGTATGACATGTGGACAGAGATCATGCACTTGAAAACATACATGGTAAAAACATACACTCATTTACTATATATTGATCTTATTTCATTTGTATATGATTTATCATAATTGTAATCAATTAAAAAAAAAAAAAATTATCATCAATTTAATTTGAATATCATCAATTTAAAATATCGTTTAAATTGAGCTTTTATAGAATTTAAACATGTATTTCATGAAAGAAATTATTTTATGTGAAATATTTTATGTGTCTCTTTTTGTCATCAGCACAATTCTGATATTCATATTTATTAAAAATACAACAAAAACCTGTAATATTGTTAAATATTATTATAATGTAAATCATCTGTTTTCTATGTGAATATACAGTAAAGTGTAATTTATTCCAGTGATCAAAGCTGAATGTTCAGCATCATTACTCCAGTCTTCAGTGTCACATGATCCTTCACAAATCACTCTAATATGAGGATCTGATGCTCAAGAAACATTTAGAATTATTATCAGTGTTGAAAACAGTTGTTTACAATTTTTATTTCAGGATTCTTTGATGAATAGAAAGTTGAAAAGAACAGCAAATGCAGCATGCATTGATCACAGGAATAAATTACACTTCACTATATATTAAAAACAGCAAATTTTTGTTGTTGTATTTTCAATCAAATGAATGCAGCCTTGGTGAGCAGAAGAGACTTCTTTTAAAAATATTAAAAATCTTACCGATCTAAAACATTTGACTGGTAGTGTATATACCGGTACTCTGTTTTACCTGAGATGTTATTCTGCTTTGTGTTCAACGCTGATTTGTGTCATTCAGAATACAAAATGAAATGTATAAAGTCTGACTAACAATATTTTCATTTGCATTTGTGTATGAATAGATCAGTAGATCTGCAATTTGAATCATTTATTTTAATAATAATAATAAAAGAGTAAGCCATTTATATTAAGATTGATTATTTTGAGTTGATTTGGATGTTAACCAGTGTCTGCCCCTTAGTCTCAGTTCTCTGTCTAGTATCACACTTGTTCTGTCACAGCAGTGAATCTTGTGTTAGCTTGTGTGTGCAGGTTTGTCTATAACTGTGAAGAACAAAATATTTCATAAATGCTGTCACTAAAACCATGAAACCTGTAGTGCAGACTTCAGTCAAACCTCACTAGTTCAGAAGGTCATAAATCAACCAAGTGAATGGCACTAATTAAAATATATGCATTTTAATGCGTTGTATTTTTAGGGCTTGCATTTTTATGGGCTGAAATTCAACATGGTTTTATATTTAACTGTTAATATTATAATTCCAAACATTCACACATTTTCATTATTAAAAATTCAATAATCCATATTCACTTTTCAGCTTTCACTTCAAAAATATTCATTCTGTCTAAAAATACAACCTATAATATTCGACAGACAAATTGGCTTCCACAAATTCAGTGGTTGAAATTCGACAGAAAATTCAACATTGCACATCCAAGATTGCTCATCTTTTTCTGCTGTTAGTCTTTATCTGCTGTTAGTCTCCTCTCCAGCAGTGGTTTGAGTGTGTTGATGAAGACCAGAGCAACAGTTGGAGAGAGTCAGTCTTTCATTCACAAACACAGATTTACAGGAATGGAGCAAGCGGTCAGTGTGTGATGAACATCAGGGCCAGTGTTTATATGGAAAAGCTGATAAAGACACAAAAGCTAAGTTTGTTTAAGTCAATATCTTCACAATGTCCTGCAACAGAAGGAGACAAACAAGGTAAATTTGTATTTTGAGTATCGCAGATGTTTAGCTGGATGGTAACTCGGTTCTCTGTGTTGCAGATATGGCAGGAGAACAGGGATCTGACGAATCGAAGCACTGAGGAGTGTTGCTAAAACTGGTCCTCTGAGTGGGGATTACTAGTTTGCCCAGACTTGTTGAGATCAGAACAGAACTTTGATCCATATAGAAGAGGGTAGTCAGAAGCGTGCAGGCTAACAGCTTTCCATCAGGTTTTTTTAACAGTTTTAAACTTAGACAATTTTAAGTTTTGGTGTTCGTTTTAGGCTAAACACACACACACGCACACAGAGAGAGGTGGCCCACCAGGTGTGGGATTTAACATGCCAATCACTATTGATGACTAGCTCACAAGACAATGATACAAAATATTTTTTTTTCTGAAAAGTAGGGCTGCACGATTTGGGGAAAAAAAACCTTTAGTCATTTTCTCTGTTCTTTTTGTTCTTTGATTAACTTTACTGACAGAAAGCTTTATTGGCTGCTGTCTCTTTAAGACCTGCTGATGGAGACGCCGGTCTCACACGCGCCTCATTCTCTCACAACTCTTCACGTTCATCATAAGACAGCTCTTATGTTATGAAGATAATCGACAAAACTGACATTTTGGCATAATTGTGTGTGTTATTGTAAGTTCAAGCACGAAAGATAACTGTATTCTGGCGTGCTGTATGTGCGCACGATATTGGCGTGCGCGCGCGTCTTTTGTCACACTTTTGTCTTGTTGCACATGAATTGTTTAAAAGCATTTGCATGAATAAGAGATCATATAATGTAATATACACTTTTTTTTTTTAATCTGATTGGATAATTATCAAGATCGAGGCCAAGCCTTGTGTATACTATTTTTATGTAGCAGGCAGCGTACATGGCGCAAAAAAAACAACAACCTCCGATCACGGAGGGCCCCTCTCTGCGAAAGAGAGAGAGTTGCGACAACTCCATTGACTACAATGGAATGCTTTTTTTACAGCAATGGCGGCTCGTAGAGCCTTTCAATAGTTCCCGGAAGTAACAGCAGCGCGGTAGAACAGACCGTTTGTGATGCAGTTTTAAAAGATAAGACGTTTAAATAATAAGATTGTATATTATCAGATTATCTGAATCAAATAAACTTGTGTTTTAAAGCATGCTAGTTGATTCCGAAGCACTTCCTGGAACTATCTGAGGTCTACGCGAATCACGTGACAACTAAAGGCGGGCATACACTGTGCGATTTTCGTCCGATTTTGAGCCGAATTCTGACTCGTGCGACTCTTTTTCGGGTCGGGCCGATTTTCAGCTTTGTCGTGCGTCGTTTGTCGTGCAGTGTACAGGGGGAAACGAGAGGCGATTAACCTCTCCCGACCGGCAATCGGATGGTCGGATGAATTTCTGGCATGTTAGAAATTTTGGTCGCTCCTCGTGACTATATCGTACAGTTGAAGCAGAGCTACGAACCGATTGCCCTATACGCAGTGTTTCCCTTTCAAGGGAACTCCCGTTGCGTCGAGAATGACGCTATGGGGAACGCTTTGCGTGATGACGTCTTGAAGCACATGTAAAATCAGTCCAATGGTGTGGCGGAACGTCAGAGGCGGGTGACGTCACCTACCAGGAAACTATAAAAGCCGGCCCGAAACAGAAAACGAAAGCTTTCTGAGTCTTCAGTCGCGCTCTGTGTTGAATCTGTCCGTTTATTTGGAGCTGTTGACAGACTTTCAATTGAGTGGCCAGAGGATAGGCAGGACGTTCGTTCGAAAAGCAAGCTCGACGAACGCTTCCTGCCATCTCGTGCACAGCCTCAGCGCAGGAGCCTTCCGTTTTTCCCCGATCTCCACACCGAGGTGTCGAGATCGTGGGGGAAACCCATGTCATATAGAGTGTACACACCACAGACATCACACTACTCCTCCATTTATAAATATAAAGAGTATGGTTATGGGGAGATGCCGAAGGTGGAGGAGACGCTTGCGAGCTATCTCTCTCCAGCAACGGCATCTTCCTTGAAGGCTCCTTCACTTCCCTCTAAGCCAGTTAAATTTACATCATCACTGGTTCATAAATCGTATGCAGCCGCTGGTCAAGCTGCAGCGTGTCTGCATACGATGTCCCTTATGCAGGCTTATCAGGCTGAATTATTGGGTGATTTAGAGGAGGGCGGGGGAATTGGTCCTGCCACGGTGGCTGAACTACGCAGAGCCACAGATCTGTCTCTCAGGGCCACCAAGGAGACCGCTAAATCTATCGGGCGGTCTATGGCAGCCCTGGTGGCCACTGAGAGGCATCTGTGGCTCAATCTGAGCGATATAAAGGATAAAGAAAAACACGTTCTCTTAGATGCTCCGGTCTCCACCGTTGGTTTGTTTGGTGATGCAGTTAACAGTGCGGTAGCTAAATCTCAAGAAGCTTCTAAACAGGCAGCTGCACTTCAAAAGCTTCTCCCCCGCCGCTCTTTCTTTGAGGCTGCTGAGCGGGAGCAGCCTCATTCCTCTAAAAAGAGCGCTGAGCACCGTGCCACTCAGAAGCAGAGCGTTTCCTCCCGTGCTCCCCCACAAAAACCTCGGGGACACGGAGGGCGCGCTCAAACCCAGCAGTCTTCGAGGGGTAAGACGGATCTGCGGACCGTCATTACTGCCAGGAAGGCTGCTGGGAAAAAGTCCTGACGTCCGAGGGCTCAGGACAAATGAGGGTAGTCCCCCCCGAAGCAGAGCGGTTAACACCTCTTTTTACGGTGCCCGTCTCTCTTCGGTACCCTCAGGGGACCGTTCTGCCAACCCTGCCGCCTCAGGTGTTACAGGGCGCAGCGGTCTCCGGCGAGCACATATCTCAAGGACCACCCGGAAACGTAGTGGCCTCGGGATGCCCGCCCCCTCCGAGGAGGGTGTTAGAGCAGTCTGTTCGGTCGTTCCCTGCCGGTGCGCCGTTACAGGGCGACGAATTGACTACTCAACAACAACGAAATCCAGAAACCAGTCTCGAGAGGCTGGTACCTCTAGTAGAATCTTTGACAGCGTGGAAGCTACTGTCGAATGTTTCTCGTTGGGTCCTGCAGACCGTGGAAAAAGGGTATCAGATACAATTCAAAAAACGCCCACCTCGGTTTATGGGGGTCCTGCCCACAGTGGTGGGCCCCGAGCAGGTTCTGGTTATGGAACAGGAAGTAAACACTCTGTTAGAGAAAGGGGCCATAGAATATGTACCTCCCTCCAACAGGGAAACCGGGTTTTACAGCCGGTATTTCATAGTTCCGAAAAAGGACGGGGGATTGCGTCCCATTTTAGATCTTCGAGTTCTGAACGAGTCAGTCATGCAGCTCAAGTTCAAAATGTTAACATTGAGACAGATCGTGCCACAGATCAGGTCCGAGGACTGGTTTGTCACGATAGACCTCAAGGACGCATATTTCCATATTTCCATCCGTCCGTGTCATTGGAAGTTCCTGAGGTTTGCTTTCGGGGGCAAAGCATACCAATATCGTGTTCTTCCATTCGGCCTAGCTTTATCACCCCGCACTTTCACCAAATGCATGGATGCAGCCCTGGCGCCGCTGCGCCTCCAGGGTATTCGCATCATGAACTACATCGACGATTGGTTGATTTTAGCTCAGTCGCATCAGTTGGCGGTTCAACATCGAGATGTTGTTCTCGCCCACATGAAAGAGTTGGGGTTACGGCTGAACGCCAAGAAGAGTGTGCTTTCTCCACTCCAGAGGACCACTTTCTTAGGCGTAGTTTGGGATTCAGTGTCGATGCAGGCGCGCCTGTCACCGCCACGTATAGAGTCCATCCTTGCAGCTGTGAAAAGTGTAAAGCTAGGCCAGCTACTCACTGTCAAACAGTTCCAGAGACTGTTGGGTCTCATGGCAGCAGCTTCCAACGTGATACCTTTTGGACTGCTACACATGAGGCCCCTGCAGTGGTGGCTCAGGACCAGGGGGTTTTCCCCGAGGGGCAACCCATTTCGCACAATCAGGGTCACGCGGCGATGCTTACGTGCCCTGGTTATGTGGAAGAAACCTTGGTTCCTGTCCCAGGGCCCAGTGTTGGGAGCTCCTTGTCGTCGCAAACTGCTAACGACGGATGCTTCCCTCACGGGTTGGGGAGCGATCCTGGAGGGTCGCTCAGCTCAAGGTCTGTGGGAAGACCATCATCGTTCCTGGCATATCAATCGCCTAGAGATGTTAGCTGTCTTCCGGGCTCTGAGGAGCTTTATCACAGATCTCAGGGGACACCATGTGCTAGTACATACGGACAACACGTCGGTAGTCGCCTATATCAACCACCAAGGGGGTTTGCGCTCGCGCCCGTTATCCAACTTGGCACGCCATATCCTCTTGTGGTCCCAGGGGAAGTTACTGTCACTCAGGGCAGCTTACATCCCCGGGGTCCAGAATATAGGAGCAGACACTCTGTCGAGGCAGGGGCCGAGGCCCGGGGAATGGAGGCTCCACCCCGAGGTGGTGGAGCTTATATGGAGGGAGTTCGGCCAAGCACAAGTGGATCTGTTTGCGTCTCGAGAGACGTCTCACTGTCCACTTTGGTTCTCCCTCACGCATCCAGCTCCTCTTGGACTGGATGCTATGGTTCAGACGTGGCCGAGGCTACGTCTGTACGCCTTTCCCCCAGTTGCTCTGCTCCCGGGAGTTCTGGAGAGAGTTCGCAGGGACCGGGTTTGCCTGCTTCTTATAGCCCCGCGTTGGCCGGGCAGAGTATGGTTTCCCGATCTGGTCTCCCTCCTCGACGGGCATCCTCTGGAGTTACCCGTCAGGAGAGACCTTCTGTCCCAGGCAGGGGGCTCAATATTTCACCCCCGCCCAGAACTGTGGAACCTGTGGGCTTGGCCTCTGAGGGGGCCCAGCTCATAGAGTCAGGTCTCTCAACTGAGGTTGTTGAGACCATTCTACAGTCCAGAGCTCCCTCCACGAGGAAACTTTATGCCCTGAAGTGGAGGGTCTTCACTTCTTGGTGTAGTGACCGTCGGTTGGACCCAGTTAACTGCCCAATTGGTACAGTGCTGGAGTTCCTGCAGGACCGGTTCACAGCAGGTCTAACCCCGTCCACTTTAAAGGTTTATGTGGCGGCCATAGGTGCTTACCACATTCCTTTGGGTGGAATGTCTGTGGGGAAAGACCCTTTGATATCTCGTTTCCTTCGTGGCACTTGGAGGCTGAGGCCTGCAGTTCGCTCTAGGGTGCCACCATGGGACTTGTCCATTGCTCTACAAGGCCTGTCCCTGGCCCCCTTTGAGCCCATTGAGGAGGTTCCTGAGAAGTTTCTAACTCTGAAAGCTCTTTTCCTTCTGGCTATTTCTTCTCTTAAGAGAATAGGGGATCTGCAAGCATTGTCGGTTGCTCCGTCATGCTTAGAGTTTGCTCCGGGTATGGTTAAAGCTTTTCTACATCCGAGACCGGGTTATATCCCCAAGGTCCCCGCTAATGTGGTCAGACCTATTGTTCTGCAGGCCTTTTGTCCTCCTCCCTTTCAAAATGCTGACCAGGAGGCTAATAATTTGCTTTGCCCTGTGCGGGCGTTAGACGCTTATGTCCACAGAGCTGCCCTGTGGCGTAAAAGTGATCAATTATTTGTGTGCTTTGGGTCCCCTAACAAAGGAGGTCCAGTGTCTAAGCAGAGGATGAGCAAGTGGGTGGTCGAGGCTATCTCACTTGCTTATGAGGCGGCTGGGCAGCCTTCTCCTTTGGCTGTCCGGTCGCACTCGACGAGGAGTATGGCGGCCTCTAAGGCCCTTATTTCAGGAGTTTCATTACAGGACGTCTGTGATGCGGCAGGCTGGTCCTCACCGCACACTTTCGTCAGGTTTTACTCTCTGGATCTAGACTCTGCTCCAGGGTCTCATGTTCTGTCTTCCTAGTGCTGCTCACCAGATTACACACAGGACAGACATTCGTAGCTATGGAGGCGTTGGTATAGGCGTTCCCCATAGCGTCATTCTCGACGCAACGGGAGTTCCCTTGAAAGGGAACGCCTCGGTTACAACTGTAACCTCGGTTCCCTGAAGAGGGAACGAGCGTTGCGTCGCCTTGCCATATCTCCTTCATGCCTGTCAGCTCGACTTCAGACTTTTACGAAGCTGTTTCGGGCCGGCTTTTATAGTTTCCTGGTAGGTGACGTCACCCGCCTCTGACGTTCCGCCACACCATTGGACTGATTTTACATGTGCTTCAAGACGTCATCACGCAAAGCGTTCCCCATAGCGTCATTCTCGACGCAACGCTCGTTCCCTCTTCAGGGAACCGAGGTTACAGTCGTAACCGAGGCGTTTTTCCCTCACTGCGCCTGCGCGAAAACAGTTTCATCTGCAGCAACAACAAAAAAAAAAAAGAAAGAAAAGGGAGATAGAGGCCTATTTAAGGCCTATTTAAGTTCTGTAGTTCAAAGCTACAAATTACTGTTGCTTACCTCCAGTTCGTGTTGCAAAATTGATTAACCAATACCCACTGCTTCCAAGCCACCTGCGATGTACACTTTGCCTCTTTTATTGTTAAAAAATGTTTTTGCAATAAAGCTGTTTTTAATTTTCATTGATGAATTATTGCAGTGGTCGGACATAGACTGTTAATAATTAATTATATGTATATAATTCATTGTAATCGACCTAAATGTTTTAGACAATTTTCAATGAGGAGAAGTAAGCTTCTATGTAATATTTTATTATCCTCACAATGTTGGTTATGCGGTGATGCGCTATGAAATTGTTGCGTGGCAATTTAATTATAATAGCCTATCACTTTAATAATAAAAGTAGCCTTCCCTAATAATAATAATAATAATAATAATAATAATAATAATAATAATAATACAATAATACTAGTCTACTAATAATTTAATATATAAATTGGAAATGCTAAATCTTCTTGATATTGATAGCTGATGCTTGTTTTGACAATATCTCTGGATAGGCTGATATCGTCTATAGGCGCAACCCGGCACGAGGATCTATCGCGCTGATTCGCGCATATTTCACACGTATAGTGTGAGCAGTGCAGTCGCAGCTCGACGTTCGGACCGTACAGTGTGAGCACATAAATCCTGAGCTTTGGCTTTACATCGCATGCGATATACTCGTTCAGTGTGAGTAGGTTCCTTGCTGAAATCGCACAGACATCGCACAGTGTATGCCCGCCTTAAGCATTTTGAACTTCCGTTGTCGCAACTCTCTCTCTATGGCTCTGTGCGCAAGGGCCCCTGGGCACGTGCCCAGATTGTCCATATGGTAGATCCGGCCGTGTGCATATCACTGTGTGATGTTCTGCTGAAGCTCATTCGGCACTTGCACATTTCCGCACTCGTTTGACCTGCGCCTGGCGCTGAGGGGAAGTTGGGGTGTGCGTCTGAAGAGTCTCACGTTTTTTGTGGTCTTAAAGAGATTTTTGTCAATAAAAAAAAGAGACAGAAACAGCAGTTGTGAGAGGGGTGGCCAAGCTTAGACCAAGGGTGCCACGGCCATCCCCTAGATCCGCCAATGCCTTACAGATACTATCTATATATGCAAGTAAACATTAAAATGCAGATACTAAAATCACAACATTAATGTAAAATAAAATAAAACAGTACATGGTATTATAGAATTCTTAGAGAAGTTGTTGGTGAAATGGCTCCTACTATGTTTGGTTTACTTTCCCAACCTCCTGAAATACGGTGTTATAGAACGAGTATCTGGTTTTGATTGCAGGTCGATGCACACATGGCTGTAAATGTTTTCGGATCACAGTAAAAATCATTTCCTTCTAGAGAGACACACAAAGCAACAAGATACAGGCACATTTATTTGAATACACGATATGGCAAACCCCTAACTAACCTGTTCTACAGCAGGTTTTGCTCTTGCTCACAGATCACATACAGATACTGAACCAATCAACTGTGAGTCCATATCAATGGGAGATTGATTTACACTTACTTCAAACTTTTATAAAATATAAAAAAACTTGAGTCTATATGTTAAGTGGTTGGAATTTGTTGAAAACTGTGGAGAAACAGAATGTAGCCTAATATAAGAGGAAAATAGAGTGCAACAATAAGGCATTTTGTAGAAACACCAGCTAAAAAAGATTTAGATAAAAATAACTGAGCCAAAAGATAATCCAAAGACTTGGAGTGGGAAGGACAGGAAGGAGAGGAACAGAAATATTTAAAAGCATTTCAAGTCATTGCTTTTTAAACAGAAAAACAGCGAAACTCACTTTAGTGAAAGGTTCTTCAGTTCATCTTTCCTCCGTTCTGGTTTCAGTGCTGTCAGTCAAATGTTGTGCGTAAAGCTGCAGTCATTCTTAATAAGTTGCACACACCACTACAAATGCAGCTTGAAGAAGAACTCCGCCCTAAATGAGGAAAAAAACACGTGATTTCAGAATCGGAAAGGAAAGAAACTGTCTCGAGCCGTGTAGAGATTGACTTAACCCTCTGATGGTCTTCGGTCATTTCTGACCGAATAATTTTCTGTTTTGAAATGTTAAAGATCACAGCTTCATCGGAAGGTTATGAAACTTGGTGACTTTTCTGGCATTAGGTATGTGAATACAAAAAAAAATTGAGGTCATGATCCGAGCATGCTAAGTGGTCGTAAACAAAAAGAGTCACACTCGTGGTCTTCGGTCAAACATGACCGACCCATAGGAAATGAATGGGAAATTTACAAAAACACAAAAATTCTCAGAATTTTTGTCTGTACAATCTACAAATCGGACACGATTCTAAAAAGAAGTACACCGCAGTAAAGGGGTGACACTCTACAACATCAAGAGTGCAAAAAATTCACACCCACCCACACACACACACACACACATACAAACACACGTTTATACACATACACACCAATAAATTCAGATTACAAAAATCTGTTTTGAATTTTTAAAAATCACAGCTTCATCAGAATGTTACGAAACTTGGTGACTTTTCTGGCATTAGGTATGTGAACACACAACAAATTTGAGTTCATGATCCGAGCATGCTAAGTGGTCGTAAAAAAATTAGTCATGATTTTGGTCTTCGGTCAAAATTACCCCCATAGGAAATGAATGGGAAATTGACAAAAACACAAAAATTCTCTACAAATCAGCCACGATGCAGAAAAAAAGTGCTCAGCAATGAAGGGGTGAAGCTCTAAAACATCAAGAGTGAAAAACATAACTTAATTAATAATTATAATTAATATATGTAGGCTATATATAATTAATATAATAATTATTACAATTATTAAAATACTAATTAATAAAATGTTATAAACCTTGGCAAAAAGTATTATTTGAGAATTTCTAAAAAAATACATTCAATCCACATCTTAAAAGTAAGTAATTTGGTCCAAAAACAACTAGAATTCCCAAACATCTCCATTTAGAGCTATACAGGCATCTAGTGGTAAACCCATGCAATATCATGTTTTATTTAATTTTATGATTAATAAATTGATGATTTTTTTTTTTTCTCTGAAAGCCTAGTCTCTATTTTACCCGAAAATACTGCATAGAATAAAAAAAAAAAAAAAAAAAAAATCATTATTTTCAATGGCAAAAAAAGGACTATAAATATTGCATAAATATTAATAAGTTCAATCATATTGTCTCAAAATTCTAAATTAAAAAAAATAAATATTATAGAACAAAAATAAATTGCATTGGTTTTTACTGGGATGGAGGAAGTTTCATTTTTAGGTGTCCGGTCATTTATGACCGGGAAGGCCCCCAGTGTGACTGCTAAACGAAGACCATCAGAGGGTTAAACGGCCGGTGCGCACCTGAAAAACTAGCTATTTGAGAGATTACCTTCATCATGTCAAGTGCCGAGAAGCAATTTGATGGATCTGAAAAGGAAATTCAATTCGTCAAACAGATTAGCGATATTGGTAAATGTATTTAACCTGCAGCTATTAGAAAGTGGTCTGGTGACGAGACATAAAATACCTTTTCGTTTTAAAAACCAAACACAAAAAAGGAAAAGTGGTCTTAATAACAAATTTGGGTCTGAAACAGTGTTATTTCACAAACTTAATGCTGCTATGTTTATACGTAGAAACCTTCTCTGATCTACCTGCCTATTTGCGTTTATAGCATGATTCACTTTTGAAGCGCTGGAAACGCCACACGCTGGTGACCCCTGCTGGTCAGAACGGTTATTTTATAAAAAAATAAGCTAAAACATGAAAAAAAAAAAAAAAAACCCAAACAAGCACTGTTTATAAACCAATTTTAAATGTTTTATTGGAAGTGTAATCTATTAAATGCAATTAACAAATCATCTATTGCCATTAAATATGAAGTGTCTTTTATAATATGCGTCATTTTATTCAATTGTAGGGCTTGTTTTGTTTGTTTTATGGAGAGTTTTATGGAGACTAACTAATACTCGTCCTTTTTTATTATACAAATGTGTCAATAAAATGTCTACAAATGAATGAAACGGATCCGAGATCAGGTAAAAACCATGGGTCCAAAACCTCCATTCTTCGTAGCTCACTTTAATAGCTAGCCTATATCTGAGATGATTTGACAGATGCCAGATCTTCTAATTGTGATAAACGAATTTGTGGATTTGATCAATATCTGGATTAAGTTGTCTGAGATTACTGCGTTTTCTTCTGTTCATTGGAAAGGGCATATATCGATACTCAACACCATCAGCAATGCAGCGATTGGCTGGCGGCAACGTATAATGACATGACATCATATTAAAAGTACAAGCTAGAACAGGCAGGGGGCGATTACGGAATAATGAGAGCATATAGAGGATTTTTTTTTTTTTAGCAGGATGCAGTTAAGTGCTGATGGGCAAGATGAGATTTCAGCATGTTGGCAGTGTTTAAGATGTGTCATTTCCCCATCAGATCCATATGATGATGATCCAGGTGTTTTAAGAGCTCGATTATCCTGTGGTCACATCACCGGTCCACAGACACTGACTGACTACTGCAGAGTACAGCTGACTGATGCAAGTCTATATTGTTTTATATCCTAAGAAGATTCAACTTTTTTAAATGCAGTTTATAATTATTATTTTCAAAGAATGTTTTTCTATTCTCCAATGCACTATGTGCAATTTTGAGATGAGAGTACTGAAATATCAGTACAATATCTTGATGATAACATTATTGCTCAAAATGATGAATTGCAGGGTAAACCTGAGCTGAGATGCCCTGTGTGTAAAGAACAGTGGTCTTACACTGAAGTCCGTAAATTAGCCAAACTTACTCCTGAAGAACAACAATTCTTTGAAGAAACTCTTGCCAACAATGCTACTAGAAAGATAGTTGACATCAAGAATGTAAGTATGTTCCCTTTCAAAACGGTAACTGTTTTCATAACTAAGGGTGGACAATATACTGAACATCTCCAGGAAAAAGCAATGCCTTTGGCCATTTTAGACAAAAATATGGTCAATCTGATCAGCCCAAGAGAGCTGACTATCCAGCTTCACACCCAAGAGTTTAGTCTGACTCACCTGCTCTACCACAGATGTATCAATAATTAGATTTAAGTTGCAAGGCTTGCCAAGCATACGTTTAGTACCAAAGACTATACATTTAGTTTTAGATATATTCAGAGCTAATTTATTAAGTTTCACCCAATTTGTAATGGCATTAAGTTCATTCTGCAAGGTGCAACTTATGTCAGTTATTTTAGGTGATGCATAAAACATTGTAGCATCATCTGCATAAAGTACAACATCTGCTCTTGAAACAGCATGTGACAGGTCATTAACAAACACAGAAAACAGCAATGGACCCAAACAGCTACCCTGAGGAATACCACATGACAACTGTTTACAATCAGAAAAGCTCCCATTAAAAAATACCCGCTGACTTCTACCAGAGAGATAACTGCATATCAAGGACACAGACTGAAGTGAAAACCCATAGCACTTAAGCTTAGACAGTAAAATGTCATGGTCAATAACATCAAAAGCTGCTGTGAAATCCAGCAGCACAGCACCCACAAGCTTTTTGTCATCCATAAAAGTTAGCCACTGGTCTACCATTTGTACCAATGCAGTGTTAGTGGAGTGTCCTGGCTTATAAGCATGCTGTGAATTGGAGAGCAAATTATTTAGTACTGCATCATTTGATTAAAAAGTAACTTTTCAAATATTTTGCTCAATATAGGGAGAATGTTAATTGGTCTACAATTTGATTCGGTGAGACCTAATCTATCATCTTTCACTAAAGGTATAATTTTAGACTGCTTCCAAATTTCCGGAAACACCCCACTTAGCACAGATCTATTAAAAATGTGACTGATAGGCTTACACAAGATATTAGCAACAGTTTTAAAAATGTTGCCATCCAAGTGATCTATACCTGCAGTTTTTTCCTCTGGGAGAGAGAGCAACATCTTTTCAACAATTTCCTCTTTAACTGTACCAAATGTCAATGAACAAGATTTATTCCTCATAATGTTCTTCACATTACTACAAGGTGAATCCTTAGGGTATGATAACATACTAGATCTTAAATTTGCAGTTTTCTTTATAAAAAAGTCATTCAAATGATTTGCTATATCCAAAGATTTAGTGATTATTTCTGCTGCTGTTTCCAAATACATATTAGAACACTTTGGTTTTTTACACATTATTTCATTTATAACTTTCCACAATTGCTTGCTGTTGTTTGATGAATTACTAATCTTTTGGCTAAAATATATTTTCTTTTAACTTTGTCACTTTATTTCTCAACTTACAATAATACCTTTCTTCCATATCACTTTTAGATTTTAGAGTTTCAGCTTTGGCATTATCCCTTTCCCTCATTATAGATTTTAACTCGGCATCTAACCAAGGAGCATTATTGCCTTTTATCGACTTTTTTCTAATTGGTGCATGTTTGTCAACTATTTTCACAAACCTATCCATAAAAATACGTAAAGAAGCATTAACATCCTCCTCATCACAAACCGCCGACCAAGTGGACCTTTCAACATCTTCCACAAACGCATTAGGATCGAACGTTTTATAGGACCTTCGATAGACAATCCTTGCACCAGATTTAGGCAATTTAGTTTTCTTTGTTGTGATGATTAAATTATGATCACTGCATCCTACTCCAACTGAGATGACATGTGAACACAACTCATACACATTTGTAAAAATGTGGTCAATGCATGTTGATTTAAATTTACCATTCAAAGAAATTCTTGTGGGTTGTATAACAATCTGCTTAAGGTTAGAAGCATTAGTTATAGTAATCATCTTTCTACGTAAATAACACTTCTTTGAAAACCAATCAATGTTGAAATCCCCCAAAAGAAAGATATCTTTGGTTTGAGCAGATGCCTTCTCAATGTTATCCCATATCTTTTCCAAGTAATCTACATTTGAACTGGGAGGTCGGTAACAACAGCCCACTAAAATGGGTTTGTTAAACTGAATATTTAACTGTAGCCATATCATTTCAATATCACTGCCCATCAAATCTTCCCTTGGAGTGACTGCAAAATTTTCGCTAATATAGAATGCAACACCCCCACCATTTTGATTTCTATCTTTTCTAAATAGTCTATACCCCTCAACAGCTAGCTGTGAATTATCAAAACTGCGGTCTAAGTGTGTTTCTGATAAGGCCAATACATGAATCCCATTGGAACAGATGTTTATCATTTCATGAACCTTATTTCTGAGACTACAAATGTTCAAATGACCTAAAACTAAACCTTTCTTAGGCAAGTTTGAAAGTAAATTTGCCATATTAATAAGATTAAAACATCATAACAAAAAACATCAGGATAAAAATCTAAATAAAGGTCAAGAACAGTTATTCAGATGCTTGCTTTTGTCCATTTGCCGGCCAAATTATAAGCTTATCATACCTTAAGCTGGCTCTTTCACCTTTCTCTCTTGCCTCTTTCAGTTTTGGCAGCAGTTCACGTCTCCTCTTCTGCACCAAATCAGAAAAGTCTTCATTGATATAAATGTTTGTACCCTTTAATTTCTTGGTGGAGGAAAGGATGCGCTGTCGGTCTTTAGATCTAAGAAACTTCACAACAATTTTTCTTGGCTTTCTTCCCTCATGGAATTGGCCAATCCGGTGGATCCTTTCCATCTCAATTGTAGAACTATCCAGACCCAAATTGTTAGACAGCATTTGTTGAATCTTCATTTCTAATCCACTGATTGTTTCGCCTTTTTCCTCTGCGATCCCATCAATCAGTACATATATATATAGAAAGCATGAAATGTGTACTTTTAAACAAAACAATTCAAAACGAAAGAAAACAGACTGTTCTCTGCTTATGTAATGAAATGTGTATTTCTCGCGTTCACTACTGCGAAGATCGCGAATCAGCATCGTCAACTTAATCTTTGACACAGAAAACACTTGTTTATTAATAAACAATTGAAATGTCTCCTTGATATATTTGACATACTAATAATCATTAGGCTACTTTTCCCAGTTCTGACAGCTTTTAGGCGTGTTATTGGCAGCGCACCCTTAGCCTATGTTACATGAACACGTCACCACCGCTATAATATTATTCTTCGGTGTTCAGTTTATACAGGTTTTCTAATTGTTATTTATTTAATATATATAGGCCTATATTTATATATATATATAACTTGGCACGAAGTTCTGGAAAACTGTCAGTGAAGTCCCGATATGCGAATTTGTTTAAATTCATACCGACGTAATCACCATGACCAAAATTGTACTTTTTTTTTTTTTACATTGAATCTCGAAAAGAAAAATACAGACCGACCTACCGACCTTTTTTTCTCTTTTTTTTGGCTGTTATGGCAAACCAAAATATTTTTAAGGATGGCCTGTTTCAAGCAATCATTAAATACAACATATTGCAAAAATGGTAGGCTAGGTAGGCTGGTGTGAGAAACAGAGTGGACCTCGGGTTCGGGTCGGGTTCGGGCTTAACATGTAAATGTAATTGTCGGGTCGGGTCGGGTCGGGTCGGGTTAAATGATCGCGGGTACGGGCCGGGTTCGGGCTTCAGTTTAAAGCCCGTGCAGACCTCTACTTACCACTATACAGCCTTTCCATTCGGGCTGTCTCTGGCTCCACGCACTTTTACCAAGTGCATGGATGCGGCTCTCTCCTCTCTGAGGCTGGCAGGCATCCGCATCATAAACTACCTCGATGACTGGCTGGTGTTGGCTTGGTCAGAGCACAAACTCGGTGCCCACAGGTCGCTGCTCCTCAGTCACCTGGAGCATCTTAGGCTCAGAATCAATTCAGCCAAAAGCTTCCTATCTCCCAGCAAGGGAGTCACTTTCCTGGTGGCAGTTATCGACTCGGCCCGGTTGCGGGTCTGGATCGCGACCCTCACTGAGTATTCAGCGGCTAGCTTGACCCTTCAGGGCAGTCCATTCGAGCTGCTCCAAGCAGCCGGAGTGCTGAAGACTGCCCTGCTGCTAGCTTTAGCGCCGGTCAAACGTGTGGGCAACATGCAGGTGCTCTCTGTGAGTATTCCTGTTTGGAGTTTGGGCCAAACGACTGTAAGGTTGTCCTCAATCTCAGGCATTGATATGTGCCTAAGGTGCTCCGTAAAGACCAAATCATTACTCTGTTACCTCTATACGCCTCGGATGACGAGTAGGGCGCTAACCTACTTTTCCCAGTCCAGGCCTTCAGAACTTATGTGGAGCGCTCTAGCCAGTTTCAGAGGACTCTGAATGCCCCGTTGGAGTGAGGGCCAACTCCATTAGGGGAATGTCCTCCTCTTGGGCTTGGTCCAGCCGAGTCTCCATTGGGGATATTTGTACGGCAGCTGGCTGGTCTTCGCCGTCTACCTCCGGAATGTCTTTACTGAGGCTCCAGTCCCATGGCCTGAGCCTCACTAGTTAGCCTATGTTGCTTAGGGCCCTCATGGTAGCGCCCTAGGACTGGGCTTGTAGGACAGCTTCAATGTGAGAGACCGTTTTGAAAGGGAATGTTCAGGTTACAAACATAACATCAGTTCCCTGAGATAACGGGAACGAGCATTGAGTACCCTGCCATGCTATACATGCAGTTGAAATATTCTGATGAAATGGCATTCTGCTTGTCTTCAGTATTCTGAGAAAACAAAGTTTATCCTCCAAAGCGTGTTGGAGAGTTTCCTACAGCTTTTTATTCTTACAATCAAAAGTATGGTTAAGTCATTGTTCATAAGCTCTTTCTCTCTCTTCCAGTGTCCTGGTTGTGACTGGATCATTGAGAGATCAGACCCGTCTAATCTCAGTGTGCAATGCACCGTTTGCTCTGTAAAAAATAAAAGAACCTTTGAGTTCTGCTGGCAGTGTCTGAGAGAGTGGAAAGGTCAGCGTCCTCGATCTGATAGATGTGACAATGACGACTGCAGCAACAGAGAGCTGGATCTGCTGAGAGACTGTGCTACTATAACTTTACCAGATGCTGCAAATATTGAATGTCCAGCGGTTCGTGCTTGTCCAACATGTGGAATGCTGATTAACCACAACACAGAGCAATGTAAAAACACAGTGTGCTCTCGGTGTAATAAAGAGTTTTGTTTTGTCTGTCTCAAGCTAACACCTGACTGTCTGGTGACAAGTGATTACTATATTCTCTGCTCAGATGGTGTGGCTCCACGACAAACTTCATTTCCATTTTGGAGGAATAACCAATAAATTACAAACACAGTTGCAGTTATGTGGTACAATACTATTTAGAAAGCATGTGTAGTCTAGTATTATTATATAGAAGATTAGCCCAAATTAATTATTAAGTCGTAATCTCTGTTCCTCTGCCTACCTGTACCTCATCTACTGAGACCATCACAGCCTTCAAGAAACAGCTGAAGACACACCTCCTCTGCAAGCATGATCCTCATTTATAGGTCACAGTGAATAGAAGTATATGCTAAGTGAAAAAAAATGCAATGGCGTTATCAATGTTTTAAAGTTTGTGAAGGTTTATTATTGTTACTGTTTAGTGAGTTATGCTGTTCTAAATGTAACTTTGCAATGGCAGGAAAAATGGTATTGTATTTCTAAAAAATGCTTGTTCTGCAATTTATTTAGACTTTATAACAAAAGCATGAAACCCATCAAGCACTTAGTCTCTCTCTTATTTCATCCTGGTGAATTATAGTATATCTGAAATATTTGCTTCATTAAAGATTACTATAGTGCATAAAACCTGCCATTTATCGTTTGTTTACTGTGTAGTGAAAGTGTTGTGGCAAAAATATTCATTAAACAATCAATCACTGCGTAAGAGACACTCTGAAATTCAAATGATCATTAAAAAGTAGTTTATTCTTGCAAGAAGGCCCAGTTGCCACACAGAAGTCAAAAGTACAGTCTGTGAAACAAGTGCGACGAGGAAGGGAGGGCAGAGGAGTCTTTATACTGCTTTCAAGGTCTTCTGCTTACAGGCCCTTATCTAAACAAGGGAAGGTTTCTCTGCTAGTGATCTAATCCTGCTGAGTTTATTCTTACAAACTCACAAGTTCTAAATTGGACGGCCTCTGACCCTAGGGGACATAGGCACCTTTTCAATCTGCCTCCTCCTGACGTCTCACCCGTTTCCCAGTGTTTAAACGAAAAAAACACACACACACATTAGTCATATGTTGGCAGACCATGTACAGTCCAACAAAGAGTCATTTCAATGTCTTACTGAAAGTAAATGAAAATCAATACTGTAAATCAATGAAAACTTAAAAATTGCCATAACATTTCCCCCTTTTTATCATTTATTGATAACTGATCAATCAATAATAAAAATAATAATACTAATACTGCAACTCTCTGATTTTCATATGACTGATCACTCTTCTTTAAACTTGTAGGAAAAGAAAGGATTAAAAATGAAATAAGCTTAGGCTGTTCTGTAAGGATAGGCCCTTAATTTTATAGCAAGTGTAACAGTGTTGTCTCTGCGTTGTGTTGTGTTGAGATCAGATGGACACCAAATCGCACTTTAAGATGTTTATTCTGTTGACAGTGAATATACAACAGCGGTGATCAGTTTCAGCAATCACCCTCGTGCATTCGCGGCCATTCTTACTCTCGACTGGCGCGAGTCTAAATGACTCTTTTACATAAACTACATAATAAACAGCAATTAATAACACATTTGAAACTGGTCTGTACCTGTTGACAGTGAATATACAACAGCGGTGATCAGTTTCAGCAATCACCCTCGTGCATTCTATTGGAAGTGAACATTAAACTTGAGATTACAATACATATAACAGTGACACAAACCCAAATCATACAACATACTTCTAAACACACATATAACTCAGTATTATCCCCTAAAATGGTTATATAATTACTCAAATATATTTAATACACGGAGCACTCACTCACCGCGGCCATTCTTACTCTCGACTGGCGCGAGTCTAAATGACTCTACCGGAACCAGTTCATAATTCTACCAGATCTGGGCGGAGAGTGCAATTAAAGGGGCCATACATGAAAATAACTGTAGCAAGTGGAAACACATATTCGACCTGTTACACTCCCCCCTGCTGAATTCCACTTGCTTCTGCACAGAATAGCACCAAAATAATGACCAAAATGACATCAGGTACAGAACCTCAAGAACCATATACATTAATAAGAGAGAAGAAGAAAAAATAAAAACATAGAAAGTGTTCAAAATTTCATGAAATTGTCAGTTCAATTCAGTGTAAACACTATTCCCTACAGGAATTCAAGTGGAAAGAGGGGTGGCCAATCCCCTAGACACTCTTAGATAAACATGCCCGTTACATGTTAGCTAAACAATGACAATTCCTACATTTGGACACACAAGTTGCTCAGCAGTGAGACATCACTCCAGTCTCAAATTAATAGATCACAATCTCTTAAAATAACCAAAATACATCAATATAAACATCACAGTAACATTTGCATTAACTAATACCGCAAAATGTATACCAGAAAGCAAAGAAAAGAAAAAGATGAGTTAACATACAAAACTCAAGCAACATACTCATGTTTACCCCAGAACTTTTTGCTGGTTCATTATCTCAATGAATCTCGTCACTGGTTTAAACAATCTACCAGCCCTGGATCTCACACGACTTAGTGAACTTCCAGCAGGGAAGTTATGAACACTGATATTTGACACTGAATTGTTTTCCTCAAAACAACCACCAATAGGCGTTGAAACACTCAAAGAAACAGAAGCAGATTTATCAACTTGCTCTGCAGAGGATTCATGTACATTCCTGTCCATACTCTCAACATCCTCATTACCCTCTGGTCCCAGCTGGGTAGTGTTAGAGCTGTCAATCACATTATGGTCTAATTCATTAGCCTGAGTGGCATCCACAGCCTGTGTTGGTTCAAAAACATCTGTAGCTTCCTCCACATTATCCAAGTCTGCATCATCAGAAGGTAGCTGTGATACCCACTCTCGTGTTCTGTAATTGGTAGCATCCTTAGACACATCAGCAACCACAGAATCGACACTCTCTGAGCCACTCAGGTGGCTTTCGGATGGCTCACCTTCCAAGTCATCATCAGGAAGTGGAAGAAAGTTAACTGGCATCAGAAGGTTACGATGTACAGTCTTCACAACACCAGTACCACTGTGCTGAATCCTGTAGGTATGGCTGTCTGCATTAAGGCCAACAACAGTGTACACAGTATTCTCCCAAAGGTCAGCAAGCTTCCGCTTTCCACGTGCTCCCTTGTTGGCAAGCAAAACTCTATCACCAACATCAATTGGTCCCCCCTTGACTCTCTTATTGTACAAGTCAGCATGTCTCTTAAGCTGTTTCTTGGCAGATGCCTGTGCAACACACATTGCCTCCTTCATATCTCTCCGAAGAGCCTGGACGTAATTGTCATAGTTTACAACATCAGGATCGTCTAGAACAGTTCCAAACACCAGGTCAATGGGCAGGCGTGGAATCCTCCCGAACATCAAAAGGAAAGGAGCATACCCCGTGGTTTCGTGGATGGTGCAATTATACGCAAAAGTCAAAGATTTTAGTACTTGCGGCCATTTGTGCTTGGTCTTCGCAGGCAGAGCACGTATCATATTGCCCAGCGTCCTGTTCATCCTCTCGCAAGCTCCATTCCCCATTGGGTGATATGGAGTTGTCCTCGATTTTTGGACTCCAGCGATATTCAACAACTCAGCGATCAGAGCACTCTCAAAGTTGGCTCCTCTATCAGAGTGGACACGGCCTGGGAAGCCATAAACACAGAAGTAGTTATGCCACAGTTGATGCGCCACTGCTTTTGCAGACTGATTTGGACACAAGAAGGCATTAGCCATCTTTGTGAAGTGATCTGTAACAACAAGAACATCCAGGGACCGGTTGGCAGAGTCCTCCGCTGACCAAAAGTCTATGCAGACAAGTTCAAGGGGCTCTGTTGTAATGATGTTCTCCAACGGTGCACGACCCTCCGGTTCTGGTGTCTTGCTGATCACACATCGACAACAGCACTTCACATACTCCTTCACATCCTTCTCTAGGCCAAGCCAAAAGAACCTTTGCCGAGCAAGATACAGAGTCCGCTGCTGACCTTGGTGTCCTGCTTGATCGTGAATGCCTTTCAACACCATGGTTTTCACTGCTTCAGGCACGACATACAGGTAAGTTTTTTTTTTGGTGAAACTATTCTTTGAAACCCTATGCAACACACCATTCTTCATCAGCAGGTTTCCCCAGTGTTTCATAAACCTCAAGACAGCCTTCGGCTCGTTCATTCGTTCCCTCCTATTTGGCCTCCGTCCTCTCTCAACAAAGCAAATCACCCTTTTTACAACATTATCATCCTGTTGTATCTTCATTAGATAATCATGGGACAGCACATCAATGTCCGGCGATTCTGATGGCATTATCGCTTGTGGAAGGTGAGGCAGCAACAAGGCATGTGACTTGGAGTTATCATTATGCCTGCATGAGTGCAGAACAGCTTCCACTTCCTGCTCTGACATTGTTCCAGGTAAGGAAACTTTAGCTGTATGACAGGCAATGGCCACTCCTTCAGTATTGGAGGAACTGTCAAGGGGGTGAGTCTTCTCTTCTTCTTCGGCGGTCACTCGAAACGAGTATGACTGTCCTCTCCGTCGGGTCGCCTTATTTGTGGATCCTCAGGTGGCTGTAAAGGCCAATCTGTGATCCACAGATTCTGCTGCAATGTGGGCATTGGAAGGTTGAGGTGATGTGTAGTGGTGGAGCCGTTTTCTGTTTGTCCTTGCGGCGTTGCCGCTTTGCATCTGCGGCACGGCGGAGTTCTGTTTCGTGGTGTGCTGCACCTTCCTGCACTGCTTTTCTCCAGTAGCCCCTGTTAAACGCAAGATTCTCCCAGTCGCCGGACGTGATGTTAAACTTTTTCAGGCTGGTCTTGATATTGTCCTTAAAGCGTTTCTTTGGCCCACCAGGGGCTCGCTGTCCTTCTTTTAGCTGGGAGTACAGGATCTGCTTAGGGAGACGGTTGTCGGGCATGCGGATGACATGTCCTGTCCATCTGAGTTGGTGCTGTATTATGGTGGTAGTGATGCTGGGCATATTCGTTTCCTCCAAAATACTGGAGTTTGTACGTCTGTCTTCCCAGGTGATCCTCAATATTTTTCTTAAGGCACTTTGATGGAAACGTTCTAGTGCTCTCAGGTGCCTGCTATAGGTGGTCCAGGATTCCGCTCCATACAGCAGAGTTGGGAGAATCACAGCTCTGTAAACCAGGACCTTGGTTTGAGCCCTCATGTCTCGGTCATCAAAGACTCTTGTCCTGAGTTTGGCATAGGCTCCGCTGGCACAGCTCAGGCGATGATTAACTTCAGAGTCTATATCAGCTTTAGAAGAGAGAATGCTGCCAAGGTAGGGGAAGTGGTCCACGCTTTCCAGAGTGGTGTTATCCACTTTGATGATGGGTTGGAGTGATGGCTGGTTGGGTGTTGGTTGATACAGGACCTGAGTTTTCTTGATGTTCAAGGCCAGACCCAGGGCTCTGTATGCCTTGGCAAAGGCATTTAGGATGCCCTGGAGGTCTTCAGGGGAGTGTGCTGCAATGGCGTTATCATCGGCGTATTGCAGCTCCATGATGGTGGTATTCCTGACTTTGCTCTTGGCTTTGAGCCTGTTAAGGTTGAAGAGCCTGCCGTCAGTCCTGTAAAGGATTGGGATCCCCTGTGGCAAATCTTGGCCAGTGATGTGGAGTATTGCTGCAATGAAGATGGCAAATAGAGTGGGTGCAATGATACATCCCTGTTTGACCCCAGTTTCCACAGTAAATGGCTCAGATTCAGAGCCACTGTTGAGCACTGTGGCTGACATGCCGTCATGCAGTAGCCTCAATACACGGATGTATTTGGCATGACATCCATACTTTGATAGTATGCTCCACAGTGCCTGCCTATCCACGGAGTCAAAGGCCTTTGTCAAGTCTATAAAGACCATGTACAGAGGCATTCCTTGTTCCCGACACTTTTCTTGTAGTTGGCGAGCAGAAAATATCATGTCAGTTGTTCCCCTGGATGGACGGAAACCACACTGCGATTCAGGGAGTATCTCCTCAGATAGTGGTAGCAGGCGGTTGGCGAGGACACGAGCAAGTACTTTGCCTGTTGTTGATAAGAGCGAGATGCCCCTGTAGTTTCCACATTCAGCCTTGTCCCCTTTCTTGAATATGGTAACAATTTGGGCATCCCGGAGCTCTGAGGGGAGCTCTTCCCTTTCCCAGACCTTGACGAGTAGATGGTGGATGTGGTGCCAGAGCCTTGGTCCTCCTCCCTTTAAGATCTCCGCGGGGATCCCATCAGGACCAGTGGCCTTGTTGTTCCTGAGACTCCTGATGGCATTGTGAACCTCAGTTAGGGTAGGAGGTTCCCCCATGTCTTCTCTGATGGGACTCTGCGGGATATGGTCGGCGATGTCTGGTTCGGCTGAGCTGTCACGATTCAGAAGTTCTTGAAAGTGCTCCTTCCAACGTGCGTTGATGGAGTCATTGTCTTTTAAAAGAGTCTGTCCATCTTTTGGGCGCAGGGGATTTAAACCGCGGTGGCTAGGACCATAGACAGCCTTAGTGGCACTAAAAAAGCCTCTGGTGTTACCTGAATCTGCCAGTCTCTGGAGTTCTAGAGACTTTTCTGTCCACCAGTTGTTCTTGAGCTCCCTCATCAATCTCTGAACGTCAGCCTTGGCTCTGGAGTGTGCTGCCCTTTTGGCCTCACATGTTATGTCATTTTGCCACACACGGAAGGCTTTTCGTTTTCTGGAGATGAGTTGTTCTATCTCTGTGTCATTTTCATCAAACCAGTCCTGATGTTTCCTGGACTGATACCCAAGGGTGGATTTGCATGAGTCATGGATGGCGGATTTGAGAAGGCCCCAGTGCTCTTCTATGTTACCAGGATATTCTTGCTGAAGACTTTTCTCGAGAGAGTCCTGAAGTAGCTGCTGGATGGCAGTTTTGTTCAGGCTGTCAAGATTCAGTCTTCGCCGGGTCTGCTTCTTCTGAATCCTCCTCCTTTTTTTGAGTTTGATGGACATTGTGGATCGGATGAGGCGGTGGTCTGTCCAGCAGTTGTCAGAGTCTATCATGGCCCTTGTGATGTTCACATCACAGCGGTCCCTGGCCCTTACAATGACATAATCAATGAGGTGCCATTGCTTGGAACGAGGGTGTCTCCAAGATGCCTTAAATTTATTTTTCTGTCGATAGAGAGTGTTGGTGATGACGAGGTTGTGCTGAGCGCACTTACTCAGAAGCAGCACTCCGTTGGAGTTGATGTTACCGATGCCCTCCTTGCCAATAGTGCCCTTCCAGAGGTGTTGGTCCCGGCCTACCCTAGCATTGAAGTCTCCAAGGAGGATAATCTTGTCCTCCCTGGGGATTTTTGACAGGGTTTCTTCCAGGCAGGCGTAGAAGGCATCTTTTTCTTCCACGTCAGAGTCTAGGGTAGGGGCATAGGCGCTCACTACTGTCGCTGTCTGGTTGTTGGCCAACACCAGACGGATTGTCATGAGGCGCTCGCTGATCCCCACAGGAAGTTCGGAGAGGTGGTTGACAAGCTGGTTTTTGATGGCAAATCCAACTCCATGGTTTCTAGCTTCATCGGCTGGCTTTCCTTTCCAGAAGAAAATGTAGCCACCTTTCTCCTCCTTCAGCTGACCTTCACCTGCCCGTCGGGTTTCGGAAAGAGCAGCTATATCAATCCGGCATCTCTGCAGTTCTCTGGCTATGATGGCGGTTCGTCTCTCAGGTCTGTCACTGGAGGTGCTGTCCATCAGAGTGCGCACATTCCAGGCTCCAAAATTGAAATGAAATTTCTTTTGTTTCTGACCGCAAAAAGGGTGTTCCCTCTGGACGCGGTAATCCAGTCGGGAGGTATGAGGCAGGCTATTTTTAGGGCACCTTTTCTAGCCCCTTCCCCGTGTGGGGTAAGCAGAGCGGATCCTAAATAGGACTGCTTAGTCATGGGTGTAGCTGCCGAAGAGCTCTTCTGCCTCGATTCCAAGAGCCCAGCGACTGATTCTGACACCCATCGCCTGATGTGCCAGCTCATGACTAGGGGCTTCCAGACTACACAAACCTGCCCCCGTCGCCACTTGCTGATCGCCATAGGACTTTATCCGGGGTGGTAGGGTGGATTCCCTTTGTGGAGGACGCCTGTGCGTGGCGTTTTTTAACGTGTGGAGGCTGGTGCACAGACAGCCACCACACGATCCTTGGCAGGTCTGGGTCAGGATCCAGTGGCACGGAGTCCAAGACGACTGGGGACCCATCACTGCTGCAGCCTTCATCCGCCTTCCCAGCCGTTGTGATGCTCCATTTAGGTCAGCCATCATCCTCCGCCTGTTCCGCCGTTGAGGTCTTTTGTCTTTATTTTCAGGGTGTGCTCCCTTAGCCTTTGCCTCTATGGGCTATCCCACAAGGCAGTGGGACTATTTACCCATAGCTGGGGCTGTGGTTAGCGGGTGCCAGGGCATGTCCACTGCTTGGTGGGCCTGCACACCGCGCCTCTGGGGCCCACTGCTGCTCCGAGATCCCCTACAGTTCAGCCTGGGTCCGCTAGGGCCCAGTTACCGTGTGTGGCCGCAAAGAGGCACTGTAGGAGTCTTGACGGTGGAGAGGCTGTGTACCGACAGGAGGAGACTTACGCACTTGGCTCCTCTTTTCGCCCTTGCACAAGGGCTAGTCGGTGGCAGTAGCTGTAAGCAGAAAGTAGCAAGCAGAAGTAGCATGCAGCATGCAATATCTACTAATCTACTAAACTACAGGCACTACTATCCCAGTATTACTGCACTAACGCGTCACACACGCCCTGTGTAACAAGGTACACACACACACAGGGGGGGGGGGGGGGGGGTGAGTAGACCAACGGAAGACATCTTGGACACAGCCAGTGCGCACAGCTGCAGCTTCTGCCAGCAATTTATCATAAGGGACTCTTGTCAGACGATGGAGTACACTAGGGTGCACAAAGGGCTCTCGACTCAGGGCGTCAGCAACTACGTTTTTTGGACCAGGAATGTACTTAATATCAAACTGGTATGGTGCTAGTTTAGCAACCCATCTGTGTTCACAAGCATCCAATTTTGCTTTGGACAGAATGTACGTTAAAGGGTTGTTGTCTGTCCAGACAGTAAATTTCTGACCCCTGAGCCAGTGATGGAATTTGTCACAAATCGCCCATTTCATGGCATAAAATTCTAACCTATGTGCAGGATATCTCGACTGAGCATAGGTAAGCGACTTGCTCGCAAAAGCAATCGGCCTGGCTGTCGTCCCATTGCTAGGAACCTGTGACAATACGGCACCAAGCCCATTACTAGAAGCATCTACTGAGAGTAGGAAGGTTTCATTGAAATTTGGATGAGCCAATAAGACTTGATCAAGCAAAGCCTGCCTTAATTTGTGAAACGCTCGACTGCATTCCTCAGTCCAATCCGAAGCAGACAACTCTCTTTGACACATTCGACGCTTCCATTTTCCACGAGGAACCTTTCTTCCAGCTGTAAGACTGAACAATGGTTTAGCAATGGCTGAACAGTCTTCAATAAACTGCTGGTAAAACACTACCATACCCAGAAAAGACCGTATTTTCTGCTGGCAGGGGACATTGGTACCCTCAACCATGAGATCATCCTCAGTGACAGAAGCAATGGCTGTGACTTTTTCTGGATCGGTAGCAATACCATCCGCACTGATGATGTGACCCAAAAATTTGACCGAACTCCGCAAGAGGTGACATTTCTTCGGAGCAAGCTTGAGATTGTGAGTCTTGAGACGCTTAAACACCATTTCCAAGCGCTCCAGCGCCAGCTCTTCGGTGGGTGCAAATACCAGGACGTCATCCAGATAACACAATAGACTGTTGAAATTCTGATCCCCGAATATAGTCAACATCATCCGCATGAAAGTGGCCGGACTATTACACAGTCCCTGCGGTAAACGATTATATTCGTATAACCCAAAAGGTGATGTAAATGCTGTGTATTTCCGGTCATCTTCATGAACTTCTACATTATAGTAGCCAGATGTGAGGTCCATGGTTGAAAAATAGGCATTTCCTCCCAAAGCGGCAAGAGCATCTGCTTGATGGGGAAGGGGATGCGCGTCTTTGATTGTGCGAGCATTAATCCAACGAAAGTCTGTGCATATTCTCAAATCTCCTGACTTTTTCCAGACTAGAACAAGAGGTGATGCAAATTCGCTACTAGATTTTCGTATGATCTCACGTTCTTCCATCTCATTCAAAGCTTGCCGAAGTTTGTCATATTGATTTGGAGCAAGGCGTCGATACGGCAACCGAAAGGGCTTGTCGTCACTCAGGCGGATACGATGAACAAAGCCTGTTGCTTTTCCACAGTCCAATTTGTGTCTGGAAAAGATAGAATGATACTGAGAGACAAGCTGCACCAGTTTTGTTTTGCAGGCTGCAGACACTTCACACGACTCCACATCCAAGTCAGTTAAACCCAAGTCGTGTAAGACTGCCGTGTCATCAGCAGAACAGGAGTTGTTAGGTCCCAATTTGACTGGTAAACTTAGAGCATCGGTTACACTCATCTCATCCTGTCTGTCAGTTAAAACATCAGCTGTTCTCTGAACTTTTTGCTCTAAATCAAATGAGGAACCATCAGAAAACTCAGAACAGTCAAAATCCTGCAAAGCCATGCAAGGAAAAGCATCAGCAAGTGTAGAATTCCTTTTCAAAGTCACTGCTCTCTCTGAAGGGTTTATCACTTTAAGCGGAACCCATCCATCTTCACGCATCAACGCTACGGTTTTCCCGACCAGCACTGTCCTTGGCCTTGATTTAACTCTACTGGGCTCCAAAATGACAGCACTGCCAGCTGAGATGTCATGAGTGCTTTGTAGTTTGGCCCAAACTAAGTTTTCAGTCATGGGTTCAAGTGATACTGCCTTTTTGATCTTTACCGTTCCCACTAGGTCAGGGACAGGACCATTTCTCCACTTCTCCACATTGGCTAGTAAATCAAGTAACTTGCTTTGCTCACTGATATCACACTCATGTTCAGACGCACTTATTAATAACTCTGAAGAACCTCTCAGCTGAAGAATCAAATGTTTCAAGAGATTACTGCCTAGGATAAGATCATCACCCTGGCCTTTGACTACCAAAGTTGGAACAGTGACATGACAGCCGTAAACATTCATATCCAGCTCGCACACTCCTAAAGGGTTAGTTCTGGTGCCTCCACATCCAACCAAAACAACATCTGTCGGGGCAAGTGAAAGGTTCGACAACACACCAGTACTCAGCAATTGAGGTAAGATCTTGGAGCTCATGGTGCAAGCCATTGATCCAGTGTCAAGCATTGCTTTTGCCTCTACCTTTCCACCAATAATCACTGAAGTGTAGAAGAGATCATCATATGGCTGAAGTTTCTGAGTATTTTGAAAGACAACTGTACATTGAGAACTATACTCTTCGCAAACACTTTTATATACAGATTCCTGATCGTAATCCAACAATGATCGGGGGTCATCATTAGGCCTTGCACTCACCCCCTCCACATGCAGGCCTAGTCGTTTCCCGTATGTGGAACAGCATCTGTCTCAGGCATCACACTAGCAGTGAAGGCTTTAGCTTTAGGACACTCTGCACGTGCATGACCTGATTTGTAACAAAGAAAACACAGATGATTTGCTCTGCAGTGAAAATGGGTGGTGTGGCCAACATCTCCGCACACCTCACATGGTAGAGTAGGCCTCACTCTGTTTCTCTGTGACTTAAACGCATGCCGCTCTGTGCCAGCCTGACGACTTGATTGCCCATGCTCCAAGACACGTTCCAACATTGCTAAAATTCGCTCCATTGGTTCAACAGGTTCTGTAGGCTGAGTTTGACATAAAACAGCCTCACGTTTAGCAGCTTTGCTAACCTTTGTTTCAGGAGGCTGGACAGCAACTTCCTGTTTCAAAAGAGAAATGGCCGGGGGCGCTCTAGAAACAGAGCCACATCGTCTCTCTCTTCCATACTCCTCCAAACGTGCATGAACATCAGCCGCCGTCCATTGTTCCAAAGGTCTGCATTTGAATATAAGGGAAAGCTCAGGGTCAGGACAATGTCTGATAAACATTACTGTGAGCTCATTGGATAGATTGTCAATCTTCTTGTCCTGTCTCTTTAAACAGTCCTCAGCCATATCCATGGCCCTATTCAGCCTCAGCCAATAGTCAAAGGGATCCTCACCAGCGTGTGGAAGTGTGCCATAAAAATCAGCTAATGGCATGCTAGAAAAAGCTGTGTCACTGAAATGTTGTTTCAACAAATCAAAAATAGGACTCGGGCCTTTGCACAAATCAATGGAAGGGTTACTACGCAAGCCCACCCTCACAACTTCACGAGCCCGCCCCAAAAGCCTACTTAGGACTTCATCAGCTTGTTCTTCGATAGGCGTCCCTATCTTGCGCAAATATGACAGCACTATGGCTTCCCACTCATGTACAGTGTACGGCTCAGCCCGATCACCCCTAAAACAAACAGGTTCCTTGATTTCAGATTTTAGAACTCTGCTCAAAACAGATGAGTCTGCACTACTTGAACTGCAGACTTTAGACTCTAAACAGGAAGCAATGCTCTCCCCAATAGAGCGTCCCATTCGTTCTACCATCCCCACTATTAATTCCATCGACTCATCCCCTCTCAAGCTGGGTTGTTTCAGTCCACCTTCACTGAACTGGGGGGGTGGAGGACTTGAATTGACATTTACATCTTGCACAGCCTCTAAGGCAGACATTGGAGTAGATGTAACAGGAGTATAATCAAGTCTGCCTCTCCCAACTGACGGCATAGGAGTAAACATGAATAGACCTCTACCCCTTCCAAAACTGTTGTCTGAATCCATATCCTATATTGACAGTAGCACTGATGAACAACAACAAAAAAAAACAACTATATATTACTCAAACAAAAGGAAGAAAAAAAAATTATTCTACCCTTTTTTTAACATATATATGTAATTGTGTTGTTTCAAAATTTCAGAAAAGCACTTTCATAAAAAGAGAGAAAAAAAAAAAAAAAAGAAAAAAAAATTCAGAGTCCGAAGTTCAGTCAAAATTAATGTGCTAATTTTCAGAGTTCAAAGTTCAGTCAAAATGAATTTGCTACTTTTCAGAGCTCAAAGTTCAGTCAAAATGAATTTGCTGATGTTCAGAGTTCAAAGTTCAGTCACAATGAATTTGCTGATTTTCAGTCTCCCCAATAGTACTTTTCAATAAACCAGTCAAAAAACAAAACAAAAAAATATATACGTAAAATTGTTTTTTATATATATCCTTCAAAGGTTAATCTTCAACGGCTATTATTGTCAAATAAGCAAATATTGCCTTCAAATGGATACCACAATACCAGAACTTTGTTCCTCTCTGCAGTGAAACGTGTTCCTTCACTCCACCTTGTGGACAAAAACGGTATTGCAGCAAACAGCTCCGGCGCGAAAACTCTCGTCACCCACGGCACGAACTCCTCCGGAAATCTCCGATCAGACGATTCACCACGCTGCTTCCAGAGTCACGGTCACGGCACCATTGTAACAGTGTTGTCTCTGCGTTGTGTTGTGTTGAGATCAGATGGACACCAAATCGCACTTTAAGATGTTTATTCTGTTGACAGTGAATATACAACAGCGGTGATCAGTTTCAGCAATCACCCTCGTGCATTCGCGGCCATTCTTACTCTCGACTGGCGCGAGTCTAAATGACTCTTTTACATAAACTACATAATAAACAGCAATTAATAACACATTTGAAACTGGTCTGTACCTGTTGACAGTGAATATACAACAGCGGTGATCAGTTTCAGCAATCACCCTCGTGCATTCTATTGGAAGTGAACATTAAACTTGAGATTACAATACATATAACAGTGACACAAACCCAAATCATACAACATACTTCTAAACACACATATAACTCAGTATTATCCCCTAAAATGGTTATATAATTACTCAAATATATTTAATACACGGAGCACTCACTCACCGCGGCCATTCTTACTCTCGACTGGCGCGAGTCTAAATGACTCTACCGGAACCAGTTCATAATTCTACCAGATCTGGGCGGAGAGTGCAATTAAAGGGGCCATACATGAAAATAACTGTAGCAAGTGGAAACACATATTCGACCTGTTACACAAGCAAGTAAAGGTTTATATAAAGCCGGGCTAGGTGGATAAGCACTGTTATCGCACCCCCAACACAAGGTCGGACCCTCAGTCACCTCAATATAAACAAGAAATAGTATAGATTATATTTAGAAAGAAAAACATCATTAGGAAAAGATAAAAGTAAAATAAAAGTCCCTCATTTCAAACTCTGTCCTTGTACGCCACCTCGTGACACGGATGGCTACTGTTTTTAACCCTCTTTACACATTATCATCGTCCTTAGAAAGAAAGAATTTAGAAAGTCAGAAAATAAGAAATTGAAAAACACCCCCCAATTTACCACATGTTACTGTAGCTTCTGTTACTTGTATCATCTGCCTAATTTTTGTTCATCCTTTGGATAGGCTGTCATTTTCGCCAATTGAACAGACTCATATTCACCCATGAATAACAAAATTATCAGAATAACACATACAATCATTAGATTTATCTCAATACTAAGCCCTAGTTTGATTCAACCAAATAAAATCATCAACAACCGTCACAAAACAAATTATTCTGCTAAACCTAAACCATTAGTTGATCCACATCCTCCTCCAGGTGTGTTGACCATCTCGTTGCCCCATGGACGTTCCGTCTTCACAAGATCTTTCCTTAGATCCCGACCACACCTCCACTGGAATGAACCATTTCCTGCCCGCTGTCACCTGTGAATGCAGACCCTAGCTATTTTGTTATTGACCGCTTGTCTAGCCGGTCGTCCCTTTTGGTGTGACCTGTGGAATCAACTTTGCTCATGTCAACAAAACAAAACAAATTATTTATACATTTGGAACAGAATCAGTTCTGTTCGACACAATCCATCCTGACATTCTGCAAAGGGAAAATTTTAAGTTATGTGCTGCACAAGGTGTGGCACTGTTACTTTCTGCCACACTAATAACCCAGGCCAGAATAGTTAGCCAAATTCATCCATAGCCATTATGGGCACATTCTGCCCTGTATCAAAAGTCTGCATGCTCTGTAAAGAAAAACAAATGTCAAGGTTATTGTCAGATAGTAAAGTACGTAGTTTCTTTTGTCTGCTGTGCTGCCGCGGCCTTCGCTGCCGCATCTGCCCTGGCGTTCCCTGTTGAAACAGTCCTTGTTTTTTGCACACTTACAGACAGCAATTTTGTTAGGGAGAAGAACGACTTCTTGCAGGGCTTTTACCCAGTTAAACCCAGTGTCCTCCCAACATTTATCGTCCCACCTGTTTGATTGCATTCAGCAAATTTGAACCCCTTGGTATGGCAATTGTTACCATCCCCCTTTTTGATGCATGATGCACAACTCGTGCATCAATTTAACAATGGTGTTTGGGTAAACTAACCCAAACGTTGTCCTTCAGCCAAATTTCCCCCCAGACATCTTTCCTCTGAAACAAAACATTACGTAAGCCACAATCAGTTCTTCTTATCTAATTATTTGAAGGGCACTGGCCCTGAGTCTCACTGCTTTTCAGGCCTGTTTTTTGGTCTCTTAAGTCAGTCATCAACAAACATTTTCCAATGTCAAAGTCATCAATTGTTTGTATCAGGTCAGGTCGTGGTGTACAGACTTGGTCAGTATCAGTCAAACAACATTCTCCTCCTTTGTTCACAATAATCATAAATGTTAGGAGCTATCTGGAAAATTTGATATTGACTTAGCCAATGTGTCACTTTGTTGTTGCCATCAAATCTATAACATTTTCGTTTATATCAACCCATGATGGACGACGATCTACAACGATTCCAATTTACATAAATACTTAAACTGATCCAGAAAGTAATTCAAATCAACACCACAAATGACAAAATTAATTACTGCCAGACAGAGCTTGATGGCTAATCAACTTAAAACTTGCCCCGTGTTCTGTATTATCTTTTCATCAGATTTTCTTTAAATTTTGTAATTTGCCTTAACCCATCTGTAATGATAAAACTCTCATTCCAGAGGTTAATGACACATACATTGACACTATTCAGACAGAATAGCTCCCATAACCTAACACTTACCAAGACCTAGTCCATTCACCCTCAAACACACACACACATACCTGACTATAAATCACTCATATTTTCATATTCACATCTTTTTCTAAAAAGATTAACGTTTATAATAAGATTTTAAACTTCTCATTTTCCTGTAGCTTTTATCTAATTTTACATGGTCTCTTAACCAGTTTCAAAGCACGTTTGTTCATTATTCATTTTCTCTTAGAAAAGTCAGCTGGGTTGTTTTGGTTCATTATCATTATTTTGCTTCAGCTTGCTTTAGCAGGCCGATAACAGAAAGACAGAGTAGCCTTCCTCCACGTTCAGTCTCTCTCACTATTCACAAATAATCTTTTCAACAGCCTCCTAAGACTGTAATTTAGACAAAACATAATAATAAATTCATTACAATAACCTTTGACCATTAACTTTTATCCAGACTTTTTCTTGAATCTACAAAAGCTGTCTTCATCTTTAACCACCAACATGTCTAATGACCTTCAGGAGTTAAAACCATCTTACAGGCATATTATTTCAATATCAACACTTCCATAATTTTTTTTTCCTTGCCCATAAGGCAACCAGCATCATGTTCCTGATATAAATTAAGTTTTGTTACTGTCTCCAGAACAAAATGACAATCACCTCACGGTCTCAACTGGCTCTTGAAAGCCCATTCTCATTAGCTCTTTATCTTTAATCTCCATCAGGGTGTTGTCCCCTGGCACAGTTGCACTTGTCACAATTAAAAAACAAGCCATAAAATGAATGCGGTTTCTGGTGAGTGTTATGGAGGAACTCTCATCTCTGGGTCAGACATGCCGTAACTCCTTACAGCTCCATCTCCCCTTAATGATATGCTGACGCTGGTGGCCTCTCCCAGTCATTCAGCGCCACTCTCATAACCAACTCACATAACACACCTCCATTCAGGAGATGCCCAGTGTTTGTTACGTGACCCTCTGTCTTAGGTTGACCTCTGGCCCTAGAGAATCTTACCCGTCTTTGAGTGATATCACTTCGTGCACACTGGTAACCGCTCTTCCCCATAACAGAATCTTTGACCATTTTCTTCAGCATAATCAGTTCTGGAGCTTAGGAAAGGCACACTCAAGAGTCACCAGAGCCATTCGGACTGCCTAATAGTGTTAACACAGGGAGGCAGGTTAATAACAGCAAATCGGCAAAATTGCAATACTGAGCTTATACTCAGTGAATTTAGATCAACCGTCCATTCAGTGTACATCTACATCTGTAGCCGGATCCATCGGCCCTGTATCATGGTGGAAGCTAAGATCAGACAAAGAAGTTACTGGGCCTAAAATAAACTAGTCAAAACGTAACCTTCTATCATTTAAGGTCATTATTATTTTTAAAAACTTCTTTAAAGTCATTCAGTTTTCTCAACTGAAACACTGTGCTTTACTATAAATAGCTTATTATCACTTATGACACAGGCTCAGATAACAGCCTTTAGCTGACTTTGAATGAGAGAGACTCTGAGGCATTCAGGACTGGTACAGTGTACTCTCATAAACTTCTAAAATCAAACTTTATCTACCATCTTATAACTCTAGCCCAGCGTAAGGCATCTTTGCCAGAAATTACATGCGTTTTCAAATAAACATAATTTTTATATTTGTCTTTTGCCCACATCATGGAATTTAGACATTACAAATTTCCACTCAGATCGTGTCTCTGTCGCACTGGCCGTTTCAGCCAATCACAAGCTTATCTTTTGAAAGCAAAACATCAGCTCCTAGTTCTTTCATGGTCAACTATTCCTCCACGTTCAAAACATTAACAAGCTGTTTGTTTAATCAGATGCCTTTCTACACATTTTACATTTAGCAACTATTAATCCAGTAATACTGCTTTTACTTATTTGATCACATTTCATCTCAATTTTAGTTGTCAAGTTCCCGTTGTAGGATTCACACTAACTTTGAGGAGGTTAGCACTCTCCACTTGTGATGCATCTTTTGCAGTTATCATTGTAAATCATTTATGAGACTAGTCTCTCAATATAATCTAAACCCTTTTAAAGTGTTCCATTAAAACACAATCATCCCTTTAGTTACCGGTACTTTTAAAATATTTTGCAACTCATTTGTTGGAGTCATCTGTAATTTTACATCAACCTGTATTCATCAATTCACTAGCTCTTTCCTTCAAAAGGATTCCCTTACAACTATCTACCCACATTAATACCAGAAATTTCACGTTATCACTTTCTTTTCTGAGTGTCCATTTACAATTACGGGCTAAATGGCCCTGCTGACCATAATTAAAACACTCTCTTTGCCTATAGTTTGATCATTGAGCTTTCAAACAGCTCCAACTTACTGCACACCCTTGAAGCAGTGTGTCCCAATCAGGAATGTAAACACAGCCACTGATAAGCAGTTCTCTGTATTCTTTTACTGTCCACCAGTGTCGGATTCAATCACAACAGCCAAATCATAATCTTCATCATTATTATTGGCAGCACATTAATTTCCATAAGTTGCACAGAAAATCACTCAACATAAGGGTTTTCAATAAACATTTTTTTTTTTTTTTTTTTTTTTCTTCACATTTCTTTGAAGTCAAAGCTTCAGAGCACAGCTGCTTACAGCGTTTGCTCTCTTCTGTTTCACTGTTTGTTTCAGGACTCCTCATAAAGTATAAAATTTGTACTAAATGCCATCAATTTCATTAGCACTGGTTGGAAACAGTATTCCACTATCAAATGGTTCAACTTAATGTTATCATTATTTTCTCAGTCCCACTTATCTCTGCTGTTTCACAAAAAACAAAATATCATTACTTATATCTCAATTTCTAAATCGCACAGACAGCCATTATAGCTGCTTGCTCCTTCAACTCTTGTTATGAAAATTCTCTAGACATCACTATTTTACCAGTAAAATATAATTGTTCCCCATTCTGCTTAATAAAAACTTCATTCCTTATTTTACATCACTTAATTTGACTTAACAGGCGTTCATAAATAGTTTCATAAATTCTATCAGAAATTTTATTTTATACCATACATTTTGCATACATTTCTTCTCAACTTTCCCTACATGCCAGTTCCTTCTGCATCATTTTCCCTTCTTTTCGCTCTACCTCATCTAACCAGTACACGATTGTTTGCTTACAATCCACACGTCTCTCACACAACAACCTTTTGTTTTTCACTTCCCTCTTCCATCGAGTCTCTCACCGCTGTCAGCCTAGTGACACTTAACATTCCCTCCCTGGGAAAATCATGGTACTTAATCAACTTTCGCATAATTTTTCTTCATTTGACTGTAAACCGGTGTACAAAACCGGTCGCATTTACTGTTAGATGACCCCATTTTTGGCTGAATTTCCCTTCTGGATTTTACTCTTTCGACACGTGTCTTAGTATCTGTCAAACGTCTTCAACAGACCCGATTTTATCTCACCCAAAACCGGTCGGGTTTCGGCAAATATGCCGTGCTTTTGTAAATATGTTTTACTCAAAATCTTCTCATGAGCACCTTCCAGCGCTCGATTGATTCTGATTCACCTAATTAATCTGGCGTGGCTCTTCCGTCCACCTTTGCAAGATTTCTTTGGGTTACAGAGACTTTGAGCAAAACTAATTAACCAGCACCTGTGATTCCCCTGAATCTGTGATTCCCCTGAATCACCTGTGGCCCTTCCGTCCACCAACGAGCTAAGTGAGGTAGAAACTGATCCGAATTCCTCAGCCCTTACCCCAAAAAAATTGTGATTCCCCTGAATCACCTCTCGCTCGTACCCAAAGCAAATTCAGCCAACATGGTTCACGTTCACTCATCATTTTTGAACCCCCAAAAAGAAAATAATTTAGCTGTCTCTTACCAGAGATGTTTTGTTGCCACGGTTCGTTTTCTTAATTCCAGTGGTTGCTTCCTCCGGACCCCGGCGGAACGGCCCCTCATCCCTCAAAACTGTTCGGGGTAGGGCTGTGACTCTGAGTCCAGGAGGCCAATTCACCGTCCGCTCTCGGGTCCGAAGAGCACATCCAAGGAATCCCACTTCTGACACCAATTGTTGTGGCAAAAATATTCATTAAACAATCAATCACTGCGTAAGAGACACTCTGAAATTCAAATGATCATTAAAAAGTAGTTTATTCTTGCAAGAAGGCCCAGTTGCCACACAGAAGTCAAAAGTACAGTCTGTGAAACAAGTGCGACGAGGAAGGGAGGGCAGAGGAGTCTTTATACTGCTTTCAAGGTCTTCTGCTTACAGGCCCTTATCTAAACAAGGGAAGGTTTCTCTGCTAGTGATCTAATCCTGCTGAGTTTATTCTTACAAACTCACAAGTTCTAAATTGGACGGCCTCTGACCCTAGGGGACATAGGCACCTTTTCAATCTGCCTCCTCCTGACGTCTCACCCGTTTCCCAGTGTTTAAACGAAAAAAACACACACACACATTAGTCATATGTTGGCAGACCATGTACAGTCCAACAAAGAGTCATTTCAATGTCTTACTGAAAGTAAATGAAAATCAATACTGTAAATCAATGAAAACTTAAAAATTGCCATAACAAAAGAAACCGTGAGTCTGAATATTGAAGAGATTTTTGGTATGTACGAGTATGTAGTCCTGACAAATAAACAAGGTTACAGTGACATATATTCAATATCTTCAGTTTTTTATCATACATGGGCCGGTGATAACATACAATTTTGAGTCTTTAGGCTTCCATCAGTTGCATGTTAAATTTATCAGCCACATTTCATCATATATTAACTTTTGCTTCCAAACATTGGGCAAGTTAATGAGATCATCTCTGAGGTCTACAAGGAGCATTAATAACAGAAAAAGTGTTGTTCTAACAAGGCTATAAAGTGGTTCCTTTAAGATGTTTTCATTAGAAATGGTTTCCATACTGACCCAGTACAAACCAAACAGACTCTGTTTAATTAATTTATTGGCTTTACAGAGAACATAAAGTCTACTTCTATCTAGCTACTTATACTTCCAGTCACTGCAAATTACACACAGAAACATGTATTCACAAAATCCGTTTTAACAGCATTTTAACCGGACAGATTTTTCCGGGATGTTGGAGAACCAGAAAAGTCCACACTGTAAAAAAAAAAAACGTAAAAAAACGGAAAAATACTGTAAAAAAAATGGTCTTTCTTCCCGTTGTTTTTACGGAAAAAAACTGTATATTTAACATTGGATTTCGGTAATATGATATAATGTTAATTTACCGTCCTATTGAAGTATTAATATCTGTTTTTTACACTGATAACCACCAATCACAGCAGTGATGAGAGTCACATGATCAATCAAAGCTCAACATAAGCAGTTCTTCCACAAGAGAGTTAAAGGGATACTCCACTTTTTTCGGAAATATGCTCATTTTACATCTCCCCCAGAGTTAAACAGTTGAGTTTTACCGTTTTAGAATCCATTCAGCCGAACTCCGGGTCTGACGGTACCACTTTTAGCATAGCTTAGCACAGATCATTGATTCTGATGAGTCCAGTAGCATTTCTTTCAAAATGACCAAAGAGTTTCAATATTTTTCCTATTTAAAACTTGACTCTTCTGTAGTTAAACCGTGTACTAAGATCGACGGAAAATGAAAAGTTGCGATTTTCTAAGCCTATATGGCTAGGAACTACTCTCATTCCGGCGTAATAATCAAGGAACTGTGCGGCTGTACCATGAGTGCAGCAGGCGTAATGATATGACGCAGCGCCTGAAAATAGGTCTAATAGGTTAGACAAACTTAGTCCCGGTCACGTTGGAAGAAGTTACCGAGCTGGGGACTATTTTCAGGCGCTGCGTCATATCATTACGCCTGCTGCACCCATGGTACAGCCGCACAGTTCCTTGATTATTACGCTGGAATGAGAGTAGTTCCTAGCCATATAGGCTTAGAAAATCGCAACTTTTCATTTTCCGTCGATCTTAGTACACGGTTTAACTACAGAAGAGTCAAGTTTTAAATAGGAAAAATATTGAAACTCTTTGGTCATTTTGAAAGAAATGCTACTGGACTCATCAGAATCAATGATCTGTGCTAAGCTATGCTAAAAGTGGTACCATCAGACCCGGAGTTCGGCTGAATGGATTCTAAAACGGTAAAACTCAACTGTTTAACTCTGGGGGAGATGTAAAATGAGCTTATTTACGAAAAAAGTGGAGTATCCCTTTAATACTTATATATATAGAAGCTGCACAATGTCATTCACACAAACATTAAACACCATCATGGTAACACATGAAATTTGAAAAATGCAATAAACATTAATTTAACAACATTAAATGTAACATAAACCCCTAATGTACATAACTGATTAGAAAAAACGAAGAAAACTATGAAGAAACAAACATAGTTATTTCAACAAAAATACATCAAATGTGAAGTGTCACAGGGAATTGTGGGAATGTCAATTTACGGTTTTTCACTGTAAATGATACAATGAGTTGTTTTTTCACTTTCAAAAACTGTAAATTTAACGGTATGTTACAGTAAAATTACATTAAATGTACCGTTAGATCTATCACAGTTATTTACCGTATATAGTACAGAAACTTTCTGTTAACCAATTAACAGTTTTTCACTGTAGCATTTTTACAGTCTTTTACCGTTAAAATTACGATAATTTTTTACAGTGCAGATGTAAGGAGTTTGTAAACCCCTTGGTATACACGCCTACTAGTGCTGGGTTTGTAGTGTAGTTTTGTTGTGTAAAGCTGAGGAACTGTCAAGATCTGTAGTCTATGCTTCCACTGCGCTCGACATTGATGTGCAAAGCTATTGGTACTGCTTTATTTAATTTTCTTTGGAGAAACAAAACACATTCAATTAGGAGATCTATAATATTGAATACTTATGAATCAGGTGGATTGAACTTCCTTGAGTTCAATACTAAATCTTTTTTTATTATTATTATTAATTGCGACATTTCATTCTAAATCCAAATTCTCTTTGGAATTTTATGCCTAGTTTTGTTTTCTCTAAAGTAGTTGGTCTTGAGTTTCTCTTGATTTGCAATTACAAATTTAACAGAATCCCTCTGAACTTATCTTGCTTTCACAAACAAGTGTTGCTGGCTTGGTCCCTGTTATATAAGCATAACTTTTCACACCATAGATACAGTATTTAATTTGTATGGAAGCTTGTTTCCGCCACAGAATAACATTTTTTTAAAAACGGTAATTGTGACTACTTATCTCACAATTCTGACAATTACCTTTTTTTTTTTTTTTGTGGCGGAAACAAGCTTCCATACAAATTAAATATGGTGTGGCGCAATGGATAAGACACATGCCTTTGGTGTGAGAGACCCGGGTTCGAATCCACTGTGAGACACCAATGTGTCCCTGAGCAAGACACTTAACCCCTAGTTGCTCCAGAGGCGTGCGACCTCTGACATATATAGCAATTGTAAGTCGCTTTGGATAAAAGCGTCAGCTAAATGTAAATGTAAATGTAAATATCTATTGGGTAAAAAGTTATGCTTTTGTGTGTGTGTTCCTCAATTCTGAGGAAAAAAAGTTGTAGTTATCTCTTAAAATGTTTTATGTGGCGAGCTTCCATAAATTTGGAAAAATTACAATATATTATTAAAAAAATAAATCCATATTTTGTGAAAGATGGGTTTTAGCAGGCATAATTCGAGTCAATCAATTATTAAATCAAGAAGGCATGTGGCTCACTTATTCTGAGTTTCTAGATTTAAATAAAATTCCAGTGACACCCAGGGAGTTTTCTATTGTCACGGATGCAATTCCCACAGGGGTCTTGGCATTATTCAGAGCTAGGTAAGGTAAGGTAAGGTAATTTATTTATAAAGCACAATTAAAAACAACGTGTAGTTGACCAATGTGCTGTACAATTTGTAAAATCATGCAAAAAGCAAATGTACAAAACATTTATACAATATTATGCAAATATCTAACTACTCTCATAAAACAAACAATCAACTAACTCAGCTATTTGGTTTAGACAGGAAAGCTTTTTAAAAAGATTTAAAAGATACCACTGTGGAGGCAGTTCTAATATGCAAAGGCAGCCTATTCCAGAGTTTCGGAGCCAACACTGAAAAGGAACGATCACCCCAAAGTTTGCGTCTTGACCTTGGGACAATTAGCAGTTTCTGGTCAGAAGACCTAAGTGATCTTGTAGGAGAGTATATCTGCAATAGATCCGAGAGGTATGGTGGTGCTAGACCATTTAGAGATTTAAAAACAAACAACAAAATTTTAAAATCAATCCTATAATGGATAGGTAACCAATGTAAAGAAAACAAAATCGGAGTGATATGGCTCCGCTTCCGAGATCCTGTCAGCAATCTAGCTGCGGCATTTTGAACAATTTGCAAATGTTTCAAAGTCGACTGATTAATTCCTGCATACAAGGCATTACAGTAATCTAAACGTGAGGTCACAAAAGCGTGCATTACTCTCTCTAAATCCTCAAATGACAAAAATGACTTGACTTTTGTCAAGATTCTTAATTGAAAGAAGCCTGATCGCACAACAGCGTTTACTTGTTTGTCAAATTTTAGGGAGTTATCAAAAATTACCCCCAAGTTTTTCACCATGGATTTACAATAAATAGATAAAGAACCTACCATCAACCCAGGATGACTTAGATACATTAGAAGGTGCAAACACAACCATCTCAGTTTTACATTCATTTAGATGCAGAAAATTTGCCGCCAGCCAAGTTTTCAAATCATTCAGACATGCTAAAAGGGGCCCTAATGAATGATTGTCATAATATCCAAACCAGTATTGCTCCCCTTTCTATCTTTGATTCATTCTCTGTTTTAAAAATACACTGTTACCAGGTCAAACTGCTGCCTGTTCCGTGTCCTCCACGGCTGGTGGTGGGGCTTGTATCTCTGGGAGGGGTCTGAGGTGTGCTTTGTTTCTCCTCACCTCTTCTGAGTCCGTTTCCACTACATATCAGCGGGGAGTGTCTGCTTTTCTAATCACTGTGGCCAATTCTTTTGTATTTGTGATCCAGACTCGCTGACCTGCTTTTAGCTCCGGTCTCACAGTAGCTTTGTGTCTGTTACCCCTTTTCCACCAACAAGAACCAGGTGCTGGTTCGGAGCTAGAGCTAGTGCCGGTTCGGAGTTGGTTCGACTGACGAGCCTCCAAAGAACCGGTTTGCTTTTCCACAGGCTAAAAGAGCCAGCGCAGAGCCAGGTCTTACGTCACAGCTACGTCTCATCTTTCCCAGCAACGTTAGCGTGGCGGCGCCAAACACAAACACATCATCAACAATGGCGGACGTTTCTTTGCTATTGATGTTCATGGCTTTGCGGACCTACATCAGCATCCAAACACGGCGGATCCAACGTGTTCGCGCGGCTCGCCATTATTTGTACAGACGGAGATTACAAGCGAGAGTAACGGCATGTACATAACATTTATTTTTAACAATAAGATGCCGACTTTAGCCTTAGATTTATATTTTAGATCGCGTCCATCGTGTTTAGCTGCTGTTAGCTCGATTAGCTGCTATTTGAAAATGGCGGTCGCAAGTTTCTCTTCAGTCTTGTTGGCCACGGTAACCCCGCCCCCAGCCTCTGACGCAAGCGGTTCTTTCTTGGCTCCGTTCTAGACCCTGCAATGATTTGGTGCTATCAGGAGTTCTGCTGGCGATGGTCCGTGATGCAGCGGTGTGACTCTGTAGGCCAACAGAGCCCTGTATGGGTCAGCATTTTTCTTCAATAGGCCCTTGACAGTCTTCACAGCCCTCTCTGCCTCTCCATTGCTCTGTGCAAAGAATGGGCTGCTGGTCACATGTCTGAAATCATAGTCCGTGGCAAATGAGGGGAAAGTGCCTGAAGAAAACTGAGGGCCATTATCAGTTATTAGTACTTCAGGAACCCCATGTCTAGCAAAAATGGATTTAAAGCCATTGATAACTCCTGCTGATGTGGTTATTGGGGTTTTAATTACTTCAATGTATCGAGAATAGTAGTCTACTAACAATAAGTAAGAGTCATTTTCCCAATAAAACATATCAGCTCCTACTTTCTGCCAGGGCCGCTGTGGTAGCTCTGAGGGTATCATTGGTTCTGGGTGAAGTGGTTTGTTTTTAGCACACACCTCACACTGGGCCACCATTCTTGTGATTTGAGCACCCAGTCCCAGCCACCACACTGACTGCTGGGCCCTCAGCCTGCATTTTGGTTGTCCCCATATGTCCCTCGTGTAGTCTGGACAGCATTTCCTTCTGTAATGTCTCTGGTATATCCGTTGCCCTTTCATCAGAAGGTCACCATTCATGTGTAGCTCACTTTGGTGGACCCAATAGGGTTTCAGTTGCTGGGACAGCTCTTCTTGCCGTGGCCACCCTCTCTTGCACTGTGACATCAGCTGGCTACAGATAGAATCCCGCTGTTGGTGCTCAGCTATCTGTTGAAGTTTAGACTGGGATGCAGGTAAGTTTTCGCGTATAATATTGATGAAGACCTGCACTTTCCCTTCCAGTTCTGCCTCTTCTTTGGTCAGTGGCCGTCTCACCGGGGCCCTGGAGAGTGCGTCTGCTGTGATGAGAGACTTCCCTGGCACGTAAATTATCTTGTACGTGAACCTCAGCAGTCTGAGACGGAATCGCTGAACTCTGGGAGGTAAGTCATCCAACGCTTTTGTCCCCAACAAGGCCAGTAGTGGTTTATGGTCTGTCTCTATCGTGAATGGTAGGCCTATGAGGTATGAACTCAACCTTTCACATGCCCAGGTGACGGCCAATGCCTCCTTTTCAACCTGGGCATAACGTTGCTCTGTTTCAGAAAGGCTTCGAGAGATGTAAGCGATTGGGCGCAACTCCATGTTATCCCATCTGCAGACACTTTTGTTTTGGCTTGTGGTCTGTACTGAGCCAACACTCTCTGTGATGCCAGCTCCTTTTTGAGGTTTTCAAATGATGTCTGTTGCATGTGGCCCCAAGACCACTCATTGTTCTTTGACAGCAAATCTCTGAGTGGTTTGGTGGTGTCTGCAAACTGAGGGATAAACTTTGCTATGTATGTGACCATCCCCAAAAAACGCCTAACATCTGCTGTATTCTGTGGGATGGGCATGTCTGTGATAGCTCTGATTTTCCCGGGGTCAGGTTCAATGGCTCCCGCCCTGATTTTGTGCCCCAAAAACAGGACTTCAGGCTGTGCAAAGGTGCACTTTTCATTTAGTGTTAGACCCGCCTCCTGGAGACATGTCAAAACAGCTGTGAGCCATTCATCGTGTTGGGCCCTATTCTCTACACATATGAGGATATCATCTGCATGGCATATCACTCCGCTTAGCCCCTCTAAGAGCTAGGACATGCGTCTCTGGAAGTGTTCTGGCCCTGAGTTAATTCCGAAAGGCAGAACATTAAAACAAAATCGGTCAAAGGGGGTGATAAATGTTGTGAACTCCCTGCTCTCCTGTGCTAAGGGTATCTGCCAAAACCCACAAAGTGCATCCAGCTTTGTGAACACCAGTGCACCATTCAGCTGGGCTAATGATTGCTCCACTGAGGGTAATATGTGTCTTTCTCTGCACACTCCCTCATTGAGTTTGGTCAGGTCAACGCAGATTCTTATCTTATCTTTGTGGGTATCGCGGTCACTGCTGCCTCTGTGTCTAATTTAAAAGAAACAACTTCCCCATTAATTTTGATGTCTGAGTACCAACCAGCACAGTCTGCCTTCACCTCACCCAGGAAAAGGCTGTCCTGGTAGAGTTGCTCCTCCTCATCTGCCATCTCATACACAGGCTGCTTGGATTTGCAGACAGCAGCAAAGTGTCCTCTTCTGTGACATTTCCTGCATTCAGCCTCCTTGGCCAGGCAATCTTTCCAACTATGAAATAGCACTCTTTATGGCATTTATGGCACATCCCTGATGTTCCAGTAGCATTATGATGTTTTGCTCTTCGTTCGGAATTCCACTCTTTCCTTCGAGCAGGCGAAAGCGCGTGCACTTCATCACTGGGCCCGCTGCATGTGCGTGATTTCCCGCGCCGCGCAGCACTACTTGCTGCTGTTTTACAGTTTCACTTTGTCTTACTAAGTTCGTAGCTTTAGACAGAGTCAGATTTGAATCTAACTGTAGCTTTTCGGAAAGTCTGATGTCTCTTATGCCCACTACTATGCGATCACGTATCAGTTCATCTTTGAGAGTCCCGACCTTGCAACATTCCGCCAATTTGTGAACTGCAGTAACAAAGCACTCAGCCGTTTCCCCCGGCTCTTGTTTTCCCATGTTAAACCTGGCCCTCTCGAAACCTCTTGTTGTGTTCTCCAATGAAATATTTATCGAAACAGTCTTTTACTTTCTAGTAGATTACCTTGTCCTTTTCTTGTATCGCCGACGCATGTAAGATATGCTCTGCTTCATCTCCCATGGAATATGTCAATGTGTTCACCTGGAATGCCTCATCCTTTTTATCCAAACCAGACACTACTCTGTACCTTTTGAATCGTCTAATCCATTTGGGCCAATTTTGGATGTCTCTGCAGTCAAACTTCTCTGGAGGACTAATGCGAAATGCATCTCCAACGTCAAGCTGCAGAGGGTGGTCCCGTGCATTCTCTCTCTTCTCTGGACATCTTACTTGAGCTGGCGCGTTGATTTACCTCCAAATAGCGGTGATCTCCCTGAAAAGTTCCTTATACTGTCGACTATACTTTCATGTCGAAGGCTGTGTTGGTTTTAACATTAAACACTTCTGACACCATGTCGTAATTTGTACTATAAATGAACACAGACAACGGCATGTCTTTAGCCTGCTGGCATGTTTACTGAACTGTTTCCATGACAACACGCATATACATTTCTACGGCCCCAGGTACGGGGCATCCCGAGGGTCATACTACACCCTCAAATAAAAGGAAAGAATACTATATTATAAATTTAATTGTAATTTTTCCTGAATTTCATTTAGGCCTAGCCTACATAAATGTAAATACAGTAAAACCCAACCTTCGCTTTTGGTTATTGAAAAAGAAATTTGTATATCAAGACTATTTTTCATTCACATAATAAGAAAGCAATTAAACCTATTTCTATTTGTGAGTGCTTTCATTTTTTTACATAATGTTTAGCCTACCCTGGCTGTCTGTTTTTTGTTTCTGTTTTCTGTTCTGTCTGTACATTGACTTTGTTTGTTTGAAGTAAAACACACACACACACACACACACACACACAAACACAAAAACTCATCAGACTCCTCGGTAATCCTCGGCAAACTTCGACATTGAAGTTTCATTCCGTCATCAACCCGGAATTATAGTTCGATTAGTGAAACCACCGACTATGGCAAGATAAATTAATTATGAAAAAAGTTTTCCGTTCATGGTAGACGGTGTAGCCTATTCAAACCACTTAAGTTGAAGTAGAGAAACACTAATAAAAAACACTAATAAAATTACTCCAGTGAGTGGGTTCTAATGCGACAGGAGCTCAGACAGTCTGACACATTATTATGAATTATTAGGAGCACACTTGATCTAAGAATAATATTACTCCCGGATCTTGGCTCATTTGAGCAGGACGAGAACAATTCAGGTGTTTATTGTTCACTTGACTCGCTTGTTAACTGCTGAAAGTTTAATCTTTGGATCAGTCGAATTCACAAATGAAGCATTTGTTGTTATTTGTGACCAAGTTGATTGAAAAGAATCGGTTCAAAAGATTCGCTCATGAAACGTATATCACTGTTGGGTCTCAGAGAAGATTTTGATTTCGAAATAACAAGAAACAGTTTGTTTTTTTCTTGAAATGAAATGGAGGGAAAAGTCTGATATTATGCATTGCAACGTAGTGAAGAAAATAAAGTTTCATAAAAACAAAAATATCATGGCAGATACATTTTCGTCATTTAATTATTAGTAGCTACAACTGCACCCGACATGGCTTATAAAAACCAGTATAACTAGAAGTGTGTCTTGCCCTGTCATTTATATTAAAACGATACTGATATATCTTTTTCATTTCATTTCTCATACTATGGTGAAGTAGCTAAACACATTTCATGAATCATTTAATTCATAATTCAGACCTGACCATCCTGATGTGGATAATCTACAAATACATTTTGTTTAACTGGTGTGGGGTTGTTCGTGCGTTAGTATAAAGACCAGCTTCATTTCTTATTTTCAGGGACATTGCGAGACATAGCCTACTCGGTCCTACACCGACTCCGAACACATTTTTTTTCTATCATGTAAGACACGTGTAGCCCCGCCCAGATCTACAGGCTGCTTTTTTTAGTAGGCTACATATAAACTGTAGGACCCGAGCCCCGCGCCTTTATCACGTGTTGTACAGTACTAGGCTATTTCCGAGAGAGAGAGAGAAACCGGCTAGATGCGACAAGTAGACAAGTAGGCTAATCGTGCACATGAAAAGTTCTGTTTTTTAGTTTGATAAACTTATCATGTCCAGTCAAGAGAAGCGATATGATGGATCGGAGAATGACATTATATTAGTGAAAAAGTGTTGCGATATTGGTAAGTTTGTTATCATGTCTGTTTTCTACACCTTGCAAACATAATGTCATGTCTTGATGTATCGCTAATTTGGGCCTGAATTGTTTCATTGCAGAATGGCAATCCTCTTTTTCATCTATTTCACCTTTTCATCTACACCTTACAGGCAGACGATTAGGCTATTATTTATTTTCAGCTTTCTCTGAATTGAGAGCTTTTTTTGTGAACTGCTGGTTTTTTTTTTTTTTTTTTGCATACAACTAAAGTCAAATATTCAGTAAAAAAAAAAAAAAAAAAACCTTCCTCCATTCTTTGCTATTTTTACAATTTATGCAAGCCTATTCCCAAACCACAGGTGTGTTTACGTCACTAAATAGAGAACAAACCTGACATAAGACTAAATGTTGGCAGTGTTTAAGACATGTAATTTCCCCTTCAGATCCATATGATGATGATCCAGATGTTTTAAGAGCTCGATTATCCTGTGGTCACATCACTGGTCCACAGACACTGACTGACTACTGCAGAGTACAGCTGACTGATGTAAGTGTACTTTATCTGACCAGTTTTATCAAAAAGTACGAGGAGGATTCGGAGTGATTATAACGTTTGGTGCTTGGGTTTTGGTACTTAAATATAAGTACATTCTTTTACCATAAATATACAAGTCATGTTAAGATGATCTGGATAAGTTTGGTAACTGTATCATTTAGCAAAATAAATCTGTGTTGGTGGCATTAGACATAACAAGTGGTCCTATATGTATTCAAAATATGTATCAACCCCTTTGCTGCAATTTATTTAGAAGAAATCTTACTATTAATTAAACTTAAAGCTTCATTCAATCTCAATACAAGAAGTGAGTCTATAGCACACTGGTCGAATGACTTTGAGTGTCACAGATTCCCTTTGTTTGGATTTATGTTAGTTTTGCACTGTCTAATCTGTCGTCATGGACACTAATGAGATTTGTTATTCAGCTCAGGTGTGTGTATTTAATCATCCTAATTTTCCTTTGTATTTAAATTCCCTTGTGTTCAGTTCTGTTTGTTTGGGTCTCATCAGTATATGGTTTTGTTTGTTTGCCTACCTTTGGAAATACCAGTGGAAACCAAGGCTATTATAGTTTTGCATTTTTAAATTGTTTTTTATTTTAATAACTTTTTCAATTTTGCTTTAAATTTCTGTTTAGTTTTAGTTAGTTTCATTAATGGTTATGTTAGTTTTAGTTTAGTTTTTATTTTGTGAACACATTTCTATTTAGTTTTTATATAGTTTAGCAGAGCAAACAGAGACCAAAGCAAGACATTTTTTTAAGCAAATTTTAATGTTTGCACAGATTACAGTTAACTCTTGTGCAATCATAATAATAATTAAAATAAAATAATGGTTTGAGATTGAACAAACAACCAGATAAATGCAACTTAACAGTAAAAATGATAAAAAAATCAGCGGTTAATTGCCTCCGCTAACTTCATGTCATGTGCATGAAGATCCATATACAGGCATTTCCATAAACAGCCACTGGTCAGATTTTTCGCCACAATAAAGAGTTTATTAATTACGAAAACGATTTTTGATTTTTGCTAATTATTATTTTATTTCAGTTAGTTTTTCAGTAACTGTTGTTAGTTTCGTTTAGTTTTAGTTTTTAATTTATTATGAATTTTTCATTTTATTTCGGTTTACAAAAATGTTTTAGACCAATAGTTTTAGTCTTAGTTTTCGTTTACAAAAATAACCTTGGAGGAAACTATTAAAAGTCTTTAAAACATAACTTTCAACGCACTTAATGTATTTAGTACGATTGTTTTGACCAATTAAAACAACGCCACGTTACCCCACATACACATGAACGAATAGAGCGGATGTGGCCAACTGTGGTGTATAAGCATAATAAAAGCTCTGCTGCTCTCAGCAGATATGGTCATGAAAAACCCAGGCGGGCAGTGTTTCATATTTTATTGAAGGTTCCCCGGGCGCCGCCATTGATTAGCGGACCCCCACCTGCTGTTAGCATGCCATTGACTCCCATTCATTTTGGCGTGATTTTGACAGCGAATAACTTTACATCTGAGGCGTTTAAAGACTCCATATGTCCATTTTTTATTTCTAAAGAAACACGAAAATGTATAAAAGGCTCCATTACCTTGTATCTTACGTTATGGCCCCGTAGAAGCCGTTTTTGTAAAAATAGGCTAACGATTGCGTCATAACCACATGACTCTCTGTCGCACAGTAGAGAGATTACCGTATGGACAGGAGGAGAAGCTCACGAGCAATCGGGGGGACGTGGAGGCAAAATGACAAAGTAATTAATCAGAATACTTAGCAAAAGTTTCTCCTTCTCCTAGCTCATGGACAGCCCCTACTCACACTCTCCGTCTCTGCAAGTTTCGGAAGGGAATGATTCAGATTTCTCTTGGCACAGCTACTAGAAGACAGACGGGCTGCTCACGTCACATCTACGTCGTCAAGCTCAGTGTGAGTCTGCGCAGTATGCTCGACCCCCAGGAAGTCAGTGCTTCTAATTGACTTCACTTGTCTCCGTTGAAACCTATGGGGTCGCTGTGTCCATTTCTTTTACTGTCTATGGAAAAACCTGGTAAAGCCATCGACATTTAGAAAAGCAATTTCCAGGCCTGGAAAAGTTTTGGAAAATAAATAAACCCAGAAAGTTTTGGAAAAGTCATGAAAATTTGTTTAAAATATTTATATAATAGAATATATGTTTAATTGATAATATAATATTGGTTAAAACAAATTGCAATACTTAACGTTCTTTCCATCAGATTTAGTTTTGCAGCGTTGAGCATTATAACCAATCGCACACGTTTCTGTTGAGCTTATGAATGTAATGGCCAATCAGAGGCGCTCAGATTAGTCATCACTATAACAAAGAGTTTTGTTCAGTGAGCAAAAAAAAATGAAGCTTGCAAATTCTCCCATCATAAACAACAAAGTGCAGATTGGATGTAAGAGATTAATGTCGCGTTGTAGTCAGCTTCCGGGATTTTAACGGGAGTGGTGAGTGTGCTTAAAAGAGCATATTGCAGGAAAAAAAAAAAATCAAAATGAATAATATAACTGTGTATGAAAATACCATATGAAAAGATAATGCAGGATTTAAAATGTTTTAAAACGACATAAGGACACCAATTTAGTAGATAAAGTGAGTGTTTCTTTGGCTGCTCGTAAAAACGCTTTTTTTCAACATCGCGTCATTTTACGTCACACGAGGGAGATATGTGTACTGTGCTCTGCCGCAGCTCAGTGCAGAGTAGGTTGGTATTCAGTAAGAGCGGTCATGAGTCAGTGTGTTTTCACTAGTTTTTGTATTTCAATTTATCATCGTCATGGTAAATTATTGTGTTTGTGGAGCTTGCAAAAACTCCAGCCTGTCAGGACATCGAGTCCACCGGTTTCCTAACAAGAAAAAGGACGGTGCTATCCTTCGTGCCTGGGTGCGGTTTGTGCAGGTGAAGAGACGGTTTCTCTTCCGCATCGGCTTCGGAAAACCCGGTCGTGTGTAGCGTTCACTTCAGATCAGAGGATTACTTGAGTATGTTTTTAGTAAAATACAAATATACTCAAGTATAGTTTTTATACATTTAAAGGTGCTCTAAGCGATCCCTGTTGGCGTAACCTCTTGTTGAGGTTTGAATTATTATAAAGACCCTTTAAAGTACACTCACCTAAAGGATTATTAGGAACACCATACTAATACTGTGTTTGACCCCCTTTCGCCTTCAGAACTGCCTTAATTCTACGTGGCATTGATTCAACAAGGTGCTGAAAGCATTCTTTAGAAATGTTGGCCCATATTGATAGGATAGCATCTTGCAGTTGATGGAGATTTGTGGGATGCACATCCAGGGCACGAAGCTCCCGTTCCACCACATCCCAAAGATGCTCTATTGGGTTGAGATCTGGTGACTGTGGGGGCCATTTTAGTACCGTGAACTCATTGTCATGTTCAAGAAACCAATCTGAAATTATTCGAGCTTTGTGACATGGTGCATTATCCTGCTGGAAGTAGCCATCAGAGGATGGGTACATGGTGGTCATAAAGGGATGGACATGGTCAGAAACAATGCTCAGGTAGGCCGTGGCATTTAAACGATGCCCAATTGGCACTAAGGGGTCTAAAGTGTGCCAAGAAAACATCCCCCATACCATTACACCACCACCACCAGCCTGCACAGTGGTAACAAGGCATGATGGATCCATGTTCTCATTCTGTTTACGCCAAATTCTGACTCTACCATCTGAATCTCATCAGACCAGGCAACATTTTTCCAGTCTTCAACTGTCCAATTTTGGTGAGCTTGTGCAAATTGTAGCCTCTTTTTCCTATTTGTAGTGGAGATGAGTGGTACCCGGTGGGGTCTTCTGCTGTTGTAGCCCATCCGCCTCAAGGTTGTGCGTGTTGTGGCTTCACAAATGCTTTGCTGCATACCTCGGTTGTAACGAGTGGTTATTTCAGTCAAAGTTGCTCTTCTATCAGCTTGAATCAGTCGGCCCATTCTCCTCTGACCTCTAGCATCAACAAGGCATTTTCGCCCACAGGACTGCCGCATTCTGAATGTTTTTCCCTTTTCACACCATTCTTTGTAAACCCTAGAAATGGTTGTGCGTGAAAATCCCAGTAACTGAGCAGATTGTGAAATACTCAGACCGGCCCGTCTGGCACCAACAACCATGCCACGCTCAAAATTGCTTAAATCACCTTTTTTTTCCCATTCTGACATTCAGTTTGGAGTTCAGGAGATTGTCTTGACCAGGACCACACCCCTAAATGCATTGAAGCAACTGCCATGTGATTGGTTGATTAGATAATTGCATTAATGAGAAATTGAACAGGTGTTCCTAATAATCCTTTAGGTGAGTGTATATCTTTATTATAAAGAATTATTAGCTAGACCCTCCCTCCTCCTCATCTGCGCAATAACCCCCCAAACCCCACCCTACATCCTTCTTGTCGGTTATTGGCTGAAACAGTTTGTTATGTTTTGTGCTGTGAGTTAGCTCTGTTTGTTGCTGTTTGTTTTAGTTGCGTTTGTGTCTGCAGAGACCGCGTTTCTTTACAGTGTGTTTAGGGGACAGGCAGCTAGCGGATGGTGAGGATATGTTTGCGGTATGTGAAAAAAAAGTTTTGGCCTAAAAAACGCGTGAGATCGCTTAGAACATGTCTTTTTAGCTCAAGAGTAATAAATTATCTCTACCCTAAACATACTTATGTCTGCTGGCCTGGAGAGGTCCATGCTCCTGTTTGAAGTGCATATAGGCTATCTGTAGCACATATGGGTTCAGACAGGAAGCCTCAAAGCCTGGGTGCAGAGTCAGGCACTGCACATCAAGTCTGGGGGAAACATTTTCCACTAAGGCCCAGTATGCATCCACCTCCCTGCAACACTGACTTTCCTCAGCTGTAAACGTTGCCTCGCATTTCCCACACAAGCACCTATGGAACAAAAAATTGTATCAGGAATAAAAATATCTCTCTGGCTCTCAACGAAGGCGGTGGCATTTTCTTCCCCTCCTCTCCCATACCTCCCCTGCTTTGCTCCTCTCGTCTCGTCTAGTCTACTGTCTTGTGCTTTGAGAGACTCTCTCCGCACTGCTCTCCAAACTAAGAAATCATGGATTTGATCAACTGGTCTCTGAACGCAATTGACACCATCTTCTCGACGAGAAGCTTGGGTTCGGGGGAACCTGACTGCCCTGCCGGAACGTTCGCAGCTGGCTACACGATGGACGCATGGGAGAGGTGGCGGGTCATGTGTCTGGCGGCTCTTTCCGTGGAGGACATTGAAGATATCTACCTATTCGGAACCATGATAACAGGTCTTCTGCTGATTGGATTAGGCATTGCCCTGGTTTATCGAGGAATGAAGAAGACGGTGACAGTGGTCCACAGCCCAAGGCTGCCCGTCATGATTGAAGCAGTGGGCAGAGCTGTCAGAGCACTCAGACTGGGACTATGAACCACAATATGGAAAACATCATGGAGAAGCTCACAGCTTTGCAAAGGCAAATGGATCGGTTCGGAGACCAAAATGGACCAGGAGAATAGTCGTGTAAATTGGTATGCGGCTACTCGCCCCAAGACCAAACAATCCCAATCTTATCTGTTTTCGTCCCCCCTCTACCAGCACTGGCCTTGGCCAAGGCTGCTGCTGCAACAACAACTACCCCGGAAGAACACTGCAGTGAGACGCTCTTGTGTTCCTTCCCCCACTCCCCAGTGACACCTGCTGATTGTTGACTCTGTCTGGGACCTGATCAAGGTTGTCTCCATGGCAACTTGCTGTGTATCGCTATGACAGTCCTGCGGACTGAGGCACCTAGGTTATAATGCCAGGCTTAGTGACTCTCCAGGCCTACACATACATGAACTCTTACATATAGGGTTAGGGTTAGGGTTAGGGTTAGGGTTAGGGTTAATTTCACGATTGCAGATTGTCCAAAATGCTGCAGCTCGGTTCCTTACTGGGACAAAAAAGAGGGAACATATTGCACCTATCCAGGCCTCTCTCCATTGGCTCCCTGTGAAACAGAGAATTGACTTTAAGGTTTTAACTTATGTGTTTAAAGCTCTAAATGGACTCGCCCCTAGTTATATATCTGAACTTTTAAGTTCATATTCTCCTCAGAGATCACTTAGATCGTCATCTAAGTTATTATTAAACGTCCCAAAAACCCGTCTGAAAACAAAGGGTGATAGGTCTTTCTCAGTTTACGCTCCAAAACTATGGAATACACTTCCACTGTCAATTAGAGCTTCCCCTACATTAAAAGTTTTTAAAACATCGATTAAAACGTACCTTTTTGCACAAGCATATTAAAATGCGTCTAAATGCTGTATGCATTTTTGAAATGATCATGTAATTGCACTTTTTTGTGTCGTTACTAGGCTCTTTTATGTGTTTTTGGTTTGAATTATTTGATATGCTATGTTTTAATTGTATGTGCATCTGTGCTGAGATTGTAAAGCACTTTGGTCAACATTCGTGTTGTTTTAAGGTGCTATAGAAATAAACTTGACCTTGACCTTGACCATATATATATACAGATATGCAATCACTACACACTCTCCTTTCTCATGTCCACTATCATTTCTTCGTCTTCTCCGTGTTGAGGATGAGATTATTGTCGCCGCACAATGACACCAGATTGGCCACCTCCCTCCTGTAAGCTGCCTCATCACCGCCAGCAATACGTCCTATCACTGCGGTGTCGTCCGCGAACTTCAGGATGATGTTATCCTTGTGGGAGGCGACACAGTCGCAGGTGAACAGGGTGTAGAGAATGGGGCTGAGTACACAACCCTGTGGTATGCCAATGTTTGTGATGATTCTGGCTGAAGTCCTATTACCGATCCTGACAGACTGAGGCCTGCCAGTCAGGAAATCTAGGAGCCAGTCGCAGAGTGTGGCGTGCAGACCAAGTGTAAACAATTTATAAATGAGTTTATGAGGAATGACCGTGTTGAAGGCGGAACTGTAGTCGATGAAGAGTATACTTAGGTATGAGTCCTTATTTTCCAAATGAGAGAGGGAATAGTGCAGCAGCAATGGCATCAGAGGTGGACCTATTGGGCTGGTAGGCATACTGCAGGGGGTCAAGAGTGTCTGGTGTGCTGTTCTGAATGTGGGCCAGCACCACTCTCTCAAAACATTCCATGATGATCGGAGTGAGTGCCACTGGCCTATAATCATTCAGGCAGGTGCGTGTACTCTTCTTAGACAGGGGGACAATGATTGTGGTCTTAAAGCACGAAGGAACGGTGCACTGGCTGAGGGAGAGGTTGAAGATGGAGGTGAGAACATCAACTAGCTCGTTGCCACATGTTCTGAGGGCCCACCCAGGGATGTTGTCTGGTCCTGCTGCTTTGCGGGGGTTGATCTTCCTCAGAGCTTTGTGTACCTGGGTTGTTGAAACGGATGGTGGAGGGAAGGCGGGTTGGGTAGTCCATGTGTGCGTGGGCCCTCTTTCTGCAGTGTGGCTGGGGGCCTCAAAGCGGGTGTAAAAAGTATTGAGATCGTCCGGCAGGCTGTCTGTTAAGATGATGTTGTTGGTGGTAGTTCTATAGTCCGTGATGTGCTGCAGGCCTTGCCACATCCGCCCTGAGTCAGCAGTAGACTAGAAGTTATCCAGCTTCTCTCTATACTGCCTCTTGGCCGCCGTGATGGTTTTCCTCAGTCCATACTTCGCAGCTTTGTACTCGGTCTCATTGCCTGATCTAAATGCAAGAGAGCGAGCACGCAGCATGTGACGTACCTGAGTGTTTATCCAGGGCTTCTGGTTTGGAAACTTCCTAATTTGTATGGTGGGCACGATGTTATCGACACAAGTGCTGATGTACCCAGTCACATACTCAGCATAATCCTGTACACTGACGGAAGAGTCCTCCAGGGTGGCTGCAGCCTCAAACACATCCCAGTCTGTCAGGGCAAAACAGTCCTGCAAGGTACTCTCAGTCTCTGGGGTCCATAGTTTAACCTGTTTGGTGACAGGGTGTACTTGTTTCAATCTTTGTCTGTAAACAGGGTACAGGAACAAAGAGATGTGGTCTGAATGTCTGAAGTGGGGGCGAGGTGCAGCCCTGTATGCACCACGTATATTACTGTAAACATGATCGAGAGTGTTCTTATCACAAGTGGGAATGTCCACATACTGGTGGTATTTGGGGAATACAGTCCTTAAGCTACACTGGTTGAAGTCGCCAGCAACAATAAAAACAGCGTCAGGATGAGCCGTTTCTAATAAGCTGATGACGTCATGGAGTTTGCTGAGTGCTACCGTGGGATTAGCTGTATGGGGATGTAAAGAGCGGCCAAAAACACAGCAGTAAATTCCCTCGGTAGGTAATACGGCACTTCAGCAATAAAAACTCCACATCTGGGGAACAGTATTAATCAGCCGTCCGTATATCTCCACACCACGAGTTGTTGACAAATACACTCACACCTCCCCCTTTAACCTTACCGGACGCTGGCGAAATAAAACTAGTAAAAACAATGTGTCGTGAGTTGGCGATGTCATCGCCAACTCACGACACATTGTTTTTACTAGTTTTATCTGTTTTATGTATGGACTGTTTTTACTAGTTTGTTCCACCTTTGCAGTGTAAAGATGGCTTTTGTGAATGATAACATTTTATTGGTACAAATAGTATTCTGATTTAGTTCAGTACTTGGTTAAATTTGACATAATAGACAAGGTACTGCATTCATCCACTGAACCCGTGGAGCTGATCATGTGCTGACTGCGTGAGCAAAGTGCACACTTCTTTCTGCACTGCACAAACAGACAGTTTATTGATAAGGACGCAAAGCCTTATCACACTTTCAATTTTAGTTTGTTTGACAGCAATGACGCAAAACAAAACATGAAGAACTTTTATGTTATTATGAGAATAGTTTCTATTTTCTATTTGTGCCAGTCAATGCTGATATTGTGGCTGGCACTGCAGACATTTCATGGAATGTTAGGTCATGAGTATTTGCCTCAAAATTCATGAAAAAATAATGGAAATTTATTGGTAAATTTGTGTACGAACCCTGCCTCAAAAATTAATTCTGTCAACACACTCAAATTTCCATATTCATTCACTGCTGACTCCCAAGGAGATGGCAGGTGAGTTGACACATGTCTTGACACTTCTTCTAAGGCAACCCCTTCCTGTAGAAATGTAAGGTCTGTCCGAGGGCTGAAAATGCCATGCTATATCGGTGAGATAGCCACACAGTGTGTGCCGCGGTGCCATGCCCATCTCAGGACTTGTGTCTGGAGCAAGTGCTGAAGCGGTCTTATATGTATGGACTTATTAATATTATTTATAATAAATAAATAATGAGTAAATGTGATAATTATCAGGGCCAGTATATATGTGGAAAATCTGATAAAATCCCTATTCAGATCAGATTAGTTTAACATGGAGAGGTGGGGTAAAGTAATTATTACAGTACCAGAGCTTCTCAGTGATTTTAGTCCTCTCCAAATATGCCATGATCTCAATAATCATTACGGACAATGTCAGTTTAGATTACGGTGACTTTTATCTTCTTTAAAAATTCTAGAAGAATTACCTCAAGTAATACTAATCCTGTGCGAATAGACCCGCTGTAAATATGTACGTTAATATTCGTCATTTCCTGTTTAACAGTAGTTTTCCACAGTTTTTCAAGTTAAAGAAGTATTCGGTTGCGTTCTAGAGAGTGGAAAAAGTCTGGCAAAACTCGTGTTACCACATACCATTCAGATCAAAAAGAAGGTCAAAAGCACTTGTCAGAGACACAAAACTTCTTTTAGCTTTAGGGAAGTGCCTATTACCAACATAATCCAATCAGAATTTAATTAACAAATTGTTCAATCAGACCTAAATTACCTCTCCCCTCACATTCACCCCCAAATAACTACAATGAAAAGTCCTGTACCGCTGGAAAAGAGAGTTGCTATCACACTCTATAAATTAGCAAGCAATATGGAGTTCCATGATGTGGCCAGTTTATTTGGAGTTGGTATCAGCACAGCATGTGACATATTTTGGGAGGTGTGCAAGGTACTTCGCCAAATTGGGAAGGAATATGTGACAAGGTCAAAAAGTGAGGCAAAAATGCAAGCTCTCATTGATGGTGTTGAAAGCAAGACTGGATTCCCTATGTGTGGGGGTGCCCTAGACCAGCCATTCCCAAACTGTGGTCCGCGGACGACAAGTGGTCCGTGAGGGTACTGCAGGTGGTCCGTGGAAAGGCAAAATAAAATCTAAAGTAATATTTTTTTTTACCTTCATTTTACCAGGAAATTCCCATAAAATAAAAAAGAATATGTAGGCCTATATTGATATAACATTTTAATTAAATTGTCAAGTTATTGTGTGATTACTAAAATAGCCTAGTGGTGTTCGGCCGTGACATTCAAGTTCAGTGCCGTTAGAACCACAACATTGGTTCGGTGGATAGCAACAGGTTCTCTGAAGAGAAAAGGGCAGAGGCAAATATTATCTCATTATCACATCACACGCATAGCCTTTAATGGTGCGTTCACACCGGACGAAATTTCGCTTCAAACTTTTGTTTTGACGCGCGAATTGATACAAAGTGGTCAAGCGTATATCACTAGACGCGGCAGGCGCGAATTTGACATATGATCCCTTTTTGAATTTGACGCGCTCGCGTCCGGTGTGAACGCACAGTTAGGCAAAGGCAGTTTATATGAAACGAAATGTTTATAAATGGAATGAATAAGGCCTGTTATTATTTTAATTTCCAGTTAGTTTCTTGATCTCGCGTTTCTGAAATGTTTTGCGGATGTGCTGTTAAGTGGACAAACTCACTTTTTGAGGACTTGTAAAACTGAAGATTAATAATCCCCTAAAATGGCCAAAGGTTTTGAAATGTTGACTATATTCCAGTGTTCTTATTACTGTATAGATTTCATACTCCATTGCTATGGAAATAAGCCTGTTGTTCAAATGAACCTGATTATGCCCTCGGGCGTTTGAGTAAATAAATAAATAAAATATGTGGCAGCCGTTGTGTGCAGTAAACTTTCTTGTAACAAGCCTGTTGTACTGATGTGATGACCAATGATAGTTTTAGAGCTAGTAAGCCTATTTAGAGGTGCAGATTAATTCAGGTAGGACTCTGTGTATGTAGACATATTTTATTATGTGTATTATGAGGTGGTCCGCGAAAATTCTTGATTACAAATAGTGGTCCACACACACAAAAAGTTTGAAAACCCCTGCCCTAGACGACACACATCATTGCACCTTCAGCATACCACACCACAACTGTAAAGGCTGGTACGGTATGTACAGTGTGCTGTTTCAAGGCCCTGTAGATTGTAATTACAAGTTCCTTGACTTCAGTGTTGGTTGACCAGGGAAATCCCACAATGCTTTAGTGTTTGAATGTTCTAGCCTCTCCCAAAAGCTTGACAATGGATCATTCTTTCCAATAATAACAAGAAAGACTAACAGGGTTGATATACCTGTTTTTATTGTGACCGACTCTGCATGCAATCGAAGCAAGAATGTTATGAAGCCTTTCCCTGAAGGCAGAGCAACTGCTTCGCAGCGCAGCTTTAATGAGCACCTGAGTCGGGCACACATGTGGAGCATGCATTTGGACGCCTTAAGGGCAGATGGCAAACTGATGCAAAGGAATTACTCGAGGACAAGCAACATAAAATACATTTACAGCATGTATTGTGCTACACAACTTCTGTGAGAACTTCAATCTGCAATTCATCAACGCCCCGCTACACAGAGTTGTGAAATACTTAGGCAGCCACAGGAACAGATCAACGAGGATGCCATTCAAACTCAACTCCATGAAGTCATCCGCGAGGCTTTAGAGGTTTTTATTAATCAGATGTCATAAAAACACTGACTATAAATCCAGCACAACAAAATCTAAAGTGACCAAAACAATTCAGGAATACCTCCTGACAACATTGACCAAGTTCTGAAGACAAAACTTCTGCTACACTTTTGCTACTGGGCAGCAGTCATTTAAAGGGATAGCTCACTTTGAAATTAAATTTTGCTATGTTTTAGCTTACCTCAAGGGCATCCAAGATGTAGGTGTCTTTGTTTCCGCAGTAGTTTCAATTTTGATATTTTTAGGTCAAACCGTTCTTGTCTCTCAGTCAGATCATGCAGGTCTATGGTCACTGGCTCAAAACACAAGCACAGAGTCCAAATTAAAACAATTCCCCATCGTCCAAATGAAACAATTCCCCATCGTAAGTACACATTGATGGCCTAAGACACGAAACGAGCGGTTTGTGTGAGAAAACGAACAGTATTTATATCGTTTTTATCTTTTGTACACAGCCACGTCCAAGTGATCTGGTGCAGACTGGTGCATAGATACACAAGATTTCGCCTTGGCTACGGCAGTTCTTAAAGAATGCCGTAGCCAAGGCGACATCTAGTGTATATATCTATGCACCAGTCTAGGTGCACCAGTCTGCAGGATGCGCGCGCCCTCAGATCACTTGGACGTGGCTGTTTATAAGAGGTAAAAACGATATAAATACTGTTCGTTTTCTCACACAAATCGCTCATTTCGTGTCTTAGGCCATCAATGTGTACTTATGATGGGGAATTGTTTAATTTGGACGATGGGGAATTGTTTTAATTTGGACGATGGGGAATTGTTTTAATTTGGACGATGGGGAATTGTTTTAATTTGGACTCTGTGCATCCTCTTTGAGACCGTGACCATAGATCTGCATTATATGACTGACAGACAAGAACGGTTTGACCTAAAAATATCAAAATTGAAACTACTGCGGGAAAAAAGACACCTACATCTTGGATGCCCTTGAGGTAAGCTAAAACATACCAAAATTTTATTTCAAAGTGAACTATCCCTTTAAGAACAGAACAGTCCTATCAAGTTCTTTGAGGAAAAGAAAAAAATAGGCTAGATTCTACCTTTGTTAAAGTAACTTTTTTGTACAAGTTGTACTACAAATACTTCCCAATGAAACTATTATATTGTCAACTTCTGAAGACAAAAGTTATGTACTGCGTAGCTATAATAAAACTTCCATCTTCTTTTAGGTAAAAACTCAACATGCTACAGCTTAGTTCAAACAAAACAGCTTGTTCATAATGTTTTTAATAAATAAATACAATATTCACCATAAAAAATAAAAGTATATCTTCTTTGCAGGGTTTGAAATTCACCTTTTCACTCACTGGCCAATTTGGCTTCAAAATTTTTAAGTTACCAGCCATTCAGAACTTCTACTAGCCAAACAAATGCCTGCCTGGTCATGTGTGGTTTTCCTGAGTGAGGGTCTTACTGCACCATATGTTTGTCCAAGTAGGTCAGCTAGAGTGAAATAATCTCTTGGATGGATGGGGCTGCAGAGATGTCATCTTGACTCGCACAGGATCTTGAATGCTGTCCCTCTTTGGCACCTTATCTGCATCAGTCTCTCCTGTCTCTACTTCCGTCTCTGTAATTAGTGAATCAGTACAAATAGTCCCAAATACAAGCAATGACAATTCTAGGCCGTTGGTTTCATGTAATACAAATATAGTAATTTATATAATTCACCGGTATTTAAAAAAAAAAAACTTTAAATACAATTGGTTATATTGATTGTTTCTATATAAAAATGTGAATGGATTTTTTTTTTCTCGTACTATTGACAAAGCAATCTAATAATGTGTATTGGCGGCAAAGCTTACCTGGCTCCTTGCAGCTTCTGCAATGACTCTCACATAGATGTCCTGCCGTTTGTCCTCAGACAGGACGGGTAAAGCCTTAAATCTTGGACAAATAAAGAATCTCCTTCTGCTCCTAGTACCTCTTGTTGAGGTCCAGGCAGATTTGATTTCTTTCGTCATAGTGGAATCACTGGGGCTCTCTTGTAGATCATGGATCAGCTGCGCATGGAGTGGTGCCACAACTGATAGTGTTGGGGTGTTCTCCTCTGACATACAAGTGTAGCTACCTTCATGGGTTTCATAGCATTGATCATTTCTTCAGCAGATGTTATGTCCGACTCACTGAGGGTGCAGACTTCCTTCTCAGTCTTCCTCACTTCACCTGAGAGGAGCGCTGCACAGATGGCTGTCTGCTGCTCCAGAAATCACTCCATGTCAAAGGCACTATTCCATCTGGCTACCACGTCAGTCATCAGTTTGTGTTTGGGCAGCTGTAGTAGCTTTTGTTTTTGCTGCAGCACATGGCTGGCTGTAGTCCCGCGTCTATAAAAGCTGGTTATGCGTCTCACTCTTCAGCTAAATTGATGGTGTGCGATAACATTTTAGATGTAACATACCGGCCAGCTGAGCTGCTATGGTCATGTTTGACGCGTTGCCTGTTACAATGGTTGGGTAACCTTTTATGTCCCAATCCTCCAGTGCAGTTTTCAGTAACTCCGCAATGTTACTGTCAGTATGGCGCTCATGCATTGCTCGTGTCTGTAAAACGTGTAATCATTACTTACGACTCTGTGGCTCTAGAGGTCCATGCATCGCATGACAGGGCCACTTTCACTGCAAAGTTAAGCAATGTCGTCTCTGAAAGTTGGAGGCGCACTTATATTTTCCGCTATGCTCGCTCCTGCTCACTTCTGAGGCATTGGCCGTATACGACAGGGAACTGTTAGCTTTGTAGACAGAGAGTCAGTGACATCTAAAAGTGTGGAGGAGTAGGTCCTTGACATACACAGAGGAATTTGATGAAGATTTTTTAAAAAGTATCGATACTAGAGGTTGGAATATTGATACATATATCGATTATTTTACTTCCATACATATGCACCAACCCGAGCGGTGTTACTGCTGCCAAAGATGCCATAAGCCCCAGGAGCATCTGACATTGTTTCAGTGGGACCGCAGTTTGTTAGCAAACTAACAAAACTAACAAACCCTAACCCTAACCCTTACCCTGCAGAGAGAAATTGACCACATCCAGGAAAACACAGACGGAAAGGCATCTTTAAAAAGACGCTCTTCATCTATGCTTGCTCTTTTAACCCTCTGGGGTCTGAGGTGTTTTCTGGGCCCTGGAGGTGTTCTGACATGCTCTGACATTTGTGCTTATTTCTGTTGCTTGTGACATTTTCATGGCTAAAGTCTGATTACACTGTATTCAGCACAAACTCTGCTACAATAATATATCAGCAGCATGTATGTAAAAGTGTGTAGTTTTGAGGTGTTTGCTTTTTCATTTTACCATGTTCATGTACAGAGACTCGTGTGAATGTTTGAGACAACAGGACTCATCAGTGGCATCTGGTCCCTATACAAAAAACAACAAAACAACTGTGAACATGCTGATATCAGGAGCAGATGAACGATTTGGGGAAGAAAATATAATTGTGATTTTTCTAGTTAAAATTGGGATTTAAAATTCACAAAAATTGCATGCACATGTCAGAGGATGTCAGAACATCTCCATGGCCTAGAAAACACCTCAGACCCCAGAGGATTAAAGTATGTACGACTGCTGTATGCGAGGAGTGTGAATGATCATGAATATCGATATGTTTCACACCTGGGAAGACAAAAACCCTCCCATAATGGCCCTATCAGCTGAATGAAACTGTGAGGGGAACTTTATTGTTTGTATTTTATTTAAAGCACAGCATAATCCAAATATATATAAAAACAATTATTTTGCATTGGGAAAAAAAACTGCCCTGCCATCAGTTGTCAGTGATGGAGCTTACCATGTTCATGTAGAATATCAGCCCAGTGTGGTTGAACAGCTTGCTGATGTTGGTACAGCGCTCTCAGAGAAAAACAGTTTGAAGACACTCGTGTGAAAGTTTGAGGCAGCAGGACTCATCAGTGGTGCAGGTATCTGGTCACTGTAAAATAAATAAATAAAAAAACAAATAAAATCTGTGAGCATATCAGGAGCAACACTATTATTACATTAACCATCACCAATATTGCCCACTCAAAACTAAAAACAGTATTTTGTAGTCATAGATGCATATATGCTTTCTATGTATTTTCATACATTACAAAATCAACATTTTATATTTTAGATACAAAATTATAAACATCTATGTTTGTGCAGATATCCACGAACACAGTATTTCACAGTAAACACTTATCTAAACATTCTAATCATGTTACAGTGTAAACACTTTTCTTTTATATCAACTGTATTATATTATACAGAACAATCCAACAGACAATATAAAGCCAGGGAAATAAAGAAAAAGAAAAAGAAAAAAAAATTAATATTATAAATCATCAAATATCATCGTGTCGTCAGACACTTAGATTTATTTAGACATGCAAAGTCTACCTGCCTATATTTTTCATATTTCAACATGTTTCACTCTAGTTTACACATTTTAGTCCGGCAATATGGTTTGGTAAAAGTCCAACTAGTACAATGTGTAAAAGTTTAAGAATTAAATACTTGCTCTGAAATGATATCCTCCAGATCAAGCCGTGCGTCGCGTCACATTCTTATTCTTCTGAGGTAAATTCAAGGCTTATTCCTTACAGTGCTTCTTCTTCCAAACTTGTTGAAAAGCAAATGAACCCAATGAAGCTTGATGGTTTGTTTATTGAGGTAATGTTTACAGGTTTGACAACAGAAAGCGCACCCTGCTTATTTTCTTTATTCTACAAAAGCACAAAGGTTTGTTGTTATTGTGAGTGTACACAAATATAAGTATTCAGTTTTGAATGATATATTGATCTTATCTGTATGACCAAAATCGACTGAGTATTTTAAGGGTGCTTTCACACTGGGCTCGTTTGCTGCGGTCCGAGCCCGAGCTCGATTGTTCCCTGCGCCCCCTGCAGTGTTGGTCTGGTTTCACACTCAACTTGATTCTATCGAACCTGGTGCATTTGGGTGCATCTTACGTCATCGCAAACGTGCACGGCACATGATAGAAATCAGAACGCGGTTTAATATATTATGTAAGGGATAATGTATAGGGAGGCGGTTGTTATAGAGAATAACAACCCCGACAGGCTGAACGGGACCCCGACGTGAAGCGGAGCTTGAATCAGCCTGAAGGGGTTGTTATTCGCTATAACAACCGCCTCCCTATACATTATCCCGCTTATTACATGGCTACCTACCAAATAAATCAATAATTTGACACAAAATATCAATTTAAAAAGGACTTTGATTTAAAAACAATTGTATTGCTTCCACTAAAGAAAATAGTCCGTTCCGTCTCTACGGTTGCGTCCATAGCAACGCTCTGTTTTTCATGGCAACGGTCTGTTATACTTTGCAGCGGCTGTTATCAAGAAATAACACACCGCATTCTACATTGGAATTTAACCAAGCCATGTAATACGTTTTTTTATTAATTTGGTGCTATTATGCGCAGCTGAGTGAACAACACCAGTTTATTGTGTCGCGTTTGTTTGTTTTGTCACATTAATTTGTTGCTCTGATTCAACGCGCTATGCGCGAATCCACTACAGGCTCACTCTCGCTCGCATCCAAGGTAAATCATCAACACTGCCATCCCTTACATGTGGTTTATTTAAAGCTGCAGTCCGTAGCTTTTTTGGGTTAAAAATTATCCAAAATAAATTTGAGCAAGTACATAACCAGCCAATGTTCAAAACTCTCTGCTTGCCGTAGCTCGATTCAAAATGGTAAGCTTGTAATAATGTTTTTAATTCCAGTGGTACTGGTGGATTTCCGCGGGAAATTTGAGCATGTGTTTGCGTCATTACGTCACATCTGTCCACATAAAGAAGAGTCTCGGCTAGTAGGCTATGAGTGTGAGGATGTTGGAGATTTACAGCCTTTTCTCACAGCACTTGATATAATTAAACTTATCAATTTGATAGTGGATCCAGAAAGGTTCAAACGACAATCACCAACTGGAGATTCACCCGTTGTGAAAAGCGAAAGACTCGGACTTCAGAGAAAAAAAAGAGACTGACACCGGTCCATGCAAACACAAGGATAACATCGGAAGGGCATTAAATGTAGTCACGCAATGCTGATGTTGCTAACATTAACAATTTGAGAACAAAGTATAATTTGCACGGTTTGACGTGATATGATAAGCGATCGTTAGATTTAATCAGCGCGATTTACTGCAATGCTTTTTTCCCTTTAGTTGGTCAGAACAAAAGTGGATGTTACTTGTTCAGACGACATTTTCCAGTGAAAATTCTTATGTTGGTCATACTTCCATAAAGTAGAATCTGTGATTGCGAATGACAGTATCCACCACCACCAGCATGGTGATTGACAGCCGCACATTCTCCTCAAAACATCGGATTCATCCGCGCTGTGCCGAGGCACAACCCACGTAAAGTTGATAATTCCGCAAATAACTGCAATTGCAGATTTCGAACAGCGATGGCGACAAAAAGGAAAAACTACAGACTGCAGCTTTAACTAAATGCATCATATTCAGCTAAAACGCATGCGCAAGTTACTTTACTTCCTGAAAAAGTGCGCACCCGAGTTCGTGTTGCTTTCACATTCACGTGAACCGCGGCACGGTTCGGGAGCAACCGGACTCAGACCAGCTCCTCCAGGTAGTCTCGGGTTCGGTACCCAAGTGCACACCCAGGTCCACATGACAGCGTTCACATTAGCTATTTTTCATGCGAACCGTGCCCCGTTCTGAACTAAACTGCCAGTGTGAAAGCACCCTTAGTCTCTTTCGCACCGATACGAAAAAAAGTGAGATGATCCCACCGGCACATCTGCCGAGCCCTCTGGGGTAAGGGAACTGGTCTTTTGCTGAAGCGCCCTGGGGAGATCTCTGCATTTAGCGTTGGGAAGAGACTGCTGTAATGCACGTTCACCCACTCGGCTCCGAAGAACAAATCTGAATACAAGTGGATACAAGCCATCTTATTTTATACCCTTATGTCTGAGGGAGTGGCATGCAAATTCTATAAACCAACTCTCATTGGCCTTTAATGAAGTATCAGAGGTGTTTGGGGCTCCCAAGTGTGACCCCTAGTATCATCACATCGAAACAATGTCAAAGGGACTGGAAGATAGGAAACGAGATAAAAACACCAAAGACATTATAAAGATGAGCTCTTTGCCCCTAGTGGACATTATTCAGAGTCTCAAGACAAGGATAATATGCATTTTGAGTAGACACTAAAATGCTTTTGTATTTGAAAATTATGAGAAAACTGTAAAAACATCTTTAAATCAATTTTTTTTTTATTCAGTACACTGCTCTTATGATCATTTGCAGGGTAAAGCCGAGCTGAGATGCCCTGTGTGTAAAGAACAGTGGTCTTACACTGAAGTCCGTACATTAGCTAAACTTACACCTGAAGAACAGCAATACTTTGAAGAAACACTTGCCAACAACGCTACTAGAAAGATAGCAGACATCAAGAATGTAAGTATTCTTCCTTAACATTTACTAAGTACTCATTAAATAAATGTGGGGTAGGCAATTTGATTCATAAACACTTTTTGCATAAATATTCTTCGTCCAATGTGATGTCTACCTGCCTGTTAGTTTATGTATTTCCATAACTCCGTGCACCCTACTCGCGCAGACATCACGTGTCATCAGCACGTTCCATGAGGCTATGCAGAGTTGTAGACCGCCAACGAGCATCACGCCGTCTCTCATGAGGCGCTTTGCTGAATCTGCTTTGGCTGTGTGTGGTCATGTGGTTTGGAGGAGCCGAGGCTTTTGGAGAGCGCTCTGAAATGGCTTTAAACCCTCAATGGGACTAATTATGTAATCACAGCTAGACATATTAAATGACTTAAAATGAGTAAAATCATTTTCCAAAATTAGTTTTCTACACATGAAAATCAACAAGACACTTATTTTTCAGTGTAGCCCACACTTTTCACACGTGACTCGATTTTGACCTGTTTAGACTTCCACAACAATCAATGCTTCTATCCTCCTCATTTTCTGATGCACTGCTGTAACTATCATCAATACTTTCTGATAAAGGTACCACTTTTCCTTTCTGTCTTCTATAAAATTCACTAACATAAACCTAAAACACAAGCAAAAAGGCCATTATACTGTCTGCCAGTAATGAACAATAGTCCAGATACACAGGAAATATGTATGGGATTGTTCATTATTTTATATGCATAAGCTCTTTCTGTCTTCCAGTGTCCTGGTTGTGACTGGATCATCGAGAGATCAGACTCGTCTAATCTCAGTGTGAGATGCACCATTTGCTCTGTAAATAAGGGCAAAACCTTTGAGTTCTGCTGGCAGTGTCTGAGAGAGTGGAAAGGTCCGCATCTTCGATCTGATAGATGTGACAATGACGGCTGCTGCAACAGAGAGCTGGATCTGCTGAGAGATTGTGCAACTATTACTTTAACAAGTGCTGCAAATATTGTGTGTCCAGCTGTTCGTGCTTGTCCAACATGTGGAATGCTGATTAACCACAACACAGAGAGATGTAAAAACATAGTGTGCTCTCGGTGTAAGAAAGAGTTTTGTTTTGTCTGTCTCAAGCTCACACCTGACTGTCTGAAGACAAGTAGTTACTTTAAACCCTGTTCAGGTGGTGTGGCTCCACGGCAAACTTCATTTCCACTTTGGAGAGATAAACAATACATTACAAGAACACTGAATCACAATATTACAGGCACGCCGAATCACAATATTACAGGCACGCCGAATCACAATATTACAGGCACGCCGAATCACAATATTCGAGGCACATTACTTTGTTGGATATGTTGGATACCTGTATGTGTTGCATGTTTAGCTTATCTGCTTCATTTATTAGACTTAAAGTAAGTGTATGAAACTCATTGTGTATTTTTCATTGTCAAGATCCGTTATGCAGTGAAAGAAACCATAAGGCTAAATATTAAAATTATGCAAATAAATTTTTTGGGTGGTATTTACACAGCCAATTTCCCTGCAGACATAAAAGTATTGACAGTGACAAATTTTCTTTTCCAAAGTTTGCTACTTATAATGTTAGTATTATGTTTACATCAAAAATAGTCATAATTTAGAAATAAAAGACATTTTTCCTAGCCTGATTTGAACGCTCTGTTTGAAGGGGCGTGTCTGCTTTGAGAATGCTTTTGAGACCCACTGCTGTGATTGGCTGACATCTTTGCATATGAAATAGCTAATTATTATATGTGAAATTCTCTCTAAAACTTTTAGCACATTTACTATTACAGCTCTCAATGTTAACTAATCGTGTATAGTGTTGATTAAAGTATTATATTTAGATCTATAGCATTATATTTAGATTGTGTGATGAAAGGTTGCAGTGATGACTATTGTAGCCGATCACAGACATGAATGCAGTGATCTCATCATTGTAACTCAAATTCTGCACTCTCATGAATGCTTTAACCTGTTAACCGTTGCCAGTGCGCCCGCGCACTGAAGCGTTATTTATTTATTTAATTCAAAATTACTATCAGATTTAATGTTATACCTTGACAAACTATACATAATTAAAAAGATATAATACTCAAGTTTCAGTATTTGACCACTATTGTATTCTGAGAAACTCATAGTGACAGTTATGTCTTAATTTGTGTCAGGAGTTATGAAATGAAAAAATGAGTCGATACCTTTAATATGAATTATGCGCGTCAGCCGCTTTCATTCATAAAAAACTCCGTGCTGTCGTCATGACAGCGATACACAAAACAACGTCCCTCAGGGCTTTAGCTCAAAACTGTGCAGATTTGGAGAAATATTGATAGATTCTCATAGATTTACATCATATTTCTATAGACAGGAATAATATTTATTGAATTTATACCCAAATGCGTCGATGTAATCTTTATGAGCATTTGGTATTCCGATACTGTGTTTTTTAATTCATACCAATAGCCTGAGGGCGCTACATGCACAATAATAGTCCATATATGGAACATGAAGAAGAGCCATGACCATGTGACATTCCAGGACGTCACTGATACCTGACTGATACACACAAAGCTACAGAGATCGCGCTGTAACATGCAGATACAGATGTTTTGAAGACAATAAACATGATTGCACTGATATTTGAGTTACCTGTGTTTTTCAAGCCATGCCAGGTATTTTCATAATAATAGATTATATTTATAATGTAATGCTAATCTATATAGACTATCATTGTGCAGAACACTATCCAATAGTATATTTTCTGTCTGATTTTTTTTATCTGAAGCCAAATTAGATCACAGAAGATTATTTAAAATACTCAACGTGCGTTAAAAAGTAAGTTTAGAGCACAAACATGGTTTTAATCTCATAAATTGTCGTGTATTGATGGTGTGCTAAGCTAACATGCTAGCTAGCCCTAGGTGCACCTGCTACCTAGAAGTTATACTTTTATTATTTTTTGAATGCTACCTGAAATGTGTCTTTATTCAAGAAATGCATTTGATACAGTTTAAAATGTGTGGTAAACTTTGAGAAAAGAAATTAGGGACTGAAACCCTATGAATAGCCTGTGAATAGCCAGTCGTTAGTAGCTATAATGCAGACAAAAGAAATGCATATTTCGAGCCATAACCAGGCTGGAGAGGTGTGAATGTGTGCAGGGGGAGACTGAGACTGAATGGGGATCGTCTGCACCACAAAACAATAGAGATAATATACTGGATAGATGGTTAGAAGATGACAATAAACATCAGTAGCATTTTAGCGTCAAATCAAAATAAAGTCATTTGACATGGTCTTGAAAAACATTTAACCAAATACAGAGTTTTGGACTTATTATCTTCAGATTTTAAACATAGAATGTTTAGACATATGGCTTTAGCTGTAGTGCATTTCTAGATTGCTCCAGTGCCAACTTCAATTTTATTTTCATGAGGATGTTTCATAAAAATTAATTTCTAATAATTTTACAAAACTTTGAAGCTATTTATAACAATTTTTGTCATTATGACAATAATTAATTCTACATTTACAATGAACTGCCAGGTGTCAGCTTTCAAATGAGATCATACTTGTGCTTTTAATGCAAAGGGTTCATGAACTGTATCTGTTTCAGTTTGGGTATGTCATTTCTGGGGATTTTTCAAAAGTGGGGTTGCAGCTTAACAGGTTAATCATAACTAACAGTGCAAACATGATCTAAATAAGAGATCTGTTGATTATAACAAGTTTTGGCGAGAGTCACTGATAAACTCGCGCTGTTTGATTGACAGCTCTAGCAATTGTAAAGGGAGTGTTCTTTGATCGTTTTCTATTTATAATTATTAAAATTATAATATTATAATTTAATCACAGTTTAAATAACAGATTATTTTCATCCTACTAAGAGAAACAATGTGAGATTTACTGTTCAGGTTTCATTTGCAGAAACATAGATGTTATTTTTAGTCCAGTGATCCACTGATTGCTTTTCTCATCATCACACTGACACACCAGTGGGCGGGGCTACAGTGATAACGATGATGAAGTAGGCGTTGATCTTCTTCAGCAGAGGCGGTCCTTCACATATCTATAGGCACATTCCACGAGTCGTTCTCTGGGCTTGGTTTTAATGAAAGCTGTTTTTGAACTAACAAGGACATTTTCAGTTCTGAAACTTACAATATATTCTTATAGTATGATGACCTCTTATATGTCAAAAGATCAAGGAAAAATCTAAATCTGCCAGAATATTTGACAGAATTTATTTCTTCTCCTCTACCAAAAATATTTTCAGAGTCAATTATTCTTAGAGAATTATCGTGGCTATATTCATCAGCCACATTACATCATATGTTTACTTTTTCATCCAAACATGTTGTTAGTAATTAGATAATCTGTCACCTGATGGCATTTGGGTTCTTGTCAATGTTAATATTCTACAAAATAATATTGATCTGCCTGCAATGACATTATATGAGAACTGAACTGAGCTTGATGATGAAATCACGGTTTTCTACAGAGCTGCTGTATAGATGAATTAACTAAATAACTAATGATTTTTACTACTGAACTGAGTCAACACTAATCTTACTTCAGCTGAAAAATCACACTATTTTCTTTTAGAGCTGCTGTACAGCCAAATGAACTCTGGTTTTCAACATTGAATCATTTTCAATTGAGGAATAGACTTACCGTGTTTTCAGTGGCATCCGCAGTGAAAAGCTGTTTAAAGCTCCTAGATCAGTGTTCCTCAACTGGTGGGTCGCAGTGTTAAATCAAAGAAACAAAACATGTAATTCTAAATGCTTTTCTGATGCAAGACTTTTAATGTGAAAGACGTGCATGAAAGTGTTGCATCTTCTGTCAGACGCAGTTTGAGTAAAGAATGCCCAAGATGTTGTCATGCTCTATGTCAGTGTCATTATTCTAATGTTATTTTCTTAACTTGATACGAAATAAAAAGTCTTTCACTTCAGAAATATGAACTTTCCTGTCCTGTCAGAAGTTATTCTGTGATCATAGCAAGCACAAATTTCAAGCATGCAATGTCAAACAGTACTTACGTTGTCAATTATTGAGATATGAAATGAACAAAAAGTACCCATAAATGTGTGTTGGCTGTGAAGGATTTGCATGCAGGTATGATGTTCTTTCTATTCATCAAGAGCAGTTTCCATATGCTTCTTTAACAGTTCGTGTTAGCATTGTGTATTTATCACGGTAAATGTTGTTTTTGTAACCCCAACATTTTTCTCATATTGAAAATATTTGATTTACAGAATGTAAACAGCAGTATAAACATATGTCACCATTTATTATTTACACTATGATACTTCTGTCATCAATAGACAGTTCTGAATATCACTTTACAGTTGTACACACACTTCTAAAGGTAGTTTGACCCTAATACTTAAATTGTAGTCGTCAATTAATCAAGTAATCAATTTAAACCATTTTCAAATACTATTTTATTTTCAAATATGCACACATTTACTTTTATGACTAATATGTTGAAAACACAAAAAGTTTCTTGTCATGTAACATTCAGTTATGAATTACATGAATCATGTACATAATAACATGTTTTCAATTCAAAATAAAATTTGATCAAAAAAAGTTGAGTATTTTGCATCATTACTGTGGGTGGTTGAACATTTCTATTGTAAAACAGCTGTCAAATATTAAATGTTTAGCTCCTTACATATAACCAAGAACTTGTTCAAGGTAAAACTAAAATATCACGTTGGAGTTCACACTTGTCTTCTGTGAACATTAAGGCCCGTCTTCTTTGATTTGATTGGCCATCTCACTAATTTTGACAGTGACGAGCGATGTTCGACCGCCGAGGCAGAACGGCCTAAATATGTCACTTCATCAAAGATCAACATGATCCGGTCAGATTCAGTAGGTTTCATTTCTTCTGTTTTCAAAGATTTGCTGCAGAAGCTCCACTCCTTCACCATCTCTGTTTGAACATCTCTGAATAGGACAAAAACACAGTTCAACAACTTTTACGACACACGCTTCACTGTTAACTTGCATCAATAATATTCATTTTACACATATTCTGAGTCTGTATTAAGGACTTTTCTAGAAACTAGGGAACATAAACCCCTTAAAATTGAACTAGTATTCACTTCTATATTACAAGAGTTTGAATAAAAGATGAACAGCAATGAGACAAATGTGTTTTAAAAGGACAAATGTGTTTTACAAATGACAAAACCTCTAATTCACATCTACAGTAATGAATATAAATGTCATGCAGATTCTGTTACTGATTACCTGAGGAGTGACTCTGTGTGCTGATCTCTGGACTGATCCTGGACGGCTTGAGCTCAGTCAACTAAGAACAGACAAACTCCACGTCATGAGGCTAAATTACATAACCAAATATCTAATTATAAGGTTTAATCCAGGAGCAGACTTTAAACTACAGTTTTGTGTGTTTGCAGGTCTCAAACACTTGAGCTTATTGATGCACTGATGGTTACTGTAAAGGAAATTGTTAAATTTACTTCATTCGGGTTCTCGATTTAGTTGTAAATGATTCATGACCGCTGAATGATTTCTTTTCTGCTATCATAATCATTAATCCCGCTAATTTATCAAATTAAAGTCCCCTTTTCCAACCATCCAATCAATACCTTTTGAAGGAAAAAATCTCATGTCAACAATCAACACAATGAAACATCATGTTACGTTGACTTTAAAAATCCCATGAAATCAGAATCAAAATTTGTAAGTTTGCCTTTTATTTCATGTGTACTACTGTAGATGAAGGTGGAGTCTGCTAGTGTTTTGTGCTATGAAATGCTATAATGACGATTTCCCCCCACATACATTATACATATCACTAATATCACTGATTAGCAATACTTTATTTAAAACTACTTTGACACAGGAAAGAAAACAGAACCCGTCAACATATTTCACAGGACCTGGGGCTCGTTCTTCGTACGTCGCTAACTCAGTTAGCTGGATTTGATTGTTGACGATTTGGCATGATCTCGGATTGTTTGGTTCTTCGAAGCTGATCCTGGACTTGCTGTCATAGCAACAGGTGCGCAAGCTTAAACCTGCTCTGGAGCAGGCTTATTTCATGTAAACAGGATTAGATCGCGGCTTTATAAGCGGAGGAGATAGGGAAGTCTGTCACAGCCATGTCTTGTCCATTTTTACGACAGCAACCTGTTGCGGAAGGTGCAAGAATAATTCGCAGAGCTTTTCGAATTAATCGCGTATTGCGGGATAGACAGGATCCTTTAGCACAGTGCGAAAGTGTAATTGTTGAGAGATATCGTTTTTCTCGTGAGGGTGTAATTTACATCATTAATTTGTTGGAACCACACATTAAGTGTTCAACACGGAGGAGTCGGGCTTTGACAACTGCACAGACTGTGTGCATTGCCCTGAGATTCTTTGCGAGTGGCACTTTCCTTTACACTATTGGAGATGCCGAGAACTTAGTGAAAAGTGCTGTCTGTCGTGCCATTCGAAAAGTTTACCTGGCACTCAAGCACTTTTTAAGGGTTTTTGTGGCATTTCCAAGCCAATTAAGACCCCAGGTGGTAAAGCAGAATTTTTTTGCTATTGCAGGTACATTTATAATTGTTAATGACATGCAATCATGACCATGTCAAAAAGTATGACTAACAGTATGTGTCCTTCAGGCTTCCCTAACGTGATTGGTGCCATAGATTGCACACACATCCCCATCAAGGCCCCACCAGGCCCCAATGAAGGGGATTTTGTGAACAGGAAGGGGGTTCACAGTATAAATGTGCAGGTAAATTACTATTACAATATATAATATTCCAGATTAGTAATATATTACATAAAAAAAAAAAGGATCAAAAAGTATGCAGTTGACTGATTAAAATCTCTTAGATGGTGTGTGACTCTATGTTCCATATAACAAATGTGGAAGCAAAATGGCCAGGATCTGTGCATGACTCAAGAATTTTCAGAGAGTCACATTTATGCACATTATTTGAACGTGGTAAGGGAACATATAAATGTCAAGCTCACAGTATTGCACACACTTATGCTGAGCCTAACAAAACTGCATTTTTCCATTATACAGGGGATTTTGACGGTATCCTGCTTGGAGACAGGGGCTATGCCTGCAGGCAGTATTTTATGACGCCCTTCCCTGACCCAAACCCTGGACCACAAACCCGTTACAATGCAGCTCTAGCCAGGACAAGGGCACGCATTGAAATGACCTTTGGGCAACTAAAGGAAAGATTTCAGTGTCTGAAGGGTCTGAGGGTTGCACCTGACAGGGCCTGTGATATAATTGTTGCATGTGCCATCCTCCACAATATTGCCACCATCAGGAAGGAGAGGACCCCTGTGGTGGAGGTGCAGCCTGATGATGACCTCCAGCCAGTGCACTTGGACCAACCTAGTGGCAGAGCTGCACGGGACAGAATTGTGGAGCACCATTTTTGAATAAGTAATAAAAGACAAGACAAATATGCTTAGTTCCTGGAGTTTTATTTAAACTTTTTTTTTTTATAAAGAAAAGCCAGCAAGTCATCTTTTGCCTGCAATAAGAGATAGTTATGTAAAGTCAGCAATACTACTATGTGTCAAATGTGTATTAGCACTTACTCTGAAGGTCCTTTTGAAGCAACTCTCTAGTGCAATTTTTCTCTTTTTCAAGTTGTCAAGTTCAATTTCTCCTCTTAATTTGAGTTTTTTCAGGTCAAAATACTCGATTTTTTGTTGAAGATGCCGTTTATATAGGGAACGAATGTCACCCTGTGTCATTTTGTGAAAGAAAAAAAAAAAAGGGTCAAAACATGCCTCATGCAACAAAAGTAAAAAGTAAAAGTACAACACTGTCTTCCCTTTATGCAAGTTTGAAAAAGTACACAACTTACTGCATATGCTTCAGCCACCACTTGCTTGGGAACAGGTAAAAGTGTTGGTGTATTATGTAAAACTGCACAAAAGAGGGGAAAAAAAATTGTCACTACAATTAACTACACTGTAAAAAATATAATGTGATCAATAACTCATGGCAACATTTTATATTAACTAAAAGTTTAGAAGTTTTCACTTTCACAAATGGTTGAAATGACTGTACCAGCCATTTGGATTATACTTAATTTAATGCAGCAAGAAATAATTTTACAGTGTACTAAGATAATTGAAAGCTCATTTAGCCTACCAGTAATGAAGGTGTTGCTGCTACTGGTCCCTGGCTTTGGGTCTGAGGAAGAGCTGTCCCCAGGGATGCCCTCCACAATGGTTCGGTTTTCATTCAACCCAAGGGCCAGCTCTTCTGCTGGGGTATATTGTGGCGGTGCAGGACCACCACCTGTTTTTTTTTTTTCAGCCTTTTTCTTGGTGGCTGTTATAAACAGACAAACACATTATTTAACAGTGGCTTTTAAAAAGGAAAAAAGTGGCTTTTTAAAATAAAGACAGTATAAGAATTTAAAGGCTACCATTTTGTAGAATATTCTTGTACTTCACTTTTACTTGTCCCCATGTTCTAGTGGGTCCCGTGGTGGCTCTGACATAAAAGAACAAAGTAAATATGAAATTATTAAAATGCAAAAATACATACTGTAGAAAGTAATAGAAACATCTACCATGGACAGCACTTACGCATTTAATTTGTCTGCTACTTTTTGCCAGCCCTCTCTCCTGGCTTTTGCAGACTTTGAGGTGTTTCCTGTCGTTTTAATTAAAGACTCAAATTCGGCATAACCTTCCATTAAAAGCTCTTGTTCTGCTTGGGAGAAAAACTGGGCACGTTCTTTGGCCATGCTGAACAGCCAATAACAGCGTTGCTGATCATTGTTTCTACTATCGATACATATCCCCTTTTAAGCCAGCGCATGAACGCGCAATTATCTCATATAACACAATCCAGCGATACTAATCATAAACAACAGGTGAGTTCGAAGAACCCAATTAGCCGGATCATGATTAGCACGATGATATCATCCTGGATGTGTCATTTGATCTCGGATGTAATAAGCAACGTACGAAGAACGAGCCCCTGATTTTGTGTTTCACAGAAAGGTTTGAATGACGTGAGAGAGTAAATGATTATTTTTAGGTGCTCTGTCCCTTTAAGGAGGCTCAGTGTGTCACACAGTTAAATTGTCAATAGAGAGGTTTGTTTCAGTGCATGCTTTTCACTTTTCACATATATCAACGTGTGCTTTAGTGAATATTAGCTGGATTATAAACAGTAACAAGATTCTGTACCTTCTGCTTTCACTGATGGGTCTTTTGTGACCTTCATCTCGTCCTGAAGCTGCAGCTTCTTCTGTCACTATCAAATGAAGATATTTTTACTATTTGGAAATTACATACAGTTTGATATCATATACACTTTTGTTAAGTATTATTGTATTGCATTTTTAGATCAGCTCACATGTAGTCAGAGATATTTCGGTTTATTTCAGGTACAGCACTAAATAAAATACTCACCTTTTCTGTACATCAGTAAGTATGCAGACTGAGAGCTGTGTATAAGAAATATGTTTATGAATATTTGGTACACATGTCCGAACATATTGCATTTACTTTCAGAGATTCTACTGAAATATTGTCCTTAATCTTCTGTGGCAAAATCGTTTTTATTGGAGGAAACATATGCATTTATCAGTCTGCACAACGAGGCATTCTAGATTAAAATCCTTTAAATTAACTATTTAAATTAATAAATATAGGGAATGTTTTGTGATTTGTAATGTAAGAATATTACCAGGCATCGATCCTTTGAGGTTCTTTTGCAAACTTTTGAAGAATATAGAGGAAAAATTACAGACAAAAATTACAGACAAAAAGGACTAAAATATACAATGCATTGTTTTTTCAACAATAGTAATTTCTAATAGTCCTCCTGCACAGATATCAGGACATTAAACTCACCTTTGTAACTGTGTGATCATTAAAATGATACCAGTTTCCTTTCTTATCTTTAATGACTGCATCATAATGACCACTAATGTATGAGCCGTGGTGATTAATGACGGCATACAGATCATACCAGTAGCACCTCAATGCAGTACACGAGATCCAGGGGGCGGAGTTGGATCCAGATTTAAGGGGTGGAGATTGGTAGGGTTAGGGGTAAGTTTAGGGGTGGGTTTAGGGATCAGGGGGTGGAGATGGGTAGGTTTAGGTATATGTAAGGTAGGTGAAATCCCCCTGGATTTCGTGTTCTGCAATGAGGACCATCTCGATCATACAGTAAGGAAGACTCATACATTACTGAATTAAAGCAACACCAAGCAACTTTTGCTCTCGGGGTCCCCCTACAGTTGGGAAACAGTATTGTCTTCTACTACTGTTGTAAAATCTGTCATGGTTACACCAGGGGATACAAGTGCATTTGTTGACAAGCCGAAACCCCGAACTCTGCAGGACTTCTCACGTCTTGGGCAGACTGCCTGCGTTGCGTGTTAAATGTCTTCATCACAGGTACAGTGGCATATATTTCAGCATGTCATATGAACATAATTTCATGGGTTTTATTTTTTTCAAACGCCAAAAGATCGTGTAGCTCACGTTTACAAGCCAGCATCATTATAGTAGCCTATTGGCTACTGTTTTACAGAATGCTAATTCAATTCAATGTTTGTGTGCTAGGTAATAGCCATATATCGTCAATATTATAATATCAAGCTACCATAGATGAATCTGCAAAGTTGATAAATCGATTTGCATTATAGCCTGAGGCAAGACACTTTCACCAGAAAAATAAATAAACAAACATGACTATCAGCCTGCAGTCATTAGGCTAGTTAGCCTAAAATATGATTTTGTCCGTCTAATCATGTATTATTTACTTGCAAGAAAGTAACGTTAAAGTGTAAGTTGCAGGTTAAATTTTTCACGGAGATAATGCAATGTGTTTATTAAACATAAAGATAAGAACCGCCCACCATTGTTTTTTATACCAAAATGCTGATATAATATGAAAAGTTGGCACTTTTAACAGTGGTTTTAACCGCTCCCGCTCCCTTCCACTAGATGGGGCGTGACGTCATAAGAGGAACTCACTAGTAGAGTTACCGTACGCTAGCAGCTATATTCGCCTTACATAACTTCAGAAAAGTTGGTTGTATGTTTTATTTGATAAAAAAAATTATGGATAAAATAACTTCATTGTAAACATACTCGTGTGTGCTGACTTCAAGGGGACCGTGATCCTGCCTGAAATGAGAATAAGCTATTCGCAAAACAAACGGGTTCAAGCACGTCAGATCAGCCGGTCGCAGGTCGAGCTGTTCCACTAAACTCCAAAACGCGTTCACCTCACGGCAGCACACACTCTCCACTGCTGATAGCCCACACAAACACAGTGATGGGGACATCGATCTCTCTTTTTCTTTTCTGACAATAAACATCGCTAATTAAATCGTGAGAAATTGCTAAAGCGTGGATTGAGGAAGGGTATTACATGACGTTTGAGGCGTCGATGAGACTAGCGATTGGTGCCTGTGCAGTGTGTGCATCTCTAACGTTGCAGCTCTGATTTGGACTGACTTACTGTAAGTATATAATGTCTTCAGTCGTTGTCCCTCCTTGCTATTCTACATGACGGCAATATTTTGAAAAGACTTGCTTGTTCCGTTATATTATCCGGGTTAAGTTTGCACCAGGCCTAAACTAGCTCTAACGTAGCTACTCACCAGGACACCTGGCCAACCCTCCACTAATTCTCCTCACACCAAGCATTAATAACTCTTTGAGTGCCATGGCTCCCCTCTCTCACGCCTGACCGGTTAAAAATTGTAGGGCTGTGGTCCATAAAGAATTTGATGGTTTCCCACATCCTCAGTCGTTCTCCAAATAGCCATAATACAGTAAGACTCTAGCGGAGTATGGGTTGCGAGTTCCTCTTGTGACGTCATCACCCAGTAACTGAAAAAACACGCTACCGTTGAAGAAACCCCAATAAATGTTATTTTAACGCATTTTAAGACAGAAATAATTAAATATATACATATAGAGCACTTTAATTTACACATTAATTGGCTGTGGTGGTTAACCTGCAACTTACACTTTAACCTCTACCAAACTTGTACACGCCGTTTAGACATAGGCTTACTTCTGACTTTTTTTTTTGTCCATTGCTGCTTTGGCCATGACAAAAACATACACAAAAGCTGAAAACAAACGCTGGTTGGCCTCTCATGTCCAAATTTGAGGAAGTGGTGGGGGAAGTGACGTATGCCGTAAAGCAGTCGAATTTTATAGTTCTTTTTGTGCTCTGGTTACTACCTGAACCCCGAAGTTACGTAGTGCCAGTAAAAGCGATACAGACCCTGTCAGGCTATGGCAGACATGTCATTCAACCTATTGTAAGTCGATGTACCATCACAAGGGTCTTGGAAATAGATTATGAAGGTCGAAAAGCTACATAGTGTTCCTGTTGAGAAGAGAGAACATTGTGTTACACGCTGCGCATTAGCTTCTAGTCTGTATCTGGAAGGCTACGTTAAGTTGTGGTTTATGATGGAAATATGCAGAGATGTGCTTCATTTTTACATTTCTTTATTTAGCAGATGCTGTCATGCAAAGTGACTTAATGAGGAACATCTTATGTATGTTTTCACACTCTAAAAAATAATTCTGTGGCTTAGTAAATATTACAGTAATATTTAACTTTATTAACTAAATCAAATCTCTGAATATCGTTTACTTGATTGTTTGAGTTAAACATACCAAAATAATTGACTAAAAATCCAACAGTTCATTTTATCTAAAAAAATAATTTTCACTAAAAGAATTTAGTATTTGATTAACCAATTATTTATTTATAATACACTTAATATATTTGTGAAATTTCTATTTGAGAATGGAGAATTAAACTGATCTGTTTCAAGAAACAAAAATATTACCTAATTCAAATCAACATTATTAATATATTTAACACACACGTTTACTAAGTTTACTCAATTAAAACAATGCACCCCTCCCCCACCGTCTGACGACAGTTCAGCGGTTGAGTGAGCGCGCTGTTTAAACTCTCTCCAGTCTCCAGAACAGTTCTCTCTTCTCAGCGACGCAGAATTGGTGCATTTCCTCTGTGAAATTCAGGTCTGTGTATGTTTTATTTTATCTATAAAATCATTACTGTGCTTTAAATCATTTTATTTAATTCAAAACAACATACAAAGGCATAATGTGACACCCCAGCAAACACAGAACGTTGGCACAACGTAGCCAACCTTCTAACAACGTTTTAACAACATGGCCAAAAGGTTGCTATAACTACGTTGTGTGGTGAAGGTTGTTACAGCGTTGTCACAATGTTGACATTAAACCATCGTTCAGGGCCATTGCTTAAGGTTGTGCCTATAGGGTGTCTTGACAACCACTGGACTACATAATGTACTCGTCACTGCCCTGAAGCGGGAAAATCAGCCTTTTAAATTCCAACCACCTGTTGTTGGGCTCATTGTGTTCTCATTCATCATCGAGCAAGGATACGTGAGTATATTGCGTTTAGCCTAACAGTTACCTCAGCTATCAAACACAACCTACAGCTTTAATTTCTAATGTGATTAATGAAGCGTCGCTCGCACTGTTTAGTTTTTCGTTTGATTTTTCCGCTATTTAGTCTCATTCGTTTCTTTGCTCCTCTGGATTTGTGGATATGTTTCCCCGGTGACACCTGCTCGGCTACTGTCCGCCATACAGACCCGGTTTTGTTCATTAAAGGTGCAGTGTGTGATTTTTAGCGGCATCTAGTGGTGAGATTTGCGAATTGCAATCGGTCAATAATTCGCGGCCTTTCCTTGAAATTTCAAACTCGAATGAGAGGCTACGGTGGCCGACGTAGGAAGCCGCGTCTTTTTCTGCTGCTTCTCATTCAAGTTAGTGATGAAACGCGTCTGTCTGTTCGCTGTCGGCTACGGTAGAAACATGACGTCACGATATGGCGACCTTCATAGAAGGGGTGGCCGCGGTTATGTACATATAAATGACTCATTAAGGTAATAAAAACATAACGGTTCATTAAGTAAGGTCTTTATACACCACTGAAAACATAGTTATGGATCTTATATTGCATTTCTGTCAATAGATCCTCAGAAATATCACACATTGCACCTTTAAATGTTCTGATCTGCCTTTGCTTTTCATGTTTTATGTATTATACTTAAAATAAATGTGTATTCGTTTATTTCTTTGTTTTTTTTTCACAAATGTATGACTTTTGGAAGTGCAATTTGATTATATGCAATTTTAATAAAGTTGAATTAACGAAACCTTCTGTCATTTTTACTCTTTAAAGTGTAGGCTACACTTGCAGGTGTTGATAGCCCCATTCAATAATAATATAGATAAACAATAAATGATAAAAAGTATATAATTATCTAACAAAATACACCATATAAAAATATTGTCAGAACGTCGTCTCTCAGTTGCTGAATGTCGCGCAACAACGTTGCTACAGCCCTGTCACGTCTTACAATTCTACGTTGTTACAATGTTGCGAGCACGTAGACAGCGACGTTGCCATAGCAGAAATGCAACGTGCCAGAGACGTTGCCACAACGTAAATGTGTTTGCTGGGACCTACACGAGAGTTGCGCCTGTCTTTTCGCGTGATTGAAACGCCTTGCATAAACACACGACTTTATTTCTAATGATAATGTATATAATTAATTTGGATGATAAAATGTCCTCAGAACTGTGCACTGTTTGATTATTGGCAGGTTATGGAGTCAGTCGCTCGCAGTATCTTTCGGCTATGAGTGAAACGCAGGACGGCGGTCTGAAGTTCAAAGTTCACCCGCAGAGCGAGTCCGTCTCTGGCACGAGAACCAGCGCTGAGACGGTGGATATTGGATAACAGACCGGTTGAATACACTTGAATTAGACTACCTGAATGTTTAAGTGTTTCATTTGTACTTCTAAAATGTTTGTTAAATGAGTTTAAATGTAGGCAATATTGTATACATGTTAAAACAGTGTAAAATATGCTGTATTGCTGTAACTTACTCATCGACAATAAAGGCCAATGCCATGTATACTGGTGGTTGTATGGAATACTATTTTACAAAAGTTTAGAGAAAATAAAAAAATATATATTACTAATAAATAAAAACAGTTATTATTACTTAATATTATGAATATTAATGAATATTTATAAATGTTTAAATGTTAAATTATTTCTACTAAATCTTATTTGTTAAAGGGTTAGTTCACCCAAGGTCTTACGGGCTTGGAAACGACATGAGGGTGAGTCATTAATGACATAATTTTCATTTTTGGGTGAACTAACCCTTTAATGTACCACCAGATTCAGTTACTCAGATTTACTTAATTTTTTATTTGCATTTGCTCAATTCATACAGTATATTTCATTGATTTCACAGGTTTAAAATTTACTAAAAATTTTTGAGTGTAAAAATGTTTCTCCCAAAAAAAATTGTAAATCATAGTTAAACTTTTTAGAGTGTACAACCATCAACAATATTCACAGCACAAATAAAGTTTCAACAGTAACATATAGTAAAAAAAATTTGAGCAGAATAAATCAAAAACATAGACAAAAAAAGATTGTGTTTGTGTTCTTATAGAAATGTATTTTAAATAATGGATTTTATTATTGTAACGTTCACCAGCTGGAGTGCCCTTGAGAGCCACCAGAGGTGGAGATACAGCCTTGCGTCTGTTTTCGCAAGCGCTACGTAAAATTTGTTCGTTGGTCTATCGAAAATGGTTAAGCGAATCAACTTGAATTCCATAAATTTTTGTGGGCATGGTCTGGAGATGATCTGGTTCAATTTTCGTGAAAATCGGAGCAACGGCCTAGGAGGAGTTCGAAAAAGTAGGTTTTTCGGAAAATTCAAAATGGCGGAAAAATTTCCATGACGGAAAATGACGTCATAGGGTGCAATCGAATCACCTTGAGCCAAGGAATAAGAGTGAAAAATAATTTTGTTTCTAGTCCTTGTGGTTAAAAAGTTATTAGCATAAACATGAGTGCAAATTTGGACAGCTGGTGGTGCTAGAGGGAATGAATTGGAGACTCCAAATTTGCTATGCTGATAGTTCAGATTCTCCTCTATCAGTGTGACAAATTTTATAACTTTCCCGCAAGTGGTTCTATGGGCTGCCATAGACTCCCATTTGGAAAAATGAAGAATAATATTAATAGGAACGGGAACAGATACAATAGGTGCCTCGCACCTTCGGTGCTTGGACCCTAAATGTAGGGTTAGTGTTAGGGTTAGGTGCAGTGTCAGACCAACTGCAACAATTAGCAATTAAAGACATTCAAAAAGGATTTTCGGCGAAATGGCTGAAAAATCATTTAAACTGTAATTAAAAATATGATTTAATGGATTATCACATTCGACCAATAGGTGGCGCAGTTACAAAACTGATGTGATGTGGTCAGAGTGAAGTGACAATGACACATATAAAGTTTGGTGTCAATATATCAAGGCATTGCAGAGATAAAGCTTTGTCAATCAACACGAAATCCATAACTTTTAGTCGGCACAGTCTGGAGGTGATACGATTGGATTTTGGTGAAGATCGGACAAACAGTCTAAAAGGAGTTCGAAAAAGTAGGTTTTGAATGTAAATCAAGATGGCGGACCGGAAGTTCGGCCAAAGCCTCGGCTTGAGCCATGGAATCTATTAAGACCAGTGGCATTTCAATAGGCAGATTTCTTCAAAAGTTATTAGCCTTTTTGGAAATTTTGTTATAACTTTTGACCACTAGGTGGCGCTGTCTCAAAACATTTTGGGTACCTTCAGGGGATGGTGCTGATGGCACATTCTGAGTTTAGTAATATTACACCACCATATGTACATTTGTTTAGTACAGCATTTTATTTCGCAAAACTGTATTGAAGTCAATGGGAATTTCATGTTTTGTTCTATTATAGCGCCACCAAGAGGCTCAGTCCCACCATTTTTTGTTATGTGTCCTCAGAGTGAGCCCATACATATGTGTGTCAATTTTGGTGAAAATATCTCAATTCGCTTCGGAGTTATAGACATTTATATGAAAAAACACGTAAAAAATGACTGACACATGACTTTAACTGGATTTTGGGCATTAGCATATAGTTATCGACCTATGTTTCCAACCAAACTTCTGACGGTGGTTTCGTCTCGATCGGACTAGCGGTTTCGAAGATATAGCCAAATGTTTTTTAAGCGCTAAATCACAATGTTAGTAAATTTACATGATGGAAAATTATGTCATAGGGTGCAATCGAATCGGCATGAGCTAGGGAATCAGAAGAAAAAATAATTTTGTTGATAGGCCTTACGATTCTAAAGTTATTAGCATAAACATGAGTGCAAACTCTGGACAGTTGGTGGCGCTAGAGGGATTGGTTTTAAGACACCAAATTTGGTATGGTGACTTTTTGGACTGTCCTCTATCAGTGTGCCAAACTTTCCCGCAATCGGTTCTATGGGCTGCCATAGACTCCCAGTCGGAAGAAAAAAAAGCAGAATAATAATAAGAACGGAAACAGGTACAATGGGCCCTATCTTGCACCCAGCACAATTGACTTTGTACACCGACGCATGTTTCATTCCTATTTTGCACCGGCGCAAAGCGCGCTTTTCCCTCCACAGAAGCACGTCGCTAAACTAGGGAATGAACTTGCGCTCCCTGGGCGGTTCAGCGCAAAAAAGGAGGCGTGTTCCGGCGCAAACAATCCCTGGTGCTATTTTACTGTCCCATAAAACAATTGCGCCACTGGCCAGAAAAAAACTAGTCTAAAGTCAGTGGCGCGTTGCGCGTTGCGCGTTGTTCATTATGCTATTTTAAGGGCGCATGCTTGACCATAATGTATAGCGTGCACAACGTGCATACACTTTGATTCTCTAATCTACACAGAAGCAGCAGTTTTAATTTTTGCAAATCATATTATTACAAACGATAGATAGATAGATAGATAGATAGATAGATAGATAGATAGATAGATAGATAGATAGATAGATAGATAGATAGATAGATAGATAGATAGATAGACAGACAGATAGATAGATAGATAGATAGATAGATAGATAGATAGATAGATAGAAAAATAGGCGATAATCCGCCGTTATAATAGCAATACGCCAAGGAAAAAGCGTGTCTGCTCTTAAAGGGAATGTGAGATGATGCTCTGATTGGTTTATTTCACGTTACGCCCAAACCACACCTATGAATAATGAAGCTACTTCAGACCAACCCCTTTTAGATTTGCGCCTGGCGCATTAGTCATTTATCCCACCGGGAAAATAGCCACAGCACCGAGACCCGCCCACAAAGTTACTTGTTACTTTGACACTTGCGTTTCAGATCGTTAAAATAGGGCCCAATAGGTGCTTGGCCCCTAAAAACAACACTATTTACAGACAGCATGGGAGGTGGGCAGTCGAAGTAGAGAGACAAAAGACTAATGGTACCCAAGTTAACATTATGACTGTAATACAGAGTTATGAAAAATGTTTAAGAAAAAACGTGTCATGACTGATAATACTGTTTAAACAAATGGGATTTGAGTTTAGACTTAAATTCATGCAGTGTGGTTGTTGTCCTAAGAGCCAGGGGAAGAGACTTCCATAGCTTAGGGGCTATAATGGAGAAAGACCTGCCACCCATAGATGAATAGACGAAATCTCAGCACACAGAGGAGTTCACAGCCAGAAGATCGGACAGTTTGAGGGGGAATATAAGGACAAGGTAAGTCAGAGAGATAGGAAAGAGCAAGACCATTGAGTGATTCAGCGTCTTTTGGGCTGACACAGGGCTGGAGTTTGGCAATACGGCGGAGTTGAAAAAATGAAGCTTTACTGAGTTGACTAATATAAGTGTTGAAGGTCATTGAAGGGTCAAGAATGATACCCACATTTTTGACAGTGTCAGATGGAATAATTGATGTAGCATCAAGGTCAAGTCTGGGAGTATTAGTTATATTTTTTGTTAGAGATGGTGGACCAGTAATTAAGATTTCTGATTTAGTCAGATTCAAACTGATAAAATTAGCCAGGTCTTTAATTAATTAATACATGATGATAGTGATGTAGTCTGGTGAATAGAGTCTGGGCGGAAAGCAGCATATATCTGGATATCGTCGGCATAACAGTGGTATTGAAAACCATGGCGGCGGATAATTTGTCAGAGAGGCAAAATGTAGATAATAAATACCGGTAGTAATGGGCCAAGAACTGATCCCTGTGGAACACCTTGTTTGAGAATGACAGTGGGAGATTTATAGTTGTGCATGGTGATATAGTATTTTCTGTCTGTCAGATAGGAGGAAAACCAGGATAACGCGGCTGCTGAGATACCAATCACTGAGAGGCGCATGAGTAGGAATTTATGACAGACAGTATCAAAAGATGAGCTGAGGTCGAGTAAAAGTATGGAAAGGTTTCCCGAGTCACCAAAGAGTAAGAGGTCGTTGATAACCCTTGCTAATGCAGTTTCAGTACTGTGGTTTTGGCGTAAACCAGACTGAAATAAATCAAAGCTATTGTTGAGAGATAGATATGACTGCAATTGAGTGGAAACAACCTTTTCCATGATTTTTGAGACATACGGTAGATTGGAAATTGGGCGATAATTAGCATAGTCAGTTGGGTCCAGATTTGTTTTTTTAAGGATAGGAGTTACCGCAGCCGTCTTTAGTGAGACTGGAACAGAGGCAGAGAGAAGAGACACATTTACAAGATGTGAGATAGGAGCAGAAATGACAGAGGTACAGTGTTTCAGAAGGATTGTTGGTGCGGGATCCAACCGGCATGAAGAAGAAATGGATTTCTGTATCATTTCACTAATTAAGATGGGGTTGGTCAACATAAAGTTATTAAGTGTTTGTATAGACTGAGCTTGCTCAAAAGTAGAAGTGGTCGGTTCATCACCAAAAGTCCCCTGTAAAGCATGAAAGTGGTGCAAAAAGAACAGCACAAGTCAAGTCAAGTCATCTTCATTTATATAGCTTTTTTAACAATGTAGATTGTTTCAAAGCAGCTTTACAGAGATAAACGTATAATTTAAGGTAATAGAGATTGTTTTGGCTTTATAGCGGTTCTTTAATAAAGTTATTTTCCATTCTCTCTACACAGACTTTAAACGCGAACCTGTGATTAACGCTGATGGCGTTCACATGCGCATTAAGAATTGGTTCTATAGTTACAGTGAGGAAAATAAGTATTTGAACACCCTGCTATTTTGCAAGTTCTCCCACTTTGAAATCATGGAGGGGTCTGAAATTGTCATCGCAGGTGCATGTCCACTGTGAGAGACATAATCTAAAAAAAAAAAAATCCAGAAATCACAATATATGATTTTTTAACTATTTATTTGTATGATACAGCTGCAAATAAGTATTTGAACACCTGTCTATCAGCTAGAATTCTGACCCTCAAAGACCTGTTAGTCTGCCTTTAAAATGTCCACCTCCACTCCATTTATTATCCTAAATTAGATGCACCTGTTTGAGGTCGTTAGCTGCATAAAGACACCTGTCCACCCCATACAATCAGTAAGAATCCAACTACTAACATGGCCAAGACCAAAGAGCTGTCCAAAGACACTAGAGACAAAATTGTACACCTCCACAAGGCTGGAAAGGGCTACGGGGAAATTGCCAAGCAGCTTGGTGAAAAAAGGTCCACTGTTGGAGCAATCATTAGAAATTGGAAGAAGCTTAACATGACTGTCAATCTCCCTCGGACTGGGGCTCCATGCAAGATCTCACCTCGTGGGGTCTCAATGATCCTAAGAAAGGTGAGAAATCAGCCCAGAACTACACGGGAGGAGCTGGTCAATGACCTGAAAAGAGCTGGGACCACCGTTTCCAAGGTTACTGTTGGTAATACACTAAGACGTCATGGTTTGAAATCATGCATGACACGGAAGTTTCCCCTGCTTAAACCAGCACATGTCAAGGCCTGTCTTAAGTTTGCCAATGACCATTTGGATGATCCAGAGGAGTCATGGGAGAAAGTAATGTGGTCAGATGAGACCAAAATAGAAGTTTTTGGTCATAATTCCACTAAACGTGTTTGGAGGAAGAAGAATGATGAGTACCATCCCAAGAACACCATCCCTACTGTGAAGCATGGGGGTGGTAGCATCATGCTTTGGGGGGGTTTTTCTGCACATGGGACAGGGCGACTGCACTGTATTAAGGAGAGGATGACCGGGGCCATGTATTGCGAGATTTTGGGGAACAACCTCCTTCCCTCAGTTAGAGCATTGAAGATGGGTCGAGGCTGGGTCTTCCAACATGACAATGACCCGAAGCACACAGCCAGGATAACCAAGGAGTGGCTCTGTAAGAAGCATATCAAGGTTCTGGCGTGGCCTAGCCAGTCTCCAGACCTAAACCCAATAGAGAATCTTTGGAGGGAGCTCAAACTCCGTGTTTCTCAGCGACAGCCCAGAAACCTGACTGATCTAGAGAAGATCTGTGTGGAGGAGTGGGCCAAAATCCCTCCTGCAGTGTGTGCAAACCTGGTGAAAAACTACAGGAAACGTTTGACCTCTGTAATTGCAAACAAAGGCTACTGTACCAAATATTAACATTGATTTTCTCAGGTGTTCAAATACTTATTTGCAGCTGTATCATACAAATAAATAGTTAAAAAATCATACATTGTGATTTCTGGATTTTTTTTTTTAGATTATGTCTCTCACAGTGGATATGCACTTACGATGATAATTTCAGACCCCTCCATGATTTCTAAGTGGGAGAACTTGCAAAATAGCAGGGTGTTCAAATACTTATTTTCCTCACTGTATGTGCGTTTGAATATATGTGCGCAGGTTTGTAATTCCCTACAAACCAAGCCTAAACAAAGTACTGGTGGTACTGGTACTGGTACTAAACAAAGACGTGAAGGACTATAATGCGTTAAGAGCTCGCTCAAGTACTGCGGAGCTAAACCATTTAGTGCTTTGTAAGTAATCAGCAATATTTTAAAATGTATACGATGTTTAATAGGGAGCCAGTGCAGTGTTGACAGAACCGGGCTAATATGGTCATACTTCCTGGTTCTGGTAAGAACTCGAGCTGCTGCGTTTTGGACCAGCTGTAGTTTGTTTATTAAGCGTGCAGGGCAACCACCCAGTAGAGCATTACAATAATCTAGCCTTGAGGTCATGAACGCATGAACTAATTGTTCCGCATTTGTCAATGAGAGCATATGGCGTAATTTAGATATATTTTTAAGATGGAAAAATGCGGTTTTACAGATACTAGACACGTGACTTTCAAATGAAAGATTGGTATCAAAGAGCACACACACACACACACACACACACACACACACACACACCCAGGTTCCTAACCGACGACGAGGACTTAGAGCAGCCATCAAGTGTTTTTTGTCCACTAATTAGAATTTCTGTTTTTTCAGAGTTTAGTAGGAAATTACGAGTCATCCAATTTTTTTATATCAGCTGTGCATTCCGTTAATTTTGTGAATTGGTAAGTTGCGTTAGGTTTTGAAGAAATATAGAGCTGAGTATCATCAGCATAACAGTGAAAGCTAATGCCATGTTTCCTAATGATATCTCCTAAGGGTAGCATGTACAGAGTGAACAGCAGCGGTCCTAGTACTGAGCCTTGTGGTACGCCATACTGAACTTGTGATCGATGAGACATCTCATCATTTACTGCTACAAACTGATAAAGGTCAGATAAGTATGATTTAAACCATGCTAGTGCCATTCCCCCTAATGCCAATTTTTTGTCTATTTAAAAGAATGTTGTGGTCAATGGTGTCAAATGCAGCACTAAGATCGAGTAACACTAATAGAGAGATACAACCACGATCGGATGATAAGAGCAAATCATTTGTGACTCTAACGAGAGCAGTCTCGGTACTATGGTACGGTCTAAATCCGGACTGAAAATCCTCACAGATATCATTTCTTTCTAAAAAGGAACACAGTTGTGAAGATACTGCCTTTTCTAGTATCTTTGACAGAAAAGGTAGATTAGAGATCGGCCTGTAATTGACTTATTCTGTAGGATCAAGTTGCTTTTTTTAACAAGCGGTTTAATCATAGCCAGCTTAAAGGTTTTTGGTACGTATTCTAGAGACAAAGATGATTTAATAATATTAAGAAGAGGATCTATGACATCTGGAAGCATCTCTTTCAGTAGCTTAGTCGGTATAGGGTCTAACATAGGGTAGAGTGGGGGAAAACGCCCCCCTTAAGGAAAATGTGACATTACAGTGAAACAAAACATAAATGTGACTAGAATTGCCATCCCGGTTTTAAATGACTATGGCAGGAGTTATTCACCAAATATTAAAATTGCTCAGCCTTCATAATTAATTAGTATTTTCACTGAAAAATATTTTTGTACAAAAGGGGTAATACGACATTCATAAAAATGTAAAAAATGTATGTTAGACAATTTAACAGTGGGAATCAATATGTAAATATGTTAATATATAATTCTTAATCCTTGCTGGACACGATGTATAAATATGTAAATATCAATGTATGTTGATGGATGTATCCAATTTGTGTGATGGTGGGGTCACGTGATACAGACTTTAAAAAGGGGTAACTGTTTGTACACTTCCTGTTAGTCTGAGGAAGGGCCATGTGAGGCCCGAAACGTCACTAATAAAAAGTTTTTTGAAGGGGAGCTTATTCGGTGTGCGGATCTGTTGCTTACTACTGCATGGTCTGTACTGGAGGAGAACATGAAGAAATGCGATGTGGATGTAAAACAATTGTATAAAGAGAACATTGAACTCCCTGATAAATTGGAACGACTGGAGGCGCACAGTCGGAAATTCAATTTAAGAGTACATGGCCTACCAATCAGAGTGGAAAAGGGGAATCCGATGGCCTACATGAACAGTCTGTTGAGGGAGTTGTTTAAAGGGAAGATTGGGACTGAGCCTGTGGTTGAAATTGCCCACCGTGTTGGCCCTGGGAATAAAACAATGATCATGAGGATGCAACGTTACATGGCGAAGGAAGAGATATTGGCACTGTCTAAAAAGGAACGCATATTCAGATACGGGGAGACAAGGCTTCAGTTCTTCCCTGATCTAACGTCAGATATGGCCAAGCGGAGGGCAAAATTCGGCGAAGTCAGGGAAAAACTCAGAGCTGCTGGCATAAAACATGGAATTATTCATCCAGCCACTTTAATCATTACCCATGGAAATGAGACGCGGAAATTCACGGATCACCAGAAGGCGGAAGCTTACTGGGAAGCTGTGGACAAACATCCGAAACTGAACTAAACCGTAAGAGGTCTATGGGTTACAATAGTTTCATAAAGCCACACAGAAATACGGGATTTTGATTCGTTGGAGATGGTGTTAAGCATACTACACTTACTGAGACATTATGTTGGTTGTGTGTGTGTGTGTGTGTGTGTGTGTGTGTGTGTGTGTGTGTGTGTGTGTGTGTGTGTGTGTGTGTGTGAACGTGGTGTGGCTGAATGGATGCATGGTGGGGTGGGAAGGAAGGGGTTAGGGGGGAGTATCTGTGTTATGTGTTGATGAGATTTTGTGTAGAAGACGGCTCTATTTTGATGCAATGTTATGTTGGTTAACTGTTAGCCTACTGATGTAGGATGCATGGTCCCATTTTACCACAAAAGGGATTGAGGTTGGGTCATTTGAATATTTGTAGTTTACGTAATAAAGTTGTTGATGTCGCTGAGATTCTGACTGAATATAAATTACATATGCTTGCAATATCAGAAACACACACCTGAATTCAGCAATAAATAGTGATGTATTGAAAATAGAAGGTTATAATTTGTTCAGACTGGATAGGGGTGCAATTAAGGGAGGTGGAGTAGCCGTTTATTGTCAAGAGCATATACCAGTTAGAATCAGAAGTGATCTAGGATGTGAAGAGGTGGAAGTTTTGTGACTGGAAATACAACTTCCTTATATAAAATCAATATTGATGGGATGTTGCTATAGACCCCCATGTGCAACCACAATGTACTTGGATAATATATGTAAAGTGCTGGACAAAGTATGTGATACAAATTATGAGGTGTTTTTTTTTAGGAGACTTTAATATAGACTGGAGAGTGAGAGACTGTCCACTTAAGGCGAGATTACTTTCTCTAGCGAATACATGTAATTTATCACAAGTAGTCAAGAAGCTTACCAGAATATGTAGAAGAGGGGATGGAGTTATATCTGCAACTTGTATTGATTTGATATTTACAAATGTTTCTGAGCTGTGTTCCAGTGTAGCTTCCATTCCAGTAGGCTGTAGTGACCACAACCTTATTGTTATTGGAAGAAAAACAAAAATACCAAAAAGGGGTCAGAAAATTGTTTTCAAGAGAGTTTTCAAAAATTTTAATGAAAACAATTATTGTAATGAAGTCAGACTGGTCTGAAGTTCTACGAAAAGAAGATCCGGATCTTGCTCTGGGTGAGTTTGACAATGTATTACTCCCCATTGTAAATAAATTTGCACCAATCAGGAAGTTCAATGTGCGGAACTTTGTGTCTCCTTGGTTAGATCAGGAATTAAAAACATATATAATTGAGAGGGATAGAGCTAAGGCAGATGCTGTAAAATCAGGTAGTGAAAGGGAATGGGGTAAATATCGTAAATTAAGAAACTTTGTTACAATGTTGAATAAAGCCAAAAAGAAAAAGTATTATCATAATAGAATTAGTAGTAATAATATTGACAGTAAGACAATTTGGAAGGTTCTTAATCAGCTTATGGGTAAAAGTGGTAGATCGACACCATCTTTTTTAGAGGCCGAGGGCAATTTTATCACTAAACCAAGTGAAATTGCTAATTATCTGAGTGGTTATTTTAGTGATAAGATTCAGAAATTAAATGATGGTATGAAGACAAATGATAACTATGTAGAGCACTCATCTAAACTTATTACCAAAAAGCTGATGATGAATAAATCTTGTAGTTTTCATTTTGAAAAACTCACGGTGTCTACAGTAGAAAATTTAATAAGATTAAGCAAGGATAAACCAGCAGGTATTGATCATTTGGATGTAAGATTGCTTAAACCTGTAGCAGATGTCTTGGCCCTACCTATCTCTCATATTATTAATTTAAGTTTGGAGAAATCAGTCTGCCCAGCTCAGTGGAAGATTGCAAAAATTATCCCACTGCCTAAAAATCACAAAGAGAATTTTTCAGGGAAGAATAGTAGGCCGATAAGTATATTACCCACCCTAAGTAAAATCATGGAAAGAATAGTATATGAGCAAATTCAAAACAATTTTTGTATAAATGACTTGAACACAGCTCATCAACATGCCTATAGGAAGGGACATTCTACAGCGTTAACACAAATGACTGATGAATGGCTGAAAGAAATTGATGCAGGAAAGATAGTGTGCTCTGTTTTACTAGATTTCAGTGCCGCTTTTGATATTCTTGACCATAAATTGTTAATTAAGAAATTGCACTGCTATGGTTTTGACAGGGATTCTGTTGCATGGATCAATAGTTATCTTACCAATAGAAAATATTGTGTATGGACGTTTCTCAGAAATGAGGGTTATGAGCTGTGGAGTGGTTAACATAAATAAATTGGTACTTAATATAGAAAAAAACTAAATGTATTGTATTATGTTCTAAGAGGGTCAATCGATTACAGGTGGCTCAAAACAAAGCTGCCCGTATAGTGCTTAATTGTTCATATAGAACTAGAGTTTGTGATATGTTGAATATGTTAAACTGGCTACCAGTTAAAAGTAGGTTATATTATTCTCTTCTTGGTTTTGTTAGAAATGTTATAACAACAAGGACTCCTGTTATTTTATTTAATAATTTTAAGTTTTCTCAGGATGGACACGAATATGTTACACATCAGTCATCAGTAGGAAGATTTCTCCTGCCTTTTTTTAAAGAACAGGAGCTGGACAGAGAACATTACACTATAGGGCCATGGTAGCATGGAATTCCTTACCTAGTTTTTTGGTCAATGAAGCCAGTAAGATGGTCTTTAAAATTAAATTCAAATTGTATTTATTTACACAAGTTCTTATATGACTTTTTGCTTCTGTTTTTGTTAAAAAGGTGCTATATAAGTAAAAGTTTTTGACCCCATAAGTATACATGGGTTCTTAGTTCATGAGTTTGATCTGAATTTTAACCAACTTAAATTAAGGAATATTTTCAGTTCATCTTCTACTAAATGTCTTTGTTTACGTTTGTATGTTGTATGAATGCATGCTTATTTTGAAAAATTGATATGTAGTTGTGATTTTGACCACAGGAAGAACAGCACTCATATGTATATATATATGAAATAGCTGATTGTTGGATCAATGAACAATTCAATTCAACAATTCAATTTAAGCGCAACGGAGCAACTGTGTCTAAAGTGCTGGAAAAGAGAGAGTTAAAAGTTTCTGTCGCAATATCGAGTTCTTCTAAGCTATCTGGGATGCTGAGATGATGAAACTGATCAGGAAGATTATTGATAAAGCAATCTTTAGTAGCAGAAGTGATAGGTCTAACATATTTATAACACAGAGTCTGTTTTGCAGCCTTGGCTAAATGTAATTTACACAAGACTAGATAATGATCTGAGATGTCATCGCTCTGCTGCAGAATTTCAACTGCATCAACATCTATTCCATGTGATAATATTAGATCTAGAGTATGATTACGACGATGAGTAGGTCCTGACACGTGTTGTCTAACTCCAATTGAATTTACAATGTCTTTAAATGCCAATCCCAATGCATCTTTTTCATTATCGATGTGTTTATTAAAATCACCAACAATTTGTACTTTTTCTGCAGTCATTATTAATTCTGAAAGTCCACACATTCTTTGATAAAGTCTGTATGGTGCCCTGGTGGCCTGTATACAGTAGCCAGCACAAATCTCAAACGTGATTTATCTTTTACACTATATATTTTTTACATTAAGCACCAACACTTCAAAAGAATTATATTTAAAACTTGATTTCTTAGTGGTTTTGAAAATATTACTATAAATTCCAGCAACACCTCCCCCTTTGCGTTTCAGACGAGGTTCATGTTTATAACAGTAATCTTGCGGGGTGGACTTATTTAAAGGGGACATATCATGCTAAGTCCACTTTTTTAGCCCTTAAATGCATTTTGTTGTATATTTGGAGTGTTTAGAAGTACAGAAAAGTTTAAATTAGTCTCTTCAGGTGCTTCGTTGATATCTTTATATTCTGTTTTGGTCATATTTTGCGACCTGTTCCGATTTTTCTATTCTATTCAGTGACTGACCATGCGCAGTTTTTCTAAACGCAGCTATGGCTGAGACGTACACTTTGAGTGTGGAGGGGGATCTGTAGGAAGGTGAGAATCTCCGTCACCGCACAGCGTTGTGCAGAGGTGGAAGTAACGAATTACAACTACTCGCGTTACTGTAATTAAGTAGTTATTTTGGGTACTTGTACTTTTTTTAGTATATTTTTAAATCTGTAATTTTACTTGTACTCAAGTACATATTAAGCTAAGTAATCTACTTCGCTACTTGTAAAATCACATTTCGTTACTGAGTACAATTTGAATTGATATTCAAATCTTTGAATGGCATTTCGGTAGCCAATAAAAATATTCGATCGTAAACGGACCAATAAAACCCCTGATATTTGGACTGAATGAAAGCCGCCGCAGTCGCAGCAGGTTTTGAAGAGCTGATCATGAAGGAGGCGAGGAGCTCAGAGTGATTAATGGCCGGACTGAAAGTTTGGAACAACAAACTACATAGTAGTATTGTCAAAATATCTATATTTTTCCAGCTGCGCGTTCTCATTCTCTCATCTCAACGACAGCGAGTTTGACACACCCGCCTCCTCTCAGCGCGGGATTGCAGGTAACGTTAGGCCTATTAGCCTACGCATAATTGTATTAATACCTGCAAGTTTCTATGGCATATTTTAATGGCAAATGTCACGAACAATATTATAACGCGAGGGCACATTCATGTAATCGCAGAAAACTGGACGCGAGCTCTCAAATATACGAACGAACTGGACTCGGATAGTGAGTGTGCGCTCTCGGACTGTGTGTCATATCATGTGCAATCGCGAATCTCTCCAAGTGGTTCTCACTGCAGACTCAAATGACGTCCAGCTCCAATCTCTCCATGCTCTTGAATTAAACGCTGTCAAAAGTTATGAAAAATCTAGTCTTTTTGCAAATTAAATTCAGTTTGAATTGAAATCAAGCTTCCTTGTGCTGTGTGTGAGCTATTGCATCAGTTCACGTTACCCTATTGTAAAGACAAATACACTGAGTGAGTAAATATTAGATTATTGTAATGGTTATTGATCAATGTTTAAATATGTAAACAAAAGCCTAAATTAAAATCTCACCTTATAAAGTGGACATGTCTCTTTAGAAGACTTGAATTAAACTTTTCCATTCAAATAGATTACTGTTATAATGAGTGTTGTGCTTTTCAATGCTTGAAAATAATGATTGCTTTGACAAAATGGATGGACAAAAATGTAGATATTAAAATATTTAGTATGTAGTAGTTTTCCCGATGGTATTAAAAATTATAGGCTAGGCCTACTGAATATTGACATATTTCAAGGTGTCATATTGAAGTTAGAAATTCCAGTATCCACTAATTAATGTCTTTTGACAATAAGGTAAAAACGTGTTAAAAGTAGCTATTTTCTACATAAATCTATGATTTTGTTGAATATTTTTATTGGTAATGCATTAACTATCGCCAGCTAAAAAGTAATTAGTAACTAGTACTCTGAGTAGTTTTTGAGAAGAGTAATTTGTACTTTTACTTAATTACTTTTTTGACACCAGTACTTTTACTTGTAATTGAGTATTATTTCAGCAATGTAACGGTACTTGTACTTGAGTACAAATTTTCAGTACTCTTTCCACCTCTGGCGTTGTGGGTCAAAGTTTCGGGCTGAGCACCAGCTGGAAAACATTTTGAAGCATAGAGCCGTCTAGTAGAGGGGGCCCTAGCTTGCGTGATCGTGTTTAGCACTCCTACTGGGAGGTCAACGGGTAACCGTTGATGGCCCAAACATGCAGGGCCCAAAGCTCGGGACGTGGATGCCAGATCGCACCCTTGGCTTGAGAGAGGAGATCTTTCCTCACTGGGATCGGCCATGGGGCCGTGTTTGTCAGCTGCATCAGCTCTGGGAACCAAGCTTGGTTCCTCCAGAGCGGCGCTACGAGGAGCACAGAGCAGTGGCTCTCCCTGATTCGCTTGATTACCTGTGGAAACAGTGCGACTGGGGGAAAAGTGTACAGCGGGCGGCTGGGCCAGTTGTGGGCCAGCACATCCCTGTTCTTCATAAAGAATATTGGCCAGTGAGCATTGTCTGACGACGCGAAGAGGTCTACTCCCGCTTTGCCAAAGGTGTCCCATAGTAGCTGCACTATGAGAGGGTGAAGGGACCATTCCCCTGGGGGAACGTTGTCCCTGGACAGCATGTCTGGACCCAAGTTCAGACAGCCTGGCACGTGCGCCACTCTCAGCGAGCGCAGGTTGTGCTGGGACCACACCAGGAGGCAGTCCACCAATGTGTGAAGGTTCCGTGATCTGAGACCGCCTTGGCGGTTTATATAGGACACCACTGACATGTTGTCCGTATGGACTAAGATGTGATGACCCTTTAGATGGGGAAGGAAAATTCCCAAAGCGTTTTCGACCGCTTTCATCTCCAGACAGTTTATGTGTAGGCGCTGCTCTTGGGCTGACCACAGACCAAAAGCCGGCCTGCCCTCGTAAAGGGCGCCCCAACCTGAGTTGGAGGCATCTGTCGAGACTACTTTCAGTTTCGAAACCGCTCCCAGATCCATGCCTGACTGGTACCAGTCGATCACCTTCCAGGGCTCGAGAGCTGAAACACAGGTCTGAGTCACCCTGAGGCGTGCATAACCGGTAGCCCACGCCTGATGCGGGACGCGCGTCTTTAGCCAGTCCTGGAGCGGGCGCATGCAAAGCAGGCCCAGTCGAAGCACCGCTGAGGCCGAGGCCATATGGCCAGGCATCCTCTGAAATCTCTTGAGAGGGGTGATGCTGCCGGCTTTGAATGACGCTGCCAAGCGTTGTATACTCAGAGCGCGCTGTGACGTAAGCCGCACTGTCATTTTCACTGAATTCAAGTCTGTCCCCAGAAAAGAGATTTTTTGGCTGGGAGACAGCGAGCTCTTGGTCCAATTGACTTTGAGACCCAAGCTCTCCAGATGACTGAGTAGTACAGTCCTGTGCACAATCAGTTCCGCCTCTGACTGCGCTAGAATTAGCCAGTCGTCCAAATAATTCAGCACTCGCATACCCCGTTGTCTCAGTGGAGCGAGCGCCACGTACATGCACTTCGTAAATGTACGGGTTGCTAAAGACAGGCCCAACGGCAGGACGGTGTACTGATAAGTCTGGCCGTCGAAGGCGAATCTTAAGAATGGCCTGTGATGGGCGCTATTTGGATCTGGAAATAATCATCATGTATGGCTAGAGGCAGAATGAGAATGGGCTCTGATCGCTGTGTGTCAGGGATCCAGAGGCACGATCTGCTGTGTGAGGCGGCGCACTGAGGGTAGCGGCCGGCTGGTTCAAGCATAACACTCTTGCTACGGGAAGCGGGGAGTGTTTTAATAAAGGGAGCCCTATTTGTGTATGTAACACAGGGCGTACAGCATTTATCAGTAAGCGTGAGTGGCGGGCTGGTGTTTAGTGGTAGAATGTGATGCGGCTCGCTGATGGTAGCATCCGGCTGATTCACACACAACACTCTTGCTATGGGTAGCGAGGAGTGTTTTATTGACGTGAGCCCTATTTGTGTGTGTGACAGGGCGTGCAGTGTTTATCAGTAAGCATGAGCGCTGAGTAGCGAGCTTCTTACACTTGAAACACGACTGGTGTTTGCAGAAGGGTGCCCTAAGTGAGTGTGTGTCACTGAATGGGCAGTGTTTATGGGTAGGGGTGAGCACTGAATAGTGGGCACAATTCCTACATTTAAAACACCCGTGGCTTGAGCCGGGTTTATTAGTGTGGGCCCTGAATGAGTGAGTGTCACTGAATGGGCTGTGCTTATACGGAGGGATGAGCACTCAGAAGTGGGCACAGTTCCTACATTTATAACACCTTCGGTGTGAGCCAGACCAGCAGACATAAAACTCTTTTTTAAATTTATCTGGGTCGCCGTGAAAACGGCGTTTGAGTACAAGCGAGCAATCCCCAGTTCCACCTGACCAAGTGTCGAGGTGTCCATGAGCAAGACACCTAACCCCAGCTGCTCCCGACGAGCTGGATGGCGCCTTGCATGGCTGACACCGCCGTCGGTGTATGAATGAGTGAGTGAATGGGTGAATGTGAGGCTATATGTACAGCGCTTTGGTGGCCATAGGTCTGTGAAAGCGCTATATAAATGCAGTCCATTTACCATTTACACTCGTCCAGTCACCTCTGTTGTGGGAACTGCGAGAGCAAAGCATGTTGTCTTTGATGGCGGTCCGGCCGCAGCGGGACTCGACCATCGCCGTCTTCCTAGGGTGGTCAGGAAGACTTGGGAGGCTCAGGATTCAGCGCAATCTTAGGCCTGGGTCCCCGGGGGGGAGGAGGCCTGTGGCACCTCGAAGAGCGTGAGCGCTGACGTGAGTCTCTGGGCTGACGGCACTGGGAGGGTGGCAGTGCTGTATTCCGGCTGGGCGGCTGCTTTTTGGAGCGGCCAGCGGAACTCGAGCGTCTCGGGATGAAGTGTCGCATTGCCTGCGATGTCTTCTGCATCTCTGAGTAGCGCTCAGCAAACCCCTTCACAGACGAGCTGAAGAGACGAGCCGGAAACACAGATGCGTCAAGGAAGGTGGCTCTGTCAGCGTCATTTGGTGGCTCGTAGAGCTAAACCAGCTGTCCTCCTCAGCGTTGTCTCCCTCTGACTCGCCCGGAGCGGAGGCGACGGCGGCGGGAGCCGAGCGCTAGCCATCCATCAGCGAGGAGGGAGAGTCATCCAGCGAAGCACGTGGGGATTCAACCGGTGTGTCGTCGCGGGGAAAGGCACCCTCTGGCAGTCTCTGTGAGCGGCGCTAGGCGCTCTGCACGAGCCACACTTGGAACGAGGCATTTGTAACAACGCCTCGGCTCTTTTAGGAAGAAACGCGTGTGTCGCGGCGGCGAACACACACGGAGATAGACTCAAAAGGATATAGGCGCCGGATAACGCGGCAGGAACGGCGGCTGAAGGCGGCGAGAAGACGGCCGGCTTCCTCAAACACTTAATACGCAATGCAGATGCTCGTCCCGCTGCAGTGCTTTCTCAACGACGCAGGCTTCTTCCGGAGATCCAGCGATGTGTAGTACTTCGCTGAAGAGATGAAAAATCAAAGAGCATCCTATCGGGTCTGGGCTTATATAGACATAAGCCACGCCCATTCTGGCCCTCATTGGTGCGTACGTCACCAGCAGCCCTACGATAGGTTGCAGCAGAGCGGCCAATAGGCGCGTGAGCTGCCTCGCCTAGGTCTGCTCTGTGCAGCAAATGCGTTTTAAACGAAATGAAAGCGATAATTTTTGGCTTCAGTATTCTCGAGAAAAGGGATTTTCCCGTAGCTTAAGCTAGCTTACGCAACACGAGAGTACTCTCGTAAGAGAAACCATGTTTTCCCGGTTCTTCATCATTCTATTTTTAATGATTGACATGATACACTAGCTCTCTTTACAGTAGCTTAACAGAAGGAGAACCAGTTTTGCCTTGAGAATCATGTGATTTACAAGAATTATTGAAGATGTTTGCCTACATGTTGATCATACTTTTATATTTCTCCATAAGACAGAACCTCTCATTATAAATGAATCTCTTATTATAAATGAAGGAACACATCTTGATTCGACAGAAGACTTGTGACCAGCCACTGATTTATTTTTATTTTTATTTTATGTATTTTTATTTTTATGATTTCATTAGAAACTGGTTTAGAAACACAAATGCATTGTTTGTTCATCTGCATCAGCTGCTAATATTTCTTTACATTTATGCAAATGACTGAAGCTCCTAAACACAAAATCATCACTCATGAGCAGAAACACAAACATCCATTTTCATTGATGAACACTAACTTTATCACGGATGTTGGTTTTAAAATGAAAACAAAAATTACTATGGATATTCTAATATTTCAAACAGAAGCAACATTGATTACAAAAGAGATTATGATCTCATAAATTATGGCATATTTATTCTGTCCAGTAGGGTGTGAATGTGTGTGCAGTTTAATCTTTGCTTTATCCATCCACAGAAATAAGAGAAAGCCTCTGAACAAACCTGACAAATAAATGAAAAACATGAGTTGCTGATCTGTAACTCATGAATCTCACAAGTAGTGTCTGTACAGTACACAAACGCTTTAACAATATATTAATCACTTAAATTACACACATTAAATACAATTTACACTCAAACACAGATGGTAAAACATCATGCCAAAGTTTAAGCATCAACATGACAAAAAAATCCCATGCAGAACTAGAAAAACTATCAATCTTGTCATGGTTTAAAAAAAAAACTCATATATCCTCATTCCTGTTTAGATTAGTATTGATGGATGGTTAACAGATGTAGTTGAGGAATTATTGGCAGCACAAATATATGAATCATGTGAATGTCTCGAACAAAAGGTTGTTGTTCAGTCTCACGCAAGGAAACCACACGAGAAAATGCCATCATAAAAACTGGAAGAACAGGATAAACTTTTCCGATACTTTAATTTTCATTGAGGGACAAACATTTAGTGAAAGATCAAACACTATCATTTTTAGTTTAGAGACTTTAAACAAATGTATTTAATTCAATAAATGCACATGTGAAGATAAACATGTAACCACTAAGCTCAAAATTTGGTTTATACACACCACTGTAACCAATAAGCTCAAAATGGCTTAATTATCATAGAAAAGAAGAAAAAGTAAACATTTATATAGTTTCTGCACCATTTGGGTTGATCACATCCCAAGCAAATAATCATAGAATGGGAATGAGTGTGGGAAACCTGAGAACCATCCCATACAATAGCGTCTCTCAACTTCATTAAAACATGTTTGCCAAGCAGATCAACCTGTTTTCTGTCCTACTTTGTTTAAATAGATGTTAAGTTCATTTGGTTTACCAGAATTGCTTATCTGTTGGGGAACTGGACTATCAGTTATTTAATCCTGCAGGGAAAGTTTTATCATCATATTGCTGACAGTAAAACAGTGATTTTCCTTTCCATTTCTTTTAAAGTGTCTGAAATGAGAAATCAGCTGTGTGTTTACAGTAACAGCTCCATCTGCTGGTCATTCATGAGTCCGTCAGAACAGTGAACTCAAGTCACACACACAACATGACATTGAACACTCAGCAATTTCTCAACACTTGGGTCACTTTATTAAAGAAAAACTCTTAACACAATGAGACTATGGATCATTTATCACTGCTTTGGCATAAAATACAATGACTACATTTTTCAAATGACAAATTATTTTCTCACTTAGGCACAAAAACTACATGTACCTACAGGCCAACTTACACACATTTCCATACAAAACTATTAGTTTATCCCAATTGCTTACACACTTAAATTGAAACTTGAAATATTTACCAAACCTTGAAAGTTATTTACCAAGTCTTCAGAAATGCAAGCACAATTCCTGCTTTACGCTCAGTTTACAATTCGATATCACACTTTTTGCAAAATACTACAAACAGTTCTAGGCAACATCAATTCCACCAACTGGTAGCACCCACTCCTCACAGGGGGAAACAGTTGTTAAAATGTTAGTAGTGTTAACATATACCACGTGTCACTTTTGGGTTGATTTATGACCCCCCTTGTCATTCATGATTGACTGGTAATCCATGTGTCAAGAAAACAGTGTCTCTGATTTACAGTGCCAAACTGACTGGTCATTTGTTGAATCCTGGGTATCTGGCTCCTTCCAGTCTGTTGGGGGGTAAACTGTTGCTGATTGTATTTTCCTTTGATTGTTGGGGGTGAAATTCACCCAAGCAAGTATTACGCAATGTTGACACCCTGAGTGTCAAAATCTTTGCTGTTTGATCAATAGGGTAGCCTATATGTTAATTGAGTCAAAATATTTGAGTCAAGACATTCCAAAACGCTGATTTGTACAAGGTGACAAATAAAATATTCCAAAACGCTGATTTGTTTCAAAGTGCAGGATGTGGATAAACCTGCAGGTTTAGTGTTTATAAAGAAGCAATTATCATGAATACTTTCTTTTCTGAGAAACAAAAACTAAAAACAAAGGACTGAATAAAATTTCCCCTGGAGCAAATGTTTATTGTTGTGTTCATCATACAAACTTTTTTTAAGACATGTTTTTCCAGATTATTTAGTCATCACTAAAGCTCAATTGTACTGCATTCTTCTCAAATGTGTTCCCTTCCACAACACCCCACCCCACCCCACCTACAACAACAAAAAACGAACTATAACTAGCTAACAGATCTAAACCTGGATTGGATTTTGTGATTTGCAGCCTCTCAGTCCAGAGTGATTTTAGGATCCATCATGTTTGGATGAACACAGATCTAGGAGTGAGACAAACAGGAAATTAATATATAGGTTATGTAAAAAAAAGAAAAATAAGAGGTATCAGTGCTGAGAAGACATACCTCCACCGGGCATCTTCATGACAATTAAAAGTACAGATAAATGCTTAATTTTGTAAAACGTAAGTGTCATGTGGTCCTCCAGAGGGTCTTTTCCAAAGATAACCCTGACATCATCTGGATCTATATAGATAAAATGGGAAAAATAATTAATAGGTATAATAACATCAACACATGGTATACCTTCTCAAACATTTGTTCTGCAGCTACAAAAGTTCTAATGTCATATTAAATATTGCTTTTAATTTAAATTCACAGTATAAAAATAACTCGAGTTTAACCTACCTGGTGCTCCAGGAATCTTTTCTTTAAATTTCTTCTTCAGTTCCAAAATGGTGGTTTTATTAAATTTGATCTCATCGTCTGCCACTTCTAGCGGTTTATTCTTTTTGTCGTTGAAATTAATAAGCACCTGATAGATCATCTTCACACAGCAGAGGTTTGAAATATCAGATCACACTGAGAAACTGAAAGCGCGGCATTAGCCACATACAGGAGGACACACTGGGAGGAGCTTCGTGAAACAATTCAAGATATAAAGCTACTCACTTTCGATTTTACATTCAAGCAGGACTGAGGTGGTAACAAAGAGTATAGAAGCCCAAGAGGCGAAACTCAATAGAACGCTCCATAGCAACAGTTGCCCCCATGACGTGACGGCGCGGCCGCCATATGGACTGAAAACTGATGGACTGAAAACCGAAAAATAATGGGAGTCAATGGCACTGAACCAACTTAACATAACAAAAACTTAACTTAACTCAATTTAATGAGGATGACCGACGTTAAATGACAGAAAATGTTACGTCTATGTGTTGGTTATGCATGGCCTAATTACCCTTAGGAAAATAGTATTTTGGGACAAAATATTACTATAGAAGTACTATAAGACTACTATAGAAATACTATAGCGGTAGGATATTATAGAGGTATTACAGAACATAACATACTTCTGTCTGTCTGTCTATTACAGAACATACAACTTCTGCCAAGTTGTAACCACCCCAATACAATAGAGTGATCTACAGGTTCTCTACTGGACCAATGATTTTCTGTGGCTCAATAACCAAGGAAAACAATCAAGTACACAATTTCTTAGATATAAATATAACAATTTTATTTTTGGACAAGCATAATAGTAAAACCCAGGGGGGGACAGCAGGTTGATGCAATGACAGGTACGATTATAATCATGTATTTGTAATTAATGATAACATTTAATCAATAAGCGTAAAGAGAAATAAAGCATCAATCAAACAGGACAATATATTTAGCATGAGGTTACCAAGGTTGTTAAATACATGCATTAAATCAATTCATGTGATCACCTATAACACGCATAATTTCATTGCACTGCAAACCTCATATAAAGTCGTATAAATCACTTAAATACCACACCAATAAATACACACCAAATATCAGGACATACCATCAATACCACTCACGCTAAATACATAGACGTCGTCAATAGCTGTACAGTATAAGAGTCATATGGGAGGTAACCTGCTCTCCAACCCCCTTACTCACACGCGCTCACTTTACACACAAATGGTGCTGGGGGACCGGTAGTCACACACATAAATAAGGCCTCCCCAGCGAACATAGCACTACCAAGAAGACACACATCAATAACATTAAAAATGAGAGTGTACTGCTGGCTTCCTTACCCGCTACCGGACGTGGGTTCACGCATTCAAGGAAATCGATGGCGGCCGCCAAACTTTACGGGGAAAAGCCCCAACAAAATATCCCTCCCAGTCACACGCGTCTGTCTCCAACCCACGTCCCGGCACGGCAGCCTCGGCAAAGAACTCAGCAGCGTTTGGGTGCGTTTTACCCCTCAGCGTAGAGGGCGTTTTACCCCACAAGCTATGAGTTTTTAAAAAAATCTTTAATTTTTAAAATATAATTATATTCCTTATAAATAATATATGATCTCAAACTACAGACTTCACTATTCATCTATTATACATCACTGTGATATCCTGCAGAACAATATTCTCTTAAACACTTATTTACTAATATCTGAAAATTATAGCATTTACCATGTAATCCTCTTCTCTTCAAATGTGTCGCTGGTGTCAGCTTCTCCATAGAGATTTGTATATCCCCGTTATCAACGTAGTGCATAGCAACAGTAAAAATGTATCTTGACTACTTTTAGTGGTTATTTTGGGAAAAACAGGTGGGGGGCGTTTTCCCCCACTCTACCCTAAGTTTTGTTGCGATCCATCAGAAAACAAAGAAAACCGCTTTCACATGTCAGCGTGCTGTTGAGATGAAGGGGTACGATTGTTGTACAGTTTTTAGTTTTGTAAAAAAGCATTGTAAGTTCTGAAAAAGACCATTTCATAATGGAGTTTGTACACTGTTTTTAGTCTTGATGTATTAAAAAAGAATAAGGGTAAAGTGTATCCAAATAAATTTCTGTAGTTTTTTTAGTAGCACACAAATTACAAAATCTGTAACGTGCATGACAAGATCTTTTCTGCATTCCATTTCTACAATTTGCTCTCCAGATTATGGATTCTGAAGACCATAATAAGGTATTGTGGCAGTGTAATTTTTGTACGTTTTAGGACTGCATTGATTTTCAAATTGTAAATGTCTTAAACGTTTTTTAAATGGATTTGATATTAGAATACAACTCCTAACTTAATTGTACAATGCATGCAATTCTTTTAAAACTTGTTTTCATTGTAGTTATGCTTTTTAAAGCCTAATCGACAATGTAATGTAATGTAATTGAAACATAATTATTTTATAAAATGTATTACTCATAACAATCAGTGAAATAAATGTGAAACGCATGTTATTGTGTTTTAGGTTCACTTATCAGTGAAAGATGTGCATGAGCTGTTGTAGCTGGTATTGTCAGCTTTTTAAATTTTGCTGATATTTTTTTTGTCAAATAAAAAATTAATGGATAATTGTATCACTTTTTTTTTTTATTCTAATCCTCTTTCAGAAGAAGAAGAATGCTCTGCACTCCCTGAAACCTATGGGAAGAAAAAAAACTGAACTTGCATATGAAAGTAAGAACTTTGATATGAAACAAAATACATATACTATGCTGGGTTTCAAATTATGTAACTATAATATTGGTCAGCTAATTTTAAATTACTTAATTTTAGCAGACCAAACCCCAGTTGTGCCGTCTGTTTTTAGCAAGGTATGCATAATCAATTTTAATGATGATTTAAAATGTGTATCATAGAACAATTTTAATCCACTTATATTTTTCTTTAAGGATGAGCTGTTAAAAGACGATGAGCCTCCATCATGCTTCATCTTCAATGTAGTTGAATAATGTTATATAATGTGCTTTTTAACATTTTTTAACAGTCTGTGCTAACTGTTGCTATCTTTTCAGTTATCAGGAGCGTTGCTGAAGAGCATACTTCTTGAAGTTGTTCTTCAAGAAGGAGATGCTGCCTACATGCCCCTGTCATTGGCTTGCTCAAGGTTTAGGGACATAGTTGGGGATGACAATTTCAAGAATCAGGCACACTTCTTATGGCTAGAAAGTAAATATTGACATTAAAAAATAAAACGCATAACAAGAACATCATTGATAATGTTAAATGTTATGTTCATTTTTTTTTTTTCACCTCAGGTGTTGCATGCTGGAAAAATAAGTCGTCTCACTACAAACAGCTCTTCTGGAGGATGTACTCAACTCTACTTGTGCGTTTTGTGTAAATTGGTGATGAATAAACTAGTTGTTAGTCTAAAGGAAAACAAAAAATCTAATTTACTTATGTCATCCCTTGGAGTTTAAAAGTTCTGGACACCATTCACTTGCATGGCATGGACCTACAGAGCTGAGAAATTATTCTTAATGTTTGTAAATGTTCAATGTCAACTATAAACCCTAGTTCTTATTGTGCTTCTTGTGTATCCACCAGGTTATGCTGGGAAGGGAAAGCAAGGCAAGCTCCAGGGCATTTATTCAGAAACCTTCCACCCTGGATTTTGCAGTTTTCACTGCATGCAGATCAGTTCTAATGAGCTGATATAGTGTCCTTACAAATGACAACAACAAAAAAGACTAAAAATAATCAAAAAAAAATAAACACTTTTGCAATCAATTCTGAGTGACTTGTACATGATTTTATTCATTGAAAAAAAAAAATGTATCCACCCTGAGATTTAAATGTAATATATGTGTAACACGTTCAGAAGAACATTAGTCTGCTATTTAAATTATGCAGTAAAGATGGATGGTAACTTATTTTTATTTATTTTTACATTAGCCAAATGTTTTTCATGTATTTACACATTCACTTCACTGAGTCCAATTGCATCACATTTTAATATGTTAATTTACTTGATACTGTAGAATTGTAGAATATGTAGCTAATATTCAGAAATATTTTTGAATAAGGCCTACAGCCTGATGAAACACCATCACTTTAAGTATGGTAAAAGGTGTAAAGACGTGACTTCATCATTGACAGTGAGTGGTATTGGACACACACAATAATAACAAAGCTGTAAGAAATCAGACCATGATGAGGAACGTAATATTTGATCGTTTATTTTCATTACTGTCGCTACTTCCTGCCATACTCATTCACCGCTGTCCTCGGCATAAGCTCCTCCCACTTGCGGCGTAAACTCCTCCTACTTACACGTTTGTGAAATCCCTCCTACTTGCGGTATAAGCTCCTACCACTTGCGGCGTAAGCTCCTCCCACCTGCAGGTCTCCGGGCTGCAGCGATACATACATGACGATTTCAGCAGCTTTCAGTCCATAATGGCGGAGGCACCTCCGCAGCGCCATCTACAGACTGTTACCCATAACACAACAGAGTTTCGCCTCTTGGGCTTCGATACTCTTTGGTGGTATGACGTCAGATTTATCAGCATCATGCCAGCGGACGAACGGGAAACATAAATGTAGTACGGTGTACATTTTAGGACATCCTCAGACCTCAGACATATGAAGACAAGGCTTCAGTCATTGGACAAAACGGCATCGCGCCTCAGACTGAAAAGCTTCAGGTCTCAGGAAAAACAATGTCAGGTCTCGTACAATTAGGCATCAGACGAAACAGCCTCAGACAAAAAGGCATCAGACAATAAGGCATCAGACGAAACGGACTCAGACTAAAAGGCATCAGACTAAAAGGCATCAGACGAAACGGACTCAGACTAAAAGGCATCAGACTAAAAGGCATCAGACGAAACGGACTCAGACTAAAAGGCATCAGACATAAAGGCATCGGACGAAACGGACTCAGACTAAAAGGCATCAGACAAAAAGGCATCAGACGAAACGGACTCAGACTAAAAGGCATCAGACATAAAGGCATCGGACGAAACGGACTCAGACTAAAAGGCATCAGACAAAACGGACTCAGACTAAAAGGCATCAGACATAAAGGCATCGGACGAAACGGACTCAGACTAAAAGGCATCAGACAAAAAGGCATCAGACGAAACGGACTCAGACTAAAAGGCATCAGACAAAACGGACTCAAACTAAAAGGCATCAGACATAAAGGCATCGGACGAAACGGACTCAGACCAAAAGGCATCAGACGAAACGGACTCAGAGGGAGTTTGGAGATTCGCATTGCCCCGCCCCATATGACGTCACATGTACGCAGTTCATAGCTCGAAAGAATGCTTTAACTCCATGATAGTTTGCCAACATACAAACTAGCTAGTTGAAATATGGCATCTAAGTTTTTTAAATGTGCAAATAAAACGTACTCGGTTACTGACGTAACCTCTGTTCTCTCTAGAGAGGGAACGAGTATTGCGTAAGTTGCTTACGCTTCGGGAAAGTCTCCTTTCTCGAGATACTGAAGCCAAAAAATTATCCTTAATTTTTAAAAATCTTGTCAACGCAGTGCGGCAGCCTGCAGACCTAGGGCAGGCGACTCGCGTGCCCATTGGCTGCTCTGCGGCAACTGCAGCAGCCTATCGCTGAGCCCTAGGCGTGACGTCACGTCCAATGAGCGCGCTTGGCGCGCTTAATGCGTCACAGCCCGTCATTAGGGGTGTGGCTTAGCGTATATAAGCAGGGCTCAGAGGCTGCTTCACTGGTTTCTGTCGCATGAAGCGAAATGAGCTCGTGGCGTGAGCACGGCGGGTTACGCAATACTCGTTCCCTCTCTAGAGAGAACAGAGGTTACGTCAGTAACCGAGTACGTTCTCTTACGAGAGGTTCTCTCGTATTGCGTAAGTTGCTTACGCTTCGGGAACGCCCTTGGCAACGCCGTGCGCGCGCCCAGCATCCTCTGAATGAGTCCCAGGGAAAGCCCGGGGAACGCGATAGCGGAGCTGGGCGGCCAAAATAGCACAGTAAACAAGCACATAATATGGGGCAGGGAGCGGCACAGCCGGTCCAAACTGACACTTCCCATGTAGTGCAGCTCAACCAGTAGAGCTAAATCATACAACGTAACCCGCGCACAGACAGTGGGCTGGCTACGCGAGACTTAGACTGATAACACTTTAGCCTGCAAGGCGGGAACTTCCAGGTTGTAAAACCTAACAAATGTGGAGGGGGAGGCCCAGCCTGCCGCTGCACAAATGTCATGAATGGGAATCCCGCTGGACCACGCCCACGATGAGGCCATGCCTCTGGTGGAGTGCGCTCGAATGCCCAGTGGGCACTGCAGGTCTTTAAACGCATAAGCAGCAGCAATAGCGTCCACTATCCATCTGGACAGGGTGTGTTTCGAGGCGGCGAGACCCTAGGTGCGCCCACCAACGAAACAAACAGCTGCTCCGAGCGCCTGAAGGCGGCGGAGCGCGAAATATAGTTTCTCAACGCTCTGACCGGGCAGAGGAGATTACTATCTGCCTCGCTGCCAGAATTCGGCAGGGCTGAGAGAGAAATGACCTGCGCTCTGAAGGGAGTGCCCAAAATTTTTGGGAACGTATCCATGCCTCGGTCTGAGAATGACTTTAGAGTCATTGGGTCCGAACTCGAGGCACGCGGCGTTAACAGATAACACGTGAAGGTCTCCCACTCGTTTGACTGAAGACAGCGCTATCAGAAAAACGGTTTTGAGCGTGAGGTATTTCATATCCACAGTTTCCACGGGTTCAAAGGGATGCGCTTTCAGGGCTTCCAAGACCAGTGAAAGATCCCACATAGGAACCGAGGGGGGTCGCGGGGGGTTCATCCTCCTAGCTCCTCTAAGGAAGCGGATGACGAACTTGTTCCTTCCCAATGCGCGGCCGAGCTCTGAGACAGAGAACGCTGCAATGGCCGCGACATAAACTTTGAGCGTGGAGGGGGACCTGCCCGCGTCCAACAGCTCTTGAAGGAAGCACAATACTTGCGATACCCCACGTGTCTGTGGATCGAGCCCCTTGGCAGTGCACCATCTGTTAAACACCGACCATTTAGACGTGTAGAGCCGCCTCGTAGAGGGAGCTCTGGATTGTATGATCGTGTTCATCACCCCTTCTGGCAGATCAGTGTGTAATGGTTGAGGCTCCACGCATGCAGAGACCAGCGCTCTGGATGGGGATGCCAGATCGAGCCGCGGGCTTGAGAGAGAGATCTTTCCGCACCGGAATCGGCCAAGGGACTGAATCTGCCAATTGTATTAGTTCCGGGAACCAAGCTTGGTTCTCCCAGTACGTGGCTATGAGGAGCACTGTGTGGCGCGCTTCCCTGACTCTCTTGATGACCTGAGGCAGCAGAGAGACCGGTGGAAAAGCGTATAGCGGGCCGCCAGGTCTGGGCCAGCGCGTCCTCGTTCTTTGAGAAGAACTCTGGGCAGTGAGCGTTGTCTTTTGACGCAAAAAGGTCGACTTCCGCTTTGCCGAAACGGCGCCACAGTGACTGGACTGTTTGGGGGACACCGGCCTGGCGATTCACATAGGCCACCACCGATGTATTGTCCGTGCGGACTAGAACATGGTGACCATGGAGGAATGGGAGGAAGTGTTTGAGCGCTTTCTCGACCGCGAGCATCTCTAGACAGTTTATGTGTAGGAGATTCTCCTGGTCTGACCAGCGGCCACAGACCGGTCTGCCTTCGAAGAGCGCTCCCCAACCTAGGTTGGAAGCGTCTGTCGAGACAACTTTCCGGTGTGAGATCACCCCCATAATCACTCCTGTGTGATACCATTCGGCTGCTAGCCAGGGCTGCAGGACTGAAACGCAGCCCTGAGTCACTCTGATTAGCGAGCCGCCGGCCGCCCAGGCTCGATGGGGCACGCGCGCTCTCAGCCAGCGTTGAAGCGGGCGCATGCGCAGTAAGCCCAGCTGAAGCACTGCCGCAGCTGAGGCCATATGCCCCAGGATACGCTGGAATGCTTTCAGCGGAACCCGGCTGCCTTTTTTGAAGGATGCGGCGAGGAGACGGACGCGGCGCGCGCGCTGCTCCGACAATCTGGCCGTCATAGCCACCGAGTCCAGTTCTATTTCAAGAAAGGAAATTGACTGACGGGGTGAGAGCGAGCTCTTGGTCCAATTGACCGAGAGACCCAGATCTTCCAGATGGCTGAGAAGCGCTGTTCTGTGAGACACAAGTTCTGTCTCTGACTGCGCTAGAACAAACCAATCATCCAGATAGTTCAGTATTCGCATACCCTGTCTTCTCAGGGGAGCGAGAGCCGTGTCCATGCATTTCGTAAATGTACGGGGTGCTAAAGACAGGCCGAACGGCAGGACTGTGTATTGATATACTCAACCGTCGAAGGCGAATCTCAAGAATGGCCTGTGACGGGGAGTTATCTGGATCTGGAAATACGCGTCTTTCAGATCGAGAGAGATAAACCAGTCTCCTGGGCGGATCTGCGCAAGGATCTGTCTGGTTGTAATCATCTTGAACGGCCGTCTCATGAGGGCTTTGTTCAGATGTCTCAGATCTAAAATAGGTCTTAACGCTCCGTCCATCTTGGGAACGAGGAAGTAACGGCTGTAAAAGCCCGACTCGTTCAGGGAAGGATGAACCTGTTCTATGGCCCCCTTGCGCAGCAGCTTTGCTATTTCTGCTTGAAGCAGGTGAGCTGCTTCCAAACTCACTTTCGTCTCCGTCTGCGCTAGAAAGCGCGGGGGGCGACGAGCGAACTGAAGCGAATAGCCGTGTTTTATAGTGTTCAACACCCATTCTGACGCGCCCTGAATAGCTTCCCATGCTTTTGCATGCATAGCTAGGGGTCGAATGGTCTCTGGGTTCAGATCGCCGCGCTGCGCGGGATGGGGAACCTGTATCAGAGTGGATGGGGCGGCGCGCGTGCTCGAACACGGGGGCTGATAAACAGTATTGGCCGGCTGTACAGCGTTCAGCAGCTCGGTCCCGGAGGATGGAGCGCGTTTTGCTGTCAAACACCCCTGGCGCGAGAGCGGCGTGGGGGTTATAGTGTCTGAAAGTGAGTGCGCGTGCTCGTGAGCGGGCGCAGGGTTTACACTTATAACACGGCCAGTGTTTGGGAGCTTTAGAGGGTCTGTAACCCGGGGTAACCGTATGGCAGAGCGAGCAGCGGGTAGGTGTGAGCACAGAGTTGTGGGCACATTTGCTACACTTAATACTCGAGCGGCGTGTTTCCGCTTTATGAGTGAGCGCTCTGAGCGCGTTACCATGGGAACCATGTTTGTGTGAGGCAGTGAACACACGGGAGTGGGCACATTTTCTACACTTAATATCCCCTCGGCCTGAGCCGTTGCAACTCGAGGTAACTGAATAGCAGAGCGAGCAGTGGGTAGGTGTGAGCACAGAGTTGTGGGCACATTTACTACACTTAATACTCGGGCGGCATGTGTCCGCCTTATGAGAGAGCGCTCTGAGCGCGTTACCATGGGGACCGTGTTTGTGCGAAGCAGTGAGCACATGGGAGTGGGCACATTTTCTAAACTTATGACACCTTCGGCCGGAGCCAAAGTGTTTTGGAGCTTTAGAGGGTCTGTAACCCGAGGTAACTGAATGGCAGAGCGAGCAGCGGGTATGTGTGAGCACAGAGTTGTGGGCACATTTACTACACTTAGTACTCGAGCGGCGTGTGTCCGCTTTATGAGAGAGTGCTCTAAGCGCGTTACCCTGGGGACCGTGTTTGTGTGAAGCAGTGAGCACATGAGAGTGGGCACATTTTCTACACTTATGACACCTTCGGCTAGAGCCGGAATGTTTGTGAGCTTAGAGGATCTGCAACCCGGGGTAACTGAGTGGCAGAGCGAGCAGCGGGTAGGTGTGAGCACAGAGTTGTGGGCGGGACGAAAACACTCTCTCTTCCTCTTTTCGCCGGTGCTCGTGACGTCCGCTCTGATATCCCTTGAGAACGGCGCAGTTGCGCGGCTCGAACAAAGGGAGAGAGAGTAGCTTTCTTATAACGTAAAGGAAGCCAGCCCGTGACCGTCTACTTCTGACATCCCTTGTGAGCGGCGCGTTTGCGCAGCTCGAACAGAGGGGGAGAGCGCAGGAAGGGGCGTGGGTCGTCCGGGGGGTAGCTTTCTTGTAACGTAAAGGAAGCTATAGCCCGAGACCGTCCGTTTCTGACATCCCTTGTGAGCGGCGCCGTTTGCGCGGCTTGACAGAGGGGAGTAAGCAGCTGTCTATGAAAGCAGCGCTGTCTGCTTCATCCCCTGAGGCGACGGCAGTGCGGGCGAAGCCAGCCGCTGCGCGTCGGGAGGTGGGGGGGAGAAGGAGATAGCGAGGCTCGCGGGAGGGGCTCCGGCGAGCGCTCAGCTGTCATAACCGGCTCGCCTTAGAGAGCGGCGTTTCCTCTTACGCGGCCCGGAAGAGGCAGCCGGCGAAGCCCAGGCAGAGAGCGCAGATCACATGGCGGTCTCCGTCGCTGAGCGTGGCTCTGCACGAGCCACAGGATGAGCGAGGCATTTGCAACAACGCCTCGCGCTCTTTTAGATGCAAGTGTGTCGCGGGGCGAGCACACAAACACACACACACACACAGAGCGGTAAGGATATAATGCCGGATAGCACAGCAGGCAGGGAAAGCTGAAGGCGGCGAAGGCGGCCGGCGTCCTCAGGCTGAGAACCTCGGCGTGCTGGTCGCTAGCTTCGACGGCGGCTTCCTCAGAGATCAGCGATGCGAAGAGCTTCGCTGAAGAGACAGAAATCAGTGAAGCAGCCTCTGAGCCCTGCTTATATACGCTAAGCCACACCCCTAATGACGGGCTGTGACGCATTAAGCGCGCCAAGCGCGCTCATTGGACGTGACGTCACGCCTAGGGCTCAGCGATAGGCTGCTGCAGTTGCCGCAGAGCAGCCAATGGGCACGCGAGTCGCCTGCCCTAGGTCTGCAGGCTGCCGCACTGCGTTGACAAGATTTTTAAAAATTAAGGATAATTTTTTGGCTTCAGTATCTCGAGAAAGGAGACTTTCCCGAAGCGTAAGCAACTTACGCAATACGAGAGAACCTCTCGTAAGAGAACTTGCGAAATGCATGTTCTCTTCTGTAAACAACTTAATTAGTGTAACATTTCAATAAAGCAGGGATTTTAAGCAGTGATTTTAACACTGTTTTAACATTTAATTAAAGCATATAATATATACATAGCCAGTGGTGTAGTCTACGTGATACGCAGGTATACGCCGTATACCCACTAGAAAAGGCCAAGGATTTGCGTATACCCACTTAAAAAAAGCGTGAGGATACGTATCACCTTCGTTTTGTGTCAGAACTTTCACACTTTCATTCATAAATTCACCCCGTCTGTGTTTGCGAAGCGACGGATCGAATCGCGGAATCCAGTCACAAATGGAACTTAATATATAAAGCAGAACGTCACGGAATTAGGCTATTTTTGAATGAATAAATTAAAAGTAGCTGCTGTACAATGAATCAAATCTCGATATGGACTAGTGTCTATGAATATTAAAGCTAAAAGAGACTGCAATTGTTCTATGCGTCTCTGGGAATGAGCGCTCAGTGTATGCTCCACTACACACACATACACACACACAGAAGCACGCGTGACTCACGCTCGTGGTGTTTTCAGCGTTTCACTGTATTGAGACATGATGTAAGCTACACATGTGCATTTCATCGCAGAGCTGCTATGAGAGTCACTTGATGAGAATTTCACCATTTCATTTGATAAAACTATCGTCATTCATTCGTTTCATATACACACAGAAACTGTTATGTCTTTACGACAACCTGTCAAAATAAAAGTTCTGTATAACTTGAAGAAATTATAACAGAAATATATTACTATTGCACAGAGTATACTTCAGGCCTAATAATAATAATAATAATAATAATAATAATAGTTTATTAAAACACACAGAAACTCAAATGTCTACAACCCACCAAAATAAAAGTTCGGTCTAACTCAAATTAATTAGAAAGGAATTGCACAGTAAAATGTATTTTAAAATAACATTTTTTTTCAAAAACACCATTTCTAAAAGTAAATTTGTATTTGTGCCTATAATGTTTTTTTTTTTTTAATTGTTGATAATTGTCAACTGATAAAACCTGTGCTTCTGGGACCATATTCATATAACAAATAAATAAGTTGATAACACTTAGTATTTCATAATGCTCTCAATTACATGTCGATGCATACCGTATGCATTAGCGAGTGTGGTGGTGCTTATGGGGTGACGCTCTGGGCTGGGTGAGTATGCGGCGGCGGCGGCGGCGGCGGCGGCGGCGGCGGGGGGGGGTGTTATATTAGAGTATACTCACTACAAAAATCTAGACTACACCACTGTACATAGCATATATATATATATATATATATATATATATATATATTTATATTTGTATATATATATATATATATATATATATCATGGGCGTCAGTTTGGTTTGAAATGTGCTGGGGACAGAGATCGACGCATTCGGAAGTGCATTTTCAGAAGTGCTGGGTACAATGACGCATTTATTTTTTTCTCTCTTTCGCGCAGGTTGTTTTGAAAGACGATGTCCTGTAGCTCAGGCACGGCCCCACTTTTCAACAGGCCCACCCAAAACTTTCACAAAAAAAACTTTTACTATATTCTAATTTTGTCAATAATTATAAAAAAAAATCGCCAATAAGCTCATAATTTGTGCTAAAATAGTGTTTAAAAAACATTTTAAAAAGCTGGTTATATTTTGATGTTTCTGCGCAAGTTTAGCAGACAGTGGGGTTCGGGTTTGTTCCGATCAGAGCTCGTGAGTGGATATATAGCGCATTTCTGAATATTCCGCTCCGCTCGTTCGTAAAAGTAATGATTATGAATGCGTCTAAATGTGTCTATATACACTGTGAATGTGAATGTGCATTATATGCTGAGTTTCGGTTCATTTATGAGACGAACTCCAGTTCACTCGCCGACGCCTCCATGTCGTGATTCTACGGTGACGCATTGCTGCCACATATTATTTTTTCCCCCAATTATGTCATAATAACGAGATCTTATGTCGTTTTAACGACATCTTTTCTCGTAATAACGAGATGTTATGTCGTTAAAACGACATCTTTTTCTCGTAGCCTAATAACGAGATGTTATGTCGTTAAAACGACATATTTTTTGCCCTATATAAGGACATGTACAAAATATGCCTTTATCCACATGAAATTGACAGCCTATCGCGCCTTTATCACACGTTCAAAAAGCTTAAGCAAATAGTAGCTGCCCCCAATCATGAAAAATTAATCAATGAGGCCCTTTTTGAAAATATATTTTATATAGGCTTTAAATTTTAGGCTTTTTTTATATTTATGTATAGTCCTATAAGACAATTCCTATTGGAAATCCTATAGTCCTTTAGAAATCCAAAATATGATAGAAATTCTAATTAGAATCCTGTACAATTTTCTTATTGGAATCCTTTAGGACTTTTTGACAAGGGTTTTTATATTTTATATTTTATATACAAGTTTTTTTTTATATATGATATATTATATAGGCCTAATAAGATTTATTTTTGTTAATAGGCTATATCTTCATTACCTAGAGATATAATTAAACAAAAAGTAGTCAAAACACATCTAACAGAACATAGCCTAAGTTGTTTATTTTTTACAACATTGTGTTCTTATTTTGTTTAATTAACGAAATGTCAATCTTCGTCTTTATAACAGAAGATACAATACAATACAAAAATCTTCAAGATGTATAACGGATTGTCACCTTATAAACAGTCCTTTTTTAATGGAATAATACACCCTTAGAAATAAAGAAAAAGCTTCAGTGGTAAAAAATAAGAACGAAATGCATTGAATTATACATTAAGCGTTTTAAAGAAAATAGGTGGCTCTTAACGTGTCTTTCTATGGGAGGATGGCATAGCGGTGCACAGCAAATATTCAATGAAAATATTCAATGGTATTCAATGCAAAACAAAAATGAAAAATACAATTAGCCAATAAAATAAACAAATTATTGTGGCATTAATTAGCCCATAAACAATATTTATTTTAAAGCCTAAACGAATTTGCTTAAAGAAAACCACCAGCGTTGGGCGTTTATCTGTATAGGCTAAGTGTTTCAGCCACCCTTTTCAAACTGGCGCAATAAAATGCAACATAATTTGATTAGTTAAACATGAAGAGGATTATCCGTCTGGCATGAACAGGGTGCGCTTTCATGATCTCTGTGAATTGGAGCGCGCCTCAAAAATGAACTGACAAACAGTGTATAGACAAGCCTCACAGACATGAGAAATATAACTATAAAGTTATAAAAAAAAATGTCCACCAACGAAAAAAAATCCAATCGAAAGCAAATACGGTAGCTACCATCTGATTATGTAATCCTGTCCGTATGAAAGGCGCATCTAGGCTACATTACAGTGGAGATGTATGGAGTTCCCTTTCGTTGTGACGACGACGAATGGGGTTTCGCTTAGAAAGCCTATCATCTTCGAGTATATAAAAACGAGCCAATGGCAATGAAATGCCATGGGTCTGCGGAATTTGCATAGCGTAACTCCGCCCCACCCTGGGGGTATATAACGAAGTGCGCTGGCAACATGCAGATATGTTTTCGCTTCGGAGCCAAGTTCATCACTTCACTCCACAGCCAATTCTGAGTTATTATCTCTTTCTCTTCGAGACGAGCCTCTCTCCAAGTGTTGGTGTGACAGCGAGTTCCAGCGAGTGCACATTCCCTGCTTATCTGTGCAGTGATTTGCCAGTGTGTGTGTGTTCTCTCCCTGGTTGCTTCAGCATTTGCGGAGAAATCTCCTTTCTAAAAGAGCTTACACGGTGCACGTCTTTTTAAAGATGCCTCGCCCGTGTACTTCTGGTTGCGGTCTATTTGTTTCTGATTCTGATGGGCACAATCTCTGCCTTGTGTGTCTGGGTGTTGAGCATGCTAAGGCAGCGTTTGTGGATGAGTCATGTTCCCACGCCCTCCTATGGCTCCCGCCCCTCCCGTTCGGCCCCAGCAGTCCGCTGCTTCCGGGTCGCAGCGTGGAGGAAGCCGTAGGAAGGCGTCACAGCCCCCTCCAGCCCCGCGCCCCACTAAACGCCAGGCCAAGCGGCGCTCCTGAGGGTGGCTGCTCAGAGATGACCCCCAGTTCTGTGCAGGAGACGGTAGCAGGGCCGGGGGAGAATCCTTGGTTTTCCCATTCCCGCTGCTCGTCCCACGACGGGCAGCACCCTAATGTGGTTAAAAACAGAACTGACTCAGTCATCTCTGAGCACACAGAGTTCTCGGATGACAGCATGCGCCGCCCACGGGCCACGCCCCTCTCATCCCCCTCTGTCGCCAGTCCCCTGCCAGAGCACGCCCCCGTGGGACGCTGGTCCTCCCCTGGCCTCCTCTGGCAGGATGCGGCAAATGACCGCGCCCCCGCACAGGGCCGCTATGCCACCCTCGCCTGGGCCGGTCATTTTGCCCAGACTGTCCCGCTGGGTCGCGAGAACCATCAGGCTCGGCTACGCGATTCAGTTCGCGCGGTCTCCTCCCCGCTTCAGGGGAGTCCGCTTTACTATGGTCGGTGGCAATGCCCCTGTCATGAGAGTGGAGGTCGCCACCCTACTGGCGAAGGGTGCGATCGAGACTTCTACAGCCCCTACTTCATTGTACCGAAGAAATCCGGTGGGTTACGACCGATCCTGGACCTGCGCGTCTTGAACCGCTCCCTTCACAGGCTGCCGTTCAAGATGCTTACGGCCAAACGCCTTTTCGAATGCGTACGGCCACAGGATTGGTTTGCAGCGATCGACTTGAAGGACGCCTACTTCCATGTCTCCATTCTTCCTCGACACAGACCGTTTCTACGGTTTGCTTTCGAGGGGCAGGCATACCAGTACGCGGTTCTCCCTTTCGGGCTAGCCCTGTCTCCTCGCCTCTTCACGAAAGTCGTCGAGGCAGCCCTTGTTCCCCTACGAGAACACGGGGTTCGCATCCTGAACTATCTCGACGACTGGCTGATCCTAGCTCACTCTCGAGACCAGGTTTGCGAACACAGGGACCTTGTGCTCCGGCACCTAGCTCGTCTGGGCCTTCGGGTCAACTGGGAGAAGAGCAAACTCTGCCCCGTGCAGAGGATCTCTTTTCTCGGTATGGAGATCGACTCGGTCGCCATGTGCGCGCAGCTTACGAGCGAGCGCGCGCGCGCAGTCACTGCTGACTTGTCTTCGTCAGTTCGAGGACAAGAGTGCGGTCCCACTGAAACTCTTTCAGAGGCTCCTGGGGCATATGGCATCCGCAGCCGCAGTAACGCCGCTCGGATTGCTTCATATGAGACCGCTTCAGCTTTGGCTTCGCGATCGAGTCCCGAGGTGGGCATGGCAACACGGCACGCTCCGAGTCCCAGTGACTCCGGCTTGCCGTCAGACCTTCCCCCCGTGGTCGAACCTCAAATTTCTACGGGCCGGAGTTCCCTTAGAACGAGCTTCCAGGCATGTTGTTGTATCAACAGATGCCTCCGCCACGGGTTGGGGTGCCATGTGCAATGGACATGCTGCCGCGGGCTCCTGGACAGGACCCCAGCGTCTTTGGCATGTCAATTGCCTCGAGTTGCTGGCTGTACGCCTTGCCCTGCACCGCTTCCGGGCGTTGCTCAGGGGTCAACACGTACTAGTCCGGTCAGACAATACCGCCACAGTAGCGTACATCAACCATCAAGGTGGTCTACGCTCCCGCCGTATGTCGCAACTCGCCCGCCACCTCCTCATATGGAGTCAGAAGCATCTGAGGTCGCTTCAAGCCATTTATATCCCGGGACACCTGAACCAGGCGGCCGACGAGCTGTCTCGAGTTCGGCCTCTCGCTGGAGAATGGCGACTCCATCCCCAGTCGGTCCAGCTGATTTGGGATCAGTTCGGGGACGCACAGGTAGATCTGTTTGCCTCACGCGACTCGTCCCACTGCGACCTGTTTTATTCCCTGTCCGAGGCACGCTCGGCACGGATGCACTGGCGCACAGCTGGCCGCGGGGCCTACGCAAGTATGCGTTTCCCCCAGTGAGCCTCCTTGCGCAGACTTTGCGCAAGATCAGGGAGGACGAGGAGCAGGTAATATTGGTTGCCCCGTATTGGCACAACCGCACCTGGTTCCCAGAACTAGTACTCCTCGCGACAGCACCTCCCTGGCCAATTCCTCTGAGGAAGGACCTGCTTTCTCAGGGACGGGGCACCCTTTGGCACCCTCGTCCCGATCTTTGGAACCTCCACGTGTGGCTCCTGGACGGGAGGAGGTAGGTTTGAGTACCCTACCACCAGCGGTGGTGGCTACCATCACTTCCGCTAGAGCATCGTCCACGAGACATGCCTATGCTTTGAAGTGGAACCTCTTCGTCAACTGGTGTTCTTCTAAACAGCAAGAACCCACGAAATGCCCGATCAGTGTCGTGCTTTCTTTCCTGCAAGAAGGGTTGGAGCGAAGGCTGTCTCCCTCCACCCTGAAAGTGTATGTTGCCGCACATCACGATGCAGATGAAGGTAAGTCTCTGGGGAAGCACGACCTGATCATCAGATTCCTGAGAGGAGCGAGGAGACTAAATCCTCCCCGCCCTCCTCTTGTTCCCTCTTGGGACCTCTCAGTGGTTTTAACTGCCCTGCAGAGTGCTCCCTTTGAGCCTCTGCAATCAGTGGAGCTTAAGTTCCTGTCAATGAAGACAGCGCTCCTGGTTGCATTGGCCTCCATCAAGAGGGTAGGGGACCTGCAGGCATTTTCGGTTGACGAAGCGTGCCTGGAATTCGGGCCGGCTAACTCTCACGTGATCCTGAGACCCCGGCCTGGATATGTGCCCAAGGTTCCCACCACACCCTTTCGAGACCAGGTGGTGAACCTGCAAGCGCTGCCCTTGGAGGAGGCAGACCCAGCCTTGGCACTGCTCTGTCCAGTACGCGCCCTCCGTGCTTACGTAGACAGAACGCAGTGTTTCAGGACCTCAGACCAGCTCTTTGTCTGTCATGGTGGGAAGCTGAAGGGAAAGGCTCTCTCGAAGCAAAGGTTGTCTCACTGGATAGTGGACGCCATTGCTTTGGCTTACCAGCAGCAAGGTCGACCGTGCCCCCTTGGTGTGACGGCCCACTCCACCCGGAGTGTGGCATCCTTTTGGGCTCTAGCGCATGGCGCCTCGCTAACAGACATCTGCAGAGCTGCAGGCTGGGCGACACCTAACACATTCGCGAGATTCTACAATCTCCGAGTTGAGCCAGTTTCTTCTCATGTACTCGCTTCAACTAGCCGGTGCTAGATTCTGCTCAGGTGTCTTCGCTTACTCGCCATTCCTCTCCACGGACGGGATACGTGCGATATTCTCCTCAGATGAGCCTAATAAGCCCTGAGTCTCCTCCAGCACTGACGACGTCAACGCCAGAGTTATGCCACCGGCAGCTTTCGCGCTTGGCTAGGTGCCTCCATGTGCATGGTTCCCCCTCCGGGCGACCCCCACATGTGTATTTCCACTGTAAGCCTCTCTGAGCATGTGTCTTTCCCTTGGCAAGCCACCTTGCCACCCCTGGGGTTGAAATATTCCACCTGCGGCTGGACACCCCAGTGTTACTCCGTATGCAGCCCTTCGGGGTCATATGTGTATTCCAAGTCCCCCCCTTCGGGTTGGGCATGATTGCATATTTCCACTGAGATATGCTTCCCAGTGTACCTTGGTATTCCCGTGTTAAGTAGGAGTCCTTCGTCCGTGCCAGTCTCACGACAGGGAGCTCAGACTTACGCAGGGCACTGGAAGACAGTCGAGAGGTGGCGTGATTACACTGGGAACCCCATTCGTCGTCATCCGATGTAACTCGGAGTGACAACGAAAGGGAACGTCTCGGTTACGTATGTAACCCTCGTTCCCTGAGTAGGGAACGGAGACGTTACGTCTCCCTGCCACTTCCGCTGTACCGCTGGAACGCCTGAGTTCAGTCTCGGCTCCTCAGCGAAGACATATCTGCATGTTGCCAGCGCACTTCCTTATATACCCCCAGGGTGGGGCGGAGTTACGCTATGCAAATTCCGCAGACCCATGGCATTTCATTGGCTCGTTTTTATATACTCGAAGATGATAGACTTTCTAAGCGAAACCCCATTCGTCGTCATCCGACGTAACGTCTCTGTTCCCTACTCAGGGAACGAGGGTTACATACGTAACAGAGACGATATGTATGCAGGCAGCCTACACTGATTTAGAAAAGACTAGTTCATTAATAAACAATTAAAATGCATCATTATTTTAAAACAACATAAGATCTCGTTATTAGACATAATTGAGGTGAAAAAATAATATGTATGTGGCAGCAATGCGTCACCGTATGATTCTGCTATATTTACTTTTTATATATTAAATCCAGGCAATTGGTTCATGAAACATTGATTAAAATTAAGATATAATTAATACAAAACGAAATTCACTTTAAAGAAAGGCAGCTGTTCTGTTTGAGGTCTTTACGCGTCCCCCCCGTCCCCCCCGAAATCGACGCCTATTATATATATATATATATATATATATATATATATATATATATATATATATATATATACACACACACACACAGGCCAACATTTTTTAAACATATACATTTTTATTTTTTGGGGGGGGGGATATATGGGATACATGCTAGGACAGAGAGAATGTTTTTGAAAGAAGTTTCTTCTGCTCATCAAGCCTGCATTTATTTGATCAAAAATACAGAAACAAAATGTAATATTGTGATATATTATTACAATTTAAAATAATTGGTTTTCAATTTATTATACTTTAAATTATCATTTATTTCTGTGATGCAAAGCTGAATTTTCAGGATCATTACTCCAGTCTATCACATGATCCTTTAGAAATCATTCTAATATGAGGATTCATTATCAAAGTTGGAAACAGTTCTGCTGCTAAATATTTTTTCATAACCTGTGATACTTTTTTAGGATACTTTGATGAATAAAACGTAAAAAAAAAAATATATATATATATTTTAAAAATATAAACCTTTTGTAACAACAATATACACTGGTCAGTAATTTGGGGTCAGTATTTTTTTTCTTTCTTTTTTTTAAATAAATCAATACTTTTATTCAGCAAGGATGTGTTAAATTGATCAAAAGTGATAGTAAAGAAGCAGGGGCGGATCACCCCAGTTGGCAGCAACGAATTAAAAGTTATGGCCAATTTAACTGTGATTAAATTCAGTATATATACGTCTGCCATATGTTGCCACCCCTCAAAAATTCCTGCACCCCTCTCGCCACACCATAAATATTTTTCTAGATCTGCCCCTGTAAAGAAGATTTATAATATTAGAAAATATTTTTTTTCTTTTGAATAAATGCAGTTCTTTTTAACCTTTTATTCATCAAATATATTAGGCAGCAGAACTGTTTCCAACACTCATAATAAATCAGAATATTAGAATGATTTCTAAAGGATCATGTGATAGACTGGATGTCACATGTGACACTGAAGACTGGAGTAATGATCCTGAAAATTCAGCTTTGCATCACAGAAATAAATGATAATTTAAAGTATAATAAATTTAAAACCAATTATTTTAAATTGTAATAATATATCACAATATTACATTTTGATCAAATAAATGCAGGCTTGATGAGCAGAAGAAACTTCTTTCAAAAACATTAAAAATAGTAATGTTTCCAAACTTTTGGCCTGTACTGTATATATATATTATGTTGAAGAGAACATGCATTTCGTGAGTGCATGTTTTAACATTTAATTAAAGCATATAATATATATAGCCTATATATATATATATATGCTTTAATTAAATGTTACACTAATTATGCTGTATGCAGAAGAGAACATGCATTTCACGAGTTTTATTTGCACGTTTAAAAAGTTAGATGACATATATCAACTATAGCTTGTATGTTGGCAAACTATCGTAAAGCGTTTTTTTTTTTTTTTTTACTTTTATTGAATATGTATAAGATAACAAGCGGATATAAAGGACATATAACTTCTACAGGAATTAAATTATATCAAGTATATGTAAAGCTTCACATTATATAAAATAAATAAATAAAAGACATACACAGAGGAAACATTATGCATCAGTGGTATTGTCAAAAATATCATCATAATATTTCAAGAATCTGTCACTTTTCTTGTTTTTAATCAACCAGAGACTTCAGAAATGTATCAAGTAAAGCGTTCTTTCGAGCTATGAACCGCGTACATGTGATGTCACATGGGGCGGGGCGATGCGAATCTCCAAACTCCATCTGAGTCCGTTTCGTCCGATGCCTTTTAGTCTGAGTCTGTTTCGTCTGATGCCTTTTAGTCTGAGTCCGTTTCGTCCGATGCCTTTTAGTCTGAGTCTGTTTCGTCCGATGCCTTTTAGTCTGAGTCCGTTTCGTCCGATGCCTTTTAGTCTGAGTCCGTTTCGTCTGATGCCTTTTAGTCTGAGTCCGTTTCGTCCGATGCCTTTTAGTCTGAGTCCGTTTCGTCCGATGCCTTTTAGTCTGAGTCCGTTTCGTCCGATGCCTTTTAGTCTGAGTCCGTTTCGTCCGATGCCTTTTAGTCTGAGTCCGTTTCGTCTGATGCCTTTTAGTCTGAGTCCGTTTCGTCTGATGCCTTTTAGTCTGAGTCCTTTTCGTCCGATGCCTTTTAGTCTGAGTCTGTTTCGTCTGATGCCTTATTGTCTGATGCCTTTTTGTCTGAGGCTGTTTCGTCTGATGCCTAATTGTACGAGACCTGACACCTGACATTGTTTTTCCTGAGACCTGAAGCTTTTCAGTCTGAGGCGCGATGCCGTGTCTTCATATGTCTGAGGTCTGAGGATGTCCTAAAATGTACACCGTACAACAGAGGAGACAAGAGGACGACTCTTTGTCTAGGGAAAATGAACCTATCGATGTTGATCCTGTTCCTCTTGGTATATGATGCTCTTATGAAGTTAAATGCTAAGAAATCCACTGGTCCGGATGGGTTGATCTATACTTCTTAAATATTGCTGCTGAACATATTGCAGAACCTTTGACACACATTTTCAACACTAAGCACATCTTAGTGGGATGCAAGACCAGCCTCACCCAAGGCCGTTATACCTGGCGGCACAACCAGGTTTTAAAGAGTCTTGCAGCAGTGCTAGAAAGTCGACGGACAAGTGTGAATGCCCTTCCTTTCCCGTCATCCCGGTGGCAGCTGACACCATTTGTACGGGAAGGCGAGGGTCAAGCCAGCCTCACCACCACAAGACCAAACACTGGCCAGCTGGGTAGAGCACGGGACTGGAAGCTGCTGGCAGACTTGGACAAGAAACTCGTCTTCCCAGCTGAGATCACAGCTACAAACCAGCGACCAGACCTTGTTCTGTGGTCAGCCTCACTCAAGACTGTTTACATCATCGAGCTCACCGTGCCCTGGGAAGGAGCAGTGGAGGAGGCTTACGAACGGAAAAGGCTGAGGTACGCTGAACTTGCAGCCGATGCCCAACAACAAGGCTGGAAAGCGAACATACGTCCAGTGGAAGTAGGTTGCAGAGGGTTCGTAGCCACCTCAGCATCCAGGCTACTCAGGGAGATGGGAGTGCGAGGGAAGGCCCATCGGCAGGCAGTCAAAGAGCTCTCCAGGGCTGCTGAAAAGGGGAGCCAGTGGCTGTGGATGAAGAGAAAGGACTCCGCCTGGGCCTTCAAGTGAGTAGATGGCACCTAGGGAGTGAACCTGGGACGCTGGGAGTCACTGCTGAACCCTCTGGAGGTGTCGTGGGTATATCAGCGAAACACCAAAGAAGGAGGGCGCCCACTTGATAACCCAAAGGGTGCCCTCACTCATTTGACCATCCCACGGAGTTCCATCGGAGCCCCAAGTATGTATTGAGGGATATCAACATCTAGTCCTATACAACAGACCTGATCATCTGGTGAACCAGTGACTGCTGTGAAAGGGCAGCTGACAACAAGGGAAAGACCTTGCGACGGCATGGAAAGACAGCTGGCAGGAGGGAACAGACCCCAACGGGGCCACCATGGGCTAGCTACCCGTGGTGGCGGGATCCAGCACTCGTGGTGTATGGTTCCCACCCACACATAGCTACGAAAAGTTCTAAGGAAAAAATACCCCCTGAGCCAGCGAGAGCGGGGGCGGAAGATGGCTCGTCGGCAGATAACCCGGTAACGAACACAGGAACGGAAAAGACTACGAAATTGATGATCAGCTTACCTGAGGCTTCGACAGCTACAGCAGGACATAAGCTCCAGCACTGCTTTTGTGGTTGGACAAAGGTAACTTCCACCCAAGGCCTGAAAATACACCAGGGCAAGAAAGGGTGCCTAAGGAAGGGTCAACAGGGAAGTCGCATCGACTGCTACTTTTTGAGAAGCAGGCCGAGTCAGTCGACAGAAGTTCAGCAGCAGGACACACACCACAGTCTGCAGGACATCAACACCCCTGTCCTAGAGGAGGAAGAAAAAGGCACAGGAGAGCAACCTCAACCCAACCCATCACGACCAACAGCAGAGAAGAAAATCCAGGGGCGAAGGCCATTAGTCAAGCGGCCAAAGGCCTGCGACAAGATGCTGTGGAAGGAGGTCAACACTGATCTCTGCAACATACTGGAGGGGATTAGAGGTACAACCATGAGGAAGTTGGAAAGAATGGGCGACCTTTTCTATTCCTATGGGGTGGAACGGTTTGGAGTGGTCGAAGGCAAACAAGCTACTCCGTTAATCCCCACCAAATCCAGAAGGCAGATAGAAATAGACCGCCTAGTCAAAGAGAGGAGGCAGCTGAAGAAGCAATGGAGAAAGGCCACAGAGGAGGAGAAGGAAGGTATAAACCTACTGCAAGAAGAGATTCAGAGCAGGCTTGCAACACTGAGGAGAGCTGAAAACCTTCTAATGAAGCGCAGAAGGAAGGTGCAAACAAGATCGCGCTTCTACAAAGATCCCTTCAAATTTGTGAAGAGCCTCTTTACAAAGGAGAAGAACGGACGTCTCTCAGTTTCAAAGGCTGACCTGGAAGAACATCTGAAAAATTCCTGTACAGATGACCGACACCAGGAAGAAATTACGCTCCCTCCTGACATGCCACCAGTTAATCCACCAGAGCACGAACTGGATATCAGCCTACCCAGGTGGAGTGAGGTAGAACAAACCGTGCGCAGAACAAGGGCCGCATCATCTCCAGGTCCCAACGGAGTTCCATACAGGCTCTACAAAAACGCACCAGATGTCCTGCGACTCCTCTGGAAACTGATGAGAGTTGTGTGGCAAAAGAAGGAGATACCAACGTCCTGGCGGAGAGCTGGAGGGATCCTAATCCCCAAGGAAAAGGACTCATCAGAGATCAGCCAGTTCCGCCAGATCAGCCTTCTAAACGTCGAGGGAAAAATCTTCTTCAGCGTGGTCGCTCACAGGTTGGCAGGATACCTGCAAAGGAACAATCTGATTGACACGTCAATCCAGAAAGCAGGCATCTCAGGCTTCTCCGGTTGTGTAGAACATGCTAGTGTCATCTGGCATCAGATCCAGGTCGCCAAAAAGGAGGGAACTGATCTTCATGTGGTGTTCCTGGATCTTGTGAACGCCTTTGGCTCAGTCCCTCACAACCTCTTGTGGAAAGCCTTTGACTACTTCAGGGTCCCAGCAGCTCTCACAACCCTTGTCAAGGCCTACTTCGAGGATGTCCAACTCTGCTTGACAACAGCAGAGTACACAACAGCATGGCAACACCTGGAGGTGGGAATCATGGCTGGCTGCACCATCTCACCGCTGGCCTTCACCCTGGCCATGGAGGTCATCATCCGGGCCTCTCGATGGACAGTTGGTGGACAGCGTATAAGACCAGGGCTGAGGCTGCCACCGCTCAGAGCCTACATGGATGACCTCACAACTCTCACCACGACTAAGGTTTGCACCGTGCGGCTACTAAGAAAGCTCCAGGAAAACATTGAGCGGGCTCGCATGAAGATCAAGCCGAGCAAGTCTAGAAGCATCTCCATTATCAAGGGGAAGCTGTCAGACCACCGATTTCACATTGGCGAGGAACCCATTCCAACGGTTTCCGAGAAGCCAGTGAAGAGCCTAGGTCGTTGGTATGATGCCTCCCTCAAAGACAAAGAGCAAGTAGAGCAGCTCAGGAGGGAGGTAGCCAGCGGCCTGGAGAACATCGACAAAACTATGCTTCCTGGCAAGCTGAAGCTCTGGTGCATGCAGTATGGACTACTTCCACGTCTCCTGTGGCCACTAACCCTCTATGAAGTCCCGCTTTCAAAGGTTGAGAAGCTGGAGAGACTGGTCAGCTCATACATAAGGAAGTGGCTTGGTCTTCCCAGGTGCCTTAGCAGAATTGGGCTCTACGGCAAAGGGATGTTACACCTACCCATCTCCAGTCTGATAGAGGAGTACAAGTGCGCCAAAGTCAGACTGGAGATGATGCTGCTGGATTCGAGTGATCCATTCGTGGCCCAAGCTGCCCCCATCTTGGCCACCGGGAGGAAGTGGACCCCATTGGCTGCTACTGAGCAGGCAAAGGCAGCACTCAGACACAAGGACATCGTGGGCCGAGTGCAGGAGGGGAGGAGTGGTCTTGGCCTTGGGGCCAGTACACCTGTGTGGAGCAAGGCCTCTACATCTCAGAGACGCAAGCTGGTGGTCCAGGAGGTACGTCGGGAGGAGGAAGCAGGAAGATGTGCCCAAGCTGTGGCGCAGGCAAAGCAAGGACAGTGGATGGCATGGAAAGGAGTGGAGAAGAGGAAGATCTCCTGGAATGAGTTGTGGGAGATGGAGGCATTCAGGGCAAGTTTTACCATCAGGGCTGCCTACGATGTTCTTCCTTCCCCCGCAAACCTTAGCCAGTGGTATGCCGAGGACCCAACGTGCCCTCTATGCCCAGGTGCAGCAACACTAAAGCACATCTTAGTGGGATGCAAGACCAGCCTCACCCAAGACCGTTATACCTGGCGGCACAACCAGGTGTTAAAGAGTCTTGCAGCAGTGCTAGAAAGTCGACGGACAAGTGTGAATGCCCTTCCTTTCCCGTCATCCCGGTGGCAGCTGACACCATTTGTACGGGAAGGCGAGGGTCAAGCCAGCCTCACCACCACAAGACCAAACACTGGCCAGCTGGGTAGAGCACGGGACTGGAAGCTGCTGGCAGACTTGGACAAGAAACTCGTCTTCCCAGCTGAGATCACAGCTACAAACCAGCGACCAGACCTTGTTCTGTGGTCAGCCTCACTCAAGACTGTTTACATCATCGAGCTCACCGTGCCCTGGGAAGGTGCAGTGGAGGAGGCTTACGAACGGAAAAGGCTGAGGTACGCTGAACTTGCAGCCGATGCCCAACAACAAGGCTGGAAAGCGAACATACGTCCAGTGGAAGTAGGTTGCAGAGGGTTCGTAGCCACCTCAGCATCCAGGCTACTCAGGGAGATGGGAGTGCGAGGGAAGGCCCATCGGCAGGCAGTCAAAGAGCTCTCCAGGGCTGCTGAAAAGGGGAGCCAGTGGCTGTGGATGAAGAGAAAGGACTCCGCCTTTGCCTTCAAGTGAGTAGATGGCACGTAGGGAGTGAACCTGGGACGCTGGGAGTCACTGCTGAACCCTCTGGAGGTGTCGTGGGTATATCAGCGAAACACCAAAGAAGGAGGGCGCCCACTTGATAACCCAAAGGGTGCCCTCACTCATTTGACCATCCCACGGAGTTCCATCGGAGCCCCAAGTATGTATTGAGGGATATCAACATCTAGTCCTATACAACAGACCTTGTGATCGTGCTGCAGAAACTACTGAGCCTCTTTATTTCTTTATTTTGTTTCTTATGCTATGATGCTTGTCTGTTGTCTGATTAAGACGTTTTGTATTTTGTAGGGATGGGCATTTCAAGCAAAAAAAAATTATTTGATTATTAGGGGCGACCGGGGACAGTTGCAACACTTCTCTCAGTTACTCAGAGACTATCTGGACTAGACAGACCAAATATGAATATATTAAACTTGCATCTGTCTGCTAATTACCCAAACCATTTAAAGATGATTACATATGACACATTGTTCACAGTATTTATTTGAATGGAAGAAGCCAGATGTTGCAACTGACCCCGACCCAGGGACGCTTGCAACATGTTAAAATACCTTATTTTTATCAGCATCCCGGATAGCTTAGAAGAACTCGATATTGCGACAGAAACTATTGACTCTCTTTTCCAGCACTTTAGACACAGTTGCTCGTTGCGCTTAACGAAGATTAAAGAAAATAGTCCAACGCCGTGGTACAACGAGCACACTCGGCCCTTACAGTTCTTCTCAATTTCTGAAACCTTGCTCCATTTTCTGAAAACATTAAACACTAAACCTCATCCTCAAGCACTATTCACAGAACTTCTGACTCCTCTTGCAAAATTAAACTTTCGCCTCAAAACAGTTTTACCTGTGTTCAAAATCAAACACTGCTCTCAAATCATAGACAAAGTGATCAATGAGATACACTATCAAGCAGTCAGTAAACAATACACCAAATAGCAGAAAACACATTGTTCAAAACATGTTCTCAGGGAGAACTAAATTATTAATCTCAAAACAAATTTCATATTTTTCATTGTACAGTCATTGTTTCAATTTGTTCATTGTACAGTCTACAGCAATGCACTGTACTACAGTATACGATACTAAAGGGACACAAATGAAAGGAGTAAAGTGTGATCAGTGTGCTGCTTGTCTTTGCCTGGGTCAGGCCAGAGCACTTCGTCAACATCATATTGTCCCTCCTGAGGCAACGGGGGAAGAAGCCTCTTGTGTGCCGTCTCCAGCCCTGACATGACTCCTCACCAATATCACCACAGGCTAAATCCATGGCTTGCAGCAGATTTACTCTGGTGTAGGGTCGTCTATCAAACTTTCCATCTCCAAGAGGAGAAAAACTCGATCGGATTCAGGAAAGGAGAGTATGGAGGGAGGTACAAGTTTATAAACTGCCCATTGATGTTAAACCATTCCCTGACCCGAGCAGCTCGGTGGAAACTGACACTGTCCCACACTATCACATAGGTGGGAATGGGATTCTCATTTAGCTCTTGCCCCTGCTGCTCAAATAAAATATCTCTTAGATTGGCCATAAATCTTAGAAGGTGCTGGTGTTATATGGCCCGAGTGTAACATGTAGAACACCATGGTTGCTGATTGCAGCACAGTCTGTGACATTGCCACCTCGATGACCAGGGACTTCAACAATGTCCAATCATGTTTCGGCCTCTCCTTCTCCTTGTTAGATTGAAGCCTGCTTCATCGACAAAGATGAACTCATGGGGTCTGTCCATGGATTCAAAGTCAAATATTGTCTGTGTAGAAATACTTACAATATACTGTATTTAGAATTTTGTAAGTCGTACAGAGACAGTGATATACTGTAGAGTACAATACGCTGATTTCACGCAGCCGTTATTTTGAAAGCGAAAGCGAGGCTCCGGTGGGAAGAAAACCGGAAGTGTCGCCGTTAATCACAGGAGAGTCGTGAATGCGATGGCGTATTGAAACTTGCTGGCCCAGAAAATGTATTAAAGACATTGTTAATATAGTCCAAGTGACTACAGTGGCTCAATCTTAAGTTTATAAAGCGACGAGAATACTTTTTGAGCGCAAAAAAACCCCCAAAATAACGACTTTATTCCACTATTCATTTCCTTCTCTCTGGGCCTCAAGTCTTTTCACATAGTGTGATAGCGTAGCGCGTCTGTGTTGCACGTCACACGTATCACACACATGACCAGCGTCGACCAATAGTGAGCCTACGTGTGACGTACAACACAGACGCACTGCGCTAAGTTAGTTAGTTTTACTGACATTTGGCCTGACAATATCTCATCTTACCGAATGTGGCATGAGGCAACCGTAATTAGTGGGGCACTAGGGCCTAGCTATTTAGAATAGAATAACTGCAATTTTAAGGAAACCGACTACGCCACTCTGACATCACAGAGAATGATTGATACCCTTTATCTTAAGGCACACAAGTTCGTTGCACTAGTAAGGACCAGAGACATGCAAATCATACAAAATAATTCTTTATTACTAAAAGCACACAGGAGTAAACTGGGCGTACCAGGCAAGACTCCCCACAGCATCTGACCATAAAATATATATGTTATGCAAGCAGAGGAGAAATACAGTCATTCAAAAGTCAGTCACCACAAAATGAACATACAATAAAACATTACACTCAAAAGCTTTTCAGCTGAGGGCTAAACCACTTTTGAATAAGAAACAATATATAAAACTCGTCAAAACTCCACGAATCACAACAAGCGTATCAGTGAGAACACTTGTTCAAACAGCGCACACTCTCAAACCTGACTGCATATCACATTTTTGACTATTGATTCTGCTTTTATTCGTAGCCTAATGCAATGGACCGGTCAACGGGACAAAAATGAATCCTTTAAATCAGGGGTTCCCAACCCCTGCTTTAAAGGATGGGACTTTATGGGACATTTACCAATTTACCAAATGTCAGGCCGCACAAAAATAATAACTTAGGCTAGAAGGCTACCGTATTTTATAAGTCGCTCCGGAGTATATCAGTCAAAAAATGCGCAATGAAGAAGAAAAAACATAGCCTAAGTCGCAATGGACTAAGTCGCATTTATTTAGAAATTTATTTCATAAAAAAATAAATAAAAAAATGTTACAGACGGGACAGTTCTGCAGTTACGGACGTGAGCGCTCTGAAAAGACTGCTTTAAAACTTCCACAGAGACATCAAACAGAAAGCACAAAGCCTGTCTTTAAATTTAATTTCGTTTTGTATTAATTGTATCTTAATTTTAATCAATGTTTCATCAACCAATTGTCTGGATTTAATAAATAAGAAGTAAATATATTAGAAATTAGATAATCACGACACGGAGGCGCCGGCGGGTGAACTGGAGCTGGTCTCATAAATTAACCAAACCTCAGCATAAGACATATATAGAAAGCTTGAAATGTCTACATTTAAACAGAACAAATCAAAACGAAAAAAAACAGACTGCTCTCTGCTTATGTAGCCTAATCCGTATGAAATGTGCATTTCTCTCTGATGCGTTCATCGCGAAGATCGCGATCGAGTCAGCATAGTCAACTTCATCTTTCCAGCCGACACTGACATAAAAAATAACTGGTTTATTAGTAGGCTAACCAATTAAAATGTCTCCTGCTATATTTTACATATTCATGATCATTTATTTTGCCGGTTCTTTGTGACAGCTTTAACCCTCTGGGGTCTGAGGTGTTTTTGGGGTCCTTGAGATGTTCTGACATGCCCTGACATTTGTGCTTTTTTCAGTTGCTTATAAACATATTAATGGCAAAAAAAAAATTACACACTATTTAGCACAAACAGGGCTACCATAATATGTGAGCAACAAGAATGTACATGTCTGCATTTTTGAGAGAATAATGTTTATGCGTGGTTATTGAAAAAACTAAAAACTAAAGTTTCTGAAATAAGGCCATAAAACACATACTAAATATGTGCCAATAAGACTTTTGTCTAATAGATGTCATTGCCTAGTGTTTTTTCTTCAAAATGATGTGAAAATCACCCTGCCTAATCATTCACATAACACAATACATTGATTTGAATTTTGCAAAGCACTTTCTGTTTGGAAAGGCAATATGCGGAGTGGGCATCACAGATCATGCATATTTAGTGATTCACACCTCAGGAGACAATGGGGCCTGCATACTTAATTAGCCATTCATTCAGGTGAGTCACTGAGCCACAGGAATGCAAGAGCAACAGTTGGAAGCATCTCAATTATTTATTTTTTTTTCCACATAATTGTGCTTGCAATTTGGCCTATAATATCCAAGGAAAACATGTCTAGTAATTGTGCAGTTAATTCTCATACTGTATTTTCAGTTTTGGAATATTTATCCTCTCCCCAAATTTGTCACTAATAAAACACAATAAAAATTATTTAAAGAAAAGGCGTATATTTACCTTTTAATAGTTTGTTTACATCTACCTTGTAAATATATTTTTTTATTAAAAAGGTTACAATTACAACAACAATTCAAGTGTAATCTTTCTTTGTAAAAACTAAAGTATACATTTTATCATACATATTTCAAAGTTAAAAAGGTTACAACAACAATAATTACAATTTCAACAATATTTCAAGTGTACTCTTTTTTTGTAAAAAAAAAAGATTATAGGCCTACATTTTATCTATGTATTCATTACTTTTAATATAGCCAACATTGGAACAGCTAACATCTTAGTTGATGACTTTATTTTTGACAAAAATAGTAGGCTATTTTATATATAGAAATTGCTAAACAAAAGCTTATTTGATGTGGCAGTATATTCTACAGTAAAAACTGTACCCAAATCTACTAAACAAAATGTTGTCTTTCATATTTCGCCTGAATGTAACGTTGTTTTCATGAAATATTAGTGCATATTGTTAATTTGCCGTTTAATACGTTGCTTATACAAATAGCCTACATTTTATTTAAACATATTTCAGTCGATTTTTACTCATCTCAGTATAGCAATACAGTTTGCTAAAACAACATCATTCATTCACACACGCGATTTAAATTTAACTTCTGGCAAAGATGAAGTTGATGATAGGCTGACTCGCGATCTTCGCAGTAGGCTAGTGAACGCACCGGAGAAATGCACATTTATTAGGCTACATAGTTTTTTTTGTTTTGGATAGTTTTGTTTAGAACCAGCTTTCTGTAAATATATAAAAAAAAAATGTAGACATGTGAGGCGAGTAGGCTACGGGTTCATGATGATCTCCAGTTCAGACCTTATGTTGTGATTGCTAGCCTATATTTACTTTAAATCCAGGAAATTTGTTAATGAAAAAATTATTAAAATTAAGATACAATTGATACAAAACTAAATTCGTTTTAAGGTGCTTTTTTTCCTTCTTTTTGGGGGCATTTTGTTTGTGTTCAGGCTTTCTCAGTTGTCTTTAGGCGCAATGTTACGAGGACGCTGCTAATAAAATTGCGAGTAGACCTACACATTTGATTCACTTTTATTATTATTAAAATAGGCTACCCCAGTTTTTATGCCGGTCGTATAATTTTATTTTGTTGTATTTATCCGCCACACCTTAAAGGTGTGAAAATATTGTCTGATATTAAAGGTGGTATCAGTGATTTCAGGCCCAAAATATATATATATATTTTTTCCTAACGATCCGCTAGCTGCCCGCCCCATAAGCATGCCGTCAAAAAACCACTCAAAACAAAAACAAATAGTGTTCCAACCAATCACCGACAGGGGGAGGGTGTTGTGAGGTTTTGAGCCAGCTTCTTCTTCAGCTCCGACTTCGCGTGCAGCTGTGCACGAGCACAAAACCTCACAACACCCTCCCCCTGTCGGTGATTGGTTGGAACACTATTTGTTTTTGTTTTGAGTGGTTGGTGAAACCAATTGTTTTTGTGTGCAGATCTCAGAGCCTAGGCTGCCTACAGAGACGCGTTTTTTTGACGACATGCTTATGGGGCGGGCAGCTAGCGGATCGTTAGGAAAAAAAATATATATATTTTTGGACCTGAAATCACTGATACCACCTTTAAACCAGTAATATATATTTAGAAATGAACACAAAAAACTGCCTAGTGCTAACCTTACAAAACACTGACAGTGGGTTTTTTGACGTTTATTTTTTTATTTTATTTTTTGAGCAGCTGCGGACAAATTCTTTCGACGCACACACAATATTACGTAACCTTCTGCTCGTATGTTTTAAAAACATAATTTAAAGTATAAATAACTATTTTTAAATAGCCCACTTAAAGTGTTTATTACAAATAAATGACTTAATGCTAAAAATTAATAAATGTTAATGAACAAACATATGTGTTGCATTTACAATTCTGTGAAAACAGGGGGTGCTTATTGTACATCACACAAAAGATGAGCGTTAGTTTTACTCCAGAGAATCACTGTATGAGCTGAATAAACACAGTATAAGAAGTGCGCATTAAAGTCTTATCCATAAACGCTCTCTCTCTCTCTCCCTTTCATTATCATCAAAATACACAGCGAAGTACACAAACAGTAAACAAATATATACACACCTTTTCAGTGGGTGCTTAATAAACTGTATTTCTGTCAGGTCCATTAAGTCAAGAACACACAGACAATAAAATAAAGAATTTTTATTGAATAGATTGCAAACAAGTTGATGTTCCTGAATTGAAATTTGGCGGTATGGCTCTGTTCAGGGAGTCCTCTGACCTTTCATGAGCACCATGAAATAGCAGAGAGTCAGAGGACAGCAGCAGCAGCAGCATTAGGGAACGCTCACACAGTTTAGGACTGTGAGAGCTAAAATATCCCCCCTGTGAACAGAGCAGGCAACATGACATAAAGCAAATGACACGTTATGCATAAGGAGGAGCTGGGGAGGTGGCGGGCAGCAGAAGCGAGCAGCAAGCATGTATGAGCAAACTGAATGTGCTTTAAATAGGGCGCCTTGTTTGAGCTTTGGCCATTGAGCAGTGAGGGGAGTTAACGAGCTAATGCAGCTCAGCTGAAGCAGATCAGCTGACGGGACAGTGTGTTAGCAAACAGCATTAGCAGCGTCTTGACTACCTGGCCTGCCAGAACTAACGCTGACGCTCAATATCTGTAAAATGACTGGATGACGTGTCATAAAGAGCGCGCTCTCACTTACATCTCTGCCGTGGTCAGTAACGTTAGGCCTGTCGCTCCGGAGACCATAAGCTGGATCACAAACAGTACAGATCCAACCTCGAGTAACAACGGGAGTAAATGAAGACTGATATGTTCATTCTTACATCCAACAACAAAACACCTCAATCGCTTAGGAGACATTCTTGTCTACAGCGGATCAAGCCAGCGTCGAAACAATGGAGGACTGTGTCCAGCTCACTCAGGGCGGGTCTATGCTCAAACTGCAGTCTGTCAATCAACAGTCGTGGGAGGGGCTTGTGCAATTCTCCGTCACATTGCATAGAATCTGAGAACAGCTCATTCTGAGACAGCGCTTATGATTTATTGAGATTGTAAAAAAAACACTGGGTGGATTTTTATCATTCTAGGGTGGTTTTGCTCACACACTGCCAACACACATTTATGTTCAAACACCATGTAAAAGTGAATTTTGCATAATAGGTGCCCTTTAACTGCATCCTGCTAAAAAAAAAATCCTTTATGTTCTCATTATTCCTTAATCTCCCCCTGCCTGTTCTAGTTTGCACTTTTAATATGATGTCATGTCATTATACGTTGCTGTCTTGCCGCCAGCCAATCGCTGCATTGCTGATGGTGTTGAGTATCGATATATGCCCTTTCCAATGAACACAAGAAAACGCAGTAATCTCAGACAACTTAATCCAGATATTGATCAAATCCACAAATTCGTTTATCACAATTAGAAGATCTGGCATCTGTCAAATCATCTCAGATATAGGCTAGCTATTAAAGTGAGCTACGAAGAATGGAGGTTTTGGACCCATGGTTTTTACCTGATCTCGGATCCGTTTCATTCATTTGTAGACATTTTATTGACACATTTGTATAATAAAAAAGGACGAGTATTAGTTAGTCTCCATAAAACTCTCCATAAAACAAACAAACCAAGCCCTACAATTGAATAAAATGACGCATATTATAAAAGACACTTCATATTTAATGGCAATAGATGATTTGTTAATTGCATTTAATAGATTACACTTCCAATAAAACATTTAAAATTGGGTTATAAACAGTGTTTGTTTTTTGTTTTTTTGTTTTTCTTCATGTTTTAGCCTATTTTTTTACAGTCTATGGTTTTAGCTGAGTTTTTGTTGCATTCACACCGTTCTGACCAGCAGGGGTCACCAGCGTGTGGCGTTTCCAGCGCTTCAAAAGTGAATCATGCTATAAACGCAAATAGGCAGGTAGATCAGAGAAGGTTTCTACGCATAAACATAGCAGCATTAAGTTTGTGAAATAACACTGTTTCAGACCCAAATTTGTTATTAAGACCACTTTTCCTTTTTGTGTTTGGTTTTTAAAACGAAAAGGTATTGTAATGTGTGCTGCATTTTCGGGATGTTGTCTTGGTAACTAATTAATGAGACTGATTGAAAAATGAGAAACACTGGGGTGGGAGCTGTGTATTGGGAGGCTGGGAGTGGAAGAAGGTTTATATGGAGCGAAAAAGACAGTGCAGGTGGCTCGGTTCCGACACAGTGTGGACAACAGGACGGCGGTATTCACCTTTTGTTTGGGAGGGGGGTGTCGTTCGCGGTCGGTTAGGGCCGCCGGCGATGAAGATAGACAGAGAGCGGGTGCGGGGAAAGATTATATAGATGGGAGGTTAGGAGTGCCGTCGTCGCTACTGTGCTGATTCGGAATGCTGATACAATTGAATCACAAGAGCCCGGCTGGACTTTGCCCTTTTGAAACGGACTTACGATGGGATTTCCCCATTGGTGAATGACTCCCCGATGTCAATGTGAGTGCTGATGTGAAGACACACCGCCGCGATACTGCTCATACTTCCCCGTTTATGAATGGACTCCCCGAGGTCAACGTGAGTGTTGAGGTGACGACACACCGCGGCGATAGTGCTCATATTTCCCTAAACAGAACGGTGTGTGATCCCCCCGGCACTCTGTGTAGTTCTACGGCTTTCTAGGTTGAGTTGAGCCTGTCCTTCTGGTCCCCTTTGTTAATAAAACTGCTAATTTTGATTGAAGTTGGTGGTGTGTTGTCTTCTCTTGCCAGACCCTACTGGCTAAAATAATTAAAGGTGGTGGCAGCAGCTTATTAGTAAGAGTAAATACTACACTGGTGGCAGCGGTGGGACGTTGGGGTCCATTATGTTGGACCAGGAGGGGGATAACACACCATCAGCTTCTCGTGATAGGGTGCCGGTAGGGCAAGGTTCAAGGATGGCAACAACACGACCAGTTTTTATGCCTGAAACATTGACAGGAGTCAGTCGTGATTGGTCAGACTGGATAGGACAATTTGAAATGGCTGCTGAGGTGAATGGCTGGGATGACAGCTTGAAATTGAAGTTCCTCTCCTTATTGTTATCTGGTAGGGTTCGAGACATTTATTGTGGATTATCCACTGAGTCCCGAAGCAGTTATGCAGTATTAAAAGCATCACTGGGGAGGTGTTTGGAGCCGTGTGATAGTGATGATTGGAACCGGGCCAGTTTTTTAGCCCGTCGGCGATTGCATAGTGAGACTGCAAGGGAGTTTGGGAATGCTTTGCGTCGTTTGATTACTAAAGCTTACCCCTCTGCTGATAATAATACACGTGATCTATTTGATCGTGACCATTTTATAGAGCACGTGGGGAGTGGGGATTTGCGTGTCCAACTTCGCAGTGCAAAACCATCCACCTTAGAAGAGGCTGTTAATTTGGCTTCTGAATTAGAATTAATTCGAAGTTTGGAGCGTAACTGCTCTGTTGCAGATACTAAAGTGCGAGTGGTGGCCGAAAGTTTTACAGATAATAAACAAATGGAGACACTTTTGGGAGTGGTTGAAGGGTTGAGACAGGAAGTAAAAACCTTGCAGCAGACAGTTCAGTCACTACAGGCTTGTGTTGAGAGGCCACCATCGGGGAGGCGAAATGTTGCTCCTGAGACTTGGGGACAGATAGGTGGGGCTATGGACCGGTCCTCTCGTGATCGAGAAGCCTGTTGGGAGTGTGGGTGTAACCGCCATTTATGTCGGAATTGTCCCTATTTGCAGGGAAACTAGAGGGGGTGGACACAGAGGGCCAAATGCCTGCCCCCTCATTAGTGAAGTCCATGAGATTGGCCCTGTGTAACCAACCCAGCTCTGGAGTGTATCTCAATGCTAAAATAGGTGGGTCTGATGTACATTTGTTATTGGATACGGGGGCGCAGGCCTCAATTATCCCTAAGCATGTGTGGTTACAGTTAACGGAGGGGGGGTGTCAATTGTCTGATTATGGGGGGGAAGCGTCTGCTGCTAATGGGGACACTATGTACATTCTAGGCCGGTGGCAAATTATTTGTCAGTTTGGTTCCCTAGCATTAATAAATGAGTTTCTTGTAGCTGATATATCTACTCCTGATATTTTGTTGGGGATGGATTTTCTGCTGAAGTATGGGGTAATCATTGATTTGAAGGAAAAGTGCTGTTCAGTCATGGGCAGGAAGTTCCCCTTAATTTTATCAGTTGACGCTTGTCAGCCCAAGACTGTCACTGTTCAAACAGACTCCATAATACAGCCGCGTAGTGAAGCTATTATTTCTGGGGTAGTAGAAGGGCTCCTTGCAGGACCGGTAGCTGGGATGGTGGAGCCCTCCTCCTCTTTATTAAAACACTTTGACCTTTTAGTGGCTCGAGTAGTTTGTAATGTGGGGCAAGGGGTTATTCCTGTTAGAGTGATTAATGTAACAGATAATCCTCTCACCCTTAGGCAGGGGACAAAGATTGGGACCTTGTCTACAGATGTAGTAGTTGGTTCTGAAGCAGTGGCTTTCAGCCAACAGAATGAGTTAGAGGTGCCTGGAGGGGGGTCTGTGGATGGTCTCTTAATGCAGCTTGGGTTAGATCAAAAGGGACTGTCTATGGTTGAAATGCAGGCCATCCGTGAGTTGTTGGCGCAGTACGCTTCAGTGTTTAGTACCGGAGATAATGATCTAGGGCGAACCCACCTGACCTTGCATCAGATTAATACCGGGGATGCAAAGCCGATTAAGATACCTCCACGTCGGGTTCCGTTGCATTTGCAACAAGAGGTACATGATCATATTAAGCAAATGCAAGAAAATGGGATCATACAGCCCTCCTGTAGTCCATGGGCCGCTCCGGTTGTCCCAGTAAGAAAGAAGGATGGTAGTTTGCGCTTTTGTGTAGACTACCGGAAGCTGAATGATGTTACAGATAAAGATGCCTACCCCCTTCCCCGAATAGATGATGCCCTGGATAGTCTGACTAACGCAAAACTATTCTCCACCCTGGATCTTGCCAGTGGTTACTGGCAGGTAGAGGTAGATGGTAAAGATAAGTGCAAGACTGCTTTTTCCACAAGACATGGGCTATTTGAATTTAACGTTTTAAGTTTTGGTCTTTGTAACTCACCTAGCACCTTTCAGCGCTTAATGGATTTGGTTTTGGCTGACTTGCAATGGACTACGTGTTTAGTATTTGGATGACATTATAGTGTTTGGTCGTTCGTTTCAGGAGCATTTATCGAGATTGGGGGAGGTATTGGCTAAGTTGAAGGCTGCAAATCTGAAGGTAAAACCTTCTAAGTGTGATTTGTTTTCCTCCCGTGTCCAGTATTTAGGGCATGTCATTTCTGCAGAAGGAATAATGGCCGACCCTGTAAAGGTGGAAGCAGTGAGGGGGTGGCCTATCCCTAGGACGCAGACGGAAGTGAGGAGCTTTTTAGGTTTGGCCTCCTATTATAGACGGTTTGTAAGAGGGTTCGCAGACATAGCACGTCCATTGCATCAGCTGACTGAGAAGGGGAGGAGATTCAGGTGGGGTGAGGAGTGTCAGGTAGCCTTTAATCAGTTGAAGACTAGGTTAATTACTTCCCCTGTGCTCGCTTATCCTGACCCCCAAAAAACGTTTATATTGGACACTGATGCTAGTGATGTGGGGGTAGGAGCTGTGCTTTCGCAAGAAGAGGGTGGGCTGGAACGAGTAATTGCTTATGCCAGTCGGGCCCTTTCTAAAGCGGAACGCAAGTATGCTACTACAAAGAAAGAGCTGTTGGCAATGGTGACTTTCACAAAGTACTTTAAGCATTTTTTGCTAGGTAGAGAGTTTGTGTTACGCACAGACCATAACTCTTTGAGATGGTTGCATAACTTCCAGGGCTTAGAGTGACAGCTAGCTCGATGGGTGGAGCAATTGGCAAGTTTTCACTACAAAATTGTACATCGTCCTGGAAAGCAGCATGGCAATGCAGATGCCTTGTCGCGGCTACCAGCTTACGGGGAAGTTAAGGAGCAGGAAGGCTCTAGTCAGGGACCAGCTATATCAGTGTGTGTTGTTAAGGAGGGCCCCAAGGTGGTGCAAAAGAAAACTAATGGTGGGGTGGGTGATGATTTAGCACAGGCCCAGCGAGATGACCCAGAATTGGCCCTCTTAATTAATCTTAGACAGGACCCAAATGATAATGCTGCTGAAATACAGCAGAATGCTGCCCTAAAGAAGTATAGTTCTGTTTGGGACCAATTGCGGTTGCAAGATCAGCGGTTGGTACGAGTGCCCCCTCCTTACTCAGATGCATCCTCAAAAGTACAGGTGGTTCTCCCTAAGGTGCTGGTGGCATCAGTGTTAAATCAACTGCATAGTTCGGTAACGGGAGGCCATTTGGGTATTCAAAAATTGCAAGAGAAAGTAAGAGATCGTTTCTATTGGCCAGGTTGGTTTGCAGATGTAAGACAATGGTGTAGGCAATGTGTAGACTGTGCTTCACGAAAGACACATGGAAAGGCCCCTTGTGCTCCAATGAATTCCTCAGTTACATCTTGTCCTCATGAACGTATTGCTTTGGACATTTTGGGACCTCTGCCTGAGACGCCTAGGAAACATAAATATATCCTTGTTGTAAGTGATTACTTTTCTAAATGGACTGAGGCATTTCCCCTTCCCAACCAGGAGGCACAGTCAGTGGCTTGTGTCCTGGTGGAGGAGTGGATATGTCGCTTTGGCACTCCCCGTAGTATTCATTCGGATCAGGGGCGAAATTTTGAGTCTGCCCTGTTTAAAGAATTGTGCCGACTGCTGGATATGAGTAAGACGCGTAGCTCCCCATATCATCCACAATCGAATGGTTTGGTGGAGAGGTTTAACCGTACTTTGCTGTCAATGTTGAGTTTGTTTGTTAATGAGAATCAATCTAATTGGGACTGCCTGTTGCCATATGTGATGATGGCTTATCGGAGTAGTGTACATGCTAGTGCAGGGTTTACACCTTACAAGATCTTGTTTGGACAGGAAATTGTTCTTCCTCTGGACGTGATGCTGAATGTAGGTCATCCTGAGAAGTTTGTGTCCGCCAGTGAGTATGTGACTGGGTTGGCAGACACATTATCCACAGTGGTAGAAGCAGTAAAGAGACATCAGGCTAAAGCCTCTGGGCAGCAGAAGGGGTCATTTGATCTCCGAGCTAATTTTCAGTTTTATTCTATGGGGGAATTGGTGTGGGTACGGAATAAGGCAAAGAAAAAAGGCATTTGCCCAAAATTACAAAGGCGTTACAGAGGCCCTTATAAAGTTGTGGAACGTGTCTCGGATGTATTGTATCGCTTGGTGTTAGGAGATGGGGGGGCAGAGATAGTGGTGCATTTTAACAGAATTAAACCATATGTTCTTCCTTCTCTCTCAGAAACCGTGGCACCCTTGGTCCTTCCGCAAGACGGAGCTCAATGTTCAAGTCAGAGGGTGGCTGGCCAGTTGGATGTCCCTTTGGGGGCCAGTTGGGTTCATCAAAGAGCACTTCTCCCTGCACTGCTTTCTCGTAATTTGGAAGCTCCAAAGGAAGGGTCTGCATCAGAGGCTGCTGGTCCTGTACAACAGCCTGTCCAAGGGCCGGATAATCAACAAAAGGACCCTGACGGACTGCAGGATGACTCTACAGGGGCAATACATCAGCCAAAGTTGCAACGGCCAGTGCGAGAGCGACGTCAACCTGGGTGGACACAGGACTATGAGATGGATTCAGTATGACTCAGGGACGAGTCTGTTCCATTGGGGGAGGGGATAGTGTAATGTGTGCTGCATTTTCGGGATGTTGTCTTGGTAACTAATTAATGAGACTGATTGAGAAATGAGAAACACCGGGGTGGGAGCTGTGTATTGGGAGGCTGGGAGTGGAAGAAGGTTTATATGGAGCGAAAAAGACAGTGCAGGTGGCTCGGTTCCGACACAGTGTGGACAACAGGACGGCGGTATTCACCTTTTGTTTGGGAGGGGGGTGTCGTTCGCGGTCGGTTAGGGCCGCCGGCGATGAAGATAGACAGAGAGCGGGTGCGGGGAAAGATTATATAGATGGGAGGTTAGGAGTGCCGTCGTCGCTACTGTGCTGATTCGGAATGCTGATACAATTGAATCACAAGAGCCCGGCTGGACTTTGCCCTTTTGAAACGGACTTACGATGGGATTTCCCCATTGGTGAATGACTCCCCGATGTCAATGTGAGTGCTGATGTGAAGACACACCGCCGCGATACTGCTCATACTTCCCCGTTTATGAATGGACTCCCCGAGGTCAACGTGAGTGTTGAGGTGACGACACACCGCGGCGATAGTGCTCATATTTCCCTAAACAGAACGGTGTGTGATCCCCCCGGCACTCTGTGTAGTTCTACGGCTTTCTAGGTTGAGTTGAGCCTGTCCTTCTGGTCCCCTTTGTTAATAAAACTGCTAATTTTGATTGAAGTTGGTGGTGTGTTGTCTTCTCTTGCCAGACCCTACTGGCTAAAATAATTAAAGGTGGTGGCAGCAGCTTATTAGTAAGAGTAAATACTACACTGGTGGCAGCGGTGGGACGTTGGGGTCCATTATGTTGGACCAGGAGGGGGATAACACACCATCAGCTTCTCGTGATAGGGTGCCGGTAGGGCAAGGTTCAAGGATGGCAACAACACGACCAGTTTTTATGCCTGAAACATTGACAGGAGTCAGTCGTGATTGGTCAGACTGGATAGGACAATTTGAAATGGCTGCTGAGGTGAATGGCTGGGATGACAGCTTGAAATTGAAGTTCCTCTCCTTATTGTTATCTGGTAGGGTTCGAGACATTTATTGTGGATTATCCACTGAGTCCCGAAGCAGTTATGCAGTATTAAAAGCATCACTGGGGAGGTGTTTGGAGCCGTGTGATAGTGATGATTGGAACCGGGCCAGTTTTTTAGCCCGTCGGCGATTGCATAGTGAGACTGCAAGGGAGTTTGGGAATGCTTTGCGTCGTTTGATTACTAAAGCTTACCCCTCTGCTGATAATAATACACGTGATCTATTTGATCGTGACCATTTTATAGAGCACGTGGGGAGTGGGGATTTGCGTGTCCAACTTCGCAGTGCAAAACCATCCACCTTAGAAGAGGCTGTTAATTTGGCTTCTGAATTAGAATTAATTCGAAGTTTGGAGCGTAACTGCTCTGTTGCAGATACTAAAGTGCGAGTGGTGGCCGAAAGTTTTACAGATAATAAACAAATGGAGACACTTTTGGGAGTGGTTGAAGGGTTGAGACAGGAAGTAAAAACCTTGCAGCAGACAGTTCAGTCACTACAGGCTTGTGTTGAGAGGCCACCATCGGGGAGGCGAAATGTTGCTCCTGAGACTTGGGGACAGATAGGTGGGGCTATGGACCGGTCCTCTCGTGATCGAGAAGCCTGTTGGGAGTGTGGGTGTAACCGCCATTTATGTCGGAATTGTCCCTATTTGCAGGGAAACTAGAGGGGGTGGACACAGAGGGCCAAATGCCTGCCCCCTCATTAGTGAAGTCCATGAGATTGGCCCTGTGTAACCAACCCAGCTCTGGAGTGTATCTCAATGCTAAAATAGGTGGGTCTGATGTACATTTGTTATTGGATACGGGGGCGCAGGCCTCAATTATCCCTAAGCATGTGTGGTTACAGTTAACGGAGGGGGGGTGTCAATTGTCTGATTATGGGGGGGAAGCGTCTGCTGCTAATGGGGACACTATGTACATTCTAGGCCGGTGGCAAATTATTTGTCAGTTTGGTTCCCTAGCATTAATAAATGAGTTTCTTGTAGCTGATATATCTACTCCTGATATTTTGTTGGGGATGGATTTTCTGCTGAAGTATGGGGTAATCATTGATTTGAAGGAAAAGTGCTGTTCAGTCATGGGCAGGAAGTTCCCCTTAATTTTATCAGTTGACGCTTGTCAGCCCAAGACTGTCACTGTTCAAACAGACTCCATAATACAGCCGCGTAGTGAAGCTATTATTTCTGGGGTAGTAGAAGGGCTCCTTGCAGGACCGGTAGCTGGGATGGTGGAGCCCTCCTCCTCTTTATTAAAACACTTTGACCTTTTAGTGGCTCGAGTAGTTTGTAATGTGGGGCAAGGGGTTATTCCTGTTAGAGTGATTAATGTAACAGATAATCCTCTCACCCTTAGGCAGGGGACAAAGATTGGGACCTTGTCTACAGATGTAGTAGTTGGTTCTGAAGCAGTGGCTTTCAGCCAACAGAATGAGTTAGAGGTGCCTGGAGGGGGGTCTGTGGATGGTCTCTTAATGCAGCTTGGGTTAGATCAAAAGGGACTGTCTATGGTTGAAATGCAGGCCATCCGTGAGTTGTTGGCGCAGTACGCTTCAGTGTTTAGTACCGGAGATAATGATCTAGGGCGAACCCACCTGACCTTGCATCAGATTAATACCGGGGATGCAAAGCCGATTAAGATACCTCCACGTCGGGTTCCGTTGCATTTGCAACAAGAGGTACATGATCATATTAAGCAAATGCAAGAAAATGGGATCATACAGCCCTCCTGTAGTCCATGGGCCGCTCCGGTTGTCCCAGTAAGAAAGAAGGATGGTAGTTTGCGCTTTTGTGTAGACTACCGGAAGCTGAATGATGTTACAGATAAAGATGCCTACCCCCTTCCCCGAATAGATGATGCCCTGGATAGTCTGACTAACGCAAAACTATTCTCCACCCTGGATCTTGCCAGTGGTTACTGGCAGGTAGAGGTAGATGGTAAAGATAAGTGCAAGACTGCTTTTTCCACAAGACATGGGCTATTTGAATTTAACGTTTTAAGTTTTGGTCTTTGTAACTCACCTAGCACCTTTCAGCGCTTAATGGATTTGGTTTTGGCTGACTTGCAATGGACTACGTGTTTAGTATTTGGATGACATTATAGTGTTTGGTCGTTCGTTTCAGGAGCATTTATCGAGATTGGGGGAGGTATTGGCTAAGTTGAAGGCTGCAAATCTGAAGGTAAAACCTTCTAAGTGTGATTTGTTTTCCTCCCGTGTCCAGTATTTAGGGCATGTCATTTCTGCAGAAGGAATAATGGCCGACCCTGTAAAGGTGGAAGCAGTGAGGGGGTGGCCTATCCCTAGGACGCAGACGGAAGTGAGGAGCTTTTTAGGTTTGGCCTCCTATTATAGACGGTTTGTAAGAGGGTTCGCAGACATAGCACGTCCATTGCATCAGCTGACTGAGAAGGGGAGGAGATTCAGGTGGGGTGAGGAGTGTCAGGTAGCCTTTAATCAGTGAGTGAACCAATGTGAGTGCTGATGTGAAGACACACCGCCGCGATACTGCTCATACTTCCCCGTTTATGAATGGACTCCCCGAGGTCAACGTGAGTGTTGAGGTGACGACACACCGCGGCGATACTGCTCATATTTCCCTAAACAGAATGGTGTGTGATCCCCCCCAACCCCCCGTAATTGGGAGGGGCAGCACGTCGCTGTGGGCGAGTTAAGTGATGTTTTTAAATGTTTTATACCTGCTGTATTTATGAAATTGATGTATTGAATAAAGTTGTGCTTTATAGTGATAGAGGGGGGTAGTAAGAGTGGGTTGGACTAAAACTGAGAAGGTTTAGGGAACAGCCGTGAGTGCCCATTTGGTTGCACATGCATGAAGTTGAGGTTTAAAATGAGTTTGAAGTGCCACTGTAATTAATTTGGGGTGTTGTCACCATGCAATGAAGTGAGTGAATGCACGTAGCACTCTGTGTAGTTCTACGGCTTTCTAGGTTGAGTTGAGCCTGTCCTTCTGGTCCCCTTTGTTAATAAAACTGCTAATTTTGATTGAAGTTGGTGGTGTGTTGTCTTCTCTTGCCAGACCATACTGGCTAAAATAATTAAAGGTGGTGGCAGCAGCTTATTAGTAAGAGTAAATACTACAGTATTTTATGTCTCGTCACCAGACCACTTTCTAATAGCTGCAGGTTAAATACATTTACCAATATCGCTAATCTGTTTGACTAATTGAATGTCCTTTTCAGATCCATCAAATTGCTTCTCGGCACTTGACCTGATGAAGGAAATCTCTCAAATAGCTAGTTTTTCAGGTGCCGTTTAAGTCAGTCTCTACACGGCTCGAGACAGTTTCTCTTTCCTTTCAGATTCTGAAAATCACGTGTTTTTTTCTCATTTAGGGCGGAGTTCTTCTTCAAGCTGCAGTTGTCGTGTGCAACGGAAGAATGACTGCAGCTTTACGCACAACATTTGACAGATGAAGAGTTTTAAGATAACAGCACTGAAACCAGAACGGAGGAAAGATGAACTGAAGAACCTTTCACTAAAGTGAGTTTCACTGTTTTTTGTAAAATGAAAATAATGAGAAAGTGAAAGAGTAGCCTATTCTGTTTAAAAAGCAATGACTTGAAATGCTTTTAAATATTTCTGTTCCTCTCCTTCCTGTCCTTCCCACTCCAAGTCTTTGCATTTTCTTTTGGCTCAGTTATTTTTATCTAAATCTTTTTTAGCTGGTGTTTCTACAAAATGCCTTATTGTTGCACTCTATTTATTTTCCTCTTATATTAGGCTACATTCTGTTTCTCCACAGTTTTCAACAAATTCCAACCACTTAACATATAGACTCAAGTTTTATTTATATTTTATAGATTAAAAAAAAGTTTGAAATAAGTGTAAATCAATCTCCCATTGATATCGACTCATATCATATATATTGGTTATACTCGATATTGGTTCAGTATTTGTTTGTGATCTGTGAGCAAGAGCAAAACCTGCTGTAGAACAGGTTAGTTAGGGGTTTGCCATATCGTGTATTCAAATAAATGTGCCTGTATCTTGTTGCTTTGTGTGTCTCTCTAGAAGGAAATGATTTGTACTGTGATCCGAAAACATTTACAGCCATGTGTGCATCGACCTGCAATCAAAACCAGATAGCCTACTCGTGTAACATCGTAGCCTATTTCAGGAGGTTGGGAAAGTAAACCAAACACAATAGGAGCCATTTCAGCAACAACTTCTGTAAGAATTCTATAATACCATGTACTGTTATATTTTATTTTACATTAATGTTGTGATTTTAGCATCTTCATTTTAATGTTTACTTGCATATATGGATATTATCTTGTCTGTAAGGCATTGGCGGATCTAGGGGATGGCCGTGGCACCCTTGGTCTAAGCTTGGCCACCCCTCTCACAACTGCTGTTTCTGTCTCTTTTTTTATTGACAAAAATTGCGTTTTTTAAAACGTTGAACCGTCTCTTTAAGACCACAAAAAACGTGAGATTCTTCAGACGCACACTCCAACTTCCCCTCAGAGCCAGGCGCAGGTCAAACGAGTGCGGAAATGTGCAAATGAGCTTCAGCAGAACATCAGACAGTGATATGCACATATGAGTCAATCTTTCTCAACTGGTGGGTTGCAAGACCGCTTTAAGTAAGTCGAATAGTGTGCAGTCAACAACAAACGTAATTCTCTTTTTTTTCTGATGCTACTTTTAGAAGATGTGTGTGAAAGCGTGTGCCACTTCTGTCAGATGCTGAGAAAAGCGCGTTGTCCTTATTCGGTAAGATGAGATATTGTCAGGCTAAATGTCAGTGAAACTAACTCACTCTCCTGTCATACGGCTGACAGCCGTTAACTGTGCTTGCGGTAAGAACATCGCGCGCAAACGCGGCGCGCTCTAGCCGTAGCTCTCGTCAATCAACTCATGAATCAAAAAGGCGATTAAAGCTGTCAAAACTGCATCCTGTATTTGTTATATATGCGTCACATGTGTCTGGATTAAAATATTCTGCTATGTGAGACCACAATATAAGGCACAAACTGATATGTAATGTGTTTTAATGTCCAAATAAATGTGAGCACTGTGCATTTGAACTAGAAGACAGGCATTCATTTTGCGTTCATTTGTAAAGGACAAACAAAAATGGATAATTTTTAAATCCATAAAATAACTAATTTTACATTCTGGCAACATTACATTATGAAAAACATAACATTTTACATGATGTGCTGTTGACTTCCGCCTTGTTCACAGTCTTGCACATGGCGATTCAAAAGAGAACTTTCGTTTTCCTTTTTAATTTAGGTATGATAGAACTGCTGCAATTATTCATTTTGACAACTAATATAGAAAGTTAAACTTTTTTTGACAAACTCAGAATTTTAATATGAGGTGGTAGGTAATAATAAAAAAATATAAAATTCACTCAGTATTCCATGATTCCTAATTCACTACTTCTATCTCAATTACAATTAAGTACAAATTTACTTTATTCAGTTGTGTAGGCACTAAAACAGTCCAATACATTATAGTCACATTATTTTTTATGATAAAATAATTAATATTTCTGTGCCACCCCAGACTGGTTGCTGGCCCTTGCCTGGCCATGAAAAAATCCTGACTCCGACACTGCTGTAAGGTCCTTCACCTTGGGCCGGATTTACGAAAATTGTCTTATAAAAGAAGTTAAGAAAGTTTTCCTTGATTTTCATTAATCTTTTGACATATAAGAGGTCATTATACTGTACAAAATCTTGCGATAAGGATGAGTTATCGATTGCAGTTTCGGAGGGTGGGCTTCTGCCAACTGACGCTGAGAAATCGGCTGGACAAAGTAGAAACACTCAGGTCCCATCTCATGTTCTGTCAGTCAGCCAAACTTGTAAAATATATCCCTTCAGTAAAAGTAAGAAAACATCCTGTTTAAGATCAGCTTAGACCATCTAACAAAAACCTTTTAAGCTTCACTGTATGAGCAAAATCCAAGGACTAGTTGCTCATTTAAAGAGCGCACTGTTGCAGCTTGGCATGGTTTTCGTTTGTATGTTTTTGAAGGACAGAATATAGATCACCACACACAACAGGATCCCAAATTTCATCTAGAAAACTGCCAGTAGTTCTAGAACTGTTTAGCCAAAGTCTTTTTCCCGTTTAGCCTTACACATCAGACAGTTATGGACTATGTGTTAGAAATGAGAAATGTAGAGCCTTTTTGTCCCACATATTTGTGATGAGCACTTAGGAATGTTGGATGGTTTCATATTTTTGAGTGAAAAAAATCGAATGTGGTTTTTGATGAACTTCTCAATCATTAAGCTTAGGACAGAAAGGATAATACAGTACAGTAGAATAGAGGAGATTACGTCAGAGAAAAATGCTCAAGCAAAAATGACATTTTTGTTATGACAAAACAGTTATAAAAGCAAACATTAACATTGTGTTGGAACAAAACAATGTAAATGCAATACAAGTTTTTTGCTCATATGTTTTTTTATTTTTTTATTTTTTATTTAGATTGTAATGTTTCAGAGCAGAAAGACTCCCCTTCTTCATTTTACTCAAAATTCAACATTCGCCGGTCATTATTTTGCCAATGACATGGAAGAACATGCATCACCATCAAAGGGTAACAGTTCTTGAATTTACTTTTATATAATATATATATACATATATATATATATATATATATATATATATATATATATATATATATATAATCATTACCACTCTGTTTAATAAAAAAAGTATTGTGTGTCATATGAAAGTATGATGCCCTTCTTCTCAGTTTGAGCCACTGCCCACAAAACGTGTCTTGTGCCTAATCTATTTACCTATTCCTTTTATATATTTGTTGATTTGTTTTATTTAATAATGTTTTTCTAAATTATAATCATGTGGTTATTTTATGTTTATTATTTAGATGAAATAAATGAAAATTAAATAATATATAGTGAGGTCGATATCATTAGCATTCAGAGTGTATATTCTTTTTAATGAATAATTTAACCTGTGTTTCACTGTCATATTTATAGTGTCCATTGGATCTAAAGGCTACAGAGGATTGAGGAATCAGGGAGCCACATGTTATCTGAGTGCAGTGCTGCAAACACTCTTCATGACTGAGGAGTTCAGAACAGCTGTCAAGGAGTGAGTTTATCTCTGACTTACAAGATCATGATCTTTTATAACACTATCATAGTAATGATAACAAATGCTGTGTTACTCCACAGGTTAAAAATAAAGAGGGAAAAAAGTGTTTCTTTTGCACTTCACAAGTTATTCAGCGATTTAGAGTCCAAGACTGGAAGTGTGGAAACAAATACAGTCACAAATGCTCTACACATTGGAAATGGTAAGTTGATTATGTGTGTGTGTGTTTTTTTTTATTTTTTTATTTTTAATCCACACTTTTTTTAATGAGGTTTTTTTTTCTTCACATTTTTAATGAGTTTGAATCCACAAAAGTTCTAAGCAGTTTTATTTCAGTGTGTGAGCAGCAGGATGCAGCAGAATATTATCAGAAGATTATGAGTGAGATTGATGAAAACCCAGCCAAGGTACGATCTGTGTGCTGTGTGTGACAGAGTAAAACAGATGACAGTATCTCTTCAGACAGAAACAATGTAAAATGATCTGATAAGCCATGAAATAAGAAAAAGTTAAGATTTAAGATTTAAAAGACACTATGGGCCAGATTTACTAATGGAGCAATTGAGCATAAGAGCGCTATAATCCCATAAAAGCACTGATGGGAGTGTAAAGTTCTGCAGTTGGGTCAACTACCTCGGATGTGTCCTTGACAGTAATTTGCTGTAATTGGTGCAAGTATGGCTATGGAAATTTTAAGGAAGGTAAATGGTAGAATTCTTGCCAGACATGTTTGTTTTTTGGATACTCAACATTTAAAATCACTTGCATCATGTCTAGTGCAGTGTAATTTGGAGTATGAATGCATTTCTTGGATATGATTTGTCTTGTATATGGTTGGATAAACTATAGAAAATCTCAAAATAAATTGATAAGGTAATTTTTAGGGATTATTTGATTTACGCATGTTGAGGTTTCCAATTTTAGACATTTTTGTTGGTTACCTTACAGAAAGCAAAGTACACCTTAAACTAAAAACGGTACACAAGAAAATCAATAAAAGAGCTCTTTCATATTTTTATTAAAAACAAAAATTGGGTAAATGAGAAACATTATTAAAATACTAAGCAAAGTCTTATGGATATTGCACAAGTTATATCTTGATATTAAAAGTATTTCAAATGTAGTTGGTTTTAGTTTGAAAGTTAAAATGTTTCTTAGGTTGTTTTAGTGGGGCATTCGTATTAGCATATGGTGTGTTAGTGTATGTGTTAAATTGTGATTTTAAATGTTGTAAGTGTGGAATTGTTATTATAATTTTGTATTTATAATACTATACACTACCAGTGTAACCAGGAGTGAAGTTTGAGTTTAACATCAAATGACTGCAATGGAAACTAGTTTTTAACTTAATTGTGTTATCTGCAGGTTTTCATTGCTAATTTCTCACTGCGTGTCTTTAGTAAATCCTGACAGTAGCTTTTAAAGGCCAAAAGAGGGTTTGCGCTGGCGCGAGCTGTTAGTAAATCTGGCCCTATAAAATGTATACCATTAAAAGTAGTCAAACGCCACTGGCTTAACTAAGTGATTCACCATTTTGCAATATTTTACAGATATTCCAGGGAAAGAAGAAACACTCAACCACCTGTAGACGTGGGAACCATGAACCCACTGAGGAAGAAATTTCATTTTTTTCTTTGGCCATTGCTATGGACTCTGATCAATATAAAATGAATGTAGTAAGTATTATGAGATAATAAATGCAGTCATTTACAGCCTGAATCAAAGTGGCATATAAAAAATATAGCCAACGTTTTATAATAAGTATAAAATAATAAGGTACTTACAAGTAATTTGCAAACTATTAGTTATAGTTAATTCATAGTTTAGATGAAGAAGAAACATCTGACACAAGCTAGATACAGAACTTAAATAACTGAGAAATACATTAAGTCTCCTGAGCATTGAAAGAAAAACCTCTGAGCAATTTCAGACTAAAATGATCAGAAACTGCTTAGAGGTTGAATTTTAAAAATGATAAATTAAAATCCAGGCAGGAATTGGGGTTAATTGTTTGTCGTGGGCATAAACCCCCACAAAGTTCATACAAATTAATTCTCATGATTTTGTCACCTTGTAAATTTGTACAAATGATAAGTTCAAGATGAATAAATCCAGTCACTTTTTCCCCACGAGGTACAGTAGTTTTATTGTTTGCCCTGATTTCTTATTCTTAAATTGCATGTTTCAGGAAGAGAGTCTGAATGCTCAGTTTGAAGTGATGCTCATGTACGGAGAGGATCAGCTGTTCTGTGAAGAATGCAACACTATGACTGACATGGAAATGGTGAGATTTATATTTTACTAAAAGTTGTTTTGTTTCCACTTTATTTCGATAGTTCACTATAGACATTCTACTAACTATCAGTAACTTTTGAACTTCATGTCAACTAACTCTCATTAGAGTATTAGTAGGCTGTAGTCGACTCTCAGTAGACTGGTAGGTTATAGTTAGTCAAGTCAAGTCAAGTCAACTTTATTTATATAGCGCTTTTCACAATACAGATTGTATCAAAGCAGCTTCACAGTATTAAATAAAATAGTACATCAGTGTTAGTTTCTAGTGTAAAACGTCCACGTTTGGTAATGCTGATCAATAGTATTGTTGATTGATTAATTAAATTAAGTATCCCCATGATACAGTTAGGTGTTAGGGGTCAGGATAGGAGAATAAGTTGACTTGTAGTTGCCAAGTTCCTTATAGACCTTCTGTAGCTCCGCCCCTTTTCAGTTCTGCGCTCGTTGTCTTTTGACTTCCGGTCTGTATTTTCACAGCAATGTTGCGCATTTATGAATGAAAGGCTCGTTTGAAAATATTCCCGGTCTACTGACATTTGCTTTAAACATTACAATCCTCATGATAACTTCTGTTAACTTGACATTAATTAAATCCACTTCAAAAGCTAATTACTCCTGGACAGCAGTGCCATAGAGATATACAGAGCGACCAGAAGTCCAAAGACAATATTCTAAAGATGGTGGCGCCCTCGTTTCTCTGGCGCATAAGGTCTATAGTCAGTAGAATATCTGTTGAGGAGCATCAGGATAAAGAGTTAGCAGATATTCAGCAGACAATACTAATACACTAATGACTGATAGTTGACATTTAGCTGCAAAGTTACTGATAGTTAGTATGTCTGAAGTGGACTATTGAAATAAAGTGTTATCGTTGTTTTTTTTATAGTTCTACATTAGTTTCTTTTTAAAATTAATTTTAAGCTTCAGTAGTCTTATCAAATCTCTCACGTGTTAATGAAACTATGAACACTTGAGATTTAAAAACATTTATTCTGTGAGAGATATTGTTAGGTGAAAAACACTACATGACTGTAACGCAGTTCAGATGTTATGGGAAGAAGGAGGCGGGAACCGGCGAACATTCAAACACATTTAATAAATAAATAAATACAAAAATGAAAGAATAAGCCAGCAGCCTCTCGCGGACGACTGCTGGCCACACAAAACATAACACAAACTCAGACCTGTTCCTCTCTCGCTCTTCACTGTCGTCGCTCCTCCTTTATGCTTCCGCTCCTCTGTGAGAGATACGAGACCGGTGCGGCGCGCAGGAGTCGTTCATCAGTAATGACGGGCAGGACGAGGCCGAGGGCCATGAGAGAGCGGCACGAGGCCGGAGGCCTTTATGCTTCTGCTCCTCTGTGAGGTACCGGTGCGGCGCGCAGGAGAAGCTCATCAGTAATCACGCCACTGGCCTCGTGCCGCTCTCTCACGGCCCTCGGCCTCGTCCTGCTCGCCACAATGACACATTAAACAAAAGAGACTAATATTGGCAATACAAATAGTATATAATAAATATACAGGTAAACAAATATAACAGTATGTTCTATGAGGTTGGTAGAATTGAAAAATTGCTGGCTTTATTCTAAATGAGATTATATTTCTTTCAGAAATGCACCATTTCTGAGCTGCCGGAAGTTCTGACTCTACATCTGCAGAGATTTTACATGGATTACAACTACATGACTTTCAGGAAGAACAACTGTCCTGTTCAAATTCCTCTCCGGTTATCACTGCAGGTCTGACTTCTTTGTGCTTTAAACCCTGTGATCTCTGATTCTGACACTTCACTTATAACATACAGCCTTCTGTGAATGTGCTCCGTTGATTCACTTTTATTGGTTCATGAGTGGGTAACTGTATTTATAACATCGTCTGTGCTGCAGGGCCACTTTCCTGCAGAGTTTAGGTCCATCTCTGATAAAAAACTCACCTGCCCATATCTTTCTAGTAATCCTGAAGACATTAAGCTTGTTCAGGTGCAGGGAAGTGGCCCTCCAGGACCGTCGATGCCCATCCCTGATATAGACATTTCTATAGAGTAGTGGTCTCCAGCATCCTGCAGATTTCAGCTCCAACCCTGATCAAACACACCTGAACAAGCTAATCGACGTCCTCAGAGTTACTTAATACTTAAAGACAGGTGTGTTGAGCTGAAGTCTGCAGGACAGAGGCTCTCCAGGAGCAGGGTTGGAGACTGCTATGGTGTATATAGACATTTTATCAGTCAGACCTCTATGTAAGCATGACTGTGTACAGTACCAATACTTAAATATTATAATCTGCTATTTCAGGAAGAGGGTGGTGTCCATCATAAGTATGACCTGTACGCCATAGTCAATCACACTGGTTCCCTCAGTGATGGACAGTACTATTCTGACATCAAGTCATTTGATGACCATCAGTGGTATCGATTTAACGACTCTACTGTGAACAAGGTGAGTTTAACTCTCTTTAATAATATACCCATTACACACATTCACAGCTAGATGTCCAATAGCTGTTTTTGTGTGGACACACAGTAAGTCACATTGTCAAGTATGCAAATATATTTCTGCATTTAAACTTCTGAGTCCTTGATTGTTTTTGGTGCAATCTTTTTTATTTGTGAATAAATGGGAAGACTGTGGGACAGAATCTTTGCCCTTGTGTTTTTACAGATTCAGAATGTCAGTGACAGGTAAGAAACGTTATGATGTCACTTAATAAAACTACTTTACATTTTACTAGTGTTTTAGTGTATGAATTGTATAATGTTAGAACTACAGGGGCTACATTGGGATTGGGATCCCGGTACCCTACGCTAATCTCGCGGGAGGGGGTGGTTTGACATTTGTGGTGCTGGCATTACTTTATCTTTTGGTCAGTTTAATTAACACAATGTTTTATCTCTGCTATTCTGAATGTCTAGCATAGCCATAATATTTGTGTATTTTTTGCACAATTTCTACAAGCTGTAACAGAGTGTTTGTGGGTGTGGGCAATAATGGTCAGAAACTCAAGGTGAATGGGAAAATATGTACCACTCTTAATTGTAATGTAGAAACATTTTCTGTAAAGCTGCTTTAAAATGATATGAATGGTAAAAGGCACTATGAAAATGAATGTGAACTGAATGTTATTGGCAGGCATGAATCTGTGCAAATGCTCTGTGGAATCATCAGTGTCGTGATGCAGTTTGTAGCGCATCATTGCAGTTTAACTGTTGCATTTATTTTTAACAGACACATCGACTCTGACACGGCATGCTTGCTCTTCTTCAGAAAATGTAAGCAAAGGTTTCAATATTGTGTAATATTTTCTCATGTGTATTTATTTTCACATACATACAATATTTTTTTTACCCAAACCAGTAATGGACAATCAGACTGAAGAGGAGAATCTTCCGTCTCCAGCAGAAATAAGAGGTTTGTTTCCACTCTCAACTCTTTACATGATCAAGAAAGTCTTAACAGCATCTCCAGTAACAACACGCTCTATCACTCAGCTTTTCACTTTCCTTTTATTATATATAAGTATTTCTATATTATTTAAGTTGGTTAATATATAGTGTAATTAATATTCAGGAGTCTGATAACAAATATAACATTTGCAACAGTGTTGCTGTAGTGAATATCATCCGTGTTGTGATTCAGCTGTACTCAACGAGACAAGACTTGCAGACTCAAACACTGCAGTCAGATTAGAGAGTGGGGAATTATATTACATATCATAACAATCTTCTTTGACCTGCTCTGAAACTGTTCATATTTAGACATTTTCGCATCACTTGTATCAGGGCTTCAACACACTTCTCAACACAAACGTCATGCATACAAATCATATAGAGCATTACACATGTCATATGTTCTGGGGAAAGTCAAAAAGTCTTGCTTTATTGTAATTATTGTTTGGTTCTTTCCCCAAGAAGAAAAAGAAAACCCTGAAAAAGAAAAACCGGAAGAATCAAGAAGACCAGCACAAATGACCAACTTGTTGCAAGAAACACCTTTCATTAGAAGAAAATGTCCACCCATGCAGACTTCCCTCTACACCCAGGCTCTAGTGGTCTTTGTTCTCCTGTTTATTATTATTATTTCTTGGCAATGGCATTTTTTTCCTTCTTCTTCTTCGATCGACACACAGATCCACCTCAGCTCTGTTGACGACACACACACACAGATCCACCTCAGCTCTGTAGACGACACACACACACAGATCCACCTCAGCTCTGTAGACGACACACACACACAGATCCACCGCAGCTCTGCAGACGACACACACACACAGCTCTACCACAGCTCTGCAGACGACACACACACACAGCTCTACCACAGCTCTGCAGACGACACACACACACAGCTCTACCACAGCTCTGCAGACGACACACACACACAGCTCTACCACAGCTCTGCAGACGACACACACACACAGCTCTACCACAGTTCTGCAGACGACACACACACACAGCTCTACCACAGCTCTGCAGACGACACAGCTCTACCGCAGCTCTGCTGTTGCTTGGTGGTTGTTAAGGTATTTTGGGTGTTCTTGGCAGTTGCTATAGTGTTACTAGGCTGTTGGAAGTTGTCACAGATGGTTACTATGGAGCTTTTATAGAGTTCTTAGCATGATCTTGGCATGATTTAGCATTTAACTAATCGCTATTAGCATGTAGATATTCACTGCTAGCATGTGTAGCATGTTGGAAGTGCTGTTTGCTAGCATGAGTCAAAAGAGCCAAACCTCATCTCTATACGATGTTCTGATACAGAGATAAAGGTCTTTCAAAACAGTTGCTAGGGTACTCAAGTTTGGTTGCTATGGAGTTGCTTGGGAGCTGGAAGCCATAAGACTGTCAGCTCATACAGAACGCTGCCGCCAGGATTCTGAGCAGAACCAGAAAATATGAACACATCACACCAGTCCTCAGGTCTTTACACTGGCTCCCAGTTAGATTTAGGATTGATTTTAAAGTATTATTACTGGTATATAAATCATTCAATGGCCTAGGACCTCAATACATTGCAGATATGCTCACTGAATATAAACCCAACAGATCACTCAGATCATTAGGATCATATCAGCTAGAAATACCAAGGGTTCACTCTAAACATGGCGAGTCTGCTTTAGCTATTATGCTGGAACAGCTTCCAGAGGAGATCAGATGTGCTTCTACTGTAGTCACATTCAAATCCAGACTCAAAACACATCTGTTTAGCTATGCATTTACTGAATGAGCACTGTGCCACTGTTCGTCCGACTGTACTGTACTGTTATTTTATTTTTCTAAACTGTTTTAATTATTCTTATTGCTTTTTAATATTTTTATTTCTTCTCTGTAAAGCAGTTTGAATTGCCATTGTGTATGAAATGTGCTATATAAATAAACTTGCCTTGCCTAACTGGCCTTTTCATTTCAGCCGTCTCACCGTCATCCTGGAGTGACTCTACTGAATGGCTTGAGTCAGACGGTCAGTTTCTCTTCTGAGTGTAAAGTCCACAAATGCTTGTTTTCTCCATCAGTGGTTTTGCATTACACACATTTATAAAGGCACTGATAGACAGATCTAAGGCAAACAATCATAATCTCCACATCGTCTCACAGTGTCAGGTCTCTCTGAAGAGAAATATATAAGAATATCCAGGACTGAATCTAGAGTTAAATATGAGCTCTTAACATGTAAATGCATTAAAGTCACACTGAATTCAGAGAGGAATCTTAAATCATGTTCCAGTATTAAACACTGATAAAACACATAATCCATTATAAATATATTCATACTGAGGGTTGAAGTGTAATATTATGATAGAGTTAGTGTGTTCCTCTATACGTTCATATGCAAATATGTAATAATATGCAAATAATATAATAATTTCTTTTTCTTACATTTATTAAATCAAGTTTGCACTTATATATTTTTATTTTGTGAGAATTGTTGCCCTTCCTTGTGTTTTAATGGTTTAATTAAAGGTTCTGTGAGTAATTTCAATAAAACTTCCCAAAAACTAGAGCGAGAACATGAATAGAGGACAGAAATAAATGTACATCTAAACTAACTCTCAGTATTAGTAGAATAATAGAGTTATAGTTCGTACAGTATTTAATAATTTTACATGTAGTTGCAAAGTTATAGTCTGTTGAGGAGCATCAAAATAAAGCGTCAGCTGATATTAACCAGAGGGTTTATTAATATTTTTTTGTATTTGTTGTTTATTTGAAAAGGGACAGATACAAAATAAACATAGATTATTACATAAAGAACAATCTGATGCATGTATCACAGTGTTTATAGCCATGGCTAATTCACAACACCTTTTAACAGTTTTAATACTCTAATAACTGATAAACTGATATCGACATAAAGAGTTTCCGAGTATTTTTATGCATTACAGTAAACAGAAAAGTATTTTCAGGTTATCTAGTTATTACTTTATGGTGAAAGATTATGAAGACAAACATTGAGCTTCTATATAATAACATGCACTGATGGCTCGATATCAACAAGAGGAACTGGAAAGATTCTCTCAAAGTTATGATCAAACGCTCCTCCAGTAACATTACACATTTATTCAGAGTTATCTGGTGTTTAATAATGTTCTCAAAACATGAACACAAAATATTATTTATACATTAGTAATGGAATGTTTTTTTCTGTAATGTTTTAGTTGGATGTTAATCTAACATTTAAAAAATGTTGCTACTTGTTTCAGAATATTCAACATTCATTAGTAACGTTCCCATAATGTTTGATGAATGATAATATGAAATATTCTCTTAATGTTTTGCTGACCTTCATATAAACAAAAAGTTCAAACTTTCAGAAATAATATATGATCATATCTTAATGGGAACGTCAGTAAAACATTCTTATTTTGAGTTTTTCTGGCGACTTCTGTAAATCAGGCCGTTATCATCATATGCTTTACTGTACATGTGATTTAATGAATGCTGGTCAAAACATTGGTTTATTTGCATTTTTACTGTTGTTTTATTCTTCATAATTGTGTTATTGTTGAGTTTCTCTGACTGATTACAGTTTTTCTCGATTGTTTACACACATTTTCTGAAAGCGTGCCTCATATTCTCAGAACTCCACACACAAATCCAAACACACACACACAATGGGCAAAACCCCTCAATTCTCCTGCAAAATTAAACTTTACATTCAAAACAATGTTATTTCTTCTCAAAATGGTATTTTGTTTTCAAATGACACACACAATCCATCATGAATAGACATTTATAAGAACCAGTTGAACACTGATGTGCTCAATGTAAAACACTTCTCCGTTCATCATAATGACTTACGCCTTTTTTCTGTTCAGTGTTACACTTACAGACAGTACATACATAAGTGTGTTGTAAAATATTTGAGAATATTGTTTTTATACTCAGAACACATAACAAATATATTTTATTTTTCCCACAAATACAATGTACACAGTGTACATCCCAACCAACACAAAGTTGTACATACAGTGGTCTACATACAAAACAACAGAAGAATTTACTGTATACAGTTACAGTAAAAAAAAAAAAAAAAAAATCCAATGTTGGCCTCCATTGCTCCATTGAAGAGCTCACCTGTTCCCTTTATGCTTAAGCTCTGATTGCTGACTGTAAAACTGTGTGACGGGTGTTTGCCCATGTGATGAGGCAGTGTGCATATCTGAATGGCAGTGTGTTCCTTGTGAAAACAAGAGATTTTCTGCATCAATTGTGCTAAAAGCAGAGAATTGTGTGTAGTGTTTTGAAAAAAGTGTGTTTTAGAACTGCAATTTGAGTGTAAAGTCAAGTCAAGTATATTTGTATAGCGCTTTTCACAATACAGATTGTACCAAAGCAGCTTCACAGTATTAAATTAAAATAGCACAATAAGGTTTGTTTCTAGTGGAAAAAACGTCCACGTTGGGTAAGGCTGATCAATAGTATTATTGATTGATTAAATTAAATTAAATATCCCCAACTGAGCAAGCCAAAGGCAACAGTGGCAAGGAACCAAAAAACTCCATCAGGTGACCTAATGGAGAAAAAAAAAAACCTTGGGAGAACCCAGGCTCAGTCGGGGGCCGGTTCTCCTCTGGCGTTTATGAACTAGATGCCGGATTTAACTGTAAGATTAAAAATATTATAAGAATGCCTGGCTGAAGAGATGCGTCTTTAATCTAGTTTTAAACTGGGAGAGCGAGTCTGAGCAACGAACACTATCAGGAAGGCTATTCCAGAGTTTAGGAGCTAAATGTGAAAATGCTCTCCCTCCTTTGGTGGTTCTGGATATCCTAGGCATGACCAAAAGCCTTGAATTTAGTGATCTTAAAGAGCGCGATGGATTATAGGGCGATAGAAGATCCGTTAAATAGACTGGAGCTAAACCATTTAGGGCTTTATAAGTCGGTAGCAATACCTTGTAATTAATACGGGACTTTATAGGTAACCAATGTAGTGATGATAAAATTTTATATGACATTATATAGTCTTATATGATCATATTTTCTTGATCTAGTAAGAACTCTAGCAGCTGCATTTTGGACTAACTGTAGCTTGTTTATTGAGGATGCAGGACAACCAGCTAATAAAGCATTACAGTAATCTAGTCATACGTAAGACATAAAAGGAAGATTTGAAATGGGTCTATAATTTGCTAGGTTATTTGGGTCTAATTGTGGTTTCTTAATGAGTGGTTTTATAACTGCCAGTTTAAATGTTTTTGGAACATGACCAGAAGATAAAGATTTAGAGATTAGAGTTAATAATATTGAGGAGAGGCTCTTCCCCTATAGGTAACACTTCTTTCAGTAGTTTAGTTGGTATAGGATCTAATAAACATGTTGTTGTTTTAGATGAAGTGATACGTTTGTTTAACTCTTTTTGTTCTATAGTTGTAAAGCACTGTAATTGTTCTTGCGGGGTGATAATTGAGGCTGAATTATAAGGCGCGATTGAAGATTGAACGTTTACAATTGTGGTTCTGATGCTTTCTATTTTCTCAGTGAAGAAGTTCATGAAATCATTACTACTAAACTGTAACAGGATATTTTGTTCAGGTGACGTCTGTTTAATTTGTTAGTCTAGCCACGGTGTTAAATAAAAACCTTGGATTATTTTGGTTATTTTCTATTAGTTTGCGGAGGTGCTCAGCCCTGGCTGCTTTTAGGGCCTTTTTATAACGTGACATACTGTCTTTCCACGCGATTCTAAAGACCTCTAAATAAGTTTGTTTCCATTTACGCTCTAAATTACAGGTTTCTCTCTAGATAACATGCGTAGTATTGTTGTACCACGGTGCTTTACTTTTCTCTCTGACCTTTTTTAATCTAATAGGTGCAACAATATCCAATGTTCCAGAGAGAATGGTGCTCATAGTGCTAGTTAATTCCTCTAGTTCATCTGCTTGTTTGGGTTCAGGCAGCAGCTGAGACAGATCGGATAAGCAATTTGAAAAATTATCTATGGTGGATGGAAGGATTGTTCTGCCTGATCTATATTGATTTTTAGGAAATCAGCGTAAGGCCCAGGCGGTCTATATACGGTAGCCAAGGCTAGAGATAATAGGGATGTTTTTCTAACATCTAAGAGCATAACATTTACAAGTACTTCAAACGAATTAAACTTGTCACCTGTTTTCTGAGTAACATTAAGAATATCTCTATAGATCGTTGCAACACCACCGCCACGACCAATCAGACGGGGCTCATGCTTATAGGAGTATCCAGGAGGAGCAGACTCATTTAGACCGAAATAATCATTGGGTTTAAGCCAGGTTTCAGTAAGGCAAAGTACATCGATGCTATTATCTGTGACTATTTCATTTACAATAACTGCCTTAGGTGTGAGTGATCTAATGTTTAGAAGACCTAGCTTTAGAAATAGTTTTTGTTCACTAATAGCGAGATTTTCTGTTTTAATAGCAATTAGATTTTTCCTAGATCCTGCAGTAGATTTATTATTTGATCTAGCTAAACGAGGAATAGACACAGTTTCTATGCAATGTTCTACACTAGTATTTATATAAATTAAGTTGGTGCAGCAGAGACTGTGATTTGGACTTTTGGTTACTAGTCAAACGGTGTTTAACATCTTGGAGATGTTATCCGACAGAAGATCTGCTCCGAATCTGCTTGGGTGTAAGCCATCAGCACGGAAAAGCCTAGGACGCTCCCAAAACAGATTCCAATTATTTACAAAGAGCAGTTTCTGCTCATTGCACCATGACATTAGCCATTCATTTAGCGCGAATAATCTACTAAACTTTTCATGTCCTAGTCGGTACGTGGGAAGCGGTCCTGACACAATAATCGCTGTTTCAGGCGATGTGCTGCGTACCGTCTCGATCAGGCTCCTGAGGTCTTTCTTCAGAACCTCCGTCTGCCGTAGCCTGATGTCGTTCACTCCCGCGTGCAGGACGAAAGCTCCGACGCACTCGTCACCGTTCAAGATCTCGGGTACCCGTGCAGCGATATCGAAAACATGAGCACCAGGAAAGCAGTGAGTACGCATCTTACTTTTACCTAACATAGCGTGGACGTGCCGGACGATGGAATCGCCGATGATCACAGCATCACGTTCTGTTTCGCGAAGAGGGGAGAAGTGGTTCTGGGTGGAGATCTCAAAAACTGGTAGGGGCGGAGAGATTCTTGCTCTGGTCCTGGCTCGCGTCTTCCGCTGCGAAACCACCCAGGCTTCGTGGTGGTGTGTCGGAGCCGGAGTGAATGAAACCATGGCTGATCGTGACCTGGGCGCTCGGGACCGATGCTGAGAAACGCACGGAGTAGACGAGGTCGGAGTCATCGGGTTACTAATGTTACTAATTTTTTTCGGCGCCCATGTTAACAGATTAGAGCATTCACACCGCACGCAGAGGCAGCGTGGCAGCGTGTAGCAGGAACATGTAGCAGAGCAGGAGCAGCAGTGCCGCGATCGTTTCGGCGCCGAGTCTATTTTTGCTGCGCCGCTTACGCTGAATTAAAGTAACAATGCATTGATCATGGGCAAAATACACTGCAGTTTTATCCAAAAAGTGCATTGATGATATCTATTGTGTTTTAAACAGTCAATCAAATGATCAACAGCAATTTAAAAAGAAAACAAATGTCCAAAAACAAACTTGTTGCCCGAACAATAAAAACAAAGATGAACCAAAAGTTATATAAATTAAATTATTAATAAAATAAGCTTCTTGACAAGTCTTAAATGTACTTCTCTTAAATGTATTTGAAAACGAAATAAAGCAATGCCAACTTATCCATTATAGAGTACTTTGTCTGTACACTACCCGCGGTTCAGCCGCGCGTGACAAACGCTGCCAGTGTGAAAGCAAAACGCGCGTGTCCTGCTCCTGCTCACCATACGCACTGCTCCTGTGCTGCTTACGCTCTGCTAACGCATGCAGTGTGAAACCGGCGTAAGGTTTGAGCAGCAGTGCTTCTCAGTGAGGAAAAGAAGAAAATGTTCGTTGTAAGTGAGTTTAAAGAGAAAATCACAGATTATGAATCAAATCGATGGAGCTCCAAACACAAACAACGCGTTCGAAAAACGCGTTGTTTGTGTTTGGCAGGAACTGTGCTTGTAGTCAGAGGTGGAAAGTAACAAATTACATTTACTCGCGTTATGTAATTGAGTAGTTTTTTTGTGCACTTCTACTTTTTTAAGTCGTTTTTAAAATCTGTAATTTTACTTTTACTTAGGTACGTTTTGATTGAAGTATTGTACTTCGCTACATTTTAAATCATATCCGTTACTGAGTAAAAAAATAACTAAAATAACTAATAATGTAAGCGGGGAAGAAAATCGCGCTCCGGAAACTTCTGCAAGGGCGGGAGAACAAATGTGCAAAAGAAAAAAAGTGATGCAACACCGTCGAAAGCGAACCATTGTCAGTATGGACAATATTTGGATGTAGAAAAACAGGTGGTTGTCCTTGAGGATAGATATACAATTAGCAAATAATGTGGATAAGTTTATAAATTTGCAAATAAATTTTCGTATGCTTTTTTTCGTTATTCGGTGGCTATGAATTGTAGAAACACCATTGAAAATGCTTGCTACGGATACGAAAAATGCAGAAAATCGAGACGTGAAGTCATATTTATTTTTTAATATGCTAAAATTTCAGACGTGAATTTCGGACGTGCAAGGACCTTAACGCAGATGTCACGTATAATCGCTTGATCTGCGTGTCTCTGTGGGAATGAGCTGTGCCGCTTCGTCTACTAACCCCTCATTTACACTGCACACGCCTGCGGCGCATTACGGCTGCGATAAGGTTTTATTCCGTCCTTTACGCGGTGCCAACTCACACCGGGAGCATATCAGAAGCGGAGGGATTGGATGCGTGAAACCACGTGATTTGCCTGTCCGACGTGTTTTTCTGATTTTGGGGTTTCTAGTAGCCTACCATGGGTAAGTTGGCTAAATGTTTATGTTTTGTCCGGTGTAATTGTGTTTATTGTTATGTTTTTAGCTATGTCCTACTTTGTTGCGCTATTGCCGGCATAGTTAATACACTTAAATGTCCACCACAGTGGAAAAAAATATACAAATTTTATGTATTGGAAATATATTTTTTGTGTGTGTGTGTGCTAAGTATCCTAAAAATTAATTTACATATTTATGTGTAGAGGTCGACCGATTAATCGGCCGATTTTTTGCATTTTTTAACATAATCGGCATCGGCCAATATCCAAGTATATCAAGCCGATTATTAGGCGGGCGCATCTGTGGGCAGCCTATAGGCTTGTTATTGTATACAACACTATAGTGTTGTTGTGGAACACGTGTTCGATGCACGCTGCACCTAGATTCATTTTCCAGCAGAGTGAGCAGACCTCATCCAGTGCCTAAGGAAGGAGCTAAGTTCCTTGGAGAAAACTCCTTTATATTTAATTAAAAACTTTTGATATGTTACTGCCAACTTAGAGAAAAAACATGAATAGGCGACATGACGTTTGGCTACTTTGGATATTGATAGCATAGTTGAGGTTGCATTAGCACAGCAGAAGGGTTGCTATCATGTCACAATAAGTAAGCAAGAATTTTGCAATTACAGACAGTGAATCTGAGACGTTTATTTGTTCTGTTTGTGTGTCTTATATTTGAGAGGGTTGTCACTCAGTGCAGAGAAATAAGTAATAAAAAAGAGACCAACGCACTATAGGCTAGTGAAGGACTGGCTTTGCTTTGCTAGCGTCGTTGTTGCTAGGGTTGGGTAGCTACAGACAGACCCGGTGCTAATACGGCACTGGTGCCTTAACGACCGTTATCTACCGGACCGAATATCAACGCGGATTTCTGTGCTTCATTTCGGTGCTACTGTTATGCCTGTGCTTCTCTTGGATGCTCTGAAAACGGGCGTCAGAATAACAGAAACATCGCTTCGCTGCACGTGAGGCTAGTTAGCAGCTAACTTTAGCATTCCGTTAGTAGCTGGATTAAACACGGTTAAAATGCTGGCCAAAGAGTGTAATGTGTGACTGTATTTCACTGTAGACTAGGGGTGGAACGGTACGTGTATTCGTATTGAACCGAAACGGTACGGGCGTCACGGATCGGTGTATAGATTTACACGGAGAATACATGGTATAAAAATAAATAAAACCCGCGTGCAAAGTAATGCGGAACTACTGTTAGATACACGGGTTCTTTAGGGACACCTAATCTGCAGTCTCGCCTTAGCTCAGGCTGCGATGTAAAGATTGAAATGCTGGAATAGGTTGTGTGTGTGTGTGTGTGTGTGTGTGTGAGAGAGAGAGAGAGAGAGAGAGAGAGAGAGAGAGAGAGGCGCGGGCGCGATCGAAAAGTCGCGTGTGTTTAAAGTCGCAATGTGTTTACTTTATATTTGTGCGCGCGGGTGTGATCGAACAGTGGAAACATAAAAACATACTCCGTCATTTTGTTTATAGGCTACAGGACATCATTCAAACTGCAAAGTGTTTAAGTTAGCCTACTGTTAATTCAAATTTTAAGGAAAACAAATATATTAATCTGAAATGTTGCAAATTAATTTTCAATTCATTCAGGTACGGTTACCAAACATATCTCAAGGTCTTTTGTACAAGTGCAGATTGGTAAAGTGTTCAATAAATGTTTTTGTTGAGAAATTTTGTCTATCTTAAGTAATTATTTGTGTTACATTTTATCTTTCAAATAGAGGTTAAAAACAAGCACATAATCGGCCAAATATCGGCCACAATAAATCGGCAGCATTTATCGGCCATCGGCCAACCCGTATTTCAAAAGATCGGCATCGGCCTGAGAAAACCCATATCGGTCGACCTCTATTTATGTGCCTAATAAAAAATACCCTGCAATTTTACTTTTTTATACTAAACTATATTTTGCTAAAAGTCTAATTGTGAAAACTAATTTTGTACTTAATTCACTTTAATTGTGGGGAAGTAGTGCTGAGGTCCAACTAAAGATATACTATATAGTTATACACACGTATATTTGATTGTGCTAAACTATTGCAAGTATACTTTAGGTACATTTGAAATATTTTGCATTTAAAGATATATTATACAATCCTTATTAATAGAAATATTAAGACTTTTTAATGAAATATTAAAATATTGATATGGTTTAAGGCGTAATATTAAGATATCTGCATTTTGCAATAAAGAAATGCTCCAAATTATTAATTATTATTTGTGATATGTCAATAAATATGGATTTGAAGTATACAATGAAGTTAATGTATTTTAAATAGATTTTGGTATAGTTTTTTTTTACTAGGGTAGTAGGGAACAACAAGGATAAAATATTTGTTGCTGTGTTTTCGTCCTTTAAAATGCATCCTCAATTATCTCATATCTATATTTCACATACAGTGCCTTGTAAAGGTTTTCACGATTAATACCGTTCCAAATTATCCTATATCCTATCCAGGACATATAGATAATCCCGCGGTAACTAAAGAGCCTATCCTTTAGTCGTGCCCTTAAGAGTTAGGCGATCAGTCTCTACAAATTCGTATTCTATTATAAAGATAATAAATTATAAAGATAATAAATTTCCCCTTTATAGTATAAGTCTACCTTTTTAGGTACTCTTCAACCGTGTTCGCTATACAACAATACCCTGTCGTAAGCTGCCTCTTTGGCTAGGCTTTTTTAATCAATCAAATCTCACAGTGATTATTCTTATATCAAAAGAATGCTCACCCTCTTGTAGTTTTCCTCCAGCTAGGACCTTCCTGATCCTGGTGGAAGAAGGTGACACGTACTCAAAAATCCAAGTTCCAGTCAGATGATTATAATAAATGTTTAACAATATTAATTAAAAGAATCAAAATGAAAAGAATACTTGTTACAGATTATGCTAGGAGTACTAATCTAACAGAGAGATACTAGCTAGGCTTAAAGCTTCTTGCATCCGAAAACTGCTGGCGTTCCGGACTGGAGATTGCAAGGAAGAGCGAGTGAGTCCTGTCCAGGTCTCTTCTTTTATTGTCCGAATTCAGACGTCCTCATCATATTTACTGTAAGGCACATGACTGCTTATTTCAATATCACATGTACAACTGCTGATCCCAGCAAGTGTAGTCCTGCTATTCTGTACAGTGGCTTGTTCTCCGAAGATACAATAGTTCCTTTGTATTTGTGGACAATGACCCTTGTCACTGCTCTCTCATGTGACTTGAGAAAGGCAGAGATGGACAACAAACTCTATTCAAAACAATATTTTTAGATGGTCATATGTTTTAGTAAACCAGACAATTCGTCGGTGACATTCTTAGTTACAGGCTTCTTATTGTGACCCTTTCTGCGTTGACGTCGAGTTTGAGGTGTAAATGAAGCGAAGGAAATGCCACTCTCAGGTGGGCCCCCCTCACAAAGCAAGACAGCCTGTGAGCAGAAGGAGGACACTGACATTTGTTCTCCTACTTGAAAGAATACAGAGGGGCAGAAGGAGAAGGAAACGGTGTTGGGTGCATCCTCTCAACCAGCGAAGGAGACAACAAGGTGATTTTTATCATCTTGTGGCTGAACTGAGGCTGGACAGCCAACGCCATCATCTGTACTTTAGGATGAGTGCAGAGCAGATGGATGAACTTCTGTCCATCATTGGCCCTGAACTGACCAGACAGTCAACTGTTGTAAACTTTTTCAGCAAAACCAGGAGACGTTTGGGATCACGTTCAAGAAGTTACTCTTTATTGAGGACGTTGCTGCAGGTCTTCCAAACAGTCTAATCTAACATAAATTTACATGGTGTCTTATAGGCATTTTAGGAGGAGGGACTTTTGAAGGTGGAGACAAATTCAAACAAAGCATGTAAATGAGTATACAGGTTAAGGAACCCGCCCCAGACCGGCAGTCTCAATCCAATCAGCATAACCACTCAAATGCATATGTGCTAATCCAATCAGCCAAACGATTCAACGTCTGGACTGTGGCTCTTGCTCCAAGAGCCATTAAAGACAACAGGTTAGCGTCTCCGTGATCTGACTCATTTAACTTACAAAGGAAAAATAGGTCGGGCAGGAATATCTTGCTGTAAACTCAATAATCACTTTCTCAGTTTATATACTATCTAAATTAAAACCTCAAATGCTAAAATCAGTAGTCTTCACCGTGATGTTATGTAAGGAAGCATATCTGAAATTGATTCTTAAATTTGGAATCCTTCAGTCCCCCGTTTGAGAGTTCTTAAAAACTCTCACAAAATGCAAATTTAGACACTCAAAAGTTAATTCTTGTAACTGGTGTAAGTTACAGGCACGTATAACTTATTCTGTGTTGTGTCCTTGATTTACATGAGTGTCATAGTTCTTCTCAAAACCATAACTGTTGACACCTGCGACGCAGGGTGTAAAATGACATATAAACTACATGATTACACAGAAAACCATGTAGCATAAGAGTGGAAGTCTTGAAAGTCCATGGTGCCTGAATAGCTGCGAAGTCTGTTTCCTGTAGAGTCCATTTCTCACGCAGAGTCGCTCTGATGACTCGTCCCTCATGAGGCTTGTTCATGGAAATCTGTGGTGATGATTTACACCAGGTTTCCGCTTGCGAAGACATCAACACATACCTGTAACACAAGAAAACAAAGAAACGGCAGACCAGCAGTATTCATGCATAGACTTCATTCTTCCATAAGTCATTTGATCGTATAGTGGTTTTACGTCTAAAACGTCTGGTGACCATATAGTTTTTACATATAACTATATTACAGAAAACATTGTGATCGTATAGTGTTTTTTCTTTTCCTAATCTTAATTGATTTGACACCTATGGACCAGTGAGGTAAGGATGGACTAAATGGGGAAAGGCCTATGAGGTAGTGTCTTCACCCTGGGTTCACCCCCGAACGCCTGTTCCGTTCAGTTCTTCCCAGGGCACCTCACTTGTCCGTGTCTCCTATCCTGTCCCTGTAGAAGGGGGAAACAACTGTACAAATTGGCACATTTCCATTCTCCAGTGAAACATCAGTCCTAATAGGCATCATAACAGAGGTGTCTGACTGGAATATTCTGTGGTATAACATTTAAGGCTGTGAGTATACTGAATGTCCCCCAAACAAAGGCTGTGACAGTCAATAAGTCTTTCATCTCTGTTGTAAGTTACTGGGGAGATTAAGCAATCACAGCCTAAATGGTTAACACCGTATCAAGTTGCCCCACGAGTTTAACGAAGAGGGAAGGGGCTGCTTCAGAATAGCAAGCAGGCTAAGCAGAAGCTGAGTAACCTTATTTACTTCTTTAAAGTTCTTTTTGCTTTTCCTACACTCATTCATCCAATGGCTAGGTTTACCACAGTAATTACAGCTGCCCTCTCTCTTAGGACATTTGCGTTTCTGTTTCTCTGAATTGACCTTAAAGGATGCTGCTGCAATTTTTACTCTTGCCTTGACATCAGAGTCTCTTTCCCAAATAGCTAAACTGTCCAAGTTGTCTTGCAGGGTTCTCGTACACCATGTGATGTTTAAGTAAGTCAACGCCTTTCTGTGTTCTGGCAAAAGACAATGAAACCATGTGCGAACCAAAGGGCCATTATCACCTAACACCTTCTCTGGAGTGTCTGCAATTCCACTGTACACTGCAGCTGACTGACAGAATCGTTCTGTGTACTCACAAACAGTCTCACCCTTCTTCTGTACACAACTAGTGATCTTTGACCAGTCCACGTTCGGTCCAACAATGTTCGTTAACACTCTTAGAACTCCCTCTCTCAATTCATCTTTTCTGGCATTTTGAAACTCAGAATTGTTTACAGCACTTTCAAAATCATTGAATTCTGACTCAGTCAAAATCTGTGATATTAGCTGGGTGATTTCAGATAGAGACATATCGTAGAGCAGCATCTTTTTGGACAACTCTCTCCTAAACTCAGAAAAATTTCTTTGCACTGATGGCAAACTTTCAGCAATTCTCTCAATATCTTTAGGACCTAAAGATGTTTTGACTACTTGTACTTGCAGTATGGGGGTTGCAAATGGAACTGTATCAACACCTTTTCCCTGAGGCTTTTGTCTAGCTCCGCACACTTCAACTGCATTTACATCTGCATTGACATTGTCCTCTATTCTATCAAAAGACTGTAAATCAGGATAGCTTTCATCTGACTGTTGGTCTTCTAAATCACATTTGGTTGAGGCTTTGTTATGGCCCACCTTTGTCTTGAGACAGGACATGTGAGTCTGCAATTGTTTGTTCTGATCTTTCAACTTAGCAATACACTGAGCCTGTTCTTGTGCAATGGATAAGCTAAATTCTCTGTGACAACAGATAATGCCTTTCATATTTTTCTTCCTGATACATTCACCCAACACTTTCTTGCAATCTTCAATTGACCATAGTTTGTCTGCATCAATGCCAAATTTCTTTGTTAAATTCAATCTGACTTCCTCAGTCACGATTGAGTCCATGTGCTCTCTTAACAAAGACTTAAACTCATTGTCTTTCCATAACGGCTTGCTAATCCACCTTTCTCTGTCGTGGGTATCAGCCTAGCATTCCTTCTAACCATTTTGTGACTTCCTTTGTTACTTAACAATCACAAAACACTAAAACTTCTCTCTACTGTCTTACAAACAGGGGGTACAATCTTATTAGCACATGACGCTAAATCTTCTCTGACCGTTGCGGGATATATGGTGAATATTATAATATTTAGACCCGTGTTTACTGTTACTGTGTTTGTGGATATCTGCTCAAATGTAGATATGTATATGGTAACCATAATGTTTTATATTTGAGCGCGATCGCATTTGAATGTATCACATTTGGATCGCGTTTGAAAAGCACCAAACGGCTTCATGTTTTTACTATTATCTCATTTCATTTCATCATAACGAATGGAAACATTTGAAGTAACATGATAATCAATATATTTTTCTCCAGCTTAGTTGTTACTGAAATATTTTGGAAGATTTATAGGCTGATATGGTTATTGTTATTTTATGCAGCACTGCGCATAGCCTATGCCTACAAGGCACAACAAACCTGGTGTTCATTAGCCTATATTATTGTTGGAAACATTTATGTGTGTGTGTATGTGTGTATTCTGTGAATTTTAAAAAGCAATTTTAACCAGAAAATTCTAAAATGTATTCCCAAAATCGTGCAGGCCTATAGTTTCTCTTGATATCAGTATGTTCATTGTTTTTTTGTTTTTTTTTTTTGTTTGTTTTTTCAGGGCCCAGATGCCACTCCTGCTGACTTCAACATTCACATGAGTCTATGAACATGGTAAAGTGAAAATCAAACACCTTGGAAATGAAAGGTATGTACAATGCTTTTAGGAATGGCACAAAGGTCTGTGTCTTTGGATAATTGTTTTCCATGAGTGCTTTTTTGTCATTTGTTTTGTATCTTTGGATTATGTTGTGTTGTAAATAAATCCAAAAAATCTAAAAAATCTAAAAGCCAATTTTTTTTTAAATCTCCTCATTCTTTGTGCAAGGTTGCTCAGAATGATAGGGCCTGATAGCTCCTAATAGGGCCGTTAGGGGAGGGTCTTAGCTCCCGCATAAAGCTTTTTCACACAAAACACGTCGTAAATTTTTTAAATCAATATATTGTCTTATCTGAATGAGCAGTCAGGATGATTTTCACATCGTTTTAGAGCAAATATTTTAGAGATTTTTTTTTTGTATTTTCACAAACCACACATAAATGTCATTTTCTCAAAACTACAAACTTTTACACACATGCTGCTGATATATTATTGTAGCAGAGTTTGTGCTGAATACAGTGTAATCAGACTTTAGCCATGAAAATGTCACAAGTAACAGAAATAAGTACAAATGTCAGAGCATGTCAGAACACCTCCAAGGCCCAGAAAACACCTCAGACCCCAGAGGGTTAATCTTTAGTTATAGTATTTTTTCCCATACATTTTTCTAGACATCATGTAATGTGGTTTCTTCACACTCACAGGTTGAGGTCTTGTTATATCAGTAACCGAGGTTGTGCTGATCTGAGTTCAGCTCTGAGATCAAACCCGTCTCATCTGAGAGAGCTGGACCTGAGTGGGAATGTCATTACAGATTTAGGAATAAAGCAGCTTTCAGATCTACTGGACGATCCTCTGTGTAAACTGGAGAAATTGGGGTACGTTTCTAATTCTGGCATTGTAAATCCATGCATGTTGACACACATTCTTCACCACACAGACTCTTTTCTTTGTGATTGTGTCTGATTTTCTGTAGCTGTGCTGTTCAGAGATCAGCTCTGAGATTCAGTCCCCCCTTTACCAGCTTTTTACAGTGTATTTATAATAAAGTGTTATATAAGGTGTAGATTACCAATAATTAACCCTACAATAGTCAAATCATACCTAAATTGTGCTTTAAAGCTGCACTACCAAAGTTTATTTATAAATGTGCTTGTTGGTTGTTTTACACAAGTGTCCATATTCATACGTGTAAAGTAAATGTTGTAATAAAGTATAATCCAGTAATAAAGTATAATAAATGTAATATAATAAAACTAGAGTGAGTGGCATTACTCTGCTGCTGTGTGGTTTTTAAAGGGATGTCAAGAACAGATTTATTTTTCATTAAAACAAGTGACAACAACCAGATCTCAGCAGAAATAACTTACTATACATCTCTCAGTCTCTGTGTGTGATAGTCTAATGCTTGATTTGTGTTTTACATGACAAAAAAAAAATCCTTTTACATGTTTGAGATAAATGTTCACAGTATTAACAGACACAACATGTAAAATATAAATATGAAACAATTGAAACAATATGAAACATTTTACTAGCTTGGTAACATTTGTGTTGTATCCCTCTCTCAGCCTGATTTTACTATTCTGTGCTCATCCGATTAGATGTTTCATATTTACAGCTATAAATGCTCAAATTCACAATTTCGTATTTACAATATAATCCACACATGTATGTCAAACAGATATAGCACTGTAAAGTTAGTTTTAGTTTTGTACTCTTGCTTCAAAAATGTACACACATGTGCTTTGACTTCTGTGATAACTGTTGAGAATGCTTATGTGACTTTGATCTTAGACTTCAGAAATATAACTGGTCTGATCTGTTATTACACTTGGATGGTGTTTGCCAGAATATCCTGTTCATAATTCTAGAAATGATCACATAATGATGGAGGGACTTTAGTCTAACCTTTAATCGCAAGTAATTTTGAACAGGTTTACTGTGTTATCTATTCTGGCCCGAACCATTAAATTCATCACATAAATGTTTTTCTTGTGTCTCACTTTTTCAGCAGCTCAGTTCTCATATTTGTAAAGCCTTTATAGTAACAGATACATTCTGAATATACATAATATATGCTCTTTAATTTAACCTGAGGCGTCATTCTTCTCTTCATTGCTGTATGTGTACTGCTGCAAACCATAAAAATAAAATCTTAAATGGCCCGCTGCATTAGTCTGAGGTGTGTGTATGACTGGAGAAATCATCTGATATCTGAACTGTAAACCAGATACAGGACTGTCAACATTTTGGTCCATCAATATAGTCACTGAAACAGTTGCCCAAACATGTGTGTGGCGTTTTTGTGAACTAAAAAGCTCTTGAACTATGATCCAATGATTACCTCTAGACGATGCTTGAACGTGTGTAGTGTGTGAGTCTCAGCTGCAGATGTCAGTGTTTCTCTTCAGATGAAATCAGATTATTCCTCAGACAGAAGAGCTGCTGAATTACACACACACACACACACACACACACACAGCTGAAGATATACAGACACCATAGGAGTCCATTGTAGTGATAGTATAGTTGTATATATGGAAACTAACCACTAGGTGTCAGTATTATTATACTTATCTGGAGAATATACAGAGAGTGAGTTAGACGATCACATGTGTTGTTACAGTTCCTGCTCGAGACCTGAAAGTGAATTAAAAGATAAGTTTAATTACAAACAGGTTCTTCATTGAAATAAGAAACATTACATGGTACCAGGAGTGGTGATAATCACCACCATAGACAGTCGTCATGGAAAGTGTTAAACCGCCTGACGCTGTAAACTGGACTGGAAACATTGATCATGAATGGCGTATGTTCAAACAGAGATTCACGCTGTACTTGCAAGCAGTGGGCTTGGATGAAGCGTCGGATGCACGTAAGATTGCATTGCTTCTCACCGTCGCGGGACCTCAGTCAATAGAAGTGTTTAACACACTCGTGTTTGCACAGGCCGCGGACAAAGGCAAATATGACGTGGTGATGGAAAAGTTTGATTTGCACTGCACACCAAGAAAAAACGAGACTTTTGAGAGGTATGTTTTTCGCTCTCGTCTACAACAACAAGGAGAGACGTTTGATAGTTTCTTAATTGATTTAAAGTTGAAAGCTAAAACATGCAATTTCGGACTGTTAGAAGATTCAATGGTCCGTGACCAAATTGTGTTCGGCATCAATGATAAAAAAGTGAGGGAGAGGCTTTTGAGAGAGACGGAGCTAACCTTGAATGAAGCCGTGCGGATATGTCATGCCAGTGAGATAGCTATTCAGCATGCTAAAACCTTTGGTGAGCACACAAAGATGAGCGGGAGTGACAATTCAGCCGTAGCTGCAGTAACAGAGAAGATGCAGAAAAGCGGAATGAGTAAACTGAAACAGCAGAAAGAACTGTTTAACTGTAAGAGGTGTGGCAAAAGACACCTGCCAAAGCAGTGCCCAGCTTATGGCAAAGTCTGTGCTAAATGTAAAGGGCAGAATCATTTTGCCAAACAATGCTTTTCGAAAGGTGGACAAAGTCAAAGAGAGCGTGTGCATGCAGTGGAAGAAACATCCCTCAGTGACACATTCTTCGTTGGAATGGTGCAGCAGGCCGATATCAGTCAAGAAAGAACAGAACAGACTGATGTGAATAGTGTTGCACGGGACAAGTGGATGACTGCTCTGGAAATAAATGGAGTAACAGTATCACTCAAGCTAGACACAGGAGCAAAAGTCAATCTGATTTCAGAGTATGATGTCGGAGCAATGAAAATCAAGCCGCACATAAGTCAGAAAACTGTGCAACTCAAAGCCTATAACGGCCAGAACATTCCAACAAAAGGAACATGTACTCTCAGAGTAAAAGTTAAAAACAAAGAGCATTACCTCATGTTTGTGGTTGTTCCAGATGGCCATGATTCTGTGTTGGGAGACAAGGCATGTGAAGATCTGGGTCTGGTAAGAAGAATATACACCATAAAGAATGGAGAAACACAGAACAGTGTGGAGCAAATCGTCAAACAGTTTCCAGACATATTTGAAGGGTTTGGAGTATTACCATTCACCTACAAAATACAGTTGAAAAAAGATGCACAGCCAGTAGTTCACGCACCAAGACGGGTTCCAGCACCACTTCGTGAGAAGCTGAGGCAAGAGCTGGATAAAATGACAACAATGGGAGTCATAGAAAAAGTGGAAGAGCCTACAGAGTGGGTTAATTCGATGGTGTGTGTGAAGAAAGCCAATGGTGATCTACGTATTTGTATGGATCCAAAGGACTTAAATGCAAACATACAGAGAGAACATTATCAGATTCCGACACGGGAGGAAATTATAAGTGAGATGGCTGGTGCTAAGTTTTTCGCGAAGCTTGATGCATCTCAGGGCTTCTGGCAGCTGAAACTACATGAGGACAGCACAAGGTATTGCACATTCAACACGCCCTTTGGCCGCTACTCCTTCTTGAGGATGCCGTTCGGAATTTCCTCAGCTCCTGAAGTATTCCACAGGGCTATGGAACACGTAATCGAAGGCATCGAGGGCGTGCGTGTTTATGTGGACGACATTGTATTGTGGGGATCCACAATAGAACAGCACAACAAGAGGCTCATGGACGTCCTACAGCGTGTAAGGAAGTATGGGCTCAAGTTAAATAGGAACAAGTGTCAGTTTGGAGCGAAGGAAATCACGTTCCTGGGAGATTCGCTGTCAGAAAGGGGTGTGGAACCAGACAAGAGTAAGATACAGGCTATACTCAAAATGCCCAGACCCACAGACAGAAAAGCTGTATTGAGAGTGATGGGGATGATTAATTTCGTCGGGAAGTTCATACCTAACCTGTCTTCAAAAACTGTTTATTTGAGAGAACTGTTGTGCGAAAAAGGCGAGTTCAGATGGACAGCTGATCATGAACAAGAATGGGGACGACTGAAGACTCTCCTCACTACAGAGCCTGTTCTGACGTTCTTTGATCCGACAAAGAAGACAAAGATCTCGACGGATGCTTCCAAGGATGGAATGGGTGCAGTTCTACTGCAGGCGGATGGAGAGAATTGGAGGCCAGTCGCATATGCCTCGAGAACGATGACTCCAACGGAACGCCGCTATGCACAGATTGAAAAAGAGTGCCTGGGCTTAGTGTATGGATTGGAGAAATTTCACGGCTATGTGTACGGCTTACCGACATTTGTGGCAGAGACAGATCACAAACCATTAATTGCCATCATTAAAAAGAACTTGAACCAAATGTCTCCAAGAATCCAGCGACTGATGATGCGACTGCAGAGGTATGATATGGAGCTAATGTATACTCAAGGGAAGCATCTAGTTCTGGCGGACGCTCTGTCCAGAGCTGTTGAGCAGAGTGGAAAATGTGAAAGTTCCACAGAGGCTGATGTGACTCAGCATGTGAACATGGTAGCTGAAGCTCTTCCAGTCACAGACACAAAACTCAAACAGATTGCAGTGGAGACTGGAAAAGATAAATGTCTGCAATTGGTCATCACACATCTGAATGAAGGTTGGCCTAGAGGAAGATGTGCTCAGTACTACAACATAAGAACAGAGTTAAGTGTTGTTAAAGGACTTCTGCTGAGACAAGACAGGATCATTATCCCTCAGTCACTGCAACAGGAGATGTTAAAAAAACTGCATGAGGGACACCTTGGGGCCGAGAAATGTAAAAGAAGGGCTAGAACTGCAATCTACTGGCCCGGAATAAATGCAGACATCGACAGGATGGTGTCAACCTGTGATACGTGCTTGAAGCATCATGCTAAGCAACAAAAGGAGCCAATGATCATCACTGATCCACCGGATGAACCATGGCAGAAAGTTGGGACTGACTTATTCTTCCTGGACGGACGAAACTATTTGCTGGTGATAGACTATCTGTCAAACTACCCAGAGATTGCGTTGCTTTCCAATACATCTTCTGCTTGTGTGATAACACACATGAAATCCATCTTTGCGAGACACGGCATTCCACAGGTGGTTTGCAGTGATAATGGGCCGTGCTACAGTGGAAGGGACTTCCAGAAGTTTGCTGAGGAATATGGGTTTCAACACGTGACATCGAGCCCATTATATCCGCAGTCGAACGGAAAGGCAGAGAAAGGAGTTCACATAGTGAAACTACTGCTCAAGAAAGCAGTGGACAGTCAATCAGATCCTTATTTAGCTCTGCTGAATTACCGTGCTTCTCCACTAGAACACGGTGTGTCTCCTGCTGAAATACTGATGGGGCGCAGATTACAAACCACACTTCCGTGCTTAGCAACACAAAACAAGAGACAGTACCTGAAAAGAAAACAAAAGCAGCTGAAACTGAGACAAAAAGCGAACTATGACAAGGCATCAAAAAGCCTAGAACCACTCTCCAATAATGACACAGTAAGACTTGAGGATTCCAGTACCTGGACTAAAAGAGCCACAGTCCTGGAGGAGGTGAAGCCAAGGTCTTACACGGTCAGGACAGAAGATGGTCAGATCCTGAGGAGAAACCGGAGAAGTCTGCTAAAAACAAAAGAGACAGTAGAGAATACACATACAGGTGACACTGACTGTGCAGAGTCAACATCTGAAACACTTCCAGTACTGCATCACAATGAGCAAGCCAAAGAAATGCATTCACCTGTGCTGAGAAGATCCAACCGCACAGTAAAGCCTCCTGATAGACTGAACCTCTGAATATTGCTTAAACAGATCAGAAGCATTAGAATGTTCATAAAAGAAAAGATAAAAGAAAATGTAATCAGTTGATTATTGTTACTGTGATTGTAAAGTAAATAATTCTGGAGATTGTTATTTGATACATTACATCCTGTATAATGTGTACAGTGCTTACTTAGTGGTTAGATAATCTAGAAGTCATTAGTTGTAATAACTTGTTCTTTATGTCTAATGGAGAGGGGATGTAGTGATAGTATAGTTGTATATATGGAAACTAACCACTAGGTGTCAGTATTATTATACTTATCTGGAGAATATACAGAGAGTGAGTTAGACGATCACATGTGTTGTTACAGTTCCTGCTCGAGACCTGAAAGTGAATTAAAAGATAAGTTTAATTACAAACAGTTTCTTTATTGAAATAAGAAACATTACATCCATTTACATTGATCAGAACTAAAACTCTTCAGTTCTCTATGGAAGCAGATTAGTCTCAAATATAATTCACGCAAAAAACATGATTCACAAATGCGTAGACAATTTCACATGCATGAAACCTAATTCACGTGCACACAAAAAAAATCCACGTGCGTGAAAAAAATATATATTCACAAAAAGCAATTCACATGCGCAAAATAAAATTATATACTCATAAAATACATTTCACAAATGCAAAACACAATTCGTAGATATACAACTGTGCACAAAAACCTTTGAATGTTTAAAATGTACGAGTGTATCCTTGCATTTGAATGTGCAAATCATCATTCACGCACGAATCGCCTTAGATATGTGTGTGTGAGTTTTTGAGACTTTGCTGGCAGCATAACACTCGTAACACAGAGCAGTCGTACTCTTTAGCCAATCAGATTTAAGCTTATCAATCGACCAATCAGTATCACGTGAGGGCGGGCCTCCCTACATGTTACGTCATCAGCTTTCGACCAGTTCATGGCTGAGCAGTAAGTGCAGTTAATCGTTCATTTCTGTGTTAACTGAAGTTAAAGAAGTTTGAGATCAGTTGAAGCAATAGTTTATTAACTATTAACTGATGTAAGCAAGTGTTGTTGTAATCAGATGTCCCATATCATGTCAAAAATGAAGAAGAATGATGCTTGTTTTGTTGTATTTTAGCTGAAGGTACAGACAGCTCTCACAGCTACAATCACGCTAATGAGTGCAAAACAATCATCTGTGGTCAATACCCATCGAGATTGTTCTTTAAATAGTGAATAGACCTATTTTAATGAGCACCCAGTGTTTTTGCCATTTGTGTATGATGTTAAATTATTATTAACACTTGTTTCCCTGCATTTTATCAGGATTACTCACCTTTGGTGTGACATCTGGATAGCAGTCACGAACATCTTAATTCATGTTGTTTCTTAATTCTCTTTTATACTTTTTTTTTTGTATTTATGTCTTAATTGGTAACACTTTATTAAAACGTTTCATTAGTTAACATGAACTAATAATGAACTGCACGTGAACAGCCTTTATTATTTTTTGTTAATGTTAACATTTACTAATACTTTATTAAAATCTTGTTAACATTAGTAAATGCACTGTAAACTAACAATGAACAGCTGTATTTTTAACTAACGTTAACAAAGATTAACAAACTTAGCAACAAATGTATTGCTCATGGTTATTTAATACATGAACTAATGTTAACTAAGTTATTGTACCTTATTGTAGAGTGTTAGCAATATATTCAACATGCATTTCCTTATGTTTTGTGCTGTATTGTCATCGCAAGGTTTTTAAATAAAGTTTTTTATTGTCATCTTAAGGTCTCAGGACAATATTGTGAAGCAGTAATTTTACTTTGCCTAGTAAAATAGGCAAATCTGATTTTATGCTGATGAGACAAAGGTACTTATCATAGAGAGGCAATTAAGATTATCCGACTAAGATTACTCAGTAAACTCTATTCAAATACCATCACTTAATTTCCCACGTCCTCTGTCTGCACCTCTTGTACTATAGGGTTTTAGTACTTTAAATATCAGGACAAAATCTTATATGTCCTAACCGAGAGGTCTACTGATGACCGGACTGAACACAATTAATTTTTTAACTTTTCACTTGATGTATTGCACTTATATTTATATACTCTAAAAGCAAAGTACACTCTGACTGGATCTCACAACTCCTGAAGAGACGTATATTTCTCTGTACTGAATATTGTGCTTCACAGTTTAGACTGTCAGTTCATGATCTTCATATGTAACAGGAACATTAATCATGATCAAGTCATTTTATATATTTTATTCCCAAAGGGTTCAGAAACTTCAAATTGAACTATGTCTGAATCTTTTAATTCTTACAAGAACATTTAATAATGCATGCATAGCAAGGCTTTATTCCCAAAGCGTGTACATATAGTCCGCAGGAGACAAATTAATACAGTAACAATGCATCACTTTCAACCACTTGTTGAAACAACTGTCAAAATGGATGGCTTGCAACATGACTGTTTTCAAAGAATTACAGTAGAAATGGTAAGATCACAGTACTGGTTGTCTGCAACTTCATACATCATCTGTCTTGGAAATCTGAAACAATAAAACTACATAATATATGCAGATCAAAACATGTCTCCTATATATGCACGTCATTACATACATTATCATAGGTTGACAGGACATGAAAATCCATCAATACTAAAAATAAATGTTTATATTCACATGTGGACTAAACAGCAGTTAATAAACTATTGCTTCAAATGATCTCTAACTTCTGAACACAGAAATGAACGATTAACTGCACTTACCTCTGCTCAGCCATGAACTGGTCGAAAGCTGATGACGTAACATGTAGGTAGGCCCGCCCTCACGTGATACTGATTGGTCGATTGATAAGCTTAAATCTGATTGGCTAAAGAGTACGACTGCTCTGTGTTACGAGTGTTATGCTGCCAGCAAAGTCTCAAAAACTCACACACACATATCTAAGGCGATTCGTGCGTGAATGACGATTTGCACATTCAAATGCAAGGATACACTCGTACATTTTAAACATTCAAAGGTTTTTGTGCACAGTTGTATATCTACGAATTGTGTTTTGCATTTGTGAAATGTATTTTATGAGTATATAATTTTATTTTGCGCATGTGAATTGCTTTTTGTGAATATATATTTTTTTCACGCACGTGGATTTTTTTTGTGTGCACGTGAATTAGGTTTCATGCATGTGAAATTGTCTACACATTTGTGAATCATGTTTTTTGCGTGAATTATATTTGAGACTAATCTGCTTCCATAGTTCTCAGCCTGTTTAAACATTCACCAGAACACAATAACGCTCACTGAAGTCACAATCACATGATGGTTCAGTTTGGATGATAACGCAGATTTTATTGGACTGTCCTGCTTTACATGATTTTAGGCAACAGATTTATCCAGAAACGCCATTAATGGACATTTCTAAAACGATTTCTTCTGGGAAAATTGTAGCTGTAAAAGTGTGTGTAATTTACTCTTAGTTTGCCATGAAAAATAACCTTTTCTGCCGATGTGACCTTAACTAATAAATGAATAAACTAAATAAATGATTTAGACTGATTGAAGCTCTTCTGCTGTATAGCGTGTGTTCCCAGAAGAAACTGATCCAGTATTTTCTGTGAAGTTTGAGGATCGGTGTGATTGAGTGTGCGTGCCCTTACAGAAAAAACACATGAATTTCACATGTTATCACATGTTTTCCACATGTGATTACATGTGACCTCATGTGATCACATGTGTTCTCATGTGAACAACATGTCACCACATGTGAACAACATTTTACCACATGTGAACAACATTTTACCACATGTGAACAACATTTCACCACATGTGAACAACGTCACCACATGTGAACAACATTTCACCACATGTGAACAACATTTCACCACATGTGAACAACATTTTACCACATGTGAACATAATGGAGCATGTGGCACATGTGGAAAACATGTTTCTATAGGTTATAATGTGGAGCTCATGTGAAATATATTTGCACATGTTGTAAAATAATTTTTAACATGTGAATCATGTTTCCACATCACAAATACTGTACATTTTCAGCTTCTTTGTAATGGGAAGTTGTCCCATTTTGTCACTGTCATACTTAACTTCAAGTAAGTGCCAGTTAATAAATAATCAATTTTAGACTTAATAACGACAAAAATGTAAACCATATTCAATGTTTTTTTGTGTGTTGTTACGTCCTGAGACGTATTTGTGATTGGTATTAGAAATAAGTTATACATAATCATGTCGAGAGAAAGCCCACCCAGCACCAGACGTCATTAAGACATTGTTTTTTGGGCTGAATCAAGTCGGCCCGTCATAGTCTTAATTTAGCCCAAAAATAGACGTTGACATTTGTGCTTTGTTTGGTCCGTCTGTTTTAAACCACATTTAGCCCTAATATAGCATAAATACAATTAAAGTCTATTGTAGCAAGTGAATAAATAGATTGTAGAAATAGTTTCAAAGTTACGTGTCACTGCACATCCCAGAAATACATTATTTGTGAACACCTATGTTCGTAAACCATCTACCTACATGATTTGGCATAAATCCAGTAAAAAGCGCTCCCTAGTGGTTTGTATCTCGTTGAAAACTTGTGCTGAATATTATTACACCTATATCTGAACATTTGTTAACAGTTACTACATTAAATATGCCTATAATGCATCCATAAAAACATTAAACATCAAAGTAGTTTAAACACTGTAGACCCCGATAAACAACAGCACTATTAATATATTCACATGTGAATATTAATATATTCACATATGTAAAGCACTGTTAAATATTGAAATACATTTAATAGATTTGAAATACATTAAAAAAAATACTTAGAATAAAGCTTTGTTCTTCGTGTCACATCTGTGAATTTGTGTAGAAAACGTTCATAATTATATCATGTAGTTTTTGCTATTTTGTTTCCACACCGCGTTTACCATTCCTAAAGGTAGGCCTATATATTATATTATAATGTAGCCTATTATATATAACTGACAGACTTGTACGTTTTCAATGCTTTTATATTTTCATTCTATTTACAGTTTGCGATGGCCACAAGCCTACTATCCACTTAATAATGTATCAAGTTTCAGGATATTTTAGCTGATTATCAAATAATTCACTCCATCAATTCAAAATGTATGTAAATGCTGCGTGACTTCTACGTGTTTTAATGGGCGCGCGCGCTGAATATTCAAGCAGCATTTGAACTGGAGCGGAGGGCGTTACCATGGAAACGAGGCAGCAGTTCAACTGACAATCAGCGAAACTCCGTCTCTCACTGTTGTTTTAACTACTTTAAGGTAAGTTTAGTCCATAAAATTACACAGATTGTACATACAAGTGTTTCTGAGACTTTCTTTCATGTAAATGACTCGCTTCCGTTGAATATTTACTTTATAGAAATGGCTTAGTGTCTTCGCAAAAGTGCGTTAGCATCTCAACCGTTAACGTTAGGCTAACTTGAGGTAACTTAACGTTAAGTTAGGTTAACTATAGACTTGAGCTGTAAGTATGGGCGTTTAATCACATATTATGTGTAGATGAGATATTTTGATAGTTTTGTAAAGGTTTTGCTGACAATTGGTCAATGGATGAATGGGAATAGTCTAATTTATTTAACCTAAAAGTACGGACTGTATGGTTAATTCATAGTTATCAAGTGACGTCAGGATGCAGCGAGCTGTACTTGACCTGGAGGGCAAAATAAGTAGGGATGCACCGATGTGAAAATTGTGGCCGATACCGATAACCGATATTAATATTGCTGTTATGGCCGATACCGATATTTACCGATGTCGATATCTCTGTATAGAAAACAAATTTTAATGATTATCAAATAAAGAGCTATTTTCCAAAACACATTTTTTTTACTTTAGAAATGACTGATATCGGGCACCTTTACCTGTGTGCAAAATATGTCACACATACACACATTGCATTGCATATAATGTGTGCTGGTCAACTTGTCTAAAATTAAGAAACCCTTAGAAAACAGTAAAAAAAACCAAAACAAAACAGGAACATGTGTACAATTAAGATAGGCTACTTCATTTATTATTCCAATATCCAAATATTATTCTAAAAAATACCACAGGGAAAAGGGCTTCTTGTGACTGTCTTTGCGTTTGAACATTGCACATGTTAAACAGGACACGCAGCTGAATAAATGTTAGCCAATACAAACATATTTATAGAAAACAGTTGACAATGAATAGACAGGAGTCCAATAATAGCATAACGAATCACTTATTCTAAAAATAATAACAAGTAGGCTATAAGACGAATCCGACATATGGGCTGTGTTAACAGTAAAACGTCCGTCATTTAACGAATTTTAAAAACACGGATGGATAATACAAAATGCTTTCTGACATTTTGACAGAAAAAAACAAACAAGCAAGAACAAAATTTAAACTTAGCCCGTTTTCATTTTACAATTATCTTCTCTCTCTATGTGCGCGCGTCCGTGTTTGTGAGAGAGAGCTCGCGCAGCACCGGTAGCCTACTTTTTTAATCCATAAGTAACGAACGCGATAGTTTTCATACAAACTAAATATGTAACATAATTAGGTAGGCTACTTTAGTTATTATTAACACAATAACACATGAAAAATAGTGCTTTCTGCTTAGCCCGTTTTCATTTTACAATTATCTTCTCTCTCTATGTGCGCGCGTCCGTGTTTGTGAGAGAGAGCTCGCGCAGCACCGGTAGCCTACTTTTTTAATCCATAAGTAACGAACGCGATAGTTTTCATACAAACTAAATATGTAACATAATTAGGTAGGCTACTTTAGTTATTATTAACACAATAACACATGAAGGCTACGTTTCTCAACACTGAGAATGAATAAATAAACGCCTGTTTCTCCACTCGCGCTTATCAGAATCCACAAATCACACGCACTGTCACTTTTGAGAAAAATCAAATTCGAATGGGTATCATATATCAAGCAATATATTCAAATGTCTACGAGTCAAAAAACGATCAGTCAAAAATGTGTCATGAGGAGGAAAAAAACATAAGTGGCACTGGACTGCATTAACAATGTTACGGACGTGAGCGCTCTCGGCACTTAAAAACTGCTTTAAAACTTTCACAGAGACCTCAAGCAGAAAGCACAAAGCCTGTCTTTAAATTTAATTTCGTTTTGTATTAATTGTATCTTAATTTTGATCAATGTTTCATCAACGAATTGCATTGGATTTAATAAATAAAAAGTATATATACTAGAAAATATTTAATCAGGACAGAGGCGACGGCGCGTGAACCTGGAGCGCGTCTCATAAATGAACCAAAACCTAATTGTATCTTAATTTTGATCAATGTTTCATCAACGAATTGAATTGGATTTAATAAATAAAAAGTAAATATACTAGAAAATATTTAATCAGGACAGAGGCGACGGCGCGTGAACCTGGAGCGCGTCTCATAAATGAACCGAAACCTACCTGCCTCACAGACCTGAGACATATATAGAAAGCTTGAAACTTCTATTTTTAAACAGAACAATTCAAAATGAAAGAAAACAGACTGTTCTCTGCTTATGTCATCTGTATGAAATGTGTATTTCTCTCACATCAACCTCTTCAGCTTCACACATTAAATATCGGCCTGTTCACATCGGCCATATTTTGACATCGGAACGATACCGATGTGTAAAAAAATGACCATATCGGCCGATATTATATCGGCGGCCGATATATCGTGCACCACTAAAAATAAGCCTTTCCTCCATTGCCCACCAGTCATTTTTATCAGGTTTGTAGTTAGTATTAATGTAGTAAAACAGTGTTATTAAAAGAGCAAATTCATACCACTTATTCATGATGCATACTTTGTACAGGTTAGCAGATGAACACAGAACAAGTTATTTATAACATAATAATAGTGTTTGTCTTCTCCCCTTTACAGTATTGTTTGCCATCTAGTCCTGATCACAGAGTTTAGCTCCCAAACCCAATAAAGCAGACCTGAGCAGCTGATCCAGGATCACCAGAAACTCTGCAGAACTTTGGTCTGGACACCAGTGTTGTAAGTTCAGAACATATTGCAGGAGATATAATATCGTCTCTCAAGGTCCACTTACATGCAGAGGTTTACTCCAACCTAGTCCAGCACACCTGAACAAGCTAGTCAAGGTGCTAAACTCTGGGTAAATATCACTCAGGTCTCTAGCTCAGTAGTCAGTGGTTAATGGCCGTCTTTATCACAAAATCCTTACAGTGCACTGAAACATTTGCTCCCTAAAAACTCACTATGTTATCGGAAATTCTGAAGCTCAAAACTTTAATCACACAAGACAGTTCGCTACAAAATTACATGTGATAGGCACTAGCGGCGCCAGGATTTTGATTGTAGGCGCTTTTCTGCGGCACTGAGGACAGCGGCTCAGTAGCCTACCTGAATTTAATGCATAATTAAGCATCAAAAAAAAAAACTGTAGGATTTTTTTTCTTTCTTTTTAATACAATTACAATGTAATATTTTCAATTGTTTAATAACATTATAGGCCTATTATTTTTAGTTTATTAACAGTAGGGATGCACCGATCCGATACTCAGTATCGATATCGGCTCCGATACTGCCATTTTTGGCGGATCGGGTATCGGTCAGACGAGGCCGATCCAAATCCGATATTGTGTGTATACTATTCTGTGTTATTGTTAAGCCACACAAAAGGCACACAAACATTATAAAGCACCATAAATTTTTGTGCACAATATTATAAGTGTTCTAAAGCCATTATATAGTATAATGTGAGATATAAATTAATATTTAAGTCGTTAAATTCAAGATCACGTAAATGTTTCTCTCAGCTGCGGCTGTCAATCATTCTTCATTCAGCATTCAAACAGCGCGTCGCGTTCGGTTACGACAGTTAACACGATGAAACTCTCTCCAAGATGATTCAATGTTACTATTATTATACTTGATCTGTAGATAAAGGTCTATGGTTTCGCATAAAACAACTCTTATCTTGCTGGATTTTATTGCTGTACCTTAATCATGTTACTTTCTACCGGGTGTCTGTTAGATCACAACACTGGAGTAAAGTCAGAGCAGTTCTTCACGCGCACAGTAACTGAAATTTAAAACTGTTAAAAGAAAATGCTGAATAGACTATTGCATAGATAGATACTGTATAATACACTACGCATCAATATGTATTTTCTTTGTGCTTTAAACTTTTCAATGCGGACTCGACGCGCTGCACGCTGTGACTCATGTTGCTTCAAGCGCATCATTCTGCGCTCGGGATGCGCATAAGCGCTTTGTGCCGCACTGTATTGGAGCCTTTCATATCATAATACAGGGACGCAATGAAAGATTATTAATAGCCTTTCTTGTTCTGTCCTATCTATCATATGTTGCTACCTCATTAAACAGCTGTGCTATACAGTTAAAAAATGTCTCAATTTTATAGTAGGATATAAAATAATTGCTATTAATTGCTAAGTTTTACCAGATTTAGTGTTACACTTATTGGCCCTCATTTATCAAAAGTGCGTACACCAAATTTCCAGCGTACACCTGGCGTACACCCAAAACCACGGTGACTTTGAGATTTATCAATATGGACGTTGGCGTACGGCACGCTCAAATCCTACGCCAGCTCAGGAGGTGGTGTATGCACGTTTTGAGTGCGGGAATGCGCAGAAAAACAATTTCTAAAACCACACAACGCACTGACAAACTAAAAGATACGATATATTATGACCCACTGTAAAAAAAAAAAAAAAAAAAAAACATAGTGCAACATGGACTTCAATGTTTAATTTGTGTGACTTTACCAAAGCATTTGAATTGTAGGCATATGTATTCCTTAAGTTGCGAGCCTGTGCGCTTTACCTGACGTTTCAAGCCTTAATTGTTTATACTTTCGCCTGGCTCCGCAGCGCTAGTCTCCGCAGACTGCGCGCGCACCTCCCCAAACGGACGAGGCGTTTATACTCGACGTGCTCGCCGTTGTACTATTCTTTGAAACGATGGTTAGGCCAGGGTTAGGCCCGGCAGGTGTGCACGGACTGGGTTTAGTAATGAAAGGCTTTCAATGACCAAAAAAAAAAAATTCAGACTGACAAAATAATAAAAATGACATTCTTCTTCTTTTAAATAATAATAATAATAATACAAATAATAATAATAACGACATTCTTCTTCTAAATAACAATAAGCGTCATTAATAATAAAAATCTAGAAATCAATTTTGTTTCTTTCCACTTCCCTGGTTTCGCTTTCTCTTTCTCAAAGAAGTTTCTCTTCTTTGCCGTCTTCCGTGTATCCATGGCGTAAAATGAGGGCGTGGGGGGAGCGGAGACTTGAATAAATAGGGGCGTGTTATTCTAATGACGCTCGTTTTCAGCCGCGGCATTTATCAAGGGCAGGTATTGCGTACACCTGGATTTCAAAGGTACGCACAGCTTCATAAATCAGGCGATGAGAGGAGTGTAAGCATAATCTTACGCCAATATATACGCCCGTTTCTACGCAAGAATGATAAATGAGGGCCATTGTCTCTAATTTGTTCCCCACTAAACATTTTTTTTTTCACAAAATGTTCAGATTTTATACAATTATTGTGCACTCGTGATTTTTCTAGACTAAATTTTACTGAATTATCCACTAATCTAGTTTATAATAGCATTTATGTCAGATTATGATCATATATTTTTTGTTGTTGTTGTTTTTCTTTTTTTCAGTTCTTATTATCAGTTCAACACAGAGTTATAGAAATTCTACTTGATTAAAAAAAACCTGTGCTGGTATCGGTACGGATCGGTATCGGCCGATACTCAGAATTTTTGGTATCGGATCGGTTCTGAAAAAATGGTATCGTTGCATCCCTAATTAACAGCAACAACAACAACACACACACACACACACACACTTCTCTGCATATCTTCAGACAAAATAAAGATATCTGTCAAAACAATGAAGATATTTTACAAACCAACTGCCAGGGATGTGCAAACACTTTGTATTGTATAGCCATTGTATGTGTATTTCAATTATAAATACGTTACAATATGGAGTAAAATTGGTTGCAACTCTGGTTTCATCACAAATTTAAGGAAACAGGCCTAACTAATATAGTGATGTTACATTATTTTATTTTATAAGCGTCAAATTATTATTATTATTAATTTATTTTATTATTAATGATCAATTGTACTTTTATTTCTCCATCAGGGTGTAGCCAAAGTGATGCTCTGTCGTCATTGCAAGTTTTCTGACAAAAGCCAGTCAATTCTCCTACAGCAAGATCTACTGAAACACTGGCACGTGACCAGAACACTTCACTGCATTTACATACATTGTGTGTGTACATTCAAAACCAAAGGGTGCGTTAAAGACTCATCTGCCAAGATTTCACTCTGAGTTCAGTGATATCTGTGAGGAAAAGACATATTGCACTGCCCTAATCTTTGATTGTTTTTCTATCCCAAAACAGGATGCCTGCTGAAGGAGACACAGAGGACTGAGACAATACACTTTTTTTAAATGTATAATTTTAATTTGGTTTTGCTTTGTTTGTTTTAAACATTCAATTTGTACTGCATATTTTGAAATGAAATAAAAGCTAAATTTGAATTATTTGTTTTAATGTTGGGAAACATGGCTATAGGCCCTACAAAAGAACATGGTAGGACTACCATTTTCTGTGGTATATTGCTGAATGATTTTTACATGGGTTTCACATGAAGTTGCAGGTTTACGTGGGGTGTAGGTTGTTGTGTTGCTAGATTCTAATATGAAATCTTCTGATAAATCCCTTAAATTGGAACCTCTCCTAAATGATTTACATGTTTCAAAGGGAACTGACAGTGTCTCAAAAGTAACTGATAAAATTGAAATATCTATGGACGATCTTTTAGTTGCACAACTACAGAAGGACCACGCCAGAAAACTTCATAAAGCTAAGAAAACAGAGAAGAGGAAGAAGAAGGACCCAACATCCACGGAACGAGCTGACATATCAAAGTCGACGGATAATGAGGATTCTCCGACAGATGGAGAAATTGCATAAAAGATTACTTAGTATTGTAAGGGGAGTTATGTTAGAGAATCAGTTTAAATGTCCAAATTGTGAAATATCCTGTTTACAGGAGAAGTTTGAATTGCTCGATGCAAACTTGCCCTGTGATAACGTTTTGTAGTTTAAGTGTCATTGCTTGCAAAAGAAGCTTGCAACGCTAGATGCATGTTGCAAGCTTGCTTTGCAACCACAGTGTTTGTGGTTTTCTTTGATCTCTCTGAGTGAGTTCAGTGGAACAACAGGTGTTAAGGCTATGCCCGCTTAGTTGACCTTTAACACAGTTCAAGAAGATGGAAAGATGCCTCCCCACAGTTAGAGATGAGGCGAGAAGCGAGCTGTGGTTTTAACACCTGCAGGCCAAGTAACGGTCAAAATGTATATTAAGCTTTTTAGCGTAGGTGGTGCGGATGAGATAACCTATACACGCATGCTTATTGCATAACAGCTTTAAGGTCATGGAAAATTCCAGATCAATTGTTTTATTCTTCTAAGAATTGCTTCATTGTAAGGGACAGCCCTAAATGTTTAAGACGGCCCCCCATCAAACCATATAAAAGGTTTTGTTTCCAGTTGCTCGGGCCGCACTTCGAGGTGAAGACCTATACGCATTTCTGTTATTTTTTCCTTTTTGAATTAATTGTCTTTGTATTGTTCTGAAACTTTTTAAGTAAAACGAAACCAATCTTTTGGTGATTCGAAAAACTTTTAAATAAGTCTCAGAGTGATTTTTCCTGGAGATATCTTTACTTTGTTATAGTTTAGATATTAATACTAAGCAAAAGCCCAGTGAAACGGATCCCGGACTCAGCTGGATCGGACACCGCCGAGGACCCTGGAGCCAACTATAGCATCTTTAACCAGCAGGTAAGGGCAATCTCTGATTGTAGTAGGTTAATGGGAATGTTGTAGATGGACTCAGATGTTACAGCGGTATAGAAACACAACATGGCGCCCAATCGTGTGGGGCATTTTGCTTATAGGGGAAATTAAAAGACAATTGTTCAGGAATAATAACATGTAGAGGTGAAAAGTCCACATACTACAGCCACTGTCAGTGTTCATAGTTCAGAGAAACTAATATTGAACACAACTCACTCGCAGAGTTCAAGAGAACTGAGTGAACATAAGCGCGCGCAGGCTCATATGAAGACCTGTTATGACAGACAAAAAACTCGAAGCCCAAGAGAGAAGGGTGAGTTGGTCTAGAGAGATAAACCGGTTTTGAGTGAACCCAAACACTTGCAGAAAATAAGGGATTTGAGTGAACCCAAACACTTGCAGAAAATAAGGGAGTAAGGAGTCGTATAGATTTGTGAAGAGTTGCATCACTTGTATGCAACACATGGGTGCCTAAGTTTTCAGTGCATGCTTTCAGCACGGCTCGAACGCTGCTCCCTTCGGGTTGTGTTGTTGGTGGGCATTGGTTTCTTAGCCGCACATGTCACAAGGAAGTGCGGGCAGGCACTTCTGATAAATCTAATAACAACACCACATTCGGTGTGAGCATCGGGACGCTTCGAAGTAACGCCAGTGAATCCAAACACTTGTAAAAAATAGGAAGTTTGAAGTGAATCCTAACACTTTAGAGAAAAAAAAAAAAAAATGGAGAACCGAATGGTGACTATAGATTTAGTTGCTAGTGACACTGTAGGGAAGTTGGAATGGTCTGACTCTACTAAGTGTAAATGTGGCTTTAGAAATATACCCTGGCAAGAGGTCAGAGAGGCTGCGCCAGTGGTAAATTTAAGGGTAAAGGAAGGAGCAGAGGCTCCAAACTTCATCTACTCCAATAAAGGAGGCAATGATGAAAACCCCAAAGTACGAGTCTTTAATTCAGTAGGGAAAGAGGTAAAAGGTATACCAACGAAAAGTTGGGCCACCCTAGCTGGAGATGGCTCTGAGGAAGAATCAGACAAAGGCTCGGTAGCTTTTAGTATAATCTCTCAAGAAGAGATGGGTACGAATTTTACCGAACCTGACGCACCACTCTATGAAGACCCTGAAAGCCCGTATGAAGAAGCCATAGCAGAGGTCGAAGGACCCCTCAGGTTATATTTTGCGAAGGGAGCAAATTTAGTTGTTCTAAAAGCAGGACCTTTACAGTTTGAAGAAGAGGCAGACGCTCTGGTTAATGCCGCTAAAAACCATCTCAGTCATGAAGATGGCGTTGCAGCTGCCCTCTTAAGACAGGCAGGACGAAAGTTTCAAGACGAGTCAGACAAGTTAATGCAACGTAGAAAAACCTCTCTCCGTACTGGAGAAATCCTCCTACAAAAAATAGGAGGACCGAATGGCAAACCAGTAATACATGCAATAGGGTATAAGAGAGGTAATGGCCATGACCTCGAAGAGGAATTACAAGCTTTAATAGCCCTAGACATTTTAATAGACAAAATCTGTGCCTGTGCTAGAGATTATAAGTATCGTGTGATAGCCATGCCGATAATATCCAGAGAAGAGTTCGGATTTAATGAAGTTAAATTAGGTGCATACCTTGTAACTGCACTGTTAAGAAAGGCGAGCCAGACTAGCTGGCCTAAAACATGGATGATCTGTCACCCTGACTCAGCAGTGCTAAAAAACGTAGCAAAACTGGTGAATCAAAATGAAGCAGCGGGCGTAGGGGGATCAGATCAAAGAACAGGACGGGGTCATATAGCGAACGAGCTTAGGGCGGAGGGCCCAGAATGCGGAAAAGACCCGGAATGGCCAGCATTAAGGCGAACAGTCACCTCCCGAGGTGCAAAAGACCCGGGTGAAAATCCCTTCCCCAAATTAAAGCTCGGTAAGAGCTATTAGACCTTCAGAATAGGTAAGGGATCGTACCGACCCACTCATGCGAAAAGTAGAAAGAAAGAAACTCTTTTAGAAAAAAGAGACATGTGGGATACTGAATATGCACTAGGCATCACCTGTGGCCAGGTTTGGTGTCTGCTCAATGGCGGTGACGCAGAGGAAATTCTTGCAGACACCCGATTAACTCAAAGGGCTAAAAGGGCCATATAGGCACAAAAAGATCTAACAAACAAGGCAGCCCTAGAGAGAATTATCAAAGGAAGTGTAGGTGATTCATGGTATGATCAGTATTACTCTGATGTGGGTACAGAGAGTGATAATGATAGTGAAGATGATTCACCTAGTGACTCAGATAGCGAGGAACCGACAGATAAAGAATCACAAGTACCAAATAGGGTTGAAAGTGCGAGGGCGGATACCCCCGCTCGAAAGCCACAGGTTCCTCGACAGTTGCGGTTCAGAGATGAAACCATTGACACAGACGATCAGTATGATTTAGAAAGGGATTGTCCTGCTGAAGTGCATGAGTTAAATCAGCACTTGGAAGCTCTGCATCTGGGAACACCAGGACAGAGGCCTAAAATTACCAGTGGTTTAGGGCGGTCCTCCCAGTCACCAGAAGTTAATTCAGTAAGAACTAGAGCCACCTTGGAGGACCTTTTAAAGCGTGACCAGGAGATGCGCATGCTTAAAAAAGCAAAGCTAAAAAACACCACGGTAAAAGGAAAGGTTAGAGAGATAGTTCGTTATGGAGAACAGATGGGAATAACAGGTGAATCCATAGATTCACATATTTTGGCTGAATTTGGAATTCATGGGGGAAGAAAATTAGCTCAAACGTTAGAAGGATTGATCCCGACAGATAAAGAGGAGTTAGAGCAAAAGCAGTTCGAGGAAAAGTGGGCCGCTGTAGGAGCCCTGTCCGCATGCCAGGAAATGGCACAAAAGGGCGTCGAGGGGCTATTGCGACACATATTTAGGGGGGTGAAGAATAATGCTCTTACTGGAGCCAGAGAATTCCTCTTATATGGCCCTGAGACGGTACCAGAGGAGCTAGAAAAAGCCCTGATCAGATATGATCGTAGAACCGAACTAATTCAGGCAGAAAAAGGTAAACCAAGTAACAAGCAGCATCCATCAAAAACTCAGACCCGGAGGTCAGAGCGTGAAAGGAAGCCGTATAACCGGCATGAGCCAGAGAGAATAATAATAATAATAATAATTCGTTACATTTATATAGCGCTTTTTCTGAGACCTCAAAGCGCTTTACATATGGAAGGGGGAAATCTCCTCAACCACCACCAATGTGCAGCATCCACTTGGATGATGCGACGGCAGCCATATTGCGCCAGAACGCCCACCACACACCAGCTTACTGGTGGAGAGGAGACAGTGATGAAGCCAATCAGTGTATGGGGATGATTAGAGAAGGCCCGCACTACCCCATGCTCCTAAAATCGATCAGAAAAGGTATCTAGGAGAAAATTATTATCGTAGAAGCATGAATCGGGAAGGTGACAGGTACAGAGATCGATCGAGACCCAACCTGAATAGGGGTGAGAACAGCAAAGAGAGGGGGACATATATCAGTCCCGAAACATGGGATAAACTTAGCCACGAAGAAAGGGCACGATTGAGAAAAGACAGAGAAAAGACCAAACCGGCTGCTAAGGTAGGCAGAGTTAAAGTTGAAAAAGCCTAAAGTAACACAGAAGTTAGAGATGAAAATTCTAGGAAACAAAAACCCAAGAAGAAGAAGAGAGCAGATCCTGAAGACTAGGAAGACTAGGAAGAGGCGGGCCCCCTAAAGACGGCCCTACTAAAAACAGTAGAAAAAGATAAACGGCTATACAAAAGTTTACGATGATACCACATTCCGTGTAGATACAGGGGCCGATATTAGTGTAATTAAACCTTCAGAAAACCATGGAGAATTGATTTTGATGGTCGTGTAAGTGACAAACGCGTTTGGAAGAAAAAGAAAATAGACGTGGTAATAGGAAGTGACAATTTGCTTTGCCCAGATGACCTAGTGAAAATAGGAAAGTTAGGGATTGTGGATCCAGATGAGGAAATCCAAAGAATTGTAAAAGATTCAGATTTGAAAGATAAAGGGGGGCTGGAAATACTTTTGAAAAAGTATTTGCCCTACTACTCAAAGAGCAAAAAATTATTGTGGGAAAGTTCAATCAAATAATGAACATATAATTCACAGAGGAATCCCACCGCCACAGAGGCAATATAAAATTAATAGCAAAGCTGAAAAAGAAATCGGCGAAACTATTAAAGAACTGACAGATAGACTAGCACGAGGAGTAAGTTAGAGGAGTTGTTAAAATTAAAGTCCTCCAAAATCCAAAAAGCAACTACAATCACTGCTAGGGACGCTGAATTACATCAGAGAATTAATTCCCAAGTATTCTAGGGAGGCCAAAGTGCTATATCAGGGCACAAAGGAAGGAAAATGGCAGTGGACTGATGAGATGGAGTCAGCCAGATTAAAACTGATAAGAATGGCGTTAGACAGCGGAGAATTGGAACGACGTGATGAAACTGTTCCATTAATCGTTGAGGTGAAAGAGGCAGAAGACGAAGTCGCACTCACATTATCGAATAGAGACAGAAAAGCACCTATAGCCTTCTCAACTCATACGCAAGAGCCTGCTATGATAAAGTATGAGGAGAATGGGCCAGAGAGAGTGCTAGCGGCAGTGACAAAGAGACTATTGCAGCTTAAAACAGTAGCAAAAGAACAACCTATTGAGATATAATCGCAAGCAGGAGAATTAACCAGGCTGAAAAAGAATCTAGTGATGAATCAGGCAATAATTCATTCCCAAAGATGGGATCAATGGAACTTGATTCTAAGTGACAATCAGTTAGAATGGAAAATGATCAAACTAAAAAGGAAAGAAAAATGACCAAATACCATGACACCAGCACCTGCCAGAGTATTTCACAGATGGAAGCGAAAAGGCAGGAAGAGTAAAATGGGGATATTTGATTAAAAAAGGATGGTCAGTTAGTAACTTCCCAAAGCAGGGAAAATTCAAGGAACGGCCCAATTGGCTGAGGTCACTGCAGTGCAGGAAGCTCTTGAAAAGGCAGTAGAGTTAGGACATAAGGAAGTTGTCCTAACATGTGACTCAGATGGTTTAAACAAAGAGATTGAAATTTGGAAAGCTAATAGTTTCCATAATGCGCGTAATAAGCCTATGCCACACGAAGAACAATGGGAAAACATTTATGAGCTTATGCAGAAAGTTACAGTACACTGCTATCATCAGGTCAGCCATACAAAACAGGAAAGTGAAGCCGCCCAAGGAAACAGGGAAATCGATAAATTCATAGGAACGGTTAAACTTCAGGAAGTCACCGAGCTATTTGAAAAAATGCACAATGAATTAAACCATCCTAGCTATAACATGATTCAAATGGAACTTAGATTGAGAAATCTAAACATCCCAAATTGGAGAATGAGGTATAGGGAAGTGAAAAAGGAATGCAAAATATGCAGGAAATTTATGACGGCTAAAGGAGCAAAGGACAGTGAACTTCCTAAAGACTACAGAGGTCAAGAGGTCTCTGTCGACTTCGCTGGCCCTCTCCGGCCAAAAACGAAGTTAGGTAACTGTTATTTCTTATTAGCAATCGACAATTTCTCTAAGAAAAAGATGATTTGGCCGATGCGTGCCGCACTAGAGAAAAACGTGGTCGAATGCCTAAAAGAATGGATCAAATGGGAAGGAAAAATGGAATCCCTTAGAGCTGACGGCGCGCATAACATTAGTGGGAAGCTCGTGGAAGATTTTTGCAAGGAAAACAAAATAATATTAACCAAGAGTATCCCTTATCGTCCAGAAACGAATTCGATCGCCGAGAGGGCTATCAGAACAGTAAAAGAGTATTTTAGCAAGAATGAGGAACTCGGGGAGTGGGATACAATAATTGATCAATGTCTTCTACATCTCAACAGATGTGATCACGTGACACCCAAAGAAAAGGAGGTAAAGAGCAACCCGAGGTTCAAACCTGGAGACCGTGTGCTAATCTCTAGAAGGAAAAAGGTAGGGAGATTCTACCAGGGTTTAGGAACGGTAGACACTGTGACATCCATAACTGGATCAAACACAGTAGAGTTGGAAAATAACGGGATCCAATCAAATAAAGATCTAGTTAAAAAATAGTAATGGAGGAAATAATTCGGGTAACCAGAAGGAGGGGTCTGATTAGAGTGGAGCACAGTCAACATGGTTCGAAAGCCATGTTATGGTTGGAACCGGAACTCCAACGGGTGTTGGGTTTCACAGGAAATGAGGCCACGCCTGTGGAGATCCGAGTTCGCCCATACATGTGTGTGATTTGTGATAAGGCGGTGGCCATGCCTGCTCTTGCACCAGATGAAAAGAAATCTATGGGTGCAGAGTGGCTGGTCAATGAGCATAGCCACATAGAGATAGGAGGCGTCCTGATATGTAAGAATTGTTGGCCAAGCCATCCAAAACTCCGGATTGATTCGTACAGAGTGTCCGGGGGTACAGCAGAGAAATGCAACTGTACGTGGAATGGTAGTGACAGCTGGGTCTGTTTAGTATGTGGCACTAAGGACAGGACACTAATGTCGTCCAGGTCCGTATGGGAATCCATAAGAGTTATGAAACCCATAGGACTATTCCAAGAGGGAATAGTCACCAGGTTTTCCAGACACCCCTGGGTGGGGATGAGGAAGCATGAGAGGATAGCTTTTCTGGAAACCAGAATCCCTATTTTCCCGAGTGATGATAGGGAGATTAGAAACCAAGCGCTGCGAGAGAGGGAGGCGTTGGTCGGAGAAATAGTGGATAAGGATCGTGAGAGCGATTTGTCTCTAGCCGATCTGGAATCCACGAGGTGGAGCCTCACACTGTGGCAGGTACCCATTCTAGGCTGTTTTCCCGAGGTAGAGATGAAAAGAGGCTCTTCAGGGAAACTAGCCTGGGTCTATGTCAAGCGAGGCGGGGAGTGGCGAGTAAGAACCTGGGGTTCCCTAGCCATGGAGTTGGCACAGGAAAGTGGATGGGAAGATAGCCCTAACTATAATAAGGATTATAGGGGAACCCTTTCCAGGTCAAATGTGACGAAAGAAAAAAGACAGTCAAGAAGGAAAGAGAAGTTCGTGGAACTTGAAGTAGCACCAGTCAAAGACATGAAAGAGCACAAAGTTTGGCGAGCTGACGAAAAGAACTTTTGTGTGGGGAGCTATTATGGGGACGACCAATTAACAGAAGTCCCAGAGAAACAGTTCAAAGTAGTGATGCACTTAAAAATAAATGTGTTGACCTGTGCACACCCCGACTTTAACTGGATCGGGGGAATTGAAGCTGAATTGCATGAGAAACAGCCTGAAGTGAAAGTGATAAAAAAAGGTCTGTTTCGACGGGCCAAAAGGCTCGTAGAGCCTAAGAACTAACCTCTAATTTCAGGAAAATGAGGAAGGCGAAGTCGTTGGACATCCTGACTGAAGAGCTGGAGGGAGCAAGAGAAAATATCAGGAGGTTGAAGCGGCAACGAAATCGCTGGAGATGGATAAGTACAATTTTATGGTTATTATTAGGATTAGGAATAATTATATTGGCCATAGTACGAGTAAGCTACATATTACAATGGGAAATATTAACCGGACAAGTAATATTAGCGCAAGTTCAAGTAGACAGAGAAAATGTCTCTGGATTTGATTTAACTGTATTCGCTACAAGGGAAAAGAATAAAAGTAAAATAGAAAATGATAAATATTTCTGGAAGTGGTTAAATGGTAACCTAAAGGACAAGGATCAGGACCATGAGGTGCTGTATTATTTGGTTAGAATACCAAAAGTTAAAATTAAGCGCACAGTAAAGATGAAGCGCTGGTACAGTAAAGCAGTAGAGATCTATGAAACTAACAGTTACATTACAGATCATTACGGAAATGAGACGCTTAAATATTTCATTGGTTCAACGAGTAGAACTAGCTCTAATGAGGAGCTAGGGGGATGTTGGATATTTAAAATGAATAGAAAATTTAATCCGTGGAAAATAGGTCAATGTAAAAATAAAGGGACTGTTATAAGACGAGAGAGAAGAAGTATAGTGCTGAATAAGGAAAAATATGAACAAGCAGTGGAAAAGAATGTGATGGAATGGATTAAATCTAGTAGACTTTTAAATCCCTTAGGGGAATTTGTCTTACTAAGTACAACTCACGGTCGCTATTTAAAATCCCAGTTGTCTCCCAGTATGGACAATCGACTCGGGATGGAATTAGAAGAAGGCGAGAGACACTCTGCAACAAAAATTAACCTAGAACTAAATGAAACCATTCCATGGATATGGCGGAAAAGACTGAAATTACCAAGAGTTAAATATAATTATAAGAAGGAACTATGGGAGGTAGATAACAAACGGAAAGATACCGAAGTATATTTGATCAAAATGGTAATCGATGACTCCTTAGAAACGGAAGAGGATATTAAGAATCATTACGAAGGAAAAATGAGGGCAATGGATAAGTGTATCCGACTAACGATTAGTAAGAGAGACCACAAAGCTAAATATCGGTATAACAAGAATGGCTATAATGATTTTTCGTACTCTAGTTTATGTGATAAAAGAGGGGAACTTATGGATTGTAATGACCTAATGAATGGTACCAATCCGATAACAGGAAACCGCACAGATAATATTCTTAGCATAAAAAGGAAATTATTATTGAAAAGAGTGGGTATGACCAAACGGAAAGAAGAGGATGGTAAGTATAGGATGAAATTAATCTTTCATGATGATGACATGATGGGCTTAATCGGAAAGGAGTGTGGTGAGTTAATCAAACAATGTTCGAGTGGACATGACTATATAACTATTAATCAGATGTTATCTGTATTATGTTACTGGCCTAATGGAATCATGCCATTACCATGGACTTTAGTTAGAGATAATCTGTCCGACATTTATGAGATGTCATATGGGCCAGGCGGAGTCATCAGAACCGTAGATAGAAAATTACAGTGGAAGGTATTCCATGTTCCTGCTAGAATAGACGAGAATATATTTGTCCGATATGACTTGGAACGAGAAAGCCCAATAAAGTTAGCTAATTTAGAGGCAATTGCTCTGGATGACTTAGATCAATTAATATCCAGAAAAAGTTGGAAGAAGCTGTGGTGTAAGGGTATGGACAATAATTACTATCTAGGCATGGACTGGATGAAAAGAACTATTTGTAAACGTAGTATTGAAATTATTGGAGCAGATAGCTATCCCAGGTGGTATGACGAACCCAAGGTATTTTTTGAAACAGGAATACAAGGGGTAGTTAACGCAACGACAGCCGTTGTTAATTTCGTAACAAAAGATATATGGGAATGGATAATCAGCTTCTTAATTGATATGGGATGGTATGTTTTGTACTGCGCATTGGGGATTTTGGGGCTGATGTTAATTCTCATTATAGTGAAGTGTTCATGTAATGCTTTAGGAAGAAGGATTTGTTCGAAAAGTGACAAAATAGATCAATTAGCGGTCTTAGAACAGTTGGTAAGCTTGCAAGGCTCTAATTTGAAGAAAAAGAGGACCCTTTCTGAGAAATCGTTGCTGTAGCAACATGCAGAGGGGGTGGCCCGGAAACCTGTGACTGACAGGCGGAGTCACAAGAGTATATAGGTTAGACAGCTGTGTAGGTCAGACATAGAGGAAAGTTAAACTTCACTCTGCATTTCCTGAAGATAAGAAGTAGAAGGGGAACCAATTACTTATTTCATTAAGAAAAATTAAGAACAAGAATTGTTCCAGTAAGACCAACAGAGATCTAAATTGATAAATCATTAACATGGCATCCAACGGGACAAAGAACGAGACTTCAATTGGGATCGCCGACGAGGCTGAGAGTTTCCCAGGAACCTCTAGTAGCTCGTTTGCGCAGGTCAGTGAATTTGCTATTTATTTTGTATGGATGCTTTTAAATGGTTACAACCAAAATCTCTGTTGGCACCTGTTAATTTCTGCACTCCAAATTGGAAGAATATTTATGATCGGCAAATTAAGCAAACTGATACTAGTTTGTGATATGTTGATTAATTCGGACGGATGGTCTAAATTATTGGAAATGCGAGGAGCCGTATCTCTCTATCTATTGAGTGGGGGTAAATTGGCAAGCGACATAACCTTGAAAATAATTAAAAAACCTGAAATTACCGTATGGTGCGAGATAACAATAATCGCAGTAACGACAATGTATTTGACTGGATTATTGATATTTCGACATGGAAAAGAATCCAGGTTGTGGATTTTAATTGGAGTAGTAACCATGAGTATTTTTACTTTGGGAATTTTTATTCCCAGCGAAAATATTTTGCTATTAGGAATTATAATCCTTTTCCATAGATGGGATAAGATGAAAAAACCGATAAAACATTGTAAAGACTGTTGGAATAATCTGAATTCTGTAAGTCCTAATTAAATGTCTACCCAAATTTCAGGAGCTGACACGTCAGATTGAAATTGTGGGAAACAGACGACTTAGCAAAAACGAACATGGTATTCAAAATACAACGGAGAGAAATTTCCGTGAAAATCATTGTGATGAGTGTGGGAGATCAATAAGACGAGTGTACTTTGAATTAATTAACGGTCAAAGATGGTGTGGATCTTGTATAAATGATAGAAACAAAGTGGTACAGAATGGGTTCCATGGTGAAACCAAGAGTTGGGATTTTGTAACGAGTATGAGTGTTCGAGAAGGCCTATGTTTAAGAAATGAGTTGAAACTACATGGCTTCTCGGAAATTATATTGGGAATGGATAGATTTAGATATTATGTGCTTCCAGCCTGGTTAAAATTGTGTATTCCTGGAAGACAGTGGGTATCGATCTCTGACAATGATGGGAGATCTAAATGTACTTTCCAAATTGTAGAATTTCTGGATGGTAAAGAACTCACAATTTGGGATGGGGTTGCATTAAGACAAACAACAATGTCTGTGGGATCGGGTGCTTATGGATTGGCATTCATTGATAAATCGCGTGTATTCTATAGATGCCTCAGGTGCTGATCCAGGAGACCGGAGGCCAGTTGGCTGGAGAGACCTTCGAGCAGTTTCTAACCCGGGCGAAATCCCGACCGGAGACGGCAGAGAGGGTATGGTTCTCCAAGGCGGTAATGAGGCTCTGTGTGAATCGCGACGACAAAAATGATAACTGTATCCATGAGGCTCCCAGATACCAGGACCCTAAATTTAAATGGTCTAACAATCGTTTTTATGAAGTAACTTTGATTAGACGTAAGAGAAATTTATTTGATTTATATGTTGAACAGGAATACCAAAGTGTAAAAAGGGGTACTGTTGTGATGTTTAACTGTCCTCTTGACAGATTACCAAAAACAGCACAATTCACTAGAGGTCTTTACCATAAGATTTCAAGAGAGGGTGTTGTGTTGCTAGATTCTAATATGAAATCTTCTGATAAATCCCTTAAATTGGAACCTCTCCTAAATGATTTACATGTTTC